>NC_140504.1:182705916-183309666 GCF_964339955.1 Pipistrellus hanaki | reverse complement strand
TATTAACCTGCCAGAATTGCCACTCTTGATCATACTGAAGAGTGAAGAGTGGAGTGGGTGTGGGTACGTGGGTGTGAGGAGAGCTTGCTCCTGGAAGGTGGAATTAACGGAATGTATTCCACTTGATCTCTTACTTCACCTTGGATAAACCTTATCTCTATTCTCTCCTCACAGTTCTAGCTTCTATTGTATTATCCAGGTGATACTTAAAACCAACACTCTACATTTTGAAGTGGTCTATTTACCAGCTCAAAGTAAATACCTTGTGGAGGTCTGAGTAATAGAAAAATTCTGTAGTGTTTCTCCAAAACCACATTCCTTTAAGGAGTTTGTTGAAAGCCGCTTCATTATTACAGGATTTTTCAGGAAGAGAAGGCACAGCTAGCTAGTATCTAATAGTTTTCTGTTGTATTTAGTTCTATGGAATCATGTTATTTTTTAGATATCAAATGGGGGCATAATATTTTTCTTGAATGCTAATTATGGCTTTGTCATTTTTGGAATTGGAACTTCTGAGAAGCCCTGCCAAATATGTTTGTGTTCCATACTAAATGAGTTTTCGCACTGGTGATAGCCCCTTGCTCTCCATCTTTACCTCGCCATCTCAACCCTCCTAAGTATAATAAAATAAAATTGACCAACCAAAGACTTCTGGTCTCCTAGATATGTTTAGTATAACCTTTAATATTTGCTCAATCACTTTGACTTCTATAGCTCTGTTCAAGTTTGAGAACTCTCATTTGATCTGTGGAGTCCTTTGCTGGTGAGTGCAGTATCAAGGCAAAATTTTCTATTACCTAATAGTTAAATTTTGCATCAGGCACTGATTTTGAAGTTGTTTGCTTTTACATTCATGTATTCTGGGGATAATCTAATAACAGCACTACTTAGGAAATTATAAAAACTATGCTTGAAGGATGCATCACTGGCAAATTCCATTTGCTGGCATTTGTGAAGGCTGCATTATGGAGTGATTTTCATATAATAAGCAGTTTTACCAACAGTGATTTAGTTAAGGCCTGCATTTTTTTAAATATGGCCCTTTATCCAGATGCAATCTTTATATGCCAGAGGATAGCAATGGACCATGAAAATGACTCCAATTTCATGGAGAAGCTAGTGATCTCTACAAGGAAGTATTTCTAGCTGGGGGCCAGTAACATACAAACTTTTTTTTTAAGTGGGGGAGGGTGCAGCCAAGTGATAAAAGTTAGAATGAAGAGATATGTATTGCACACTAGAGAGGAAATAGAGAGTTTTTAAACCATCTTTGCTGGCCACATGGTTATTCTGTTGTTAGTTTATCCCCATCTTGAGTGTTTGTGATTCTAATGTCCTTTTTTAAACCACTAGTTGGCCTCAGTTTTCCACCAAAAGTGTACCCGAACTGTTATTTATGAGGCTATGGGGGGCAGGGGCCCGGGGTGCTTTTCTTTTTGGTAATTTCTGTTGTTCTTTCTTCATTTTTTTCCTTTTTTGGCTGAAGAATGGGCTACTTCTGCTTGACTTGTCATCTTTATGTGCTGTTTATATATGGCTTTTACAAAAGAAGGCGTTACCACATCTGATTTATCTTTTATTGCAAGTGTCCATTTAAAAACATTTGTTTTAACTTGACAAATTGTTTTAAATCACCAGGTTAATGTTTCTAGTGATTATTATACAACCAAGGAAAACACTGTTATTATTAATTGTTCAAAATAGAAATAAGATTACAAATATTGATATGACGTAAGTTTTGTTTTTTTAGAGCTTTTCCCCAAGGCATTTAAAACCATTCTTTGGTGAGATAAACTTGCCATGTTTTGTTAAAGAGAAGAATGTGGAAACAAAGCACTCGCAATTAACTGATCTTTCAGGATTGGGTTGTACATTTTTTAGTTTGCATGTTGCAGACCGTTGGGGGGGTGGGGGCATTAAATGCATTCTTGATCATTGAAGTGACTGTGATATTTATTGTTTACTTTAGTTAAGAACCAGGAGCTGGACTCTTCTGCTCGGTATCTTCCTTCTGTGCTAAGATAACCTCGATTCCTGCTGGTTCTGTGGGCACTTGCAGTGCAAAGCATTTCTTACTGGGTTTGCAAAACAAGGGTAATGTGCTCTGTGGCTGTATGTGTGTCTGTGCACACCCTTCCCCCTCAACCCTACTGCCACCTCTGCTCACTCCCTTTTTCTTATCAAAACTTATTTTCAACAATCATACAAATCTTAACCCTGCCTGGGTGGCTCAGATGGTTGGAGCGTCGTCTTGTACACCAAAAGGTTGTGGGTTTAACTTCCAGTCAGGAGGGGATATAACCAGGTTGTGGATTCGATCCTGTCAGGGTGTGGAGGGTAGGCAACCTTGATGTTTCTTTCTCACATCAATGTTTCTCTCTCTCTCTCTCTCTCTCTCTCTCTCTCTCTCTCCCTCCCTCCCTCCCTCCCTCCTTCCCTCCCTCCCTCCCTCCCTTCCTCCCTCCCTTCTTCTCCCTCTCCCTCTCCCTCCTCCCCTCCCTCTCTCTCTTTCAAATCAATAAACATATCCTTGGGTTAGGATGGGAAAAATTTATGCAAATCTTATTAAGATGTCTAATGAGTCCCCAAATCCCCTTTTTCTAAGGTCCAGAGACACTGTAAAAATGTAATGGATCAGCTTCCCCTGAGGTATTTGCATCTCAACAGGCCAGAGTCATTGAAAAGATGCTGGAGACATCACAGGCCAGTCCTGACTCTCAGTTTACTGATAGAATGGCAAAATAGATTGAAGAAAATGTGAAAACCAGTGATAGTTTAATAAAGGTAATGCTGATAGAATGGCAAAATAGATTGAAGAAAATGTGAAAACCAGTGATAGTTTAATAGAGGTAATGAATTTAGGGTTCCATTGTGTCAGTGACTACAGTGGTAGTAAACTAAATTTCAGACTCTTTTTAAGCAAAAGTTAGGAAATTTCAGGAAATTAGTCTGTGGATAGTAAAATAGAAAGATATGCTTGGGGCTTAGAAACAGCAATAAATCTATTAAGCTTTAAAATGATTGTAAGTTTTGTCATAAATCAGAAGTGTTCTCCCTATGTTTTTTCTTAATAGTGTATATCAAAACTATTAAAAATGGCCTACCTACTATTCTTTGGAAGGATCTTGGCTCAGGAATATTTATTAAATATCCTCATAGTGTACCTATTTTAATTATTTTCTATCAATTTCTTTCTTCAAAATGTTGCCTGGTCATGTTCTCTAAAACATAATGAGAACCTTACCAAGATGTGCTGAACTGAGAGAAAGTCAGCTTTCGTTAAATCCATAGGCGTGGCCCACTTCCTGTGCTCAAGAAACACTTCCGTGTACGGACTAGATGCCTTTATTGCTCTGGTTCATGTTTCTTGGCAAAAAAGTAATGTTTTAGGAAATGTAGTACAAAGGCAAATAAACTCAGGACCATGTAGTTGTGGCAATGGTGGAATCTTGAGGAAAAGGCGAACTTTTATCAGAGCTTAGCAGGTCATTTTGAGCACTCTACACTATTAATCCTCCCAATAGCCATATCAGGTAGAGAGTGATGCTCCTGCTTTATATGATTAAATTGAGTCCAGAGAGATTCAGAGACCTGCTCAAGAAAAAAACCTCTCTTCAGTGAGAAAAGTGGAGTTAGACCCCAGGTCTTCTATGCTTCAGTCCAGTGACTTTCTCTCTTACCCCACAGCTATATTAGTCACTCAGTCCCCAAATGAAAATGTGGTAGAAGTTACAGAGAGTGACTTAAGGAGAAGGTTGGAATTTGTGGTGCCCTAATGCTTTATAAACAAGTAGGCATTTAAAATGGTTCTCTAAGTCGAAACCGGTTTGGCTCAATGGATAGAGCATCGGCTTGGGGACTGAAGGGACCCAGGTTCGATTCCAGTCAAGGGCATGTACCTTGGTTGCGGGCATATCCCCAGTAGGGGATGTGCAAGAGGCAGCTGATCGATGACTCTCTCTCATCGATGTTTCTAACTCTCTATCTCTCTCCCTTCCTCTCTGTACAAAACCAATAAAATATATTTTAAAAAATAAAATAAAATGGTTCTCTAAGATCGGGAAGCCACTAATGAATTCATTTATCAATATGGGACTCCTTTTATCTTGCCTTAAATCCCCCAGGTTGAGTCACACAGAATCTCCCAGAAACTGAAATTGGCTCTCTCTCAGTCAGTAAGAACCAGAAGTTGAGAATGAGAGATGAGGCCGTGCCTGTTTTGAGACACAAGGTCTCAGGGCTTTTGTTTGGGTCCCTTGGAGATAATCTGGTTCCAGCATTAAAATCATTCAATTAAAAGAATTGAATTTTTTAGAAGAAAATAGTAGTTTCCTTTTTATTGGGGCTATTTAGATAGATCAATAATTTATATCCCTGTTAATTAAACCAAGCCTCAGTCACAAGATCAGAAGAAAATTAGGTTGGTATCCAAAAGCAAATAAGCCAAAAACACTATCATCAAAACAAATGACATTTTATAACTCTAATCTAATTATTCCTTCCTCATCAAAGAAAGTATTGTTGGTATTCTGTACTTGAATCCCTAAGTGTATTTATGTAAATGTGCAACTCTTATTGTTGGAATATAGGGTTTGAGACTATTAAAGATGGTGTTGGTTCAGTAAGGTAGCCAGGGTATGTATGCAGTTTAGTGTAAGAATTTGTATTTTGGTCTGGTTGAACTGTGAAAGTTCTTTCTGCAATTATCATTTGTTTCTTACTTCTCATTTTAGTCAATTAGATAAAATACAATGCTACTTTAGCATGTTAATGGCCCTCCCTTAAAGTTTGCCTTGTTTAATTTCAACAAGAAAGCTCATATTTATTAATTTATTTATAATGTCTGAACATGCATATATAAGAAGGTAAAATTTTCACATATTGTAAAGATAGAGCTTTGACATTGAATAGAATATGAGGGAAAGCTTTTTTTTGAAAATGTAAACATGTAGTGATTTCAAGGCCCTCATTAGAAGTTAGCTTTATAATGGACATGACTGTGTTTTCTTTCAAAATTTTTCTCTCAGCCATCTAATTCTGCTTGTGTTGGGCTCAGTAACATTGCTGACTGGTTTATTTCACCACTTATATAATAAAAGCCTAATATGCAAATTGTCCCCTTGATGGTTGTTCCACTGGGAGACTGGGAGTTCAACCTATGATATGCGCTGACCACCAGGGGGCAGCACTAAACATGGTGGGCATCAGTACCGTGCTGTGTGACCTCTCGCCAGCTACTTGGGAACAGAGGTGCAGTGAGAATGCGGGATGTCCATCTAGCTCGCTCTCACTCCCCCTGCTACCCTCCTCTGGAATGCCAGGGTTCACACACAGAGGAAGCACCCGCATCTCCTCTTTCAGGGGAGCAGGGCCCACAGAAGTCAGTCTGCGAGGCTGGCAGGGGGAGAGCCCGCTACCCACCCAGCTTCTGTGCAGCGCCGCTGGGTGGCCCAGAGGCCGCCGCTGCACCCTGGCCTGTGGCGTCTGCTATGCTCACCGCACGAGTTCCCATGACTCAGGCGGAGGGGGATGTGCAGGACCCCGGAGCCCAGGTGCTGCCCAATTTCATGCACAGGGTTTCTAATAACATTTTAATACCGGAGAATGCACAGAAACATAACAAGACACTGTAATTAAGCATAGAGACCAGCTCTGATAAAAGTTTGTCTTTTCCCCAAGGTTCCACCATTGCCATAACTACCACTGGGCCCTGAGTTTATTATGTAAACATATTCAACTGCCATTTGCATCTATTGTCAGTATCCTCATTTAACTAAGTCTATCCTGGAGGTTGAACTACTACTTTCTCTCTGATTTACCCCCAAATCACCTAATAGATTTCTCTTTTGAAATGATAATGAAACACTGTTGAATTTGGTCAATTCATTCTGATGTCTCATACCTGATTTTAATAAAACAAGATGTCAGCAAGAGATGATAGATAGATAGATAGATAGATAGGGAAACCATTCTGATGTGGAGAATGATAGTGTTGATCTATAATATCACTAATCTAGAGTTATTGTTCAGATCAAGTTTGGGGATCTTTAAGATTTTATATTCCTCATTGCTATCATGACTTTGCCAAGAGAGTAATAATTTTCTTTCAGTGTCTTCACTGCTGCAAAAGCAGGTATCTAATAAGAACATTTATTTAGGGATTAAATCACAGTTACAACCATATTTTTATTCACATTCCTGAGAATATCCCTGCCATCTCTAAATCGGAAACATTAAGCAAAATATAAATTGTTTACCAGACTCTTCAGGTTTTATAGATCACATCATTATGAAACCAGATACAAAAGTTTGCATAAGGAAAGAATGTAATAACATTTAAAAAAAAATAAGTCATTTTAGAAAAGTTAGAAAAAAAATGACACAAAGAAAGAAATGAAATTATTTGCAGTCCTGCCACAAGTGATATTTTAGTATGACATACCTTAAGGTCTTTTTCATGTGTATAATTATACACATAAGAAAATGTTTTCAGATGGATAAGAAAAGAAACATCACATTATCGAGAGGAGGCTTTGGTCTTTGAAGTTAGCATTTTTGCCTTCTTTCCTTATTCCAGCATCTAATCATGTCCTGAGATGAAAGCACTTCCTCAAAATCACATGGCAGTGTTGGCAGTGATACTACTGTTGTTCGCTTCATTCTTTTTTTTTTTTTTTTTTAATATATTTTATTGATTTTGTACAGAGAGGAAGGGAGAGAGATAGAGAGTTAGAAACATTGATGAGAAAGAGTCATCGATCAGTTGCCTCTTGCACACCCCGTACTGGGGATCTGCCTGCAACCAAGGTACATGCCCTTGACCGGAATCGAACCCGGGTCCCTTCAGTCCCCAAGCTGACGCTCTATCCATTGAGCTAAACCGGTCTCGGCTGTTTGCTTCATTCTTATCTGCCTACCCAGGACCTTAATATATAGAAGCATAAAAATGAGGCACTACCAGGCTCTTGTCTTTCTTTGAACAGAGAAAGAGTTTGTTTTTGTATTGTTCCCCAAAGGTAAAGTTGATCTTCACTAAGCAGGGACAAGTGATCACATGTGTGGGCCTTCCAGAAAAAAAACATCTGGCTCTTGCTTATGTAGCAAAATTTAGAAAGGTTTTCAGGATGTATTTTCATTGTGACGTTAATAGGATAAGATAATCTCTTCAAATACATAAATCCTTTACCTCAAGGAAGGCTTTATATTTTCTGTGTGGTTTTCTTTTTTCTTTTTTTTCTTTTTTTACTGGAAAAGAAACACACACAAAACTCTGGACTGCATTTAATGAAATGTCTGTAAAACCACCATATCCTGTTCTTACTGATATTTAGACTATATCCTGCTCTTACTGCTAATTCTAATAAGGCAAGGGAGAGGTAATTTATAACTCCCCAAAGTACATACACACATGGAATTTGATAATCCTGAGATAGAGCCCTTTAAATAAATAGTTTTCAAGAAAAAGCTTTAAAAAAAAATTTCCCTGTCCCCCCATCAAAGAAAGTATTGAATTATCATCCATAGTGGAAACCATTGACTTTTTAAGTAAAATTAAGAATTTTTTCATCAACAGTGTTCCTACTCAATTAAATACTTGTCGAACGTTCTTCCTCCTCATATTCTTGAAACCAACTAGATAGCCTTGTAGTACTTTATACAAGCAGCTGGCCTTTCTATTGTAGCGTCTTTCTTCTTGTAGATACCCCATCAGTCCAGATAAACAACATCTGAATTAACATTAAGTCTCAATGTTGTCTGTCATTGTGGATGATTCAGATGCAGTCATGTATTTATTCCTGTCCCTGAGAAGTTCCCTTCAAAGATTCCAGAACAATTGGTATTTGCAATTGTTCAGAGTTTTATATAACCCAGTTGTCCTTGCTGATGGTCATAGCCAACAGCACAACATTGTCAGTTAAAATTTCTCCCTGATGTTATATTCCAAATTTTGAGTGTTTTTATGTCATAGAGGTTTTATATCTTTTTCCCCCTCAATATTTTCTTCTGACTTTTCAGCCTTTTCCATTGATTGAGTGATCTTTCTATCTACCTATTTATTTAAATTTAATTTGTTTTATTTTTTCCTTTACCGTTTATCCTCTCTATGCTCTCTTTCACCTCTAGCCCCCGCAACCCCACAATCACCACACTGTTGTCCATGTCCGCGAGTCCTCTCTCTCTTCTTTTTTGCTCTTTTTTTTTTTTTTTTTTTGCCTGTTCTACTCTAAGTAGAATGTAGAATGTAACTAATGAAAAATGCATGTTTAGGGAAAAAAGGGAACATATATAGTACTATCAACAATAAAGATTTAAAAATAAGATATTTAGGTTTTTTATCTTTGTTTTTACGTGTTTTCAGTTGTCTGTGTATTTGCTTCCTGTGCTGTTTTAGTGGTTATAGGAAAGTGCACTTGTGAAGCAAATGTGGGGCCAACAGAAGGTGATTTTCCAGTTGTATCTGACATGCGGCATTTGAAGGGACTGTACATCTTAGAACAATCAGTTTCCTTCAAACCAGATTTCATTTCTATTATTGTTTTATGTGCCAAACCCCAAAGTGCATTGGGCTTGAATCTCTGAATGATGTAGACTCATTAGAAGACTGTTTTGATGGTCACAAATTGTATTGGCTGAAACATTCTTAAGCTGATTATCTTTTTAAAAGTTTGGCTCAGTGGATAGAGTGTTGGCCTTCGGACTGAAGGGTCCCAGGTTTGATTCCAACCAAAGGCACATGCCCAGGTTGCAGGCTCTATCCCCAGTAGAGGGTGTGAAAGAGGCAGCCAGTCAATGATTCTCTCTCATCATTAATGTTTCTATCTCTTGCTCCCTCTCCCTTCCTCTCTGAAATCAATAGAAAGTATATTTTTAAAAAATGCAAGTTCTCCAAACAAAAAACGGGAACAAATAATTATGATTGAAATGTGTATGGTTCCTTGGAAATGCTGCACTTTTTGTATTTTTTAACATTGTAGTGCAGTTTGAACGAATGTGTACATCAGAGGTCTTCGTGTTCGCATCTTAAAATTAGGTAATGACCTCATCTTTTAAGTTTGAATTCATTTTAAAAAAAATAGATTTTATTGATCTTTTTTAGAGAGAAAGTAAGGGAGAAGGATAGATATTAACATCAATGACAGAATATCAATTGGCTGCCCCCTGCACATCCCGTACTGGGGATTGAGCCCAAAACCCGGCATATACCCTCACTGGGAGTCAAACCAATAACCTCTTGGTTTATGGGTCATGCTCAACCACTGAGCCACCATCGCCAGGCTCATTTTAAAAATATATATATATATATTATTGATTTATTTATTTTTTATTTATTTATTTATTTATTTATTTATTTATTTACAGAGAGGAAGGAAGAGGGAGAGAGAGTTAGAAACATCGATGAGAGAGAAACATTGAGCTGCCTCCTGCACACCCCTCATTGGGGATGTACCCGCAACCAAGGTACATGCCCTTGACCGGAAACATCGATGAGAGAGAAACATTGAGCTGCCTCCTGCACACCCCTCATTGGGGATGTACCCGCAACCAAGGTACATGCCCTTGACCGGAATTGAACCTGGGACCCTAGAGTGTCCACAGGCCGACACTCTATCCACTGAGCCAAACCGGTTTCATCCCAGGCTCATTTTTAATTTTAACTTTATACAATGTGTAGAGAGTTCCCTGTTCTCTCCATTTAGAAGTATAAGCAATATAAATCTTTAATTTTGTAAGTAAATTTTATCATTATGATGTAACTCTGTCCTACCCTTAAAACATTTAATATAAACCCCATTATATGCAAAAAAAAGAAAAGAAAAGAAAAGAAAAGAAAAGAAAAGAATAGTGTTGGCCACTAAAATCAGACTCTAATAAGCAGATTTTGGCTAACCTTTCCATTTCTCAAAAGTATAGTCAGGTTTGATGGATTTATCCTTTGGTCTTATTTAAAATGCTTTCTGGCCAAAACTGGTTTGGCTCAGTGGATAGAGTGTCGGCCTGCGGACTAAAAGGTCCCGGGTTTGATTCCGATCAAGGGCATGTATCTTGGTTGTGGGCACATCCCCAGTGGGCGGTGTGCAGGAGGCAGCTGATCATTGTCTCTCTCTCATTGATGTTTCTAACTCTCTATCCCTCTCTATTCCTCTCTGTAAAAAATCAATAAAATATATTAAAATAAATAAATAAATAAAAATAAAATAAAATAAAATGCTTTATGGTGCCATGAGAAGAAATGGACTTTAGAAGCAGAGACTGATTTGAGTTTAAATCCTAGCTCCATCAGTTACTAGTTCTTTTTTTTTTTTTTTTACATTTTTTTATTAAACTATTATCTGTGTACATATTTTAAGATTGCCCCCCCCTCCATACATACTCTCCCTCCCCAGAGTTTTGTGTCCATTGGTTGTACTTATATGCATGTATACAAGTCCTCGGTTGATCTTTTATCTCCCCCAGATCTCCCTCTCCTCCCTGCTGTAATTTGACAGTCTGCTTGTTGCTTTACTGTCTCTATATCTATCTTTTGGTTCATCAGTTTATAATGTTCTTTATTATCCATAAATGAGTGAGGTCATGTGGTGTTTCTCTTTCATTGACTGGCTTATTTCACTCAGCATGATGTTCTCCAATTCCATCCAGGTTGCTGCAAATGATGAGAATTCCTTCTTTTTTATGGCAGCATAGTATTCCATTGTGTAGATGTACCATAGTTTTTTGATCCAATCGTCTGCTGACGGGCACCTAGGCTGTTTCCAAATTCTAGCTATTGTAGATTGTGCTGCTATGAACACCATCATTTACTAGTTCTAAGTTGCTTAACCTCTCCATCTCTTCACCTATAAAATAGAGATAATGACTTACCTCGTAATGAGCTGAAACATGTTTAATTAAACGAGGAAACATGTTTAAGTGACTAGCACAGTACATGGCGCATGATGAACATGTAATAATGTTAGTTTTCCTCTTGTTTTACTGATGTTGTAGGAGATAAAATGCTGGACTAGACAGGTCATATTTTATGTTCTTTCTAAACATACCTTTTCAGTTTTTGCATAGCACAAGGAGAAGCAGAAGTCTCAAGTATGGATATAGTATGCTTTCAACAAGTTTTTACTTAACATCTATTAAGTGCTGAAAACTATACAAGAGTACATAGTAACATAGCTAAGTAACATAGTAAGTGCTTATTCCCAATGGAAGAGACTAATGACTAAATCATTAATGACAGAGTACAATGGGATCAATGTATTTAAACATATTCTAGGCAGCCAGGGGGAAACATTCAGAAGAACTGACCCTTGAGCTGAGCAGGGACTCCCCAGCGGAAGAAACGATGTTGACAGTATTTACAAATGCACAGAGGCAGGTAAAGCATGCTCTGTTCTAGAGACTGCAGATAATTTTGAATTAATGGAGAGAAGGATGTGTGTGGAGGTGTAGCAGGTTGAAGCTGGAGAGAGAGGTAGGAGTCATATTTTAAAGTATTTTCTGTCTTACTAAAGGGTCTGGACTTGAACCAGAAGGCAATGAAGAACCACTGAAGGGTTTTAAACTGAAAAATGGGATTTTCATTGTTTATTTTTTAGAAATAACACTTTAGCAGAAGAATAGAGGGTATGTTTAAGGAAGGTTTTAGATAAGAGAGAAGGTAAGAAGAAAACTGTTTAATGCACAAATAGTAAGCCAGGTGAGGCATTATAAGAGCCTAAATGAAGATAGTAAGTGTGGGGATCGAAACAAGCAGGTAGGTTAGGGAAGTATTAAAGGGGAAGAGAAATGACTTGCTGCCATAATCTATGGGAAGTGGTGATGAGTGTAAGAAACGCACTGAGGATGGTTCTCAGGATTCTGGCATGGAGGACTGGGTGAATGATGGCGCTATCTACCAGCGTAATAGAAATGATGGAGGAGGCTGGGGTGACAGGTCCAGATGGCAGCAGAGATGAGTTTAATTTGGGGCATATTGCATTCCATATGCCGGGGAGGATGTCCAGTAAGTCGTTGGCTGTGTTGTCCAAGAGATCTGGACAACCAAGCCAACTGGAGAGGTGGATATGACCTTATATGAGAATGCTGTAAGTGGCAATTTAGCTCAGCAGCTATCAGTTTTCCTTTCCTTCCAATGACTAACACATATTAGGTGATCAGTAAATATTTGTTGAATTGATATTACTGTGGCTACAGCTTTTACCCTTGTCTATACTTTGAAAAAAATTTATTGATCTATTTTATTCAGCAGTAGGCAACATTGGGCCAGGTGGTGCTGGACACAATGTTTAATTCACAAATGGCTTCTGGATGACAGACCACCACTTATCACTTGAGTAGACTGACATAAAATTGTCTCTTACTTGACTGATTATGTTAGGTATTTTCCTGGTTATTAATTAGCCTTCTCAATTGTAAATGTGTGTGTGTGTGTGTGTGTGTGTGTGTGTGTGCATGGAAAAGCCATGAAGTTCCTCTCCATTGTGAATAGGTTTGGATGTGCCATTCACAGAGCTAGCATGTAGTAATTTAAGAAAGTCTATTGGTTTATTATCAGCTAATCTGTGTTTTGTTTTGTTTTGTTTCTCTATATAAGTTTGTGTAACTCAAAAGAAATGGTAAGATAAGTGCCTTAGAAAATACAATCTATAATAATAAAAGTGTACAATCTATAATAATAAAAGTGTAATATGCTAATTAGACTGGTCATCCTTCCAGACAAAGCCACATCAGGCAGGGGCCAAGCCAGAGGCAGCAGAGACCCCTGGTCATGGTGGCGGTGAGTGGGGGCTGGGGCCAAGGCTCATGCACGAATTTTGTGCATCAGACCTCTAGTCCATAGATATAAAAGCCTAAGCGACCAGCGGACTGGCCAGTAACTATGATTCACTCTGACAACCAGGGGGCAGAAGCTCAGTGCAGGAGTGGAAACCACCGGCATGGAAGCATGGAACGGAATAGACTGATGAATCTCAGAGGGAAGGGAGCTGGGGGAAGGGAGGGAAGAGATTAACCAAAGATTTTTTAAAAAAATAAATCTTTATTGTTTATATTATTACAATTGTTCCTCTTCCCCCCACCCCCACCCCAATTGCTCCCCTCCACCAGGTTCCCACCCTACCCTCTGCCCTTTTCCCACTTCCCATTGTCCTCATCCATAGGTGCACAGTTTTTGTTCAGTCTCTTCCTGCACCCCCCACTCCCCTTTTCCCCAAGAATCGTCAGTCCATTCCCCTTCCATACCTGATTCTATTATATTCACCAGTTAATATTGTTCATCAGGTTTTTTAATTCCCTTGGCTTTTAGTTTCACTTGTTGATAGTTACGTATTTGTTGATCATAATTTTTATCTTTATCTTCTTCCTCTTCCTAAAGAACCCCCTTCAGCAATTCATATAATTCTGGTTTAGTGGTGATGAACTCCTTTAGCTTTTTTTTATTAGTGAAGCTCTGTATCTGGCCTTTGATTCTGAGTGATAGCTTTGCTGGGTAGAGTATTTTTGGCTGTAGATTCTTGCTATTCATCACCTTGAATATTTCTTGCCATTCCTGTCTGGCCTGCATGGTTTCTGTTGAGAAATCAGCTGACAATCGTATGGGTGTTCCTTGTAGGGGTGTCGAACTCAATCAGAGAAGGGGCCAAAATCTAAAATCCAGCCTAAATCGCGGGCCGAATGGTTTACTGAACAGTCATAAACTGACAATGTCATAAACTGACAGCGGAGTGCAGTGATGACAGCTCGGTGCGGGCCACATTGCAAGGCCTGGAGGGCTGGATTTGGCCCGCGGGCCTTGTGTTTGACACATGTGCTTTATAGGTAACTACCTGCTTTGCTCTTGCTGCTTTTAATATTCTCTCTTTGTCTTTTGCTCTTGGAATTTTAAATATGATGTGTCTTGGTGTGTTCCTCTTTGGATTCCTTTTGTTTGGGGTTCTGTGCGCTTCCTGGACTTGTAAGTCTATTTCTTTCCCCAGGTGGGGGAAGTTTTCTGTCACTATTTCTTCCAGTATTCTTTTGGTATCTTGCGCGCTCTCTTCTTCTGGGACCCCCATAATTCTGATGTTGGTTCGTTTGAAATTCTCCCAGAGGTTTCTTACACTATCTTCAACTTTCTGGATTCTCTTATCTTCTTGCTTCTGTGGAGGAGTGTCCTCTGGGTCTTTGTGTTCCAAATCTTTGACTTGATTCTTGCAATCTTCCATTCTGTTTTTAGGACTCTGTATAATATTTTTTATTTCAGACAATGTATTCTTTATTTCTAGTTGATCCCTTATTATTTCTAGTTGATGACTTTTCATATCCTCATAGGTCTCGTTTATTTTATCGACCTTTTCTAGGAAATTCTTGAAAAACCTTATAACCGTGGTTTTGAACTCTATATCCAGTCGCTTCTTGTCCTCCATTTCTTTTGTTTGTGATCTGTTTCCTTGTCTCGGCATTTTCACAACCCTGAGTTGGTAGGGTTCTAAGGTGTTCAGTGGGTCAGCCTCCCAGTTACCTGAATGGACAGTCTTGGTGTAGCCCTTTGTGGGCTGTGTGTGCAGTCTTGTTGTTAAGCCTTGCTTATTGTTGGTATCATTGGGAAGCGTTGCTCTCCAAGCCAATTGGCTATGAGGATCAGAAGTGTCTCAGCTAGGAGGGTTTCTGTATTCCGCTTGGAAGGGGTGGAGTCTCGGGGTGGCACAGACAAGCCTTGGTGAATCCCTCACAATTGGTTGCAGGCACGCGCACCTCTTTGGTATAAGCACAGACAAGCTTTGGATTCCTGTCTGTCCCTCCCTAGGAGAGTCCTATTCATGGAGAACAAGAAAGCTGGCCACTGGAAGGGCTTCTGTGCTCTGCTTGGATGGGGCGGAGTCTGGGGGTGGTGCAGACAAACTTTGGTCAGCTTCTTCCTACGAGGGTCTGGTTTCTGAGTCCCGCAGTAATGGCCACTGGCTTCATACACCTCCAAGAGATCTCTGCCCACTGCCTGACAGTCTGGCCTCTCCCTGACTGGGGCTGTCTATCAGAGCAATAGGGTGGTTCTGTTTTCTTCCCGAACAAGAAAGCCAGCCGCGAGTTAGCTGTCTGCCCTCTCCGAGTGCAGGGAGTAAGCCAGTAGTGAACTCGGCCCGCCCTCTCTGCGCTCCCCAAACAAGGCAGCAGCGAAGTGGGGCGGCCGCCTTTTCGCACGTGCTGTTCACTGCACCTTCACAGTTCCTGAGGTTCAGCATGCCTTCTCTCTTCTTCCCAGTGGTACAGCCTCCTCTCAGCCAGCCATCCAGTGCTTCAAGGCGATGTTTCCCCTGTTTTCCAGTTCTAAATTCAAATTTGTTGTGGTAGGCTGCATTCAGGTGTCTAGCCTATGCTGCCATCTTGGTTTCTCCAACCAAAGATATGCATTTTAGAGGCCCAGTGCATGGATTTGTGCATTGGTGGGGTCCCTCAGCCTGGCCTGAAGGAATCAGGCCAAAACTGGCTCTTTGGCATCCCCCAAGGGGTCCCAGATTGCAAGAGCACAGGCTAGGCCGAGGGACCCCACTGGAGCCAAAAAAAAAAACACTTTAGAAATAGGTCTGTCTATTGTGGCATTTTCTTCTCATGCACAAATGCACTAGTCCTCTTGTTTGTTTATAATATTACAAATTCATTCTGGTGTCCCCAGGCCCTACATATTATAAGTGCTCAGATAATGTTGATTGAATTAAGTGAATCTATATGATACTTTAGATTTTACAAAGTGCTTTCATTTAGATTATTGTATTTGATCCTCAGAAACCTCTAAGTCAAATTAATAATTATCCTCATTTTGAGTATGTTGCAATCATATACCCTTAGCAAGATATTTTATGTATCTGTTATATCTGCTGACAGAGATAATTTCCATGGTCATTTCTCAATTCCATTTTAAAAAATATTTTTTTATTGATTTGAGAGAGAGGAAGGGAGAGGAAGAGGGAGAAACATCTATGATGAGAGAGCATCATGGACCAGCTGCCTCTTGCACACCCGCTACTAGGGATCCAGCCTGCAACCCAGGCATGTGCCCATGACCGGCAAATGAACCCGGGACCCTTCAGTCCACAGGCCGGCGTTGTATCCACTGAGCCAAACCAGCTAGGGCTCAATTCCATTTTTTAATGTCCTTAGTCAATTTATAATGTCAGTGAAGGACCTGCCTAAATGAAATTGTAATGTTCCTGTTCCAAGATGGCTTAGAAGAGCCCTGGCTGGTTTGGCCCAGTGGATAGAGCTTCAGCCTGCAGACTGAAGGGTCCGGGTTCGATTCTGGTCAAGGGTACAAGCCCAGGTTGCGGGCTCAATCCCCAGTAGGGGCATGCAGGAGGCAGCCAATCAATGATTCTCTCTCATCATTGATGTTTCTATCTTTTTCTCCCTCTCATATCTGAAATCCATTTAAAAAAAAAAAAAAAAGATGGCTTAGAAGAAAAGTAGCCTCGAAGTTCTTGGTACACTGTCTCTTTTCTTGCCTTAACAGAGTGCTGGTTTATGTTCATCACAATATCACAGTGTAGGCTGGTTTACAAGTAAAGGAGCAGCAGTGAGGTGGGTACTAAAATGTGTAAGCTGGTCCAAGCATATGTCATGTAGTTCAAAAACACCTCCTTAAGAGAGCCTGTCTGTGATTCAGTTCCTATGTGGTATGTAATATGGTAAATTGCCCTTACTAGATTTTGAGGCCCAAATGGCATATTTACAGCTTTCTGTTGAGTACTTGAATATGTTACTTCCCATGACATTTGGCTTCTGCTAGGTTGTTCGTTTTTCAGATGACTCGTTCTTTTCTTCCTAGTGTGAACTCCTTCTCTTCCACCTTCAGCGCCTTTCTTTAAACTTTAGGAATAGGTCTGTCTACTGTGGCATTTTCTTCTCATCCACATTCTCTTGAAAGTACTTATTTTAGATCTGTTTTCCTGTTATGTGCGTTGTTTAGCCTCTGAGGGAACTCTGTGTTTCCAGGATTCATTTCCCTTAGGGGTTGCAGATGTTAGTCATTCATCTGTGAAGAAATGACCTCAGCTGCTGGGTCACGTTTATTTTGTTTACAAAGAAATGTTTCACTACTTTTGATATTACATTGAATTCCTGGCAATAATTGGATTAAGCCTGTGCCAGATGAACTCAACTTTTATATTGCTGCCAACGGAAGTCTAGATTTCAGCTTCTGCCTTAGATGCTAGTATGATGATACATATGGCTTGGAGATATGAACCATTTTTCAACTTGATCAGGCTCCCCAATAATATGTTTTGATTGACCCTTAAGTTGCATTATTCCCTGTGACTAGTAATGAGTTGGGTGTTTAGGAATAGCAAAGTAACTCCTTTAAGTACGAGAGTGTGTTATACAGGGAAGACCAAAATAATACAAAGTGCTTGGTACAGGGCAAGGGACATCGAAATTACTTCTCAGATTAACAGAGTTCTAGAAACATAACCAAAATATGGCTGGAACTGCTTAAGCTGCTTAATTCTTCCTTTGACTACCTCACGAGCTAAGATTATTAGTTTATATTAGTATTGATATTAATATTTTTAAGGCCTCTTAAAAATCATTGTTGATTCTCAGCGTTTAGTCTCCATTTATTCCTAATCGTCTTGCTTTTGTATGTGTTCATTCATTTGTAGAATATAAATGGCATTCGCACAGAGGAGGCGGCTGCCGTGACAAAGGGGCCATCTACCAACCCTGACTCTGAATGGCAGGGCCCCAAGCTCTCAGTAATTCCTAGTAAGAGCCAAATGATCACCCCTGCGGAGTCTCCACAAAGCTTTGACTTTGGCTCCCTCTCCATAAGCAGCAAGGAAACAGAAGAGAAGGAGCAGGGGGCTGCTGGCCATCTTGAGATTAAGGACCCGAGTGGGGAATGTATAGCAGTGGAGGAACAGGCCAGTGCCGTAACATTCTCAGTATCACCAGCTTCCTCTCAGCTGCAACTTGGTGAAAAAAAGGCAGAGAGTAGTGAAGAACATGTTACATCAGGAGAGCCACTTGGAAAGCAAAATGGATCATTTCCTGACTCTTGTGTGGGTAACCAGTTCCCCACCCTCATTCGAAGTTTCCAGGTAGTAACTGACTTAATGATGCAGGTCTAGTGATTCACTTTGGGAGAGGGCCAGAATCTGTTCTGTAGAGGAGGTGGAGGTGGTGGTGGTGATGGTGATGGTGATGGTGATGGTGATGAAGGTAGTAGTCTGTCTGCTTTTCTCAAAATCACAAAATAAAATTGAAGCCCTTGATGACTATAAAGAAATTTAGTCAGAGGAATTAACTCCATGAAATGCTTTAACAAGGCTCTTGAGGTTAAACTCCAGCTGTTTGCCTTTATGAAGCTGGTGTGTGTTTCTCTTTTCCTTGCTCAAGTGTGGGCGATGTAAAGAGATGAATTTCCAAGACTTATATGATGCGAAGCCAACAGTGTTCTGAGACCATGCCCAAAAAATTCAAATACTCCTAATTAGAAGGGGTAACTGATTTTATTATGAGATTTCAGGCTCCCAAAATTCATTTATGTATTACAGCCACCCTGTCCAGCCCACCACTCCCACTGACCCCACTCACAGGGGCTTCCATGATCATAGGCACTAATCTCCTATGCTAAGGTGCGTGGCCGCATAGCTGTATCACAATCAAATGGTAGTTGTAGGGTGACTTATAGTCTTGGGGGCAGGTGAACTGATGGACAAGAAGCCTTTGATATTCCATTAATGTTCATTCTTCTGAAATTCTGAGATTAATCACCAGGTGGTGGTTTAAGTGATTATTTTCTTTCCAGTTTTCCAAATATTGTTTCTTCTCAATCACTTCAAAGTGAATGTCTGACATTGATTTGAAAGAAGTTAATGAATTCCAGGGTAATGCATTGCAATGCCACTGCTATTTCATGTACCACTTGAATAGTGGAGGAAATGTGGCTGATTTTTTTTTTTTTTTTTTTAATGGTGTGGTCACAAGGACAACAAAAGTGACTGCTATTTGGCAAATAGTTTTATTTTCAAATTCTGAAGGTCAGTCTGAAGTGTTTTATATCACCAGCCGTAATTGCCTGATCTTATAGCTTTCCATTAAGCATATGAAAGTGATTGCAGTAATGCTGTTCTTTAATATCCCTCATGATTTGACACATTGTCAGAGCTACTTTGGAGTAGTGTCCAAGTCTTGGGCAGAGATTGAGCTAGCCTTTTGCTTGATTAGAGCTATCACTTTGATCAGATCAATGTCAGAAGATTAATTCTCCACAGCCTTCAGAAGGTTCCGGTAACTGTGTCTTTACTGCTTCACAGCCTCCCCTGGTGAAGACTCAGACCGTCACCCTCTCAGACACAGCCAATGCTGTGAAAAGTGAGATCCCAACCAAAGACGTCCCTATTGTCCACACTGAGACCAAGACCATCACCTACGAGGCTGCTCAGGTAGGACATGGTTTAATGTCTCAGATCAAAGGCTGGAGTAAGCGCAATAAATAACCTTTGTTCACATGGTTTCTAATTATTTACTCCAGTTAACACTAGGCTTTCCTGGGGCCGATCTTTTTAGAAGAGATCACTGATCTAAGAATGAACCGACATACTTTTTTTTTTTTTTTTAATTTAATAAATCTTTATTGTTCAGATTATTACAATTGTTTCTCCTTTTTTCCCCCTATAGCTCCCCTCCACCTAGCCCCCACCCCACCCTTTGCCCTTACCCCCCACCCCCGACCTCATCCATAGGTGTATGATTTTTGTCCAGTCTCTTCCTGTACCTCCCTTAAAGACATCCCTTTCCCCCTGAGAATTATCAATTCCCTTCCCATTCTATGCCCCTGGTTCTATTATATTCACCAGTTTATTCTGTTCCTCAAATTTTTAATTCACTTGACTTTTAGATTCACTTGTTGATAGATATGTATTTGCTGTTCATAATTTTTATCTTTACCTTTTTCTTCTTTTTCCTCTTTTTAAAGAATAACTTTCAGCATTTCATATAATCCTGGTTTGGTGGTGATGAACTCCTTTAACTTTTTCTTATCTGTGAAGCTCTTTATCTGACCTTCAATTCTGAATGATAGATTTGCTGTGTAGAGTAATCTTGGTTGTAGGTTCTTACTATTCATCACTTTGACTATTTCTTGCCACTCCCATCTGGCCTGCATAGTTTCTGTTGAGAAATCAGCTGATAATCATATGGGTGCTCACTTGTAGGTAACTAATTGTTTTTCACTTGCTGCTTTTAATATTCTCTCTTTGTCTTTTGCTCTTGGCATTTTAATTATGATGTGTCTTGGTGTGGTCCTCTTTGGATTCCTTTTGTTTGGGGTTCTGTGTGCTTCCTGGGCTTGTAAGTCTATTTCTTTCAACAGGTGGGGGAAGTTTTCTGTCATTATTTCTTCAAATAGGTTTTCAGTATCTTGCTCTCTCTCTTCTTCTGGCACCCCCATAATTCAGATGTTGGTACTCTTGAGGTTGTCCCAGAGGCTCCTTACACTATCTTCATATTTTTGGATTCTTTTTTTCTTTTTTCTTTTGGGTTGAGTGTTTTTTGCTTCTTTGTATTTTAAATCTTTGACTTGATTCTTGCAGTTCTCTAGTCTGCTGTTAGGTCTCTGTATAATATTTTTTATTTCAGTCAGTGTATACTTAATTTCTAGTTGGTCCTTTTTCATATCCTCAAGGGTCTTGCTAAATTTATTGGCCTTTTCTATGAAATTCTTGAAAAACCTTATAGCCGTGGTTTTGAACTCTATATCCAGTCATTTGCTTTCCTCCATTTCTTTCATTTGTGATCTGTTTCTTTGTCTCCACATTTTCGCTGCTTCCCTGAGTTGGTAGAGTAGCTTTGTGTGCTAGGTGTCCTATAGGCCCAGTGGCTCAGCTTCTCCAGTTACCTGAAGTGTACACTCTTGGTGCACCCCTTTGTGGACTGTGTGCACAGTCTTGTTGTAGTTAAGTCTTGACTATTGTTGGTATCACAGGGAGGAATTGACCTCCAGACCAATTGGCTGTGAGGATCAGCTGTGTCTACTCTGGGAGAACTTCTGGGCTGGAGACACTCTTATGAGACAAGACTTGCAAAATTGCAAAAGCCTCTGTGCTTGCTCAGCTTGGATGGGGTGGAGTCTCAGGGTGGAGCAGACAACCTTGGCTGCTCGTCAGCCCTGCCCTATGAGGCCCCTGGGTCTCACTGTCCCTCAGTAATTGCTGCAAGCACCTCTGAGGGGAAGCCGCCCTTGAGTTTCACCTGCTGCCAGACAGTCCAGTTTCTCCCCATATGTGTCTGGATTCCCAGATTCTCACCTGGAACTGGAGTTCAGCGCAGCCAGGAGCTTCCATCTCCCTCCCACTTGAGAAAGCCAGCCATGTACTCAGCCATCAGTCCTCTCCACGCATCCGCGCAGCTCTGTACCTCAGCCTTTTGCAGCTCCTCTGAGTCTTAATGTGCTTTTCTCTTTCCTTCCACTTGTAGAATTTCAACTCAGCCAGCTTTCCTGTGGTTCTGGATGTTGTTCGTTTTGTCTTTTAGTTGTAGTTTTGAAATTGTAGTGCGAGGCAGCAATTTAGGTGTTTACCTATGCTGCCATCTTGGTTTCTCCTTTTTTAAAAAAAAAAAATTTAGAGAGAGATGGAGGGAGGGAGAGAAAGAACAACATTGATGTGTTGTTCCACTTATTTATGCATTCATTGGTTACTTCTTTTATGTGCCCTGACCAGAAGACTAAAAATTTGGCATATTGGAATGACACTCTAACCAACTGAGTTACCCGGCCAGGGCCTGAATACTTTTAAATCCCTCCTGTAATAAGGAGAATCCATTTCAATAATAGAGTTGTCATAAATGTCTTTGAGATATTATCTACATCTCCTTACACTTTGCCTTAAATGGACATTTCCTACCTCATTTGTTCCCATCTCCATCTTCAAAGAAGATAGCCTGAGAATCCTTGGCCTTTCCCAGGCTTCTGGAAAGCTCCCCCTATGATTCAGAACCTACCCAGGCCTTAGCAACCAAGAGCTTACACCTGTCCTGTTTTGGGTGCTATGTATAAGGAGCCTCAGATTTGTAGAGAGGACTACTGCCACTCACTAGTTTTGAGTTTGGGGGCAAATCACTCCCTCTCTGAGCCTGAGTTTTCTTACCTGGGAGTATACACCTCAGCCCCTTGAATTGTTTCATAGGGCTGTGTGAGCATCAGAAAAGATAGTCATGGTGTGTAGTTATTGTCACTCTTGTTGAACCTACGGATATACTCTGCCTCCTCTTAGACCCAATGCTAAGGGAAACTGGGCCCCTCCAACTTTTTTAGAGGGAGCCATGTTGCCAGGGTATTTTTAAAAATTTGATTTATTAAGCGATCACTATAAAGGAATCGGGGGGGTTGATTTAGCATGGACAGCTGAAGAGCACAACTGCATCCTACAACATTTGCCCACAAGGCTTCCTTTGAGGGATAATGATGGGTTGTGCTTCCTTCTCCTCTGTAGACTGATGAGAGCAATGGGGACTTGGACCCAGGAGTCTTGCTGACAGCTCAGACCATCACCTCTGAGACCACCAGCAGCACTACCACAACTCAGATTACCAAGGTAACAGACCAGCCAGCACTTCCTCCTGGAATCCCGTGGTGTAGCAAGCTTGCTGCCTCTCTGCAGAAAGGACCTGGTCCATAAACCAGGGTTTTCTGCTCCATCCCCTTTGAGCCAAACTCTGCCAAGTGTCCCAGGTGGGAAGGACCTGCTGCTTCCCCCAGGAATAAACCTAGAAAGACCCTGAGAGCACCCCGCCTCCTTAGCAGTCTCAGCGTCACATGTGGTTGTTCTCTTTGCACGGCTCTCCCATTAGTGAGTCTCTTATCTGGTGGTGGAGATAAGTTTAATAAGTCAGTTTAAGGGCAAGTTTGTTGGTATTATAATGCAAATGTATCTTCCAAGCCAAAAAATCAGAACTCAGGGTCCAACAAAGAATTTTTATGTCATGTCCAGGATCAGGGTCATGAGAACTAGAGTTTGGATGCTGAAATATTGGAATTATTACCTAGTGCAGTAGTGCTTATGGAGGCAAGAGGGACAACACATCTAACATTGGAACTGCCCTCAGGAAGTAGGGGGCAGCCCACGTTTGCTGTAGCACTGGAAGAAAGTGCATTTTCTTACAAGTAGGAAATCCAGATTTCTGACCAAGCTCTGCCTGCAAGCCATTACTTAGCATACCTCATCCTTGGTTTTCTTCACGTGTCAAGTCGGGAAGCCAAGCCACACTGAGGGGATTATTTGAGGCCCTTTTGACATCAATAATATGAAAATGCTTTAAAGGAAAGAACCTAAGTTCAGTTTGTGTGACTTTTGGTCAGTCTTCTGCCAAGTGAGCAGAAGGGGCAGGCTCACTTGGTAGCTCTTCTGATTTTTTTTTTTTCCTCCTGAAAATAGTCAAATAAAATATACATTAATGAAGATACAAAATACATCTATTTTGCTTACTCACTGAATTTCTGTGGTATTTATGAGAAATAAAAAGGGGGAAATGAATAACTAGAGAATTCTGACTTTCTGTTTAACTTAATGAAGATTTTAGCAATCCAAGGGGATAGAAGTGTATTCATTTAGCAGGTTCAGCCAAGATTTGGACAAGTAGGTGAGGAGCTATTCTATCCAGCACCTAGCAGCAGATTAAAATTTAGAGTGGAGCTTTCACAATAATCTCTTGCTGTTTTTTTTTTTTCTTTCCTTCTCATATGATCTCCTCCCTTTGGTTTCAGACTGTCAAAGGTGGGATATCTGAGACCCGGATTGAAAAGAGAATTGTGATCACAGGAGATGGCGATATTGACCATGATCAGGTGGGAACACGGAGGAGACACTGGGCATGGGAGGGGTCCTGGGCAGGAAGCCTGATGGATGCAAAAGACACCTCTGCCAGCTTCACCTGCCAGCTTCACTCCCTCAGCTACTGTCGTTCTTCCGCAAGAAGAAGGACAAAGGGACTGGATCACAGAGGCCTGTGGGTGGGGGCTGCAGACTGAGGAAGCAAGGAAGTGTAATAGGAAGAAATGGACTTTAGACTCCAAACAGCTGAGTTTACCAAATCTTAGCTCTCCGCTCCTTAGGCTTCTGCCTCCTCATAAGATGGGCATTTTAGTACCTTCTGCCAAGGTTGTAAGACTGAAGTGAGATATAGCATGTGTCACATGGTGTGCTAGGGACAGCAGGTGATAGCAAAGCAAAAGAAGGTATGACCTCTACCCTCAGGGCTGTCATAGCTGAGGAGGCAACTAGGGGGGCATAGATGGGACGCAATTTCTGCCCTAGATGTATCCCTGACTTACTGTGTGACCTGGAGCGAATCACTTTACCTCTGATTTTTTTCCTTCTCCTAAAAAAAGTACGTTGATCTAGATCATTTCTGGGCCTTTCTGAGAGCTAAATTCTATGTTTTTATGTTAATTAGGTGCTAATTGTGTGCTACAAGCAATTAGCAAATAATAAGGTCAGGAATAATGTTCCCAATTCTCTGCCAGTGAGGTTAGAACTAATGCTGCAGAGAAGAGGGGGTGGAAGACACTGCATGCAGATGCTTCTGGAATCACTGACAGGAGCGTTGGAGCAATGATGCTGTGGCCTCTCTGCTAATACGCTGAGTGCCTTAAAAAACAAAGAAAACCTGAGCGGAGTGCTGGCTGTTCCCTGGGAAGCAGGCTTGAGACTTACAGCTACGAATGCTGGGCAAGAGGCCTTGCAGCCTGTCTGCCCCAGCTCAGCGGCTCCTGCTGCATCACAGCTGCACCCCCTCCTCAGTCTCATGGGATCTGGGCCCTCACTCTGCTCGCTCAGTCTGTGCTGGACAGCAAGAGTGGCGAGCAGAGCAAGTGCGTGGAGTTCAGGGTGAGATAGACCTGCGTGAATCCTGACTCCATAGCGCATGGGTGTACGCCCTTGAGCAGATGATGTTAGTCTCTGAGCTGTAGCTCCTCTGTCTGTAGAATAAAGAGAATCGGAGGTTTCTTCAGGGCTGCTATGATAAAGGGGCAGGCTCACTTGGCAGCTCAGAGAGATGCGCAGGGTGCCACGTTCTCCGGGTACTGAGGGCCGCATGAGAGGAGTGAGGTGTGGCGCTCCCTGGATGGATGGCGGGGAGCACGTTCAGGAGGCCCGTTCGGGAGAAGGGGTGTCATGCAGGCTTTCGTAGAGAGGGAGGTGAAGGCCAGAGAAACCAAAGAGAGGGCTGGGCTGGGCCTTGAAGCACGAGCAGATGAATTGAGCAAGAAGAGGTCAAGGAGGGTGAGGATTGACCAAAAAAAAGGAGACCAGAGAGGACTTCCCTTCTTCCCCTGTTCCTCCTCCTTAGAGATGGTTCTTTTAAAATATATTTATTGGTTCTTAGGGGGGGTGGGGGAGGGAGAGAGAGAAACATCAATGTGAGAGAGAAACACCAATTGCCTGCCTCCCACAAGCCCCCTACAACCCCAGACATGTGCTCTGACTGGGAATAAAACTGGCAACCTTTTGGTGCATCAATGATGCTCATCCAACTGAGCCACACCAGCCAAGGCTTAGAGATGGTTCTTTAAAAAAATAAAATAAAATAAAAATTATATATATATATATATATATAATTGATTTTTAGACAGAGAAGAAGGGAGAGGGAGAGAGAGAGAGGAACATCAATGCATGAGAGAAATGTCCATCAGCTGCCTCCTGCACAATCCCTACTGGGGATTGAGCCCGCAACCCCGGTATGTGCCCTGACCAGAAATCAAACCTGGGACCTCTTGGTTCATGGGTCGATGGTCAGCCACTGAGCTACACCAGGCAGGCTTAGAGAGGGTTCTTAAGAGCCTCGGTCAGCTGGTCAGATCTAGCTAGAGTCCTTTTTAAGGGGGGAGAAGGGCACTTGTCTGAGAAAGGCTAAAGAGAGTAGTGGCTTCATTGCTCGTCTTTCCCTCTGCTCCCTCTAGTTTACTGAAATGAGCAAAACCCCTCCAGGTGCTAAAACAGCCCCCATCGGAAACGCTGTGGGAAAGAGGAGAGTCCAATGGACTGGAGTTAAAACGCCTGTTGCGTTACTTGCTGAGAAACAGTAGGCACCTTCCCCGCTGACGCTCAGTCCTGGTGTATAAGAGGGAAACAGTGACCCCCCCGTGCTCTGGGTTGTTGGGAGATTAACTGTGTAAGTCCGGTGGGGCCAGTGCATGGCATGGACGCCGCTCCTCCTCTCCTCCCCCTGCTTCAGCCAGAGCCGCCTCTTCCTTTTGGCAACAGCGTCTTCATTGCCCTCCTGTTCGGAACTTCCCAGCTACCTGGACACAGATTTTCCTTTGTCCTTTAGACTCACTTCTGAGTGGATCCTCCCAGACCCACCCAGCAGGTGCAGCCTTCCCCCTGAAGTCCCTCTGGATTCCTTAAAGAGGCTCGGACCTTCCCGGTTTTGTGCCTTTAGTCCGGGAGCCTCCCTGTGCAGGAGAGTGGAGAAGGAAGGTCATTATCAGCTTGGCTTAGCCTGAATGCTGCCTGGTGCTGCAGACAGGATTGAATTTGCCAGGAAAAGGCTGTCCTGTGACCTCACCTCACCAGCCAAGCTGCTTCCTGCCTGACGCTGTCCTCTCTGTCCTCCGCAGGTCCTTGTGCAGGCCATCAAGGAGGCCAAGGAGCAGCACCCAGACATGTCCGTGACCAAGGTGGTCGTCCATCAGGAGACGGAAATCTCTGAGGAATGAGCTCAGGTGGGCGTGTTCTCGCTGTGGCGAGGGGCTCCCTCTCCCGGCCTCGGAGCACTGGCCGGACCCCTGGCCACGCTGGGAGCCCTCCCCCCAGAGGCATCCACCCCGGAGCTTGGCACAGTGAAGGCAGAGGAGGGGTTGGTGAGGGCGACACAGGAGGTTATTACGTATTCGGCTCTAACTAAAGCAGCTGTGTCCTCCCGCTCTTAGCGGTGCCTCAGTGATGGGCTGGAGGAGGTACCCCAAATGTGGAAGCAAACCCCACCCACCTCCTGAGCCTTCAGGCAGCCTCCTGCCTCTCCCCTTTCTCCTCTCTGCTGCTCTGCTCTCTGCTCTCACAGAGAGGAGCCAAAGAACAAAACCAAGCAAGGCAGGGCCAGGCTGCCTGGCAACGGAGGGGAGGGGGCCAGGGAAGAAATGACTGATGGGCTCGCAGCAGACTGGAGAGTTGGAAGCAGGGTAGCTGTTTTTTGAGAGACGGGGATCCAGATAAATGCATGCCTAAAAGCAATTTACAAATGGCTTGAAGATGCTATCCATCGCCAGTCAGGACTGGGTCCTGTCAAACCGCTCAGGCCTTGATTATTACTGTGGCCACAAGAACGTGGTGATGGGACTGGGTGAGTCTCCCTGCAGGATTGATCAACTTTGCTTTTCTTTCCTCTAGGAATCACTTACCCCCGACTCTCTGCCCGTCTCCCATCCAAGAGAAAAACCAGAGAAATGATAAAGAAGCTAACCTGCAATAGTCAGATTTCAGACTTTGAAGGTTCTAAACCACCAGAAAATTAATTTCATTTTCTATTTGGAGTTTATACCAACAGTCTTTAGATATCACTGACCTTTTGAATACCTTTTTCTATATTGTGATACTAGAACTGTTCAACTTTTCACTCTACGAACTCTTTTTAAAGAGATTTTTGGTTTTTATGGGGTGGTTTGTAACCCCTTCAACCCAGCCTCTCCCCACTTATTTCCAACCTGGCTGCTGGCAGGGTCCACAGGTTTCTGTTGGAAAGCCTCCAAGGACTCTGTCCGCTGCGTCAGGGCCAAAGCCAGCTGCATGGGGCTGCCCGCCCTCCCGTTTTATACCCTTTGGGTGACAGTAGAACTTTAAAAACCAGCCCTTCCTCAGAGCCAAGGATGTGACTTTACAAGAATGTTGGCCAGGGCGCTGCCCTGATCACAGACCAGGAGGGGGTCCCTGTCCCTCTGTGGAGGGCGGTGTGGGGAGGCGGAGACCTCTGCTAAGAATGTGGTGTTGCTTTTCCTTCCTCCCTCCTGGCCTTTCTTTTTGGAGATTCTTAGATCAAAGATGTAAGAAGTTGCTCAGCTCTATCTGATACTGTGAATGTTTTAACAGATCCGTGGCCTTCACCTTCCTGCCCTCCGACCCCTTTTACCTCACCTTCTAGAAGCACTGGCTCTGCTCAGCCCTCCCCCACCCCATCTCAGGAGAGCAAAACTCACAGGAAAACAGGCACTTCGGGCCAAAAGCACTAACGGCACATTTCCAGTGGTGATTTGGGCAAAGAAAATGAATGAGGTTTTTGAAAGGTTTTCTAGTTCTGGGAATGTGCTCTGCACACGGGGGAATGTG
Organism: Pipistrellus hanaki; assembly: GCF_964339955.1. Lineage (NCBI taxonomy): Eukaryota > Metazoa > Chordata > Mammalia > Chiroptera > Vespertilionidae > Pipistrellus > Pipistrellus hanaki. The sequence goes on along the minus strand of NC_140504.1, from coordinate 183,281,383 downwards.
GGGTTCACCTCGGTCAGGTCCCACTAAGAAGTATTTCCGGCGACCACCCCCACCAGGCGGCAGCTCTCCGAGCACAGGACCTCGCGTCAGGGGGCCCTTCCCCTGGCTCTGTCACCCGCTCAGCACACTTCTTGCTGCTCCCCGGTGTGAACGAGCAGATCTGTACCGCCTCCCAGCACTGAGAAGCCACAATGGGGACAAGCTAGCAAGAGGGGTGTCCTCCAAGCCTCCCCCCCTCCTCCCTCTCTGCGGACAGACCTTGAGGTTTGGCAATCGTTTGGATTTTTTCTTCCTGCAGTTGTGTGTGTGTGCGTGTGTGTGCGCATGAAGAAAAGCAGGCTCTGTCCAGGTAGGAAGCGGAGAGGAGAGGGACTTGGCAGTTTCCCTAAAGTGACTCAGACACATCACAGCAACAGCTCTCACTGCAATTTTATTTTTATTTCACTGAGAAATAAAGACTTCCTCCAAGCCACTCGAGGTCTCTGCCACCCCCCACCCTGGACCTGCATTTATAAGCTGAGGGCCACAGAGCCTGGCGTTCAGGGCATCTTCCTCTCCCTTCCCAGCCCCAGCCCCACCCCCGTGTGCGCAGCAGGGCAGCCGAGGGCGAGGGGACAGTGGTCCCCTCGGCGCCGAGAATGGAGCCGCGGCTTTGGCCTTACCAACACGAGGGATGCTCCTGGGAACCGCCTGCCAGGCCCTCAGCCCAGGCTGATGGTTTAACAAACCTCTCTCAAATGTACTATTTTGGTGACAAACATGAAGGAGCTTTGTAAAATTTTAAAAAATTATGAATCATATCAAGTAGTTGTTTACATTTCTTGACAAAATAGGAACTATGGCAGCAGAATCAAATTGGCAAAATCCTTAGGTTAAATAGGCAATAATTAAGTCTGCTGTTTGGCCTTTTGTAGTAAGAGAAGTGGCTGTAGTGTTTAGACGTGTTTGGTCTTGCTTCTTGTACTGCATTTTTCAATAAACTTAAAAAAAAAGGACTGAATTTGTGAGGATTGATCAATTTTTAAAGTTATCTTCCCCTCTGGCTAAAAAGTAAGTTACCCACGTTGGACCAAAACGCAGCTTCAATATTATATAAAAAGGTTTCTGAGAATTGGCAAACGCCTTTTGCCCAGTGAAGGGAGATTTTGCAGCATAGACCAGGCCAAGGAGAGAAGGGGCTTCTCAGGCCTGCGTGGGAGGGCCCCTCAGCACGAGGCACTGGCAGTCTGTAGCCCTAGTAGGATGTACCCTGCGTGGCTGAGGGAAGAAAGGGATTGAGGTGGTGGGAGTGAAAGGCTCAGTCCCCATCCCGGATGGCAGTGACGGGTCACCCTGTGCCCCGTTGCCCCTCTTCCTGGAGGCCCAAACCCCATCACCAGTGCCACCCTGGAGGGACCCTGTCCCAGCCTGTAACATTGCTACCTACCTCCACGTCTTAGGGGTTCCTGCCCACCACTGGGGTTTGCCAAGACACCAGGTGCATCTCCCAGTCGCCCTGGCCTGGACTCCCAGCCTCCTCGGGTACCTGTTCAGGGCTAAGGCCACTTTGGAGGCTAAAGGGAATTCCTGAGGCCGAGTCATGCTGGTCTCAAGTTCACATTAAAACACTTTCCAGCTTATCGAACCCTGTGCAGTTGGCATTTCTCTGCCCACATGCAAGTCAGGATGCCTTAGCAGCTGCTGGGCCAGAGCATCCATGCCCCAGGCTGGGATGTGACAAGCATCAATAGACGTCGGGACTCCTGGTCCTTTGACTCTGGTCCATGCTGCTCCTCAAACCGGAGCCCCAAAGCCCCCTCCGCCTCCCAGCTTGGTGTACCCCTCCAGACTGAGGCGGTCCAGCCGGGGCCAGCTTCGGTGCGCACCGTCCCGAGCCGCGGGTGCCCCAAGCAGGAGCTCTCCAAGGCCCAGATCCAGAGACTTGGAGTGTTCGATGCCGGAGCCCGAGGGCTGCACGGTGATAATCACGTGGCCGGTCTGGGTCCGCGGACCCCAAGGTCGGGGCAGCCCCGGGCCCTTCAGCGGGTAACTGTGAAGCAGGGCAGGCAACCCCAGGCGAGGATTCGCAGGTTCTGAGCGCAGACTCCGTACGGAGGGGACAGGTGAGGTGCCCCGGCGCGGGGACAAGTCCCAGCTCTCCGGTTCCACACAGCCTATGGCTCCGGGGGTCCTGGGCCCGGGGCTGGGAAGGAGGGCGCAGTCCCAGCCGGGGCCGTCGGGGGGCCGGAGCGCCTGGGCCCGCAGCGCGTCCTGGCGGAGCCGCTTGGTCTCCAGGTCGCGGTTCTCGTAGAGCAGCGTGTTGGCGCAGATGAACACGAACAGGCCGACGCCCATGACCACCGGCCCGAGGAGCCGCATGCGCTCGTGGGGGCCGTGCGCGCGGCCGGCCCCGCGGCCCTCGCGCCGCAGCTCGCTCGCGGGGGGCGCGCTGGCGTTGGCAGCTCGGGGCCCCGGCGCGCCGGCGCGGTGCGGCCAGTAGCCGGCCACCGCGACGCCCATGCCCACCAGCACCACGAGCGCGCCCAGCGCCGCGAACGCCCCCGACGGCGAGCGCAGCCGCAGCCGCGCCCGCACCCGCAGCGGCTCGGGAGGGGAGCGCGGGCGCCGGCGGCGGCCCAGGCGGCGGCCCAGGCGGGAGACGCGGCCCTCGGGGCTCCTCCGCGCCTCCCCGCGGCCTCCGGGGCTCCCGGCCGTCATCCCGCCGTCGTCGGGGCGCTCTGCGGAGAGAAGCGGGAGGCAGGGGCTGAGTCGGGGACACCGATCCAGGAGGGAAGGCCGGGCTGCCTCTCCCAGGACGCGTGGAGATCCCTGCGGCCGCCCCCGGCCGCCCGCCGCCCCCACTCCGGTTTCCGCAGCGGAGCCGGAGCCAGGGCCGCGGCAGAAGCCCGAGCTGGCCGCGCCTGCGGGCGGAGCGCAGGGAGGGGGCGCCGGCGGCTCCACGGCGCATCCTCAGCCGCGGGGCGCTGGCCTCCCGCCGACCCCTCTCCACCCGCCCGCGGGCCCGGCTCCGGAGGGTGGGAACCCGGCCGCCGCGTCTCCAGGACCTCAGCCCCGCACGTGGCTGCTCCGGAGTAAGGCGGGCGGGGAGGGGGCCCCGCTTCCCCACACTGCGCTCCACAGACCGCAGCGCAGGGAGGGGGCGCCGACTCCAGCTCCTCCTGCCTCCCCCCACGCCCCGGACCGCGGCCAGCCTGGGCGCTGCAGCAGGAGAGACTGGAGCGGGACTCGAGAGGACCGCCCTCCCCTCCACCGGGGCTGCCCGGCCCGGCATCTCCGGGTCCGCGCAGAGGCCGCCCTCCCCCGCGGCGGGCTGCGGGCCGGGAGGCAGGGGCTGCGGGCCGGGCTCGGCTCGGTCCGGCGCTCCCCTCGGCCCGGACCAGGCTGGTCCCAGGCTGCAGCGTTTCCAATTCGGGCTCCTCCGGATGAATCACCCCCTTTCCCGCCGCCTGGCCTCCTTTCCGCCTCCTCCGCCCGAGGCTCCGTGGCCCGCGTCCGGGACGGTGCAGCGCCGCCCCGGCGCCTCGGGCCGCCGGCTGAGCCCCTCCCGCTGCTGGCCCGGCCCGGGGGCTGGATCCGGGCTGGAGGGGCAGGAGCCGCGGGCTGCGTGTGGCATGGCCCCCACGGGAGGGAAGAAAGGGGGACCCCGCCAGGGCGCCCCGGGACCGCAGGAGGGGAGGGTGGGACCTCGCGGTCCGGTGGGGCGTCCTCACAGCCCTGATCTGGTCTCTAACCCGCCCCGAGGCCCCGGGGAGGAGGCCGGCCACCCGTCCCGCTCCGAGCGGGACGCCCATCCCGCCCCCGAAAGCGGAACTCAAGTCCGGGCCGGGCACCGAGGGCGGCTGTGCGCGTCCGCAGCGCGGTTCTCACAGAAGCGACTGGGCCGAGGGGCCCGGCCACGCCGCCGGGGCTCCAGGCCCGGCCCCGCTCAGCCGGCCCCGCTGGTGCAGGAGCCGGAGGCCCGCTCAGCCCGAGCGACCCCCGCCCAGCGCACCCAACTCCGGAGGGTCCCCTCCGGGCCCGCGGGGGGATCGGAGGGCCAGGGAACGGGGCACCCAGGACCCGGGCCGGGGCTCGGGGGCGGGTCGCGCGGGGAGCTCGGAGGCCGGGACGCGGACGCGGGAAGGTCCGGGGCGGGAAGTTCGCGGGCTCCGCATCCCGCTCCGCCTCCGCCCACACTCCGGCCCCCCCGCCCCCGGGCCCCACGGAAAGTTGGGGAAAGTGGGGGACGAACCCCGGGACCCTGGTTCTGCTCACCGGGCGCCGCCGCACCGGGGTGGGTCCGGTCCGGTCCGGTCCGGGTCCGAGTCCGCGCGCCGGGCCGGGGCACTGCCGCGTCTCCCCGACTGTGGGCCCCGCCCCGCCCCGCCCCGCGCCGGCCCCGCCCCCGGAGCCCGCGGGACCGGCAGCCCCGCCGCGGGGACCCAGCGCAGGTCCGGGTGCAGGTAAGCCCGGGGCCGCTCGCAGAGGCCCCAGGGGCGCCCTCCGCCCTCCGGGGGCCCGAGCCCGGCGCTGGGAGCCCCCGCCCGGAGCCTCCCAGTCCCGGCGCCGGGAGAGGACGCGTGGGGCGCCCCGGGGGGCTGCCTGGAGGAGGCGGCCTCTCCTCCGCGCCGCGCCGTCCTCACCGGTGAAATGGGCGCGCGTGTCCCCTCCGCGTCCTCCGCGGGGCGCAGCCCGGATGCCCCTGCGGCGCTCCCGGCGAGGGGCGGTAACGGGGTGCCCCGGGCGCCCTAACTCCCTAAGATGCGTCCCATCTGGGGTGGGGGTGCTTGTCCCAGAGCCGAGGGGGCACCGGGGCCGCGGAGCCCCGCGAACCGGCCTGGAGGCCGCCCGCTCCCGGCCCCGCCCGCCCGGAGGCCGGGGTGGGAGCGCGGGGTGGGCCGGCGGCCCAGTTTCCATGATGCGGGGGGCGGGCCGGGGAGGGTCCCCCGGGAGGAATTTCCGGCCTGGGATTGATTAGCGCGGCCGCCCGGACCCGGGCCCGGAGGAGGGGGAGGAGGGGGCGGTAATGAGAGCCGGCTGCGCGCCGGGCGGGGGCGGGGGCGGGGGCGGGGGCGGGTCCTGCAGCCACCGGCAGGGCTGGCCTCGAACCCGGGCTTCTGTCCCTGGCCGGATGGAGGAGCCTGGGCACCGCATCGCCCTCCCTCCCCAGCCCCGCACCCGGCTCTTCCAGAGCCACCGCGGCGGCCCCGGAGCAGAGCCCCCGGGGGGCGGCCCGGAGGAGGCCACAGTGGGGCCGGGCTGCCCACCCCCCGCGATCTGCGAGCCCGGCCTCTTCCTGAGCCGCACGGACAGCGCCCGCTCCGCTCCGCCCGGCGCCCCCTCCTCCCTGAGGCCCGCATCGCCCCGCACACCCCGCCCGCACACCCCGCCCGCACACCCCGCCCCGCACACCCGGCCCCGCACACCCCGCCCGCACACCGGCCCGGCCCGCCCGGCGGCTGCCCGGCCGCCCTGCCCTTGGCCCTCCTCCTGCCCTGGCGTCTACTTGCTCTTCCCGCTGCTCCTCTCCCCACCCCACCCCCGGCTCCCGTGTCGGGGCCCCTCCATCTAGGAACCAGGGCCCTCCTCGCGGTCAGCCTGAGCTCCCAGTGACCTGGCTCGTTCCTGCTCCTCCATCCCCCCCCGCCCCCGCCCCCGCCCCCCAAGGCCGCTGCCACCTTCACCCCTCCCTCCCCCTTCGATGGCTTCACCGAGCCCTGGGCCCGCTCCTCTGTGGGATTAGCCACCTTCTCCCCGTGCCCGCCCTGCCCCCGGGCCCTGCCCTGCCCCCGGGCCCCGCCCTGCCCACGGCCCCGCCCTGCCCACGGCCCCGCGGAGGGCACCGCACACCTGCAGAGTCCGAACCGCCGCTCACCCCTCTCCAGCCCCCAGTGGTTCTCCCTCACACTCCCCTCCCTGGGGTCTGAACTTGTTCCACCCAAATCTTCTGCACCCCAGCCTGATCCGCCCCCTGGCTCCTACGTGCCCTTCAGACCTTCCCTGCCCCCCGACGGTCACCCTCCTCCACCCTCCGTTCTGCACCCCCAGGAGCCTTCCCTGAGCGGCACTGCGCTGGCAAACAGTGTGTGGGAACTGAGTCTGCTTCCCGGCTGTGTCCTCCCCGTTCCCGTCCCCCCCCCCCCAATCTGTCTGTCACCCCTGGAGCCCCGTGCCCAGTGCAGTGCCTGCCCACCACTGGCCCCAGACTGGCCTGCGTCTCCCCCAAGCCCAGCCCTTTCCTAATCTCCACCCACGGCCCCACTCAGACAGCCCGAGAGAAGACAGCTCTGTGTCTCCCTAAAAAAAGCGGGGGGGGGGGTAGCACCTCCTAATTTGAAGATTAAATAAGAAGACGCATGTTTGGCATGGGCAGGAAGTGAGCGCCCACACCCAGCCGCTCCTCCTCTGACGGGGGTTCCCGGCTCGGAGCACAGGGCTCTGGGGCGGTGGGCGCCTTCCCGGTCATTTGGGGCGGTGGGGAGAGAAGCGTCCCCTTTCTCTTTATGTCTCTGGATATAACCTCTTAATCCTCCGGAGAGTTCCAGGAAGTCACTGTGAGGCCTGGTTTACAGATGCGCAAACTAGCTCAGAGAGGCAGCCCAGCCTGCCCCAGACAGACAGCCAGACCGCCCCCTCTGTCCACCGGGCCTGCGGGCCACCGACCTCACTGCTGGGACACTGACCTCACTGACCTCACTGCTGGGCACTGACCTCACTGACCTCACTGACCTCACTGACCTCACTGCTGGGCACTGACCTCACTGACCTCACTGACCTCACTGCTGGACACTGACCTCACCGACCTCACTGCTGGACACTGACCTCACCGACCTCACTGCTGGACACTGACCTCACTGCTGGGACACCACTGACCTCACTGCTGGGCACTGACTTCCTCCTGAATCTGTGCTGGCCGCGGTGTGACCGGACTCTCACTTTTGAGCAGGGGGCTGTCTGTCTCGCCCGCCCCTCAGGGACCCATGGGGCCAGCATTTCCTGCCCCAGGCTGCTGTGTGAAGGCCGGAACTGGACAAAGTGACCCTTCGGTCCCTGCCTGCCTGAGGCTCCGTGTCCTCGCCAGAAGCCCCCCTGGGGAGGGCGCAGCCGCGCCTCCTGCATGTCCCTGGCCCCTGACTCCAGGCTGCAGAGCGGCCGGGCCTGGACACCATCTCCGCTCCTCTCCGCCGCGGAGCCGCTGGGGTCTCTGGAGCCGCTGCCCTGGGGCTGCCCTGGCCACGCTCCTCCCGGGAGACACCTCCACCGAGAACCCAGACGCCGGTTCCGAAGGGAGAGCGTGGCTCCGAGGCCCAGTTCTGTTTTCTTTCTAATTTATTGTTTTTTTGGTGTTTTTTTTTTTTTTTTTTTGAGAGGGGGGAGAGAAACAGCCACTTGCCCCACAAAGCTCTCATGCCCTGGGTACCGTGGTGCGCCAGGCGCTCCTCCCAGCTCCCGCCTCTGCCATCCGTCCCTCTCCCGGACTGGTGTGCTGATGGCTGATGCAATAAGTCTGTGGTGGGCAAACCGGGGCTCTTGAGCCACAGGCTGCTCTTTGGCCCCTTGAGTGTGGCTCTTCCACAAAATACCACGGCCTGAGGCGAGTCTATGTTGAAGAAGTGGCCTTAGAAGAAGTTTAAGTTTAAAAAATTTGGCTCTCCAAAGAAATTTCAATCGTCGTACTGTTGCTATTTGTCTCTGGACCAGTGAGTTTGCGGACCACTGACTAAGTGATTGGCAAGTAGGACCAGAAGCCGAGCTCTGGCGCTCCGTGGTAGAGGGGCAGAAACCAGGGCCCGACGGGGGACATTCCCCCTGGGTTTCAGGGTCCGAAGAGTTTCCCACAGTCACCAGGTCCCATCCAAGGCTCAGGCCCTCAGAGGGTACTGGGATGTGAACCCCAAATCCATCTCCCACTCCATGGGAGCTCTGAGCTGGGCTTCTCTCCTGCTGTCTGGGCCGTGGGCAGAGCCCTTAGGGAGAATGAGTCCCATCTCCTTGCTCTCTCAAGCCCAGAAGACAGAAGGAGGCAGAGTCTGGGTGACACTGGGAAAGTCAAGGGGATGGGACCCTCCTGGGGGACAGGGCAAAGCCAGCCTCCCGCCCTAACCCCTAGGCTGAGGGACAACATAGGAACGTCACCGTCTGGCCAAACTCTGCTGGCTACCAGGCCCTTCATACCCGGCACCTTCCTGAGTGTGCAAGGCCACTCTGCCCGTGACACTGTCCACCCACCTGTCAGTCACCTCCCGCAGAGAGCAAGTCTCAGGCTCTCTGAGCACCTGGCCCAGCTTCTCCTCCACCCTGGACTGGTCCCAGTTCTGTCTGTGATACGGGGGGAAATGCCAGCTTCCGGAGACCTGAATAAAGTTCTTTGTAAACAAAGACAACGCGAGGAGGCCCAGAGAGGGTGAGTGGCATGCCTGAAGTCACAGTCTGATGATGGGTTGTCAGCCCAGTTCGCCCTTCCCCATATCAGTGAGGCAGGACTCCAGTGCCAGGGGCTAGCCCCTGCCTCCGAGCTGTGCCAGGAGCTTAGTACCCAGGCCCCGGGCAGCCAGCGGGCAGCAGGAAGAATGCCAGAGACACAGGGATGGAGACGCAGAGCCCTTGGGCTCAGAGAAGCCTGGACGCCACAGGCAGCGGGAGTCGCTGTCGGAGCCTGCCTGGCGCCACCTGGCGGCGAGATCCCTCACCTGCACCCGCGGGCTCCATCCTCCCGCGCGGAGGCCCGCGTTACCCCTGGAGCCCCCGCCTGTACGTCCTCCCTCCCGGACCTCTCCCAGAGGCCGCAGCATTTGCCGCAGAGAAGGGGGCACCCAATTCCACCTCCGCTGACTCCCCACCCCATACCTGGCACCCCGCAGAAAGGATTCTGGTTGGGAGGTCGGGTGGGAGCTGAGACATAGGAGACGAAACTGGGTGGCTGAGCCGTATGGGACAAAGCCGAGTGAGCGCGTGGGGGTGGGAGGTGGAGTCAGATTGGCTCGGCGTGGGCGCCCCTGCGAGGCGCTGGTAGAGCAGGTCCTCTGTAATCCTCCTGACGGCCGCGAGAGGGCAGCACTACCTCCATCCCTGCCCTACCCGCAGGACACGGATTTTCGGAGACACAAATGGTAACTGCCAGAGGGGGCTGGGCCCCAGAACTGCCTGATCTAAGCCCAAACTTGAGTCTTGAGAGTCTTGCCCTGGCCTCTACTGGGCCATCCCTACCCCCAAGCTCGCCTGGTCCGGTCCCTACTTTGGGCATTTGGCCCAGGCTGTAGACGTTCGCTTTTTTATCAGACAAGCCACGTGTCCTTCGATGTTTGCGGTGACTAGCACCATTGGGAAGGGGAAGGGAGGCCCAGGGAGCCCTCACAAGCACCCCTCCTCCTTCCTTCAGATGCTGGGTGATGCGGAGAGCGGCTGGACCCAGGGACTTGGACATCAGCGCAGCTTTCTGGCTCATTTCCGCAGGAGGAGACCCAGGACATGGCAGGCAGCAGCGGGCGTCCGCAGTGGGGTGTCTCCCTCTCCAGTGTCAGAGCTGCGAGCCAGGGGCGGTACGGAGGAGGCAGCCCCATTGGGCTGGTGTGAGGGGAGGAACTGTATTTGAAGCCGAGGGCACCACTCGGAGCATTTACTCTAAGCCAGGTGGGTGTGAGGCCTCATCTCTGGCCGGAAATGAGGACTGAGTTATTTCCTCTTCCTTCTTCAGGGGTGAGATGGCTCCAGACCAGGCTTCTCTGACTCCAACCCTTCTCCGCAGAGCTGGGAGATAAAGGTGTGAGCTTCACAGAGGAGGAAACTGTGGCCCAGAGGTGTTAAGTAACTTGTCCAAGGTCACACAGCAAGACGGTGGTGCGAGTCACGCCCTTCCTGGAACCTCTCGTGTCCTCACCGGGAAAAGTTGGGGGACACACTGACCTTCCTGGGGCGTCGTGAGGACCAGGTAATGTGGCCTGTAAACCCCCTCCACCGGGTCCTGCAGTCACCTCCCTCACCCGCCTCCTCCTCGCATCTTCCAGGAACCTCAGGGGCCTCACCACCTTCCAGTAAGAAGAGGCAGCCAGAGGGTGACAGGGTGTCCCCAGGCAGTCGAAAGGGCTGGCAGAGTTTCTTCATGGGACACCGGCGCCTCCAATAATTAAGCTAAGAGACCTTCCTGGGAGTCCTGGCCACGAGTCCGGCACAGATTCTGGTTTGGAGGAACCGCTGATGATGTTCCAGGAGACTTTTCAAACCTCTTGCCAGGAGATGCTCTGGGAAAGCGTTAAGGTGACTCAGATCATTGACAGGCCTCCCGTCCACTTCTGGCAGCTACGGGACACCACCACCACAGCCTACTGTGTGTGTGTGTGTGTGCGGTCGGGAAGTTTTCACTGCTTTTCCAGCAATCTGAGTCTTCCCAATTAAGATGATGCACTCAGTGATATTGAATATCTAAACCTTTGTAAGGCTTTTCATAGAAATAAATGCAGGAGCCGAGACCGGTTTGGCTCAATGGATAGAGCGTCGGCTTGGGGACTGAAGGGACCCGGGTTCGATTCCGGTCAAGGGCATGTACCTTGGTTGTGGGCATATCCCCAGTAGGGGGTGTGCAAGAGGCAGCTGGTTGATGACTCTCTCTCATTGATGTTTCTAGCTCTATCTCTCTCCCTTCCTCTCTGTACAAAATCAATAAAATATATTTTTAAAAAAAGAAATAAATAAATGCAGGAATGGGGGCATCAATCCGGTGGGTGCAGAATGGCCCCTAGAGGACTTAGGAGGCTGGGTTTGGTGAGTGTCCTCTTGTTGACTTGGATGGCTTCCATGTTGGTTATAAATGACGGCATATAGAAAAAAAGACCTTTTCCCCAGCTGGTTTGGCTCAGTGGACAGAGTGTCGGCCTGTAGACCAAAGGGTCCGGGTTTGATTTGGCCAAGGGCATGTACTTTGGTTGCAGGCTCCTCCCCGGCCTGGGCCTTGGTCAGGGCACATGCAGGGGCACCCAGTCGATGTGTTTCTCTCACATGGATGTTTCTCGCTGTCTTTCCCTCTCTCTTGCACTCTCCCTAAAAATCAGTAGGAAAATATCCTCAGGTGAGGATTAACATTTTTTTTTTAAAATATAAAGAAAGACCTTTGTACTTTGTGCTCTTCTCTTTGAGTCGTCCCCTCAGGGTGAATGCCCGAGAGTGAGTTAGCTGCTTCCTCCAGATTTCTCTCTTTCTAGGTGATTTATGGCCAGAATTATGGGGCCGCTGGGGGAGGGAGATTCATAATAGATACCAGGTGTAAGGAATTCCTTATGGCTGTTCCAATTTGCATTTCTTTAGGAGATTCTTAATAGACTCTCAAAAACTCCAGGGAAAGTGTGACTTAAGGATAAATATTCTATGTTATGGAAAAAGGAATTTGATTGATGGATCTGACTAAACTCCACTTGCCTGTTGTGAATATAATATGCCTCCAGGAAAGTGCATGAAGCCTGAATGTCCAGCTCAGTCCACTTTCATGAAGCAGACTCCCATGAGGCCCCTCGGGGCCAGAAACAGGACAGGGACAGACCCCAGAAGGCCCTGCATGGTTCCTTCAACTACTACCTCCTCCCTCCCTTCAAAACAACATGCTCTTCTGACCTCTAATACTGCAACGTAGGTGTGTGTGTGTGTGTGTGTGTGTGTGTGTGTGTGTGTGTTTTGCTGCAAAAAGCTTTACTGTTTCATTTGGTCCCATGCACGGGAGAGGGCTCCAGGGTGGTGAAAGGAATGGCTAATGCTTTCGGGGAGAAGCTCAGACACCAGGGGAAGCAGAGGGGCCCCTCCTAGTGGTGCTTGAGGGGGAAACTTCCAGAAGAGACGCTCGCCCAGCCCAGCTGGGGGCCGGCCAGCCTGCGGAGGGGAGTCAGGTGTCGCCCATCTTCACCAGGGGTTTCACCTCCTCGCCCGGAAGTGGTTCTCCGGGAAGGTGCTGGGATGGGAGCCTGCGGCAGAGCCCGGGGCGGCCGCTCCCCAGGCCTGGGTCAGGCTCCTCTCCAAGGCCAGGGCGGCTGCCTCGGGGCCTGAGTTGTGCCCACTCGTCTTGGGAGGCTTCAGCACGTCCTGGAGATGCGGCCACCGCGCTGGTTCATCTAAGCTGCTCAGCGCCCTCGTGTTTCTTCTCCAGCTCTGGGAAGAAGTGGCCCAGTTGGAACAGAGACCCGGAGAGAGGTAGGAGTGGGGGCCCGCCAATGCAGGCTGTCCAGGCGGTGGACGGCAGCCGCCACTGCCTCGGTGGAGGAATTCCGAGGAATTTGGAGCTCCTGGTTGTTGGGCAATAAGGTGCTAAGGAAAAACAACAGCGGCAGCAACAAAACAGCGTTGGCTGGTCCGGGCTGGGGACGGCTGAGGCGGTCCCAAAGGTGGTGGCTGGGAAAGGTGTTGGGGGGCGGTCGGAGGCTGGAAGGGGCGTCCCGGGGCCTGTTCTGTAGTTTCGTTTTTTAAACAGGACATTTCAGTGAGGCGTGCTTTAAGTCATATGTGTGGACTTTAAGTTGGCGCTCCTTTGTGCCTGGCTTCTTTGTTTGTGCGAGTCACGCATGTGGCTGTCGTTTGTTCATGTCACTGTGTAGTGCTCTGTTACAGAAATGTGCCACAGTTCATTCACGCTATGTTAAAAACGTGTGGTTTGATTCTAGTTTGGGGCTGTTGTAAATACACAAGGCCGCTAAAGACGTCCGTGAACATGCCTTTGGGTTTGGTGCCAGCATGGCCTGCGCACTTCATCCGTCCGTCTACACGCAGAGCGCCAGCGCTGGGTTTGTCTCTTTGACTTCCCTGCATGATGGTGGTGAAATGAAGCACCTGCAATTCAAATCCTGGGATTTTCGCCTTGTACGGCTGTAACGAGCATGAATTAAGTTGTGTTTTTTTAATTTTAATTTTAGCATTAAAAATAAAACCCCCCGTTTTTCTTAAAGACAAGTTCCATGTGTGGCTCATCCTTTCTTTAAAAAAAATGATTTTAGAGAGGGGAAGAGGGAGGGAGAGAGAGAGACATTGATCGGATGCCTCCCGAATCAGGGACCAAACCTGCAAATTGTGTGTGTGCCCCGCTGGGATCAAACCACCGCCCTTTGGTGCGTGGGACGACACTCAGTCAAATGAGCCGCCAGGGCCAGGGCTGTGCGCAGGTTTTTGTGTGAACACAACTCATTCGGGAAAATACCAAGGAGCATGATTTCTGGGTGGTAAGATTATGCTTCGCTTTGTAAGAAGCTGCCAAGCTACCCTCCAAAGTGGCTGAGCCATTTTACGTTCCCTTTAGCAATTCCCGTTGTTCTACATCCTCACCAGCATCAGGTGTTGTCAGTTTGGGCCATTCTAATTATCTCATGGTTTTCTTTTTAAAATTTGTAATTCTCTAATGACATATGATAGTGAGCATATTTTCATATGCTTACTTACTTGCCATGTGTATATCTTCTTGGGTGAGGTGTCTGTTCAGATTTTTTGCCTATTTTAAAACCGGGCTTTTTATTATTGCTGAATTGTAAGAGTTCTTTGTGTATTTTGGATAGTTCTGCTGTATACATGTTTTGCAAACATTTTCTCCCAGTCTGTCACTCCTCTTTTACTCTTTTTAAAGGAAATATATTTTTATTTTAGAGAGGGAAAGGGAAAGATAGAAACATCAATGATGAGAATCATTGATTGGCCGCCTCCTGCACGCCCCCTACTAGGGATGGAGCCTGCAACCCAGGCATGTGCCCTGACCGGAACTGAACCCAGAACCTTTCAGTCCGCAGGCCAATGCTCTGTCCGCTGAGCCAAACCGGCTAGGGCTCTTTTGAATTTTATGAAAGATGTACAATAGGTGTCTAGATTCAGCTTCCTCTCTATAGGTGATCAGTTGTTCTAACACCATTTGTTGAAAAGACTACCTTTCTGTAGAGAATTGCCCCTGCTCCTTGCCCAAGGTCAGTCACCTTTATGGGTGGGTCTATTTCTGGGCGCTCTATTCTGTTCCATTAATCTACCTTGTATATTCTTTAGCCAACACCAAACTGTCCTGATTACTGAAGTTTATGGTAAGCCTTGAAGTTGCATAGTATCAGCCCTCTGACTTTGTTCTCCTTCAGTACTGTGTTGGCTGAGTTTTTTTGCCTTTCCATATAAACTTTAAAATCAGTTTGTTGATAGCCACAAAATAAGATGCTGGGATTTTGATTGGGATTGCATTGAACCTTGGCTCAAGTTGAAAAGAAGTGACATTTTAACAATACCGAGTCTTTCTATCCATCAACATGGACTCTCTCTCCATTTATTTAGATCTCTTGACTTATTTCACTAGAGATCTGGTACATATTTTGTTAGTTATACCTAAGTATTGCTTTGGGGAGGGGAATACTAATGCAAATGTAGTTTTCTACTTCAAATTCTAATTTCATTGCTGTACATAGAAAACATTAACTTTATTAGTCTAATATTCTGAAAATTTGTTGTAATTGCTTTAGTTTTGGGAGTTTTTCTCTAGATTCTTTGGGATTTTCTACAGTTGATTATGTCATTTACAAAGTTTCATTTCTTCCTTATTAATCTGTGTACTTTTTATTTCCTTTTCTTGTCTAATTGCATTAAGATTTTCAAAACAATGTTGAATAGTGAGAGGACACATCCTTGCCTTGTTGACTTTAGGGGAAAAACATCTATTCTCATTATAATGTATGTTTTTAGCTATAGGTCTTTTGTAGATTTAAGCTGAGGAAAACTGCCAAAACCGGTTTGGCTCAGTGGATAGATCGTCAGCTTGCGAACTGAAAGGTCCCGGGGTCGATTCTGGTCAAGGACATGTACCTTGGTTGTGGGCACATCCCCAATAGGGGGTGTGCAGGAGGCAGCGGATCGATGATTCTCTCTGATCGATGTTTCTAACTCTCCATCCATCTCTCTTCCTCCCTGTAAAAAATCAATAAAATATATTTTAAAATATATTTTAAAAAAAGAAAGCTGAGGAAAACTTATTAGTTTGCTTTTTATCATGAATGAGCGTTGACTTTTTTTTTTTTTTTTTTTTTTAAATATATTTTATTGATTTTTCACAGAGAGGAAGAGAGAGGGATAGAGAGTTAGAAACGTCGATGAGAGAGAATCATCGACCAGCTGCTTCTTGCACACCTCCTACTGGGGATGTGCCCGCAACCAAGGTACATGCCCTTGACCGGAATCGAACCTGGGACCTTTCAGTCCGCAGGCCGACGCTCTATCCACTGAGCCAAACCGGTGCCGGCATGAGCGTTGACTTTTTAAAAATATTTTTTCTGCATCTATTGATAGACTTATGTAATTTTCTTCTTTACCCTGTTCTTGTGATGGATTAATTAAAAATGCAATACTTAGGTATAAATCTAACAAAATATGTATTCCTGACTTTATTTTTTGAAGAGAGATTGAAAATTGGTATAATTTCTTCCTTAAATATTTGGTAGGATTTACCAGTGAATGCTGGTCTGATGCTTTCTGTTTTAGTTATTATTGATAAACTTTTTAAAGGCAGATTTAGGCCTCTTCAGATTTTCTCTATTACTTTTGGTAGATTGTTTTTCAAGGAACCACTCTGCTTCATTTAGATTATAAAATTTGTGGGAATTAAAGTTGTTCATATTTTTTATCCTTTTAATGTTCACAGAATCAATACTATGGTCCCTTCCATTTCTCATATTATTATAGTAATTGTGTTTTTTTTTTTTTATTGATTAGCCTAGCTAGAAGTTATAAGCTGTATTTTCACTTTGCTCAAAATATTTCTCAAGACTTCTTTGACCCATGTTATTTATTTAGAAAGGTATTATTTAATCTCCAGGTATCTTGGGATTTCCCATATATCTATTAATTTCTAGTTTAATTCTGTGGTCTGAGAGCATACTTGCCATGATTTCTGTTCTTTTAAATGTTAACCTGTTTTATGGCCTGGGATGTGGTCTGAGAATGTACATTCTGCTGTTATTTTATGTCAATTAGATGTTCATTGATGGTGCTCTTCAGTTCAACTGTCCATACTGACTTTCTGCCAGCCTACTCTGTCAATTACTGAAAGTTGAAGTCTCCAACTGTAATTTGAAATCTCCAAATGTAGATTTGACTTTCTCCTTGCAGTTTTATCATTTTTTGGCCTTGTATATTTGATGCTTTGTTGTTTAGTGTATACATTTAGGGTTTTTTATGTCTCCTTGCAGAATTTGCCTCTTTATCATGTAATGCCTCCCTTTATTTCTTGCTTTGGTCTGCTGTCTGAAATATAGCTAATATAGCTTTATTGTGATTAGTGTTTCCATGACACCCCCTCCTCCCTCTAATCCTCACTCAAGGAGTGAGGACATTTGTCCCAGATTTTTAGTGTGTGTGTGGGTAATTGAACCCAAGCCCTTTCAGTGAGTGGGCCAATGCTCTAACCATTGAGCACACTGGCCAGGGCTCTCTATCCCTTTTTTAATGTCTCCCTCTAAAGTGTATTGTCACTGATTTCAAAGAGGAAGGGAAAGGGAGATAGAGATATCAATGAGAATTGATCCACTACCTCCCACATACCCCTCTACAACCCCCACATGTGCCCTGCCTGGGAATCGAATCATGACCTCCTGGGTCACTGGTCAATGCTCAGTCACTGAGCCATGCTGGCCAGGTAGTGTGTCTGTATTTAAAATTGGTTTTAGACAACATATAGCTGGATCTTTTATTTTTTTTTAATCCCGATAGACTTTCATCTACAAAACTGACATTGTAAGTGATTACTGATATAGTTTAGTATCTACCACACTTGTCTCTGTTTTCTATCACTATCCTCATTCTTTGGTCTTATGCCTCCCACTCTTTTCTGGTAGGGTTAGGGGAGGAAGGTGAAGTACAGAAAAGAAGGGTATGGATTCTGAGCATCCAGAGGTGAATGGTAGTGGCCCTTTCCATTTTTTTTTTTTTAATATATATATTTTATTGATTTTTCACAGAGAGGAAGAGAGAGGGATAAAGAGTCAGAAACATTGATGAGAGAGAATCATCAACCAGCTGCCTCTTGTACACCCCCTACTGGGGATGTGCCCACAACCAAGGTACTTGCCCTTGACCGGAATTGAACCTGGGATCTTTCAGTTCGCAGGCCAACGCTCTATCCACTGAGCCAAATCGGTTTCGGCTGGACCTTTGGCTGCTCCTTTTTGGAAAATTCCCCATGAGTTTTTGTGGGCATTAATATACTGTTTCCCGCTATAGAAGCTAAAATAAACCATCTTTCATCCCTTCACCCCTTGACACCCAGAATGTGGAGTGATGACCTGGGCTTGGACAAATGGGCACTCCCAAGCAGGCCTTTAAGTCTTCACCAAATGACAGAGCAACTAAAATTTATTCCCAGCAGAGGGCTGGTGGCTGTCCTGCAGCCACTGAAATTTTTGCTTAAGGAAAGCAGGTTCATTCTTGTGGAAACTCTGCTTGACGTAAACTGGAGTTCAAATCCTATGTGACTTCAAGTAAATGTCTTCCTATTCTATCATAAATGATGAAATTCTACAAGGGAGAACCAGAGAAATCTTAGCTTTGTCACTAGCTGTTACATTGGGCAAAAACAATTCACCCGAGTTTGTCTTCATTTTTAAAAATAATAATGTACATAAAAGCACCTTGTTTATATAGTAGATACTGTATTAGGCAAATAAAACATAGGCCCTTCTTCCTTCAGCTTCCTTTGTTCCATTGGACTGTGGGTGGGCTGAGCATTACCCAACTGCAGCCTCAAATGTTATTGCCATCTCTGGCTCCATTTATTGTCAAGGGACGACAATGCAGTTAGAACAAGCACTGCATTTAGATAGAACCTAAGGGGTGGCAGGCAATTCCTTACAGTGACTTGCCAGTCAGTGAACACTGATTGGCCCGCTGTCTGGCTTACAGGAGGCACTCACCACTGATACCATCAGGGGTCAAGCAACTCGTCTTAGTAGTTCCATGAGAGGGGCCTTGTGGGCCTCCTTCATATGCTATTGTAGTTTGATTCCAAACGGTGGCAGGGTAAGGGGAAGCTACTTGGACCCTCTCCGGGACCGCACTGGAATTATCACTAAAGCACGTATGCCAATTCCAGTGCGTGGAACAGAGCTGGGCCTATAGATGCATTCATATGAAATTAACACGGTGGGGGGTGGAGGGACACTGTCCTGCGGCCTTTCCAGCTGCAATTGAGCCCAATTCTGATCCCAGGGCAGTGTGAGAACCAGGCGGAAAATGTGCATGCAAAGTACTCATCTCTGGTGCACGTTTGGAACTCAACACGAGTTTCCAAATCTTTCCTTAATTTCATTTTTACCTCTTCCTTTTCAGAATCTAATATAAATGGAATTAAAAATTGCTAGAGAAAAGGGCTTCAGATCTCTTCTATGTATACATGGAGTTTCCAGATAGTTTTATTGAAGGATCACGTGCTAATAAATTCATTGGTTAGAATTAATGTGCTATAAATATCTAAGGGAGAACTTTCCAATGCTTATAGCATTAAATGACAATTTATTAAGTTATATGAAAAATGGCGTTAACTATGAATATGAACAAAGCTTGTAAGAGAATTTGGAAAGTTAATTTTTGCTATGCCAGACAGTGAAATTAAGGTGAATCTTTCGTTTGAACTTGTGAAAGAAAAAAATGCCCAGCCGAGACCGGTTTGGCTCAGTGGATAGAGCGTTGGCCTGTGGACTGAAAGGTCCCGGGTTCGATTCTGGTCAAGGGCATGTACCTGGGTTGCGGGCACATCCCCAGTAGGGGGTGTGCAAGAGGCAGCTGATCGATGATCCTCTCTCATGGATGTTTCTAACTCTCTATCCCTCTCTCTTCCTCTCTGTAAAAAGTCAATAAAATATATTTAAAAAAAAAAAAGAAAAAGAGAAAAAGAAAAAAATGCCCAAAGCATGGCCCCATCTTCCAGGGAACATAGAATTCTTGTTACCTACTGGAGACCACACACGATCCAAGGCAGTGGGAATGGCACTGGTTGTCATAATGACCAAAAATGGAGGGAAAGCACTAGGGAGATGGAGGTTCCTAGGTTTGGCTGCACAGTCTGCTATAGAGAGTATTCTTAGCTTTGTCACTACCGTTACATTGGGCAAACACAGCTCACCTTTGTTCTTAGAAATTCCATGTTTCCAAACGGAACTCATTCACCTTCATCTTTCCCATTCCTCACAAAGGCTTCCCCATCTTGGATGACCTTGGACACCACCTTTCTGCAGGTCAACGGCTCTTCTGTTCTCTGTGGTCACTGCCTTTGTTCAGGTCCCAAACAATCTGCAATTGCTGCATCCCCCCCCAAGTGCTGGGTTTCCTGCAACCGATGGCTCAGATCTTCCTGCAGCACAGCTCAACCCGCACCCTCATGTCCAAATCTATTTTCCCCAGCACTGGCAGGTCAAAGGCCAACTCCCCTCCCGCCCCCATCTAGTATATTAAGCCCTCTGTTACCCAATCCATCTTGTCAAACTTGCTTTTCTTAACTCCAGGTTCACAGGGCACCCTGTCCTACGCTTTCCCAATTACCTGGTACCGCTCACAGAAGTTTCTTTCCACAGGAATGCCTTACACTAGGGGTGTTGAACTCAATCAGAGAAGGGGCCAAAATCTAAAATCCAGCCTAAATCGCGGGCCGAATGGTTTACTGAACAGTCATAAACTGACAATGTCATAAACTGACAGCGGAGTGCAGTGATGACAGCGCGGTGCGGGCCACATTGCAAGGCCTGGCGGGCTGGATTTGGCCCGCGGGCCTTGTGTTTGACATATGTGCCTTACACCCTCATGTTTCCTAAGGTTCAGTCTAAAAGACATCACTGAATTCAGATGAGGTTATAACTCCCTTCTCTGAATTTCTGCTTTATCCTGGTGGTGTTTATCATATGCAACCAGATCGCAAACTC
Organism: Pipistrellus hanaki; assembly: GCF_964339955.1. NCBI lineage: Eukaryota > Metazoa > Chordata > Mammalia > Chiroptera > Vespertilionidae > Pipistrellus > Pipistrellus hanaki. The sequence goes on along the minus strand of NC_140504.1, from coordinate 183,261,509 downwards.
CGGGAGGACAAGAAACCCTCTAGGATTTGCCTTTTGAGTGTGTCCAACAGGGTATGCCCTAAGGCAACAGGATAGAATTGTAAATCTAGCCTCTTGTACACTGGCAGCGGTCTGAAAAGTGGCGCTCTCCCCCCTAAAACTGGTGCTGATGGTCCTCTGGCTTCTCAACAGTTCCTCAAGGATGTAGACCAGATTGGAATCACTGAACCGCTGGTACCTCATACAGAACTGGGCCAGACAAGTAATGGAGAATGAGAGGGATGAAGCTAATCCAGCAGTTTTTCTTCCTGGTTTCTTGATCCAAATCTAAGGTGATGAGGCATGCAACTTCAGATTCATGGCCATTAGTTCAAACAGCTCAGAAGAAAGTTATGTTCATGAAGAACCCAGCTGGTGATTCTCCAAGTTCCCAAACTGATTTATTTCTTATCAGCTTGATCATGTGCTTCTCAAGAGAGAAAGGACTATAAATTTCTAAGAAACTAAATTCTTTTATTCTGTTGGGTGAGAAAAATCCTTTAGGAAAAAGTATTGGCTTCCTACCCGTGATCCTAAGAAACCAAAAGAGCCATTATACACTGAACTTTTTATGCTAAGAAAAGTGGTATCAAGAGAGATCAGAAAATACAACTTTGATTTAAGCACCATGAAATTTTTGTCAAGCAAAAATAGTCTTTATTCAAATTTAATGGAAACAGGGGTCACTATACTTTGCAAGACGGGGAAAAATAAAATTAAAAAAAATTATTTTCTTTTCTTAATATAAAACAATATAATCACAATACCAGAATATGGAACTCTAGAGTTTGTTTCCTATGGGTTACTGCAGGTATCAATTTTCCTTGACTGTGCTATTCACAACTTTGTAAGTCCAAAAATATGAAACCAAGTGGTAGGAAACTTAAGACTTAGCACTTTCACTAAATGGCATACATCAAAGGGCATCAATTCAAGGGCAAAAATGGTTGAACTCACCATACCTACCTATGTCATCATTCCAGCCTTAGACCTGTCCAGGTACAGAGCTCCCTGTGAGAAGTGCCAGGCCTGAACGCCAAGGCATTTTGGATATTCTACTGTGGACCATGAGGAAAGGGGGTTTTCAAAGAGACTGTTTTCAGTCGAGCAGGAAGGCCTGGCGCCAGGAGGCTTTACGGAGAGGAAGCACTTAGATTTAACAATTGTAGACACACCATTAGGGGAGTTAAAAATGTACAGCAGTGACATAGGTTCTACTTCAATCACTTGTGCTACGGCTACCAAACATGTACAAAACTTCTCGGGTAGTTCCAGCTGTGGTAGTAGCCAGTTAGGATCTTGAGTGGGATCTAGATCTAGACCGGGAAGGCGATCTGGATGCAGACCTGGATCTAGACTTGGACCGAGATCGGGTTTTTGAAGCGGACTTTGATCTGGAGCGTGATTCTGAGGGGTTTGGTTTGGATTTAGAATTGGACCTTGACCGGGACCGGGGCTCCTGATTGGTGCTAGCATCCTTGCTCTCCCCTCCACCTTCCTTCTGGCCAGACTCAGACTTGGCACGTTCCCGCTCCTTTGACGCTGAGCGGGACCGTGATCTGGACTGGGAGTGGTCGGCATCTTCCTTCTTTTTCTTCTCGCTGCTGCTGCTTGACTTGCTGTCTCGCTTGCTGCCATGCTTTCTGCTCCTCTTGCTCTTGCTGCGGCTGCGGCTGCGGCTGCGGCTCCGACTGCGGCTGCGGCTCCGACTCTCCTCCCGGCTTCTCTTCCTTCCCTTCCTCTTGTCCTTGCTTTTGCTGCGACTCCTGCTGCGGCTCCTGCTGCCTCCCTTGCTCCTGCTCCTGCGGAGGCCTTTCTCCTGACTCCGGCTCTTCTCCTTGCTCCTGCTCCTGCGCTTCTCCTCCTCCACTCTCCTCTCCTGGCTCCTGCTTCGGCTTTTACTTTTGCTTTTATGCCGACTGGGACTCCTGCTCTTGGACTTCCCAGTGTTGTCGTTGTTCTGAATCTTCTCTTCAGCTTGGTCTTTACTCTTGCTGCGGCGCTTGTCCGCGCTGCGGCTGCGGCTGCGGCTCTTTTCCTTTTTGCTGCGGCTGCGGCTCTTACTGCGGCTACGGCTCTTGCTCCGGGAATGGGAGCCAGACCTGAGAAGACAGTGATGTGAAAGTCACATACAACTCCATACCTGATGCTGATCATCAGATGGAAAAGCCAAAGGGACATGGAGCTTTGCCCCACAATATAATGCCTGGCCAATGACTGCTGAACCCCCGTGATTCCAGTCCAGATCTGGAGAAACTGGCGTAAGACTGGTAACATGGCTGTAATCAATGTGGCAAATGGTCTGGGCATTTCCTGTCCAACCCCTCCACTCATACCAAGGAAGACCTACCTAGACCGAGATCTACTCTTAGAATGACTGCTTTTGCTGCTGCCACTTCGGCTTCTGCTCTTACGAGAATGTCTGCTTCGAGAGCGAGACCTACAGAGAGAAAACATTAAAAAATATGTTAATAATACTTGCTGACAAAGCCTAGAGAGGAACAGTCAACTAAGTTATTTTTTCAATAAAAAATTATGTTTGGCACTGACTGTCCAGGCACAACGCTGAGAGAACTCTTCCTGTGCTCTAGGCCCACAGATCAAGTTGCTCACAAATATCCCATTTGGATGGCTTACCTGAAACTGAGCAACTCGAACTTTGAACTCACTCTGCTGGGTTCCGTCCTCATTCCCACAGATGCCACGCCCTCATGCTAGAAACCACAGCAGCCTGTGATTCTTCTCACTCCTTCAGCCTCTTCCACATGGTAACCAGCCTCTTCTCCTGTCTATTCACCTCTGCCTCTGCCCTCTTCCCTTGGTCCCACAACAGCTTCCTGACATGTCTCCTGGCACACCTGTGCCCTTTACCCATCTCATCTGTTCACCTCACGTGGACTCTTATTGTTGCCTTTTAGGTTCAGGGGGGGAAATAACAGATTCCAGGAGCAGGGCAGAAAATGAATAAGAAAACGGGCCCAGAACGTTCATGATAGAAAGAGGCAAACTCAGAGATTCCCGAGCACCAACATTCATGAAAGGATTTTTGCCAAAAATGTTTACCTGTATCTCATCTCATTGACTCATCTTGCAGATTTAACTTCCAGATTACAAAAACTTAAGGGGACACGTTCAAATTCAACGATACTAAGAGGAAATAGGCAAATAAATTCAGAATGTAGGATAGTATTAAAAATCAAGAAAAGTAAATGTCATAGGGACAAGAAGGTAGGAAAACTTCAGACAAAAGAGACCTAACCATCCCTTGCAATGCATGACAGTAAGACTAGATCCTGGTCAGGAAAAAAAACCAGCTCTAAAGACATCCATAGAACAGCTGGGAATACTGTAATATGGCCTGGACATTAGACAACTTTATAGTCACGATCGTTCTTAGATTAGAAAATAGAAGTGTGGTTATCCTCATTTCTTGGAGACACATGCTAAGTATTTAGGGGTCAAATGCCATAATTTCTACAACTTCCTTTCAAACACTATGACAAAATAAAGGTAGAGTGTGTATAAATACACACAGAGCAAAAAAGACAGGGCAAAATGCTAATGACTGTTGCCCTGGCCGATTGCTCAGTGGTTAGAGCATCGTTCCCAGGACTGAAGGCCCCTAATTCGATTCCCGGTCAAGGGCACACACCCCAGGTTCAGATTTACCAGCCCCGGTAGACAACCAATGACGTCTCCCTTTCATATCGATGCTCCACCCATCCCCCAGCCTCCCTAGAAATTAATGGGGGGAAAATATCCTGGGATGAAGATTAAAAAATAATAATAATGACTGTTGAAGCTGGAAGGTATATGGTGTTTGTGAACTACTCTTTCAACTTTATGTTTGAAAATGATCACAATAAAAAGTTTTTGGGATCCAGCCAGTGTGGCTCGGTGGTTGAGCATCCACCTCTGAACTAGGAAGTCAGTCCCAGGTTTGATTCCTGGTCAGGGCACATGCCTAGGTTGTGGGCTCAATCCACAGTGTGGAGCATGCAGGAGGCAGCTGATCAATGATTCTAATTGTTGATGTTTTTTATTTCTTCCCTTCTTCTCTGAAATCAATAAAAATATATTTGAAAAAAGTTTTGAGAAATATTTAGTAAAGCATATTCACACAAAATCCAAACCAAACAAAAAGATACTGAAACAGGAGCCAACTTGAAGAGCTCTCAATGACCAAAGACATAATATAACATTCTGAGCATAAAAAATTATGGCCGCAATAGACAAAACATTAACAAGAATTCATTCAAAATGATACTAAATGACCACCTTTATCATCTTTAGGAGTTACTAGGGCACATTTAGTATTCTGAAAGATGGTAAATAAAAGTATCAAATTTTCAGTTTGCATTCCTGCAAAAACTACTTGAGGGTAACAAAAGTATGGATGACAGAAATTGTCCTTTACAGAAGCATAGCCTTTAAATACAGAAAGAATGATAAAATTAAAGTCATCATTTTGTAACCACCAACGAATAGCTCTAGGTAATAATATCAATAGATGCTAAAATTATTATGTGAAATGTTGATGCAGAACTTGATAATGGATGGTTCAAGGTGATAATGGAACCATTTTTCAAAGTGGGACAGCCAAACGCCACATAAGTGAGGCAACAAGTACAAAGCACTACTGGATTTACTCTAAATGCCTCAACATCTAACAGGTTACAGGCAACATGGAGAATAAGATAAAGAAATGTGTTAACAGCACAAGGACACAATTAGCAAAAATCTCAACTATGGGAATATCTTAAAAACAAATAACTGTTTCTTCAACAACTAAATGCATGGAAAATAAAAAAGGTAAAGGAGGACATAAAAGGAGAATTAAGAGCCGGTTTGGCCAATGGATAGAGTGTCGGCCTGTGGCCTGAAGAGTCCTGGGTTTGATTCTGGTCAAGGGCACATGCCAAGGTTGCAGGCTTGATTCCCTGTAAGGGGCATGCAGGAGGCAGCTGATCAATGATTCTCTCTCATTACTGATGTTTCTCTCTCTCTCCTTTCTCTTCCTCTCTGGGGGGAAAAAAAAAAAAAAAAATTAAAGAAAAAAAGAGAATTAAGAGACATGATTGTAAGGGGTGCACCTAGTCTCTGCCCATCATCTCCAATTTATCCCTTAGAGCTGTTTCTATGATGGTCGTTAGGGAAGCCTCTGCCTGTTCTCCAGACTGGTTGTGCTGTACATTTCCTTGGGCACACTTGGCACAACGCTCAACGCCCGTCTTCCCCACTAGACTGAGCTTCATGAGGCATGGACTATATGTGCCTTGTTCACAAGTGCCTGGCCCATGGGCAGAGCAGCTGCCAAATAAGACAAAGTCTCCACTCGAATAGCTAGAACATCTGAGAGAGTAACCATGGGACCAGTTAGTGGCCCTATCTGCCCTAGTGAGGGTATGATATGAGGGACCCAAGAAGAAATGAGAAAGAAAGTCACTGATTCCTGCCTCAGAGAAAGAACTTGACTTCTATTTGTAATCATGACATAAGAGTTCAAGAGCTTTACAAATAAATATGTAGTTCAAAGTTCTGAGTTACTGAAGATCTCTATTCCTGAGAATTCAACAGGAGAAAGAAAATGGATTATTTACTCTCTCATTAATGAATTAATAGCGAGCTCCAACACATGACATCAACAGTACCTGGAGTGACTCCGGCTCCTGGAGTAGGACCGGCGCCGTCTAGAACCAGGCTTGTCTTCCACTAATCTGATTTTCCTGCCATTGACTTCAGTTCCGTCTAACTTTTCCAAAGCTCTTTTCATATCGGAGTAAGACACAAATTCAATCACCCCTTCATTTTTGCGTCCCTTGTGAGCATCTGCATATGTCACTTCTCCTGCCTGACGCATATAATCCTAAAGATAAAGAAAATCACTGATTAGGTTAAGACACATTTTGTTAAGGCAGCTAATGCAATCACAGTAATGAAAGTTTTCCCTTTCTTTTAGGAAGAAATGCTAGCTTTCCTCAGAATAAAGTTTATTCTTAAAAAGAGTTACATCCACAGCCCTGGCAAGTTTTCTCAGTGGTTAGAGTGTCAGCCCACGAACAGAAGGGCAGGTATCTAGGTTGCAAGTTTGATCCATGGCCCCCATCGGGGTACATACAGGAGGATACCAGTTGATGTCTCTCTTACCCTTTTACTCTCCCCGTTTCCATCTTCTCTCTAAAGATCTATGGAATAAAATATCCTTGGGCAAGGATTAAAAAATAATAAATAAAATATTTACATCTGCACACCGACCATTTACTGAGGTTCTTTAAAGCATCGGGTAGATGGTAGAGATAATGAATATTTAACTGTTCTTTTATAGGCCCAGTGCACGGACTCATGCACCAGTGGGGTCCCCCAGCCTGGCCTGCACCCTCTCACAATCCAGAACCCCTTGGGGGATGTCAAAGAGCTGGTTTCAGTCTGATCCTTGCAGGCTAGGCCTAGGGACCTCACTGGTTCATGAATGCGTGCACTGGGCCTTTAATATGCATATAAGGTCTTTGGTTAATCTCTTCTACTCACCCCCCTCTCTCCCCTCTGAGATCCATCAGTCTGTTCGATGTTTCCATGCCTGTGTGTTGAGCGTCTGCCCCCTGGTGGTCAGTGCGCGTCATAGTGAATGGTCGCTTAGGCTTTCATATATAGATTATGTGTAAATACAAAAAATTTTTAATTACCACTTCCTACATTTTATATGGGCATGTTCTTTGTTTATATACACTTTAGAAGCTCATATAATTACAGTTAAGTTAAGACTCTTACATTTCATTATAAATTCTTGTTTGAAAGCATGTTGGGGGAAATTTTTTTTTTAAAAGATTGCAGCCGGGCCGGCATGGTTCAGTGGTTGAGCGTTGACCTATGAATCAGGAGGTCACTGTTTAGTACCTGGTCAGGGCACATGCCCAAGTTGTCGGCTTGATCCCCAGTGTGGGGTGTGCAGAAGGCAGCCAACTGATGATATTCTCTCTCGCTCTCTCTCCCTCTCTCATCATTGATGTTTCTACCGCTCTCCCTGAAATTAATAATAAAATATATAGGTCCAGTGCACGAAATTCGTGCATGAGTGGGGGTGGGGGGAAAGGAATTAGGGGTTCGGGGAGTATCTCACCTCAGCCCAGCCTGCACCCTCTCCAATCCAGAGATCAGGCCTAAACCAGCAGTTGGACATCCCTCTCACAATCCTGGATCACTGGCTCCTAATCGCTCACCTGTCTGCCTGCCTTGTCACCCCCCGCAGCCTGCTTGTTCAGTTGTTTAGTGGTCCCTCACTAACCCCCCCTGCGAGGGCGTGAGGGTTAATTTGCATATCACCTCTTTATTATATAGGATATTAAAGACTGGGGAGTCTAAATATACACAACTCACTTTGCTAGAGATGACTTGTTTAATGGTGGACTAAAGATGAGAAGCAAGATAGAAAACTTTGAATACCCTTTACCTTTCTTCTAAAGACCATCCAGATTAAGAGACTACCATTAAGCTTTCCTTCCCTATGGAGATTAAAAAGGAACACTGTTCTCAAAGAATGAGCTGGGATCAGTACAACGGATCTTAACTTTCTGACATTAAAATTTTTTCAGATGAATAATCCATGAAAAATAAGTAAACCTTATGAAAAAATATGGGCCAGCCGAAACCGGTTTGGCTCAGTGGATAGAGCGTCTGTCTGCAGACTGAAAGGTCCCAGGTTTGATTCTGGTCAAGGGGATGTAAATGGTTGCGGGCACATCCCCAGTAGAAGATATGCAAGAGGCAGCTGATTGATGTTTCTCTCTCTCGATGTTTCTAGCTCTCTATCCTTCTCCCTTCCTCTCTGTAAAAAATCAATAAAATATATTTTAAAAAAAAGAAAAAGAAAAAAAAAATATTGGTCAGGGAGTCATATTTACCAAAGAGGATCTATCCTGCAAGATTTTCTTTAAAAATATATATATATATATATATATATATATATATATATATATATATATATATATTATTGATTTTTTTTACAGAGAGGGAGGGAGAAGAATAGGGAGCTAGAAACATCGATGAGAGAGATACATCAACCAGCTGCCTCCTGCACACCCCCCACCGAAGATGTGCCCACAACCAAAGTACATGCCCTTGACGGGAACTGAACCTGGGACCTTTCAGTCCGCAGACAGACGCTCTATCCATTGAGCCAAACAGGTTTCGGCATACACTGCAAGTTTTATTTAATGTTGCAGAAAACACTGGTGGTTTCAACTTTTTCTTTAATTGAAAAGAACTACATTGGTATCTTTCTATAATAGGAATTTTCAACTGATATGCCACAAGAATTCTTAAAACATGTAATACCTGACTATTTAGTCAGGGGCACTGACCTTTTTTCCCTTAGATTGTCAAATAAATAAATGAATAAATGACAACCAACTCAACAATAGCCATTAGATAAGGATGAATCAAAGTTACACCTATTTTTTTTTTCCAGATCTGCAAATACATAGTTTATGTGTGCATGAGATGTAAAAGATTGAAAGTCACTGTTCTATAACATTCTCTGTGAAGAAAAATTTCATATAACAGATTGTTTTTAGAGTGATGGTCCCATAACATATAGTGGTAGTGAGATTTTGATGTCTTCTGTACTCTTATGGAACCTTTAATTGGACAATTTCCAAACGCTTTGGGAAAACTTTCAAACACTGCATTCTGTGTATGCCTGGGTCTGCATAAAGTTACCTCTGTCCCAACATTAACTCCTGCCCAACCTATCCCAAAAGGTTAATAGGGTCCAAACCTTTAGGTCTTGCCAGCTGCATCGACTTGACAAATTTTCCACAATAAGTCTGTATTCTGTGCGAGTAGGAGGGCCATATTTATCTCGGCCACTTCTTCTATAACCATATCCACCTTTGGAAGGTTCAAATAGATAAGATTACTTCAGTGGAGGAAAAGGAAAAAATGCCATAGCATATATTTCCCTTAAATATTCCATTCACCCCCATCCCAAATAGCACATATATTTTAACTATATCCCCACCCTCAAATCCAAACTAGATTTTTTTAAAAAAGCAATCAACTAAACATGAAAATTTAATTTACAAAGTTGTAAGTATATATACTCATTAATATTTATATTTAAAAAATCATGCATAAATTAAAAACTATTAACCATTTAGAAGTAAGTAACCAAATTACTAAATCAGTTACTGGTGTTACTCACAGTGATTAAAATTTTTGTGAATATTTTATATGATAAAAAAAAAAAGATTTTCAGGCACCTATTTCAGTTTAATCTCATCTGTGTCTAACCCTTGGGATCCTCACCACCCAGGTCTAATGGGGAAAGGTTGCGGTCGTCACATGGCTTCCTGTTTTTGGTCAGCCAAGGGCCACAATGGTTCAAAGAGCCACGCATGGAAAGGTAACCCAAGGTCAGCAAATGGAACAGGCAGTCATCTTAGCCTCAAAGGATTCTTTTAATTAAAACATTGAGGTCTTTGTTAAATCTATGTTAAACAATTGCATTACAGAGAAAAACAAAACAACAACACAAACACACATCATTAAACATATTTATAAAGTATTAAAACAAGAAATTTATGCCATTAATTAAAATTAAACATCAAATATATTTATTTGCAATTTTACATTTTAAAAGATACAGATTTTAAAAACAAATGGCTTAAATATTAATACATTTCCATGTAACATTCATTAATTACTTTTAAAAATTAACATTCAGTAACAAAGGCATGTCATTGATACAAATGCCCTTTAAATGCTTACTGCGTCCAGAACCGTAACTGCCGTCTCGACGTGGGCCGCGGGCATGCTCAACTATTACTCGCTCACCACAAAGGTCTTTGCCATTCAATTCATAAACAGCATCATCTGCATCTCGCAGATCATCAAACTCCACAAACCCATATCTAGAAGAGAGCAAACAAAATCCTGGTTGGCACCATCTTGACACCCAGCTTCATTACACTGAAGAGAAAGCCATGAGTTCATGCTTAGCAAAGGTTAGGTGGGGTTTGCAAATTAAAGATCAACTTCCTCTCTTCCCTTCGGCAGAAACCTCTTTGCTTTGTGCCAACAGGTTAAGGAAAACTTCTCAAGGTAGACTCCTGTCTTTCCAGTAGGAGACTGACTAGAGAGACCACTTCTTTAGTTCTCCAGTAGTTGGTGGCAACTACAAATACCTCCACAGGGATGCTTGATATAACGTATCAAAATATCTTCGATTAGATCTACATAAAACTCTTCGATTAGATCTACATTCAGACACTGTATCTTAACTGTTGAATCATGTTTGGAATAACATATCAGGTTAAAAAATAATCTCAAACCTCCTTGATGAAAAAATTATTTAAAATGTTTCTTTTCCTCTACCTAAAGGAATTAGTCACAAATGAATAAATGTTCTAGAAATTATCAGTGAGAAATATTCAGAGCTCTTCACTTCCTTGCAATATTCCAAATTCATTTTCATGAGGTTTTAGGTAGGCTGGAATTCTCTAAACTCGTATCTACAGCTGTGCACACTTCCATACAAACTGTTGTTAGCAATTTCCCAGCAAATAGGTTTGGTGGTTTAGCACATACCAGAAAGAAAACAAACTACCCCCAAAAATTCTAATAATGTCTGTTAGAGAATACAACTTATAAAAGGAAAGCATAAAATCTGTAAGATATTTATAAGCAAGATTAAACAAACTGTTATCAATAATCTTGTAGTTTGGTCTATGACAGCTGTGAAAAGGCTAGCTTTGTGACCACAGCTTACATCTAAAAATCAAAACGATCTTGATGATCATATCTGATCACAAAGAAAAGTTACCAGCAGTCGTTAAACTCTAATGAAGTTGGGTACATAGGCAAACTTACTACCGTGTTTCCCCGAAAATAAGACATCCTCCGAAAATAAGACCTAGCCGCAACTTTGGGAGAAAAAATTAATATAAGACACTGTCCTATTTTTTGGGAAACAGGGTAGTAGGGTTTCTCTGGTTTAAACATCCTGGATTACAAGATTTGCTACAAGTTCCTCCAGCCTGACCAAAAGGGCTCTAGCTTCTTTAACATGTGATGCTATATATATTTGGCAACACGTTAGGTAAGAGAACTCAGTTTTGCAGAATTCTTTCTTTACTAAAGAGTTCCTTTCCCATAAGAGTCTCTCAAGGTGACAATGCACAACTTTGGAGGGTTCTTTATGCTGAAATGGCATAAAACCACTAAATCTCAACTCCCTTAAAAAACGTAACATAGACACACCCAGCTGTTTAATGGAAAATGTTTTGTAGTAATACAACTCAGAAACCACCTGGCTCCCCCTTCATGGGCTATGAAGTCTTGTAAAACATGGTTTCATAATTCCATGGGCTAGAATTTCTGAGCAGCTTAATAAGAATGACATTGAACTTGAGGTAATATTTGACAGAGCAGGTAAAATCTTTCCAAATCAGTGACTTTCTATGTTAAAAAGTGCTTTAGCTGAAACCGGTTTGGCTCGATGGATAGAGCATCGGTCTGTGGACTGAAGGGTTCCAGGTTCAATTCCAGTCAAGGGCATGTACATTGGTTGAGGGCACATCCCCGGTAGGGTGTGTGCAGGAGGCAGCTGGTCGATGTTTTTCTCTCATCGATGTTTCTAGCTCTCTGTCCCTCTCTGTAAAAAAAAAAAAAAATCAATAAAAAAAGTGCTTTAGTCACTAAAAACCTCTAGATCATATACTTCCCCAAAGTCAAGTGGGTCATGAGGGAAGTTATAATATCATTTTTAGAGAAACAAGTTTGAAAAGCAAATAAAGAATCAAATCTAACTATTTTCTCTTTGGTTTATTTCTAAATAGATAATAAAGTACCCCCCTCTCCCAAAAGAACCTTCCTTAAGTTAGCTGTCAAGACTTGTCATAGGGCTGCTTTGCCCACAGCATCACTGCTCTCGGCATCATGTGAGAGCCTGAGGCTGAGTACAGAGAGTGGGAGAAAACACTCAACATGGGCATGAAATGGCCTCACACCCCTCTGGCTCAGCACCATTCAATGACCCCAACTATTAATGTGATGCCAGAAGGAAAACAATGACTTCTAAAGATAAATGAGGAACATCTAAGCCGTTCTGTTCAAAATAATAAGGATTTACAACTATTGGGGTCAGAGAATGCAAGACCCTATGCTCTGCAAATCTTCCAAAATAAAAAGCCAAACTGTTGTTTGCAACGCATTCTCCCGGCCTCAGAGATCACCCTGTCATGCCCATTCTGTTCCAAGGCTTACATGCAGAACTCATCTAACGCTAGAGGGAAAGCGAGGACAACCTGTTAAGTGGAGGCACAATGATCTACAAACAAAAGTTAACACTCAAAGACAGACCTATTTTTTTTTTAATTTTTTAAAATTAAAAAAAAATTTTTTTTCCCCCAGCTGTGGCTTAAGGAAGGCATACTTTGTCAATAAAATTCTTTCCTGAGTTGTAGGGATTCATTTGTGTTTTTAGAGGATAATGGCCCTTATAGTCCTTCCTTAATATTTACTCTAAAAAGTCTCAACAGGTGGGTCACATAGTAGCCATATTTTTATGGGCTATCCAAGTTACTTAGTAAAATAGCTGATTTATGATAAAATTTACTTCACAGAAAAATTGTGGTTACTACTCTATGAAAAGCCACAAACCTATTTGGAACATTTTAATGTCAAAGTCCAGTCTAAGGTAAATGAGGCACTGTCACTTCTCTCTGCCACTGACATACTGGGCGGTTTGGAAGCTTAAATCAAGTATCTTTCTATAACACAAACCATACCTCAAAGGGACTCCTGTGCTAAGAGCAAAGGCCAGGGCAGTATGGTTGCTTCTAACACATTACTGTTTGTTTAGATCTGCTTTACTCAAAGAATGACTTTTCATTCAATAAAGTGAAAGGGTTCCCAAATAAAGCAAGAAGACTACATATTAACAATAAAATGTTACTTAACATTTAATTACCATATGCTGGGCAATATTATTTATTATTCATAATACCTAGAGTCAGGTCTATTATCCCTGTTTCATAGATGAGGAAACTGAGACACACTGTAACTATTAAGACTGCAGAAGCAACAACTGGCCTAGGTTCTAGTCCTAGTTCTGCTATAAACCAACTTTTTTTTAAAATATATTTTATTGATTTGTACACAGAGGAAGGGAGAGAGATAGAGAGTTAGAAACATCAATGAGAGAGAGTCACTGATCAGCTGCCTCTTGCACACCCCCTACTGGGGATATGCCTGCAACCAAGGTACATGCCCTTGACCGGAATCGAACCCGGGACCTCTCAGTCCCCAAGCCGACGCTCTATCCATTGAGCCAAACCGGTTTCGGCTATAAACCAACTCTAAAAGGCACATTTAAATAATTTTATTTCTCTTGGTCTAATTTATCTGTGAAAAGAGGGAGCTGTACTACATATGTCTAACGTTTCTTCTAACATCAGAAGTATGACAAATACAAGTTAGTCTTCCTCTGGCCTAATGATGGAATAATGGGATACCTCGTTGTCAAGGAGCACCAGAGGTATACAAGAGTGACAGATGGACAGGGATAAATTTAATGTTTACCATCTAAAATACCTTTTAAAGCTACTATATGGGTTTTATTTAAATATTTTAACTGTCTCTGAAATTTTAGTGCCTTCTAATAGAAAGTAAACAACTCTAAGTCCACCTTACTATCCCTTTGTGCTTTGCATAAAATAACATGAAATTAATCTCTGCTCCCCCAAAGTATTCTCCTTTTGATATCTTTGTCAGAGGAAGGAGTGATATTACACACATGTACATATCTCTGGTGTGACCTGAGACTAAGCCTCACAAGAACACAGCCAACAGATGATACGTTTCTGAATTCTTGCTGCAGACACCTTTCCTCTTCTGCTCTATCTAAAATAAAGACCATCTTTCAATAATTCTAGTATGAGAATAAAGAAGTTGAAGGAATTCTGGAGACTGAATCTAAAACAAATTTAAAAATCCCTCTATGGCAGAGATTGATAAAAACAAAAGCCCTCAACATTCCTCCTCCTGCTGGACTCCCAGGTGTCACATCTCTCAACCTTTCTCCCCCATGCCTGTGTGAAAGAGCAAACAGCATGGCCTAATTATTAAGCATATTCTAGTTAACAATTAAAAAAACTACTTTCTTCAACATTTCTCTGCTATTGCCTTTTCCCAAACTCTTTTTCTCGGGATCATATTTTATCCAGACAAATGGAATAAAAAATGATGGGAGGGAAGTTCCTGTTATTTTCTCCCTTAAAAGAGTGGACACCATGATTCTTAGCAAGTATAGACAGGTATCTGGAAACCACAAACAAATGGCACACAGAATGATGTGGGCTGTTCTAAACTTTAGTCCATTCTTCTAGTTAACAATGCTATGGTCTTCTCATTCAACACCTAATGTACTGCTCAGGCTATCAGTCAGAACGTTAAGTGCTAGAACTGGAATGACATGTTTTTCAAACTAAAGTATCCCAAGACTTCAATTTTAGAAGAATTCACTGAAGAAGTGTTATCATCTGAGCTTGTGTTATTACTAAATAGGCTTTCTGTGATCCTAATAACCTATACCAATGGTCCCAAATACCATTCTGCATGTTCCACCGAAGAGAACGTGGAGTAGATCTCACCCCTTTTGGAACAGCTTAGGGTCATCTGTCTTCCAAACATCATCTCTGAAAAGGGAAACTGGAGAAAAGTCCTGTCTGAAAAATTATGAGCATGACTCGCTCTAGAGTTAGGCTGATCAGTGGTTAACTGGTCAGGGATTGACTAAGGGGACACTTGATACCAGCTAACTGACAGGGAGTGGATATGGGAGCAAGGGAAAGCAAGCCTCCATGCGTGTGCCTGAGATCACCCACCAACACTGCTCACACCAAGGGGTATGCCTTGGATGTTCTCGCTATAAGAAAAATGTGCCCCTTTCACAGTGGATCTCTGCTCACCTTTGTCCTAAAACTGTGCCACATGCTTTTCTTTGTATGTGGACATGACAGTCCTCAGCCAACCATCAGCAGGAGGTGAGTTTTGTTTCCCAATGTGGTGAGCCATTCCCACATTCACTCATTTTCCTTGTAAGAACCGAACCTCTCCATGGCTGGTCAGGATTAGGGATGTTGCTGTAGCCAAGGAAAAATTTTCATCTGTTGAAGTTAACCCATGGGTTGCCTTGAACCCTTAAACTAGGGTCAATAGCACTGTACATTAAGGGCAGAGCCCTTAAATCTATCCTGAAAGAAAGGCATTTAGTGAACAGGAATTAAATAGCTTTCTTTAAAAGCACTCAGTGTTGGATCTATGCTTCAGCCAACTTGGTGTTTGAGATGAAAAACGTTAGGACACACTGATAGGAGAGCGATAATAATTAAAAACACAATAATTCTTGCTGCCTGCTTAGGAAACTGCAGAGATACTTCTGCAACCAACTCTCTAGTGCTCAGGTGAGGCCAAACTGGGACTAAAGTTTGTGAGTGAGAACTGTAACATCTCCAGATCCCAGAGGTCTGCTGCATTCCAGGGACGCAGTGGTCAGGCCCTCAAAGCAGAACCAGTGTCACATTCACTAATTTGGCTCACTGACTATGGTTGCAATTTGACTTTTCTGGTGAGAGGGTTCGTTATAACCCACAATGAGGAGCTGCTGCTACATGAAGTGGTTCCTGAGATCTTTTCCTAATTTGAGACAGAAGGAGGCTTCTCTGGGCATTCTGGCCTTCCCTTCTTTAGCCTCAGAGGAGGGAGGGCCATCAAGGCCGCCTGGAGAAGGTGGATGACTTACCCGTGCTCACTGAGTGGCAGAGCTGGGGTGCGACTTCAGGGCTCACCAATACCCAGTCTGGGGCTCTTTTCACGTCGGCAAACTGGCAGTTCCTGCACACCAAGAGCTCTCTGATTAGAGCTAGTGTGGATTCCTGGTCTGCAAACGTTGGCCACAGCTCAGTCTGCACTTGATTTTTCCCCACCTTCAAAGAAGAAAACCTACCTCATGATTTCTCTTCTGGATCCCTGACCATTAATTCACTCCCCAAACCTTGTAATCTACCTTTGACTATTCCTCTCTGGTTGCCCAATCAATCTATTGCCCAGTTCTATAATTTTCTCACTTGTTGGGCCCTCAGGACTCTTCCTGTTTTGATCAACTTACTTAATTCTAAGCTATGGCTATTTTTTTCTTAGTCAGCTTGTCTCTTTGCATGTAGGAGGGAAAGTTAGCTATTTTATCATTCTTTTGCTAAGAGGTCTATAATGACTCCTAAATATCTGTTTATGTCACTCTCTAAACTTGGAATGCCTTGATTACACAAGGTAAATAATATCAATCTTCTTCCATATACTCTCTCATGAGTCTCAGAAACTTGCCAGATTCCAATTATTTTAGCACTTTCTTTAAAGTTTTAACATGCCTATTGAGTTTTATGTTTCACACAATGTTTTTGCGGCCTTTCAAGCCTTGTTCTTATCCTCTCATTTGATTATGAGCTCTTTAATAAAAATAGCAAAGTTAATATTTAGCATAGTGCCTGGCACACTGTAAATAATTATTCATGTTTCAGTAATTCCCCATATAATAGATGCAGAGTATACTACTACTACTTCTCCCATTTTACAAATGAGAAGACTGAGGCATGAAGAGGCTAAGCAACTTGCTCATTGTCAAGGAGCTCATATGTGGTATAGCTAAATTTGAACCCAGATCCATCTGACTCTAAAACCCAAGGTTACATCACCTTCATAAAGGCAGATGCTTCTCTCCCATAGTCCTGAGTATAAACCTTTCCATTCAACAAATGCTGCTGCTTGAATTGCAATCGAACTTCAGATAAGCTAGGCTGTATTAAAGTTTTTCGCCAGACTGGGTAAAGTCTCCAGAGTAAAAAAAAAAATTTATCCCAGGCAGGGTGAAACACCTCTAAGCTTGAGGAATATAACAACCAGGTTACTTTCACTCTTGTCTTTTGGTTCCCATTAGCCAGTGTCAGCCATCTGGTCCTTCCGAAAACATGTGTGGGTTCAGAATATAACAGACTAGAAGAATAGAGGAAAAATAAGATTATTCTGTGCCATACCCATTCTGGAGGTCCCATATCAACCCCCAGAATATGTCTTTGATTTTAGGCTCAGCAAAAATTAGACTAACATAGAGACATTAGAGAGTTGGGCCTTGAGGTGATAGATGTGAGTGGATATTAACAATATTATGTATCTAAGAATGCATTTAATTAGTTTTGTAAGGGCTGATAACTGGGACCAATAAATAAATAAATAAATAATGGGGGGAAATGGACCAGAAATAAAAAGAATATTATAAGGTTTACAGATCTCCCACTATACAGGAATTATAGTAACCAGAAAACTTTGTAAATAAGCATTTAAGATCTGATTGAATTTCAACTACGATTAACATGACTACTACGCCCAAATTTCTTTTTAATAACTTTCACAGCTTTGATGGTTACAGTAATCTCACAGATGAAGAAACAAAGACTTACAGCAGTTAAGTAATCTTGGTCTAACACTTTATCACCATGCTCTACTATCTCCTATACACCAAGAGAAAGAAGTGGTCCATAGGAACAAACACAATTTGAAAAATACAAGTTCTAGAACACAGAAATCAGTTTCATCAAATTATGTGCTGTGGGTGACAAATGCCCACATGAATATTAGCATCTAATAAGAAAAATTAATTGACAAAAAATACCGTATCTGGCCCAGTGGTTTGGCTCAGCTGGTTGAGCGTTGACCCACGAATCAGGCAGGAGGAGGTCATGGTTCGATTCCCAGTCAGGGCACATGCCCGGGCTGCACACTCAATCCACAGTAGGAGGCAGCTGATCCATGATTCTCTCTCATCACTGATGTATCTATTTTTCTCTCTCCCTTCCTCTTGCTGAAATCAACAAAACACATATTAAAAACAAACAAACCGTTTCTGCATCTGTTGTGTATTACTACTAGTAAGATGAAACAATTATTCTTTAGTAGAATCAAACCTATAAATTAACTAGTAAAATGTTAACACCAGTATAGGGAAACAGAAAAAGGTATCATACCATAAAGAAAATACCAGCCCATTTCTGAAGGATTATTCTAAAGGAACATTAACATACCAGGGTGAGGAAAATAGAATAGAAACAATCACTGTCCTAAAAACTATGCAATAAAAATCCAGCCTGTATTTTATAGTTCCTCCAGAATAAAAGGTAGAGGAATATGTATCAAATTCAAATTTATTTTTACTTTAACTGCCTTATGCACCTATCTGCCAATTTGTTTCAACTATCCAAAACTGTTTTAAAAAATTAACTAAGGTTGCCAAACCATTTCACGTTTATTAGGTTAGTTATATTTCTATCTTACAAAATGGGACTAAGCTCAGAAAGCAACAGACCTACAAATAATGTGTAAATCAAATGATCACAACCAGAACTTCTGTCATAACTAAATGTTATTATTTTGACATTTTAAGTCAACATGGCTGCTTTCCTTACATGGGGGGTTAAAGAGGGAATGCAAACACAATCACTCTTGTGTCCATTTTCATTTTCAGACACTTATCAACATTAAGTGTAAGTGAAATTAGAAAGTCTACAAGAAAAGGGGGTTAATTATTTCCTGCTGACACACTAAAGTTCATGAAGACTCAATCACAATTATAAACAATTAAAAAAACCCTCAAGAGATGAAAGCCATAGGACATAAGATAGAATTACTGTTACTTGTACGTAATGAAAAATAAAGTTTTACATTCAACAGACAGCACAACCTGATTCCACATCAAAGATACAAAAAAACCCAGTTCCTACTTCTAAAGACACTAGGAGTGGGGTGGCAGGTGTTAAAGCCTCTTATAATAGGTTATGCCTCTGGGACCATCTTGGCTGTTCTCATGTCCCTCAACGGCCCCAATCCCTGGGCTGCAGTCAGTTGCTTTTGCATTTTTATTTTTGGTTAAAGATGACACTCCCTATGTTATTTCTTGGGGATGCCCTTCCCCGGAAATTGGCCATTTAATATTTTAATGAAATTATTTTAACATTAATGGACAGCTTCATTTTATCCACATGAAGTTAACGTTTCTCTAAATTAGTGCTTTTATTTTTTATTTTATTTTTAAAATATATTTTATTGATTTTTCACAGAGAGGAAGAGAGAGGGATAGAGAGTTAGAAACATCGATGAGAGAGAATCATTGATCAGCTGCCTCTTGCACACCCCCTACTGGGGATGCGCCTGCAACCAAGGTACATGCCCTTGACCGGAATCGAACCCGGGACCTTTCAGTCCCCAGGCCGACGCTCTATCCACTTGAGCCAAACCGGTCCCGGCTAAATTAGTGCTTTTAACCTGAGACTCCTGCTTGATTCATTCCTGAACATTGAACTCAAACTCCCTTCTTTTCTCTGCCCTTTTTCTAGGTCTTAGAGGTCTTTGCCCCATCCTCTAATTCTGGCGTCCAGAGCTAAAGACATGGTTAGTGACTCGGATGAGGGACAACAAGTATCCTTAAAGTGCTTCTTCAGGTATCATCATTTGCAGTTCAGAGACCTCTAGACTTTCTTTTCTAAAAAATATATATATTTTATTGATTTTTTACAAAGAGGAAGAGAGAGGGATAGAGAGTTAGAAACATCGATGAGAGAGAATCATCGATCAGCTGCCTCTTGCACACCCCCTAATAGGTATGTGCCCCTGACCGGAATTGAACCCGGGACTTTTCAGTCCACAGGCTGACGTTCTATCCACTGAGCCAAACCAGTTTCAGTGAGACCTCTAGACTTTCATCTCAATACAAAGAAAAAGGTCATGGAGGGCATTTCTTCAAATATGGGCATGTAAATTCTGATCCCTCCCCTTAGGATACTCCAAGACCAGACAGCTCTAGCAATGCTAACAGGCCAGAGGTCATTTACAGCATTTACTGGCACAAATCCTACCCAGGTTGGCCATAACAATGCTGACTGTATAGCCTTCAAAGTGTAGCCTGAGGTGGAGAATCACTAGCAGTCTCTGTCCAGAGCCAACATCATAAAAAGTACCACCTGTCATATTTTTGGCAGTTACTTGTCAGCTTGTTGGAAGCCTCTGCCAAGAGACTAAAGGCTGAACAAGTTGTGGAACCTGAACCACCTTCTCACCCTTGGAGACAAGTCCCAAAAGGACAGGACAGAAGCATCTGGAAACAAACAGCAAAGCTTTGACTGACTCTTCCATGCTATATCTAGTATGATGAGTAGGAAAGATCTTCAGTTTCCAGAATTATCCATAACTCATTCTGCAACCATGGGCCAGTCACTAAATCTCCCCAATGCCTCAGTTTCCACAACAGTACAAACTAGAGACAAAACTCGTTTGTAAAGTACTTTGATATAATCAGTTGAAAAAAATAAATAATACAAACGTACACTGTTAATATATTCTAGTTTTAAAATTCTAGTGTTACTTACAGATTTCTAAATACCACATTTAACAGTATTTTGTTAGATGCTTGGAGTACCTTTTGTCTAAGGAGCTCAAAGGACAGTTTTCTATTTAGGTTATTTGGAAGCACCCCAAAATACTGGTAACCCAAAGCATATTTATCTAGTCTGCATACTGTAGACAATACTTCACATGGCCCTTTTATTCATATGCTACCTCAATGAGGAAGAGAGGAACAAGATATTAAACCAAGGAATAGGGGTTTAAAAAATAACTTGGCCAAATAAAGATAATGTTCATTCAGATCACAAGCTGGGGAACCAGGACCATGGAGTGGAAGTGTTGAGCCAGGTCAATTTATGGTAGTAACACATTTGGTCAAAATTGCAGTATGGTATTGTCTCCTGGCAGTGATTTATCAAAGCAACAAATTAAAAAAATTACCCAAGTCTTTGGAAAAATAAAGTAACACTTAATTTTTTTGGAAGTAGGATGACTTCAACAAGAGACTTCAGTACAAACACAACTTGGTCACATTTGTATTGGTCACACTACCAATAAAACCACAGACTGCTATTTAATCCATAGTCCTATTTTTCATTATGTCTTATTTGCTTAAGAAAAAGTTCTTGGTTAAAACACACAAGACCCTTTCACCTGTTTAATCAGTCAAGATTTTAAACGACATGGATGCTCAATGCTGGTGAGCTGCCAGGAGGAAAAGTGACTTGGCTGTATGCATTGATAGCCTGGAAAATGTTTATTCTTGCTGTGATACATGATTTTACTTCATAAAATCTGTCCTAAGGAGTGACAAAAATGCAAACAAAGTTTTATGTCCATATCCACCACAGGTTACTATTTTTAACAGCAAGAATTTAGAGACAACCTTGGAGTAGTGGCTGGGTAAATTATGATACAGCCATACAATTGGTTTTATGCAGTCATTAAAATGATATGCATTAGGAAGATTTTAATGTAATAGAAAAATATATGAGAAAAATTAAGTAGAAAAAATGGGACATAAAATTGCACACAAGACTATGCCTATGTTAAAAGGATATTTAATATTTCTTTTCTTTGTGTTTTTGGTATTGTTTAAATTATCTACCACAAACTTATTTTCTAATCAGTCAAAAGTTTTATAATAAGAAATAAGTGTGGTATTTTGAAGTGTTAACTTTATGCATAAATAGTTGTTCAAATCCTCCTTTAAAGGAATCTGTTTTAAACCTTAGATAAACATAAAATTAATACAGAACCAAACTCCTTACTTTTCTTAGCAGAGATTCAAAGACTGGGACTGTGTGGGTTCAAATGTGACATTTTGAGGGCAGAACTGCCCAAGAACAAAAAAGTGATGGTGGTGGTGGTGGGGGACTCTTATCCCCTTCCTTACCTAGGAGTCTGTACTTGTTCATCAATAAAAAAAATAAATGAATGAATAAATAAGTAAATAAAGTGGTGGGGTCCTTAAAGGGAGAGTGTTTTTCTTTTGTCATTCCTGTCATCCATTAATTGTATCATTACCATAAAAAAATAAAACACTTATCTGCTTTTTGGTGATGGATAAAAGTAATCTCTCATATGATTAATAAACTAACAACCTGAAACCAATTCTTGGAACATTAAACTAATTAATTATATTTCCTTTATCACCCTTTTAAAAGAAAAGATGAGAAAACACAAGCTCCCATCAATTCTGTCAAAAGATAAAAACATTACCTTAGCCGATATGTTTTAGTGGATAGAGCATCTGGCTGTGGACTGAAGGATCCTGGGTTCGATTCTGATCAAGGGCACATGCCTGGGTTAGGGGCTCGATCCCCAATTTGGGGGGGGGGGGGGCGTGCAGGAGACAGCCAGTCAATGATTCTCTTTCATCATTTATGTTTCATCTCCCCCTCGCCCTTCCTCTCTGAAATCAATAAAAATATTTTTATTTTAAAAATATTTTATTGATTTTTTACAAAGAGGGAGGGAGAAGGATAGAGAACTAGAAACATCGATGAGAAACATCGATCAACTGCCTCCTGCACACCTCCTACCGGGGATGTGCCTGCAACCAAGGTACACACCCTTGACTGGAATTGAACCTGGGACCCTTCAGTCCTCAGGCCGACGCTCTATCCACTGAGCCAAACTGGACTTGGCTAAAAATATATATTTTTTAAAAAGATAAAATCCTTCTTGGAGTAGGATAACCATAAGACAGTAATTCTATCTTATGTCCTGAGGTTGAAGATTCATTTTAGTATCTGAGGCCTAACAATACCCACAGTGATAAGAGACTCATTGAAAAAGTCTGAACATATTTAAAAAATTAAATAAGGTACCTTCTACTTGGAGGAATTTTTAAAAAGGGTGTAAACAAAAAATTTCTGGTAATATTTAGTTATTGTGAAAATTCAATTAAACAGAACAGGACATCTCCTAAAAATTCTGGCTATTTACAATTTCACTGTAATATGAAACACAGGTTCTGAATTTATAGCCAAACTTCCTTGGAGAGTTTTAATTCATGCCTTTAACAAACTTAAACAAACAACAACAAAAACAAACAAGATAAAACCCAAAACTTCAATGATACTGGTCCAGCTACTAGGCAAGTAAAATAATCTCAGAATGTGATAAATTTTATTCATTAACTAAGATACGGAAAAATTAAAGGATCTATGATTAAAACCACAAGATTTTGTGGCAATAGAAACTACTGTATCAAAAACACTTTACATGGAGACAGTGATTTTATTATTAACTAGAGGCCTGGTGCACAAAATTCATGGAGGTGTGTGTCCCTCAACCCAACCTGCTGGACCCTCTCTAATCTAGGACATCCTTCTCACAATCCAGGACTGCTGGCTCCCAACTGCTTCTGCCTGCCAGCCTGATCATCCCCTAACCACTCCACTGCCAGCCTGATCACCCCCTAACAACTGCCCTCCCCTGCAGGCCTGGGTCCCCTCTCCTGCAGGCCCAGTTGCCTCCAACTTCCCTCCTCTGTCGGCCTGGCCACCCCTAATGCCCTCCCTTGCAGGCCTGGTCCCTCCCAATTGCCCTCCCCTGCTGGCCATCTTGTGTGTTGGAGTGATGGTCAATTTGCATATTACTCGTTTATTAGATAGGAGGATAAAGAAAGCCCACAGGACTCACAGAGCTTGAAGGCTATACTTTAAACAGGTGCTGCTAATATTGTTGCTTCCTTGGCTCCAGGGTGACTACTGCTGGAGTTAGTGGCAGGTGTGAAAGTAGGATCCACCCAAGGAGATCTGGAGTGTCTCTATGGTCCTGGGAGATCTACCTCATGTTTGTGGTCCTAACCTCCTAGGAGTTCTCTACAACAAAGGCAATCTAGATTAAGGTGGCCTGGTACAATGAACTACTGCACACATACTCTTCTCCAAATCCCAAGAGGGCTCACAAAAGCCTCTCCTGGACACTGTAATCTCACTTGAAGAGCTCATTTGCTTCCTCATTTAGTCAACTTTCTATTAAAGCAGTACTTTATGGCTGTGTAATTAATTCTGAACTTTACCCGCAACCATTCAGCTTAACTTTTCTGTCAACTGACATATCTCCCTTATACAAGTTTGAACTCCAGCAATTCTTAAAAACACTATCCACCCAAAATCTGCTTTTGTGTTTCAATTACTAATAATCATAATCCAGATATGTTCAGGAATACTTCTGAAGGAGATAGATCTACTCTCCTTCTTAGTTTCTAGGAATATAAGGTTATACATGTTACTATATTATGCCCTCTTTTCCTTTTGTATCCACTTCTCCCTTTCAGACTCCTCTGCACTTTTGCCATCTTGTCCAGATAATTCTTGCTTAAAATACATCTATGCCATTGGTCCTCAGCTCAGTCATTCTCCTCAGTAATGACTCCTGAATGCTGCCAGGTGTACTTGCTTGGTGATGGTCACACCAATCTTCAAATCCCTGTAATGACTTCCTATTCATCATTTCAACCTTCACTTTCAATCACAGATTTCATGCACATCAGTTTCCCCAGAGAGATCTAGATATTCAGGGTTCTGGAAGAATCTGCCTTTCCTCTTATCCCAAGATTTCCAGGATTGCTCAATTTTCCCCTCCAGAGCCTTTGCATTCCTAATCTATAATTTTGAACTTTAAGTGTAAAGTCTTATAGTTGTTTCTGTTTTATGTTGTTAAATTTCTAGATCCTTCATGGGATTCAATCCAAGCTACATTGTTTATTCTCAAAATTATTCCTTTTTGGACCACCTCCTCATTATCTGTTATGACATACACTATTCCCAGACACTTCTCTTTCTCCGTTTCAAACTCTGGCCAATCCATTCTTTAAAGCACATTTCAAACAACCATTCCAAGTTTTACATGTCTGAGTTTAAACTGAGAGCAAACATTTCTTAATTCAAAGTATACATTTTATAACCATGAACACTTTGAGAATAGAATTCTCTTCTGCCGCCTCCCCAATTCATTTAGCACAGTAGCAGGCATCCTGTTGGTGGATTATCACGTATTTGTTTAATTAACAAGTTTTCCCATTAATATCAACATTATGTCCTGCTCAGTCACTTGAATAACCTTAAAGAGACCTCACCAAACATGCTTCAAACTAAGACATCTCCTAACGATCACAGTCAAATCCCTGTGATTATAGCTACCATTTATAGCTATGAGCCAAATGCTTTACAATTATTATCTCTAATTTTCCTGGATGAGGAAACTTAGAATATGGGAAGTAACTTGCCACAGATAGTAAGTAGTGAAGCTAAGATTTGACCTAGGTTTGGGCTAGTTTCAAAACGCATGCTTTCCCATAAAATTTATTCTATCAACTTATTTGGGTTCTGAAGAAAACTTGGAATTTTAACTTGAACTCTCAAGTTAAAATTTGGGAGTTTATATGTATCACAGGTATATATGTATCACAGTAATAACCTTCCTCCCCTTATCTAAGATTCCTTAAGTACTGAAAGCCCTGTTGTACAAAATGAGTACTCTTCTAAGTCCTTTACTCTCAAAGAGATCAGTATTCATACTAAACAATTTATTGGGGACATTTCCTTCGTAAGAAGAAAATTCTTCCTAACGATCAATTTGAAATGACTTTAAAACCCAGCCAACAAATTGAGTATATGATAGCTACCAATTTTCTCAAATATGCAATTTATATTTAGGTATCTTCCATAACTTCTCAAGGGTCAGCTACTAGTATTATACGGGGGAGTAAACTATGGCCTCATCAGACCTCTTGCAAAGCAGGTCTTATTAAAAAAAAAAAAAAAAAAAGAAAGAAAGAAAGAAAGAAAATAAAAAAAAGAAAAAAGCCTAGAGTCCTTAACACCAAGATTCAGGACTCTAAAATGTTTCCCTTACCCTAATTTCTTTGAAGTCCTACCTAAATTTCCTGGCTCTGATCGTTTTTTTTCCTATTGAATGTATTCTCCAGACCCTACTCCTTAGCTGTTTTCCCTGAAACGTGTAGACCCTGCGGGCCCTGCTCGGCCAATACAGATGAGGAATACAAGTAAGAGACCACACACCCCGGGGGCAGTGAGCTGTGGTCTCCGTCTACATCAGCTGGTTGACGCACATACTGGCCTGGGGGGCCACTTTCTCCAACAAATTCTACAACGACAAAGTCGATTTTTGGCAAGCTGGAGACAGCCTGGAAGCCGTACGGAGTCTTACAGATAACGAGTTAAGACGTTAATTTACCCCTGCGGAGGGAGCGGTAAGACGATACTTTGGAAACTGTCACTAGACTACTCAACCCGGAGTCTCCCGCCCAAAAAGAGTGCGGCACATGGCGAGGCTAAACAAGGCCTCTCCGGAGCGGCCGGCGCCGGGGAAGATGCGCCGTGACCGTGGGACTCGTTGGACAGGGAAGAGGTGAGTGGGAAGGGGGCAGGAAATCCTGTCTGTGTCCAGCAGCCAGAGAGCGGGGAAGGTCGGTCTCCGCCGGAGCAAAACCGGGCTCCAGTTTTTTTCCCGGAAGGAAAATCCCAGGCCTCTTCGGCGCCCTGAAGCTGTGCACTCCCTCCCGCCTGGAGCCCAACCTCACTCGCGTTTTCCTTCCCCCCGTCCCACTCGCAGCCTCACCATTGCTCCCATTTCCCTCCACCACCCCCACCCGCGCAGGCGCAGTGGGAGCCCGGGCCTACCCGTGCCCACGAGGCGCCGCGACTATGGCGGAGCCGGAGCGGGCCGGCAGCGGCTTCGCCCCGGCTGGCGTCCCTCTCCCGTCCCCGCCGCTTCCCTCCCACAGCCGGGGCCCTGCCCCCACCCGGGCGGCCCCCGCTTGCGCCCTCCTCACCCGTTCTTCAGGTCCACCTCCAGAATCTTCCCGTAGCCCTTAAAGAAGCGCTCCACATCGCGCTCCCGGGCCTGGTAGCTCAGGCGGCCTATGTACACCCGCGGCATCCCGGCAGCGGCGGCAGCTGGGCCCGGCCCCAGCCCCCTGAGGCGGCGGCCGGCGAAACGAGATCGCGGCGACGGCGGCAGCGGCGACGGCGGCAACGGGCGGGCGGCGAGACGGACGCAGCCGAACCCGAGCGACGTACGCGAGCACGCACCTCACGGGCGCGCGCTTCCCGTCTCCCCCGCCCTCCCCGCAGGCGGGGGGGGAGTAACGGGAGGGAACGCGCGTCCGCTTCCCGCCCAGCCGCGGGGAGGGCGGGGCTTGCCTGGGGTCGCGCAGGCGTGGGGCGGGGCCAGATGGTGGATCGGCGCACTGGCGGTGCGGGTGCCTCGCGCCCCGGCACGTCCTCTCGCGAGCTCGCCGGCGCGAGGCCTGCGGCGCCTACCGCCGCCGGCTTTGCCCTTTCGGCGGAAGTGCCCGCGCTCCCTCACCCGCCCGTCGGGCACCCACATTTTTGTCATTGGAGCCGGGAGTGGCGTCAGTTAGAGCTGGAGCTTTGGGTTAGAACCGCTTGTATCTGTGACCTTGGCTCCCCGTGGCCACTTGTCTTCTCTGTAAAAGGGGATAGGAATGCCAGCCTTCCGGAGTTGTCTTGAGAATTGTTACGTAAAGCACTGTGTACTGGCCCCGGCACGTCATCAGTGCCAAGTAAATAGCACCAATAGGATTTAAAAGAGGACAGTTTGCTTCAATAGGAGCCGTGTGGGTTTGGAGCCAGATTAGGCTTGACATTGACTACATAACCTGGCCAATTTAACCTACTTTATAACTTGTAAAATTAGGATAATTATCCCACCTCAGTGGAATACCAGCATAGCTAAATGGGGTGGTGTATGCGAAAGAGCTTGGAACAGAATCTGGAACTGGTAGCTCAGTAAACATTGGTCCCCTTCTCACTACCCCAGTTTACCTAGAACCCCGTTATTTCCTCCTGTTTGTATTTATTTTTTAAAAAATATTTTGCAACTGTAATTCATGAACTGATTCAAGCGATATACAATGAAAAGTCTTCCCATCCCTCCTCTGGTTGCCTTGTTTCCCTCTCCAGAGATAATCCAGATGGTCAGTTTCTTAAATGTGCGTTGGGGCATTTTACACACATAAGCCAAATGGTGTTGTACAGATAGTTCTGCACTTCATATGTCTTGAAAATCACGCCGTAAGAGAACAAAAGGAGCTTCTCCAGGACTATTTTTATGGTTCATGGTATTTGTACACAGTAACTTATTAATCAGTGCCCGAGTGAAGGGCACTGAGATAACATTTTGTTATGACGGTTGCAGTATAACTTGGTATATACATATATGTAGAATCTTTTCCTAGAAGTATTCAAAGGGTGTGAGGAAATGTAGTTTCGATAGCTATTGCTCAATTCTTCATCTCCTTATCAACACTGTTATCAAACTTTATGATCTTTGTCAACCTGATAACTGAAAAATGGTAGCTTGGGTAGTGTAAATTGAAATCTTATTTTGAGTGGAGTAAGTCTTATTTCATGTTTTAGAGAAACATATTTACTTTATCTTTTGACCATTTTTCTTATTTTTTTCCATAGGAGCTCACAATATAATAGAGAAATCAGGTCTTTGTCAAATGAGTTGCAAATATTTTTTCCCTAGCCTGTTGACTTCTTGCCTAGTGTTATTTTGTCGTGCAAAAACATGGGATCAAACTTATCCATTTATTTTCCTTTGATTCTGAATTTTGTGCTGTAGTTTGAAAGGCCTTCCTTACTCTGAGTTTTAAATTTTTAATTTTTTAACCGCCTTCCATGGTTTATTCTGTTACTTTTTAATATACATGTGTATATATATATATATATATATATATATATATATTAGTGATTTTTTACAGAGAGGAAGAGAGAGGGATAGAGAGTTAGAAACATCAATGAGAGCTGAAACTGGTTTGGCTCAGTGGATAGAGTGTTGGCCTGTGGACTGAAGGGTGCCGGGTTCGATTCCAGTCAAGGGCAAGTACCTTGGTTGTGGGCACGTCCCCCATAGGGGGTGTGCAGGAGGCAGCTGATCAATGTTTCTCTCATGTTTCTAACTCTCTATCCCTCTCCCTTCCTTTCTGTAAAAAAATCAATAATAAAAAAAAAAGAACTAACCTTGGTTGCCATGTAATCTGCTCAGCCTATTGTAAAATGGGAAACAGCCCCGCACGGGAAAGGCCTGTCTTCAAAATCTGTCCTCCTCTGGAGTTCCCCAACTCCAGGAGAGGCTCCTGTAACCAGCAAAGCGCCAGAATTCAACCTTCAAACAGTACCTTCTGTCTGTCCTTTTGATTTTTCCTTCTATATATTCACGAATCTATCCATGTGTCTCCACTTCCATTCAGTAAGCTAGTTCACACACCAAGGCTTTTTAATATGTTCTGAAATGCTGCGCCCTCTGTCTGGAATATGGCCTGGCTTATTCAGGCCTCAGGCTTTCCCTGCCCACCTTATCCCAAGAACAGCCCTCTTCCCCAGGCGCCCCCCCCCCCCCCCCAATAAGATATCACTTTTTTTCTCCACAGCATTTATCATACTCTAATTACTTTTATTCGCTTGTTCACTTTCTCCTCTACTAGGATGTAAGCTCTGTCAGGCTGGTGTGGCTTACTGGTTGAGTGCCAGAGTTTGATTATTGATCAGGGCTCATGCCTGGTTGCAGGCTCAATCCTCAGTATGGGCATGTAGGAGGCAGTCGGTTAATTACTCTCTCATTGTTGTTTCTATCTCTCTCTCACAGATATATATATATAGATATATAGATATATATATATGATTGTAAGTTCCCTGGTATCAGGAGCTATGTTTTTGTATCTCCTGCTTTATCTCTAGCACCTACAACAGGGTTTTTATTTTTTGTTTTTTTGTTTTTTTTCACATAATGGGTGTTCAGAATGAATATTTACTGAATGGTTATCCGTGTGTGTGTGTGTGTGTGTGTGTGTGTGTGTGTGTGTGTGTGTTTGCGCATGCGTGGAGGGAGGGGCGCCTGTACTTGGGATAAGGTGGGCAAGGAAAGTCGGAAGCCTGAATAAAGAGCCAGGCCATTATTGGTGTGTGAACCACCTTAATAAGTGGGAGTGGAGAGACCTGAATAGATTCATGAATGATCTGGACTAGTGGTCACCAACCTTTCGGACCACAGGGGTCTGTGGACCACCGGTTGGCGACTGCTGCTCCAAAGGTTTCCTTATTTCGGACCTCGTGGACCACCAGTGGGCGGATTCTTGACTACTTCATTGACCGCCTGATTCTCCTCCTGCTCCCTCTCCTCCCCCCATGCCTCCCCATGAGACATAGACTCAGAGAAATTTGAATTCTTCTGATCGAAATATTAATTATCATTGAACAAAATCAAGGAATTCTGAGGAAAGAGGGAGGTCAAGGCCCTCCTATCAGTACTGACTGATACGGTGACCAGACAGGGCCAGAGGACCTGGTGTCTGCTGTCTGCTGTGACCTTGAGCAACTCACCTCACCTCTCTCAGCATCCTCCTCTCTGTAAAGTGGCGACATTAACATCTCCATGATAGAGGGGAGTGTAAAAATCAAATGAAGCACTTCAACTTGCTTGTACACTGCAGAGGGCCAGGGTCATAGGGGAAACTTTCTTCCCTTTCGGGGGTGGCAGGGTCTCCTCCCCACTTACCTTCCCAGCAGTTTCCTGCCATCGGATGAAGGCAGATACTTGGCCAGGATCGAGTCTCTCTTTTCTACCATCTCCAGCTGCTCTGGCTGAGCCCAGTGTCCTACCCAGGACGTGGCACTTGCCAATGAGCGTGTGGCTGGTGGGTACTGCTGACACCTTCCAGGCACAGGGATAGGGACACGTGGCATACACAGGTGGATGCAAAAACCTTTTTCTTCTGGGCCTCAGTCTTTCCCTGAGGAAAGCAGGCTTAATTATCTCATCTCCCAAGACACAAGGCTGTCATCAACTTTACAGCAGCGGCTGTCGATGGTCACGGGGCCGATGCTCCCGGAAACCACCACAGAGAACGGAGTCACCGGGCCTCGGGGCTTCAGGTGTGCCCACGCTCTGGTTTAGGAGCTAGGGCCGGTCTGTCTTCTTTGTCTCCTGGAGCCAAAGTTCCTCCTTCAGATTAAAAATGGTATTGTTGACGTGGTGAGCCAGAAGAGCTGTCCCAACTCCACAGAGATTATTCAGCCTGAAAATTAATAACGACTTCCTGCTCTTGCAAAGTATGGGAGAAATGACCCAGTTAAAGTCAGATTTTTTCCAGTAGGACATGATCTCACTCATCTAGGGGAAATGGTGAACAACACAGACTGATGAACAAGAACAGACCCAGAGATAAGGAGCCATGGGTCAGACTGTTGGACCTCAAAGGGAGGGTGGGGATAAGGGGGAGAGATCAACCAAAGGACTTATGTGCACACATATGAGCCTAACCAGTGGTCAAGGACAATAGGGGGGTGAGGGCATGAGTGTGTGTGGGGGATTTGAATGGGGGGTTGAGGACAAATATGTGATACCTTAATCAATAAAGAAATAAAAAAAATAAAGTCAGATTCTCTTTTGACGTTGTTTTGTCTTAGCCTCCTTCCCTCTGCTGGCCTCTTAAGTGATGG
The DNA here is from genome assembly GCF_964339955.1 of Pipistrellus hanaki. Classification (NCBI taxonomy): domain Eukaryota; kingdom Metazoa; phylum Chordata; class Mammalia; order Chiroptera; family Vespertilionidae; genus Pipistrellus; species Pipistrellus hanaki. The sequence continues at coordinate 183,230,040 of NC_140504.1, read as the reverse complement.
TAATCTCTATGCTGGTCTTTAAAAATTTAGGAAGATTTTACTTATCTAAAATTCATAGGAATTTCTGATTTTTTCTTTAGTGTCTCCCGTCTCCAAATTCTCCCCCAACCTGCTGCCAGAGGGAATTTTCTGAAGTACAGTTTGACCTTCTGGCTCAGAAATCTTTTTTTTTTTTCCTGCCAATGGGATAAAGCCCACCTTCCTTAGCTGGGAATTACAAACTGCCACAAGTCTCATTTTCAGCTTCAGATTGATTGACTTCATTCCAATATAAATTGAATCATAGAATATGTAGCAGTAATGATTAAGTTCAGAGAAAGCCCAAACAGTAAGGGATTAAATAACATAGAAGTTTAGTGCTTCTTTCTTTTTAAAAAAATGGTTTTTAGAGAGGAAGGGGGGCAGGGGAGAGAGAGGAACAGGGGAGAGAGTTGTTCCACAACTGGTTAGGCATTCATTGGTTGATTCTTGTATGTGCCCTGACAAGAAAGCAAACCCACAACCTTGGTGTCAGGATGATATTCTATCTAACTGAGCTACCTACCCAAGGCCTAGAAGCTTATTTCTTAAGTAAAACTTATTTCTCAAGTTCTGAGTGGGCAGTCAGGGCTGCTGGGTGTCAAGGACCCAGGCTCTGATGATTTCACTGCTGTTCCATTCTTAATATATATATACATATACATATACATATACATATACATATACATATATATATATATATATATATATATATATATATATATACACACACACACACACACATATATATTTCAGAAAGGAAGGGAGAGGGAAACAGAAACATCAGTGATGAGAGAGAATCACTGATTGGCTGCCTCCTGCACGATCGGGTATTCAGCCTGCAATCTGAGCATATGCCCTGACCAGGCCTGTGACCTCCTGGTTCATAGGTCAATGCTCAACCACTGAGGATATTTTCCCATTGCATTTTAGAGAGTGGAAGAGAGAAAGATAGCAAGAAACATCAATGTGAGAAACATTGAACACATTGATTGGTTGCCTCCTGCACGAGCCCCGTCCAGGGCCTGGGCCAGGGAGGAGCCTGTAACGAAGGTATATACCCTTGACGGGAATCGAATCTGCGACCTTTCAGTCCACAGGCCGAAGCTCTGTCTACTGAGCCAAACCGGCTAGGACTGGACTGGATAATTTTAGTTGAGGGAGGCCGCTCTGTGCACTGCAGCATCACTGACTCCTCACTAGATGCAGGCAGCGCCCTCTCAATTATGACAATGCCTCCAGATAATTATCAAATGTCCCCTGGAGGCCAGTTCCTAGTTCCCCAGTTAGAATGGATATTCCGTGGGGGTGGGCCAGCTACCTAAACCCACATTTCCTCAGTTCCTCAGGCTGGCATTCACCCCCCCTGCCCAGACTGAGCCACGCACCACTGAGGATGAGGTGACCTTCCCTTTTATTTTATTTTTTTAAAAATATATTTTATTGATGCAGAGAGGAAGAGAGAGATAGAGAGTTAGAAACATCGATGAGAGAGAATCATCTATCAGCTGCCTCTTGCACACCCCCTACTGGGGATGTGCCCGCAACCAAGGTACATGCCCTTGACCGGAATCGAACCCGGGACCTTTCAGTCCACAGGCCGACGCTCTATCCACTGAGCCAAACCGGTCCCGGCTGACCTTCCCTTTTAGAAGATTCTCCTCTGTGGGCTTAGACAGCTTGAGGGCAGAGATTGCATTTCACTGGCTTTTGTACCTGCTAGGCCCACCTTGACATTGCTTTCAGGACGTCAGGAAATGACCGCTGGGGCACAAATGGAGGCAAGGCAGCAGGAGTTGCTAAGTCCTGGGAAGTGGCAGGCGCAGGGATGGTCCTTCTCAACAGGGATGACCTCTATGGGTTTTGTTTGTTAGTTTTCAGGAAGTACAGACTTTATTAGATACCCAGAGGCCAGCTCTGTGGAAAGCCTAGTGGGAAGTGACAGCGAGGAGAGGAGCAGCCTGGGAAGGTTGAGGGCCCAGACTAAGGGGCCCAAACCAGACCTGTGGAAGGACATCCCTTCCCACTCCGCCCTGGCTCCTTGGGGATTATCACATGGTGAGAATCTGTTTTGAAGACAGGAAGGGCTGCATGGAGGCCTCCAAGGCACACTGGTAGTCCTGGAGGGGGACCTCGGAGCAGGCGGGAGCCGTGAGCTGGCCTCGGTGGATGAGGTCGCACAGAGTGAGGATCAGCTCCTTGAACTGGTCTGTGGGAGGTGGAGGAAGTCAGACAGGGGTGCAGCCGCAGCAGGGCCTGGTGAGACGGCACGTCACCTCCACTGGTGCTGAGCCCCAGGGAAATCTTTGAGAGCCCAGGGCTTGGCCACAGAGAGGCCGGCTGTGGAGGCTGCCTGGTCCCCACATGTTTTCATGTCAGGGAGAGCCAGGGTGGGGACAGAGGGGCGTGGGGAGTGGCCCCCCGAACTGATGGGCAGGCAGCGTGGTGGCTCAGACCCACAGAACCTGACTCGGGTGTAACCTGGAGTCAGATGGTGGGAGGGGCAGGATTACTGCAGGCAGGGAAGCCAGAAGGGGTGCAGGGAGGGAGCTGGGTGTGCCTGGCACAACTGATGTGGAGTAGATGAGCTTTGCTCAGGAAAAGGAGCCCAGGACTCCCTTAGAACCCTTTGAGCTGAGGCCACCATCATCCTCTATTTGTCTCCCCGTCCCCCCGCCCCCCCCCACAACCAAGGGCCCACTACGGTATAGGAAGATAAGAAATGAAGGCCTTGTCTGAGAAGTGTTTTTTCTTCTCTCAATATGTCAATTCACTCAAAATTCACATCCCATCATATCTACCCTGCTTAGAACACTTCAACGGCTCCATAATTGCCTTATGATAGAGTTGATAGAGTCTGAATTCCTTAAAAAGACATACGGCCTTTTATAACATGGTTACAACCAATCTGTCTGCCTCCCCACTCCTTCTCATGGGCTTTGCACATGCTGGCTTCTCTACCTGGAACACCCCATTCACGCCACCACTTTCCTCTCCTTCACGTGGGTAACCCCGCATTCTTCGGTCTCAGCTGGAGGTCCTGTCTGGGGACCAGGCCTCCAGGAGAGGAAGAGTCAGGTTCTGGAGTCAGAGAGACGAGCTGATCACGTCCTGGCTGCACACTCCCTAGCTGGGGTAACTTTGGGAAAGCGACTTAACCACTCTGAACCTCAGTTTCTGCTTTTGCCAAATGAAACTATTGTGACATTTAAACTGAGGCAGAGGCTAAGTAACGTGCGCAGGTCCCACAGCGAGGCGAGGCACAGCCTACAGGCAGCAATGGCAGGACCAGGCAGGCTGGCTGCGGCTCTGGTTTCCTTCACTTGGTCGTCTCCCGTGGCGGTCTTCCCCACGGCCAGCTCTTCCAGGGAGAGGGCGGTGTGTGCCTTGCTCAATGTTATGCTCCAAGAACTAGCCCACTTTGGTCCAATAACTTTGCTCACTGTAGCTTAGAGGCTGTTCTCCTTTGTCCTGTTGGGGTCTAATCACCCATCCAGGGCTCAGAGAGGCTGGTCACTTCTACAGAGGCACTGCCCTCTTGTGTGACTCCTGGCAAAGGGTCATCATGCACTCACCTGGACTATGGTCCTTCTTCCACTGGGACAACCAAAAGCCCCGAAGTTTGAGATCCTTAAAAATGAGCTGGCTCTGTGGACACAGAGGGCATGTTGGGGCTCTGAGGGCAGGAGAACTGCCTGAGTTTACACAACTGTGGGGTCTGGGCCATCTCCAGGCCGCCCCCTCTCCCCACCACCAGCTTACCACAGACGCGATGACAGGCTGCTTGGCCATCCCTCCATAGGTCACCATGGTTCCTCCAGGTCTGCAAAGTCAGAGAACGGAATGGGTGCAGGCAGATCCAGAGTCCTTCTGGAACCTGCCACAGTGCTTCTATTGCAACCCTAAGGCCTAAACCTTGCTTTCAGAATCCCTGGGGAGGTCCAAAATACAGGTTCCTAGGCCCAACCCCAGAACCAATGACCTATCCCCCCTCCAGATGACCTGGATGTTTAGGCAGGGATGGGAACCCGCTGATACAGCCACCCAGGCAGGCTCTGATGAGCTGCTGCAAAGAAGCGTGCCCTCCTGAGAAGAGCTCAAGGCCTGAGTTCAGTCTGGCTCCACTCCACTTACAGGTATGCGACTGTGGGCACGGCATTGACATTGGTCCAGATCGCCAACTTCCTCTGCCAAAGAGTGGCATGGGATTGCAGTTTGCCTTGGAGGTTGCTCAGAGTAGGGCTGAGCCCAGCTCTCCTCCTTCCTAGACCTTGGGCAGGTGGGAGGGTACCCCCCTCTGAGCCTTGTACAAATGGGGATGGATTAGTACCCCTGGCCTAGGAGGCTGTGGGAGGGGTCCCTCAAGCTCTCTGCAGAGTTCAGTGCATGGTGAACTCCCATTGTTTTCACAGCTCTTTGATCACATGACCCACCTTCCCATCTAGCTCTTGCATTCTAGCCGTCTCTATATCCCCGAGCTAGTGAGGGCTAGCAAATACGTGTTAACTAATAGCTTAGGGGATTCAGAGGAGTTCCTGTGAAAGGGGAAAAGAATGGGAGGACACGCACTGTTAACTGTCCCCGGTGCGTATCCCGGTCAGCGGTGGGATGATAGGCAACCTCTGTTCTTTCAGTTTTCCCTTGTACTTTTTTTTTTTTTTAATATATATTTTATTGATTTTTTTACAGAGAGGAAGAGAGAAGGATAGAGAGTTAGAAACATCGATGAGAGAGAATCATCGATCAGCTGCCTCTTGCACCCCCCCACTGGGGATGTGCCCGCAACCAAGATACATGCCCTTGACCGGAATCGAACCCGGGACCTTCCAGTCCGCAGGCCGACACTCTATCCACTGAGCCAAACTGGTCTCGGCTTCCCTTGTACTTTTATAGGCTTTCAAATGTTTTATAACATACATCATGCTACCTCTAAAATTAGAATCTATTTTTAAAAGCTAATAAAAAATGTAAAAGCAAATAAGCTAGGACTAAGTGGCTTTTTAAGATGCCCGTAGGTTGTGAATCCTTACCCATCCCCCCATCACAGAGACAAACAGAGCTGGGCCTTGGGAAAACAGCTGGTTGGGCTCTGAGTCACCTGTGGTGAAGGCGGCTGGGAACGGAAGTGCCCAGAGACCGAGGCAGGACTTGACTTTGGTCCCAGTTTTGCACGCAGGCTCCTGCTGACCTGCCTCGGCTCGGCTCGCACTGGCCTCTGGGACTGTTCACCTGAGGGTCCTCCCAGCTCAAGGCCCGGAGAGGGCGGGCGGTCTGGACCTGCAGGGCCGAGGGACTTACGCCAAGTGCCGCAGCAGCTCCGTGGAGCTTTTCCCGCCGACACAGTTGAGAGCGAGCCGTGGCTGAGGCATGTCCTGGGAGACAAAGAAGCTGCAGTGAGGGGGCTCCCACTCTAAGGCGGGGTTTGAAGCTGCTACGGCCAGCACCTCCCAGGCCCACGTGTCAGAAGGAGGCGGGAAAGAAGATGGGATGTTCTTCCCTGCCTGGAATGGCCTTTACCAGCCTCGTCCTGGTCTCTGTTGGAGGATTTCATTCAGAACTCACCTCTGGGAAAGAATGCACTGAGGCTCCCTACAACCCATTTCCAAGGCCTTCCTTTCCCTTCTGGGACTCTGAGCTCAGTTTACATTAGACCTACTGCTTCCGAAATGTTCTCAAGAGGGTGTGTTCTTGAGGGAGTGTGTGTGTTTGGACGCCCCAGAGTTCAGTGAAAAGAGGCTGAGATGTGGTGTGGTCACTTACTAGGTGTGGTGGGAGTGGAGGTTCTGGAAGGTTCTGGGGCTAGGAGTTCAGAGAGACTGGGGCTAGCCCTGACTCCACCACTTAAGACTGTGTGGTCTTAGAAATCAACAGAAGAACTTGTATGCATGCATATAAGCCTAACCAATGGAAGCAAAACTCTGGAGGGTGAGGGCACGTATGGGAGTGGGGGCGGGGGCAATGGTAAGATATACACACATATAATACCTTAATAAAAAAATGGGGGGGGGGGGAGAGACTGTGTAGTCTTGGTCAAATTCTTTATCTTTCCTGAGTCTGGGTTTCCTCATCTACAAAATAGACAGCACCTACTTTGTAGAGCTTTTGTGGGATTCTCTGATAAAATGGAAGGTAGGTACCCAGGAAATGTTGCTTCTTTTTTCTCTTTCCTCTCTGTGCCTCAGTTTCCTCAGCTCCCCCTAGCACTGAGATTCACATGGGCTGTGTGGACTGATGTGGCCCATCACAAATACTCAAAACTGCAAGCCGCAGGCCTCCCGCCTCCCTCGCAGCTCCTGCGCGCTCACTGCACACTGCCTCTGGCTGAGGGGTGGCCTTTATCCCCCACAAAGAGACAAGGGAAGATGTGAAGAGGGGCGATGGAGCCAGTCCCCAGCTTTTCTAGTTCAAGTCATCTTTCTTGAGGGGGGTGAGCAGGAATGGGGGCGCAGCGCCCCTCATCCTAGGTACCTTAAAGACGTTTTTCATCTCGTGCGTCCTCAGCTCCTCTTCTGTGACCACCTGCTCGGCCCCCAGCTTCTTCAGTCTGTCGGTCAGCTTCTGGAGATCAGGTCTGGAAACCAAACATGAGCCTCAGTCACATCGGCTCACTTTCTCCATCAAAGGCTCCCGGGACTGCTCGGCCGCAGCTGTGACAACGTGTTTCTTTGTGGGAAGCTGGGATCCAGGGTAAGCTGGATCCTCGAGCAGGGCCTGACCACGCAGTTTCATCATACTCCAGCATCTCTGGGCCTCAGTTTCCTCCCTGGCATGAGAGAGCTGGGCTGGGTGGTTTGTACAGCTCCTGCCAGCTCAGGGATGCTGGGAACCATCTGTACCTTGGGAAAAGGGAGTTCACTTCCTGATTTCTTCTACTGACATGACAAACTCCACTTCCTTTCTGCCCGACCCCCTCCCTCCGCCTTTTCAAGGGGCTCTTCAGAGAGTTGTGCAAACACACGCCAGCCCAGGAGTGGCTCTGGGACTCCTTGGCCAAGGCAAACAATGGTTTTTGTTAGCACAACCGAGGGGACAGAGAACTGAAGGGAGAATCGAGTATCCTAATAAGACTGGACTTCCGACAGACATGGCCACACTCGTGGACAGTGAGGCTCGAGGAAACGATGCTGTGAGGGAAAGAGAACAAGTAGGGACATGAAGTCTGCTACCGACTTGCTGTGACTCCCTGAGCAAGGTGCCTCCGATCTCCGAAATTTCAGTTCCCTCATCTGTGAAACAGAGATGGCAAACCTGCTCATCTCCTTCCAAGTACCACACAAATACAAGGGGAAAAAGGGCCCTGGGTTAGATGGTTCACAGTAACAATAACACAGCTTAAAACATTCCCAAATATGAACGCTGGTTTTGAAAAAACCACACGTTATCACAAGCCCAGTTTCAAATACTTCTAGTTGCTGTCTCCACCTCCTTCCATTTTCCCTTTATATTTCAAAGACTCACTCATCCTATCCGGTGTTTCCCAAAGTGTGGTACGCGTACCCCCAGGGGTACGGGAAGAGTTTGGTGGGGGTACGCGTTGCACCGGAGTTCGGTGGGGATATGCACTGCACCGTGCTTAGCTGCGCCTAATTCTACGTTCTCATGCATACGAGGGGTACTCAGCGTTACGAAAATTATAGAAGGGGTACACGTATGTCAAAAGTTTGGGAAACGCTGCAGTAGTCAAAAGCCACCTGGACTTCATTTCTCAATTCTGACACCTGTCTGTGAGCCAGCTGGGTCTGCCCAGAGAGAAGGCCCGCTTATGCAAGGGCGCCATCTGGTGGACACGCAGGGATGCGCCACGCAGTCAGGATCTGGGATACCGGCTCCACACTCACCTGTCTCGGACCACATTGATGGTCCGCAGGCCCAGGGCTGCGGCGATCTGGATGACTGCTTGCCCCACGCCACTGTTGGATGCATTCTGGATGACAGAGTCTCCTGTGGAGCCAGGAAGAGACTGAAGTCAAGTCCTGGAGACCTGTAATAGGTCAGGCTTCCAGCCTGAGACCCTATTATATAAGGCAAGAGATGGCGTGCTTAGGCTCCCAGAGGACCTGGGGCTTGGCTGCTGGGCTTTCTCAGACCTTGGAGTGTTGCTCAATCTTCTCCCAATGCCCCCTCTCCTCCGCCCCAACTTCCACAACACCCACACTCCCTCCTAAGACTTGGCCACTCAGTGTCTACAGTAGACATAACATAGAAAAGCCCTGCTATGTAAATGAGTTCCTGTCCTTCATCCTCCAATTTTTATGTCCTCAAGTCTCTGCTTAGGTTATTTCCTTGGTGTGCAATGCTTGCCTCTTCCTTTCTCCCTTCGTTGTGAAATCCTACTGAAACCCTTTGAAGTGCAGCTTAAGTGTGGCTTCCTTCACGAAGCCTTTCCAGACTCTTCGCACTGCTCCCGCAGCACTCTGCAGGCATCTGTGTTAACAACATGGGCTGCCTCATCGCGGGCTTGGCTGTATACGGGTCTGAGTGTATCAAGGGCTTGGAGCTGGAGGGGAAGGCCATGCCGTATTCCCCTCTCTGTACTGCTCAATCAAGGTGCATTGCCTTGAAATGGGATTAGAGCCACACTGGAGAAGCTAGCAGCCCCTGAAACAGGAGCCGAAGCCCAGGCCTGAATTTGGAACTAGTCAATGGGGGTGGGTGGGTAATGCTTAGTGTGCAATGGGCCATGAGAACTGGTGGGTAACCTGCTGTCGCTGAGGTTAGTTCTGACATGGGTTCTATGAGGGTCGTTAGAGGGCTCCCAGCAGGACTCCCATTTCGCCCACAGCAGCAAACAGCTTTCACTGGCTTCTTCCCTGACTCGCTCTCCACTCCCTCACTCCCGCTTCCTGCGACCACCCCCTCAGTGAACTGCATGGCCCTGTCCTTGTCTCAGACTCTGCTCCCAGGGAACCCCAAATAAAGCACCTAGTTTTGTCACTTCCTTGCTAAATGATCTCACACAAATAATTTACCTCTCCGAACCCCAGTTTCACGTATAAAAGAAAGGGTAAGAAAAGCAGTGTGATGCCGAAACTGGTTTGGCTCAGTAGATAGAGCGTCAGCCTGCGGACTGAAAGGTCCCAGGTTAGATTCCGGTCAAGGGCATGTATCTTGGTTGTGGGTACATCCCAGTAAGGGTGTGCAGGAGGCAGCTGATTGATGTTTCTCTCTCTTCGATGTTTCTAACTTTATCCCTCTCCCTTCCTCTCTGTAAAAAATCAATAAGATATATTAAAAAAAAAAAAAAGAAAAGAAAAAAAAGAAAAAAGAAGAAGAAAGAAAAGCAGTGTGGTTACTGCACTATACGCCCTGTGCTAAGTGTCACATTGCAATGTTTCAGCTAACCCTCACAATTCCTATTCTCTGTTTTACAGATTAAAAAAAATAAACCCTAGTGATTTGAGAGGTCAGCTTTTAACCAATGGTACCAGCCTCCCCGCACTGCTTTGACGATTTGAGGAATTCAATGTGGCAACGCCTGTAAAGGCACTCGTGTGAACTGGAAAGGGCTACAGGAACGCTGAGAGGAATTACTACTTCAGCATTTTACTGAAAACACAGGGACTGTCTATCTTGTCTGGCTTTGTATCCCCAGAGCTTAGCACAGCTCGATACATTTTCGCTGAATGACAGAATTCCATCCCAAGCTCTGGGAATGTGATCCTTCAGCGGTTTTCCAGAATGTATTCCTCATGAGGTTTCAGCATCTTTTCTAGGAACCAAGCTAACATCTTTCTAAGCAAAAGCAACACATTCACCAGGTTAGGGGCCCCCTCTTCCTCTCCCGGAAGTTCCCGTGGTCTTCGGGTCAGGATTGGGGTCCCAGTCTGGAGATCCTGGCCTGCCCCTCCCCCCTGTAGGTTCTTACCGGGCTGCAGCTGCTCAAAGTCCTTCAGCATCCTGTAGGCTGTGCAGGGATTGACACCCAGGGTGGCAGCACTCTGAAGAGGGATGCTACTCGGAACACTGATCAGAGCTTCCTCGCTGAACACAGCCTCGGTCCGCCAGGTTCCTGAGACAAGAGATGAGTTCAGGGCAGTGAGGAATCCCTCTCCACACGCAACCCCAGCCCACCCTCCTCAGCAAATGGGCACCTAGGACAGAAGACGTCAAAGAATGCTTAGTGGACAGAGGAAATCTCTAAGTCCTTTGGAATGTCTCTGAATCCTCACGATAATTAAGTAAGGTGTAGATTTTGTTATTCCCATGGTAGTTACCATTAGATTTAGCTAATGCCACCCAGCAGGTAACTAAGGATCTCAAACTATTGGACTCTGAGGGTAAGATGTATCATCAATACCAGGAAGATGAGAAAAAGAAGCCCTCATTTTCCTCCTCGGTTCTCCTCCTTCTCACCTAGCGCAGGCCTGTCTTGGGATGGGATTATGGGAAACAGCATGAAAGTCAAAGTCAAAGGCCTAGATTTGGGACCAGGTTTTGTTAGTCTGTGAGCTTGAGCAAATCCCTGTCACTTGAGTTTCGGTTACTCTAATATAGGGGTGTCGAACTCAATCAGAGAAGGGGCCAAAATCTAAAATCCAGCCTAAATCGCGGGCCGAATGGTTTACTGAACAGTCATAAACTGACAATGTCATAAACTGACAGCGGAGTGCAGTGATGACAGCCCGGTGCGGGCCACATTGCAAGGCCTGGCGGGCTGGATTTGGCCCGCGGGCCTTGTGTTTGACACATGTGCTCTAATATATAAATGACACTGGCAAGAAGAGCCTGACAGGCCTCCTCCGAGAGCTGTTGCTCAAATCAAAAATGCTTTAAGGGTAATGAAAAAATCCTGTACACTGGAGAGAAATGACCAATCAGCATCCCAGCCCACATTTCAGTTCCAGACAAAAGAACTGGAAAATGTCAGTACTGAGAAGACCCTTCAGAGAATCGAGTTTAACCTCCTCATCAACGGGAGGGGGAGGAGGGGGGGGAACGGAGGGAGTGACTTGCCCCCTTCCAGCCACAGATACCTGCCCCACACCTGCTAGAGCCAGACACGTGCACAACAGACACATTCCTTCACCAAGGAGCCTCCTTCCTCTAGTGGAGTAGAACAAGTGGGAAACAAACAAGAAAATGCAATAATTATAAATTATAGAGAGACAGTTACAGTGGTAAGATTGCTTCAGAGAGCAGCCAGGGAGGGACAGCTTCTCTGAGGAAGTGACATGCTAAGGGCTAAAGGACAGGGATGTTAGCCACTCAACAACATCCCAGGCACAGGAGAAAGCCCACGCAGACTTTGGGGCAGAGCAGGTAAAAGAGTGGAACTGGAGGACAGTGATGGGAAGAGTGGTTGAGAAGTGGTTGAGGTGTCATGGGTAAAGGAGTGTTTTATAGAATTTCATGATCTGGACCCATAGGAACCATGAGTTATGTTGTAACTTGGTACATATCCATATACGAATATCTATCGACCTCTCATCTGTTTCTGTGTGTGTATATCTAACTCTGAAGCTAAATGTTTTCATGGAACAATATTTATCCTACTGGCTTATTCTTTATTCTATTCTACTTGATTTTAGTAAAAAAAAAAAAAAAAAAAAAAAATTCTGTTTGCCACTGACTCGATTGATTTTGCTAATGGGTGAACCTGCAGTGTGAAAACCATAGCTCTCAGGGTCATGGCATGGAGAACGGATTTTTATTTTATGGGAAGTTTCTAATGAGCTTTAAGAGAACCCTGAGGCCATTGAATTTATGCTTTAAGTCACGGTGTTGCTGTGAGGAAAAGACAGTGGGGTGGCGAGGGACAGAGTGAAATGCGGAGGCCCAATCAGGAGGCTTTTGCAGGAGTTGAGATGTGAGATGATGATTCCTAGACCAAGACTTTGGCCATGAGGATGAGGGAAGTAGATGGATTCGAATTATCTGTTGAAGATCAGTCAACAGGGGTTGACGGGCACTGGGTGAGGGTGACTGGAGCTCACGATGCAGCAGGACCCCATGGACAGCGGAGGTGGAGAGGACAGGCCCTGGAGTCAGACAGATGCAGATGGAAGCCCTGGCTCTGCCAAGTGCTCACTAGGTGACCTCGGGAAACCACTGGGAGCCTGCTGGCTCGGTGTCTGATGGCTGCGCCGTCTCAGGGCCCTTGGCCTACATTTCCAAAGCTCTCGATTGAGTGCGCTCCTCCAGTTGCTGACATTCAAACAGTATCCTGGTACCACATGTCCCAGGTACGGGCAGTAGGAGCAGCCCAGGCGATTACTAACTGTGCTGCAGGAGGGGAGAAACAGCGTGAGCTCTAGGAAACAGGAATTGGGGATGGGAGGCAGCAACACTATTAAAGGCTGTGTCAATCCCAGAGTAGGTCTGTGGTTGCGAAAATAAGAGACTAAAAATCTGAAGGGTTCCCTTGGGATCCGGGAGGTGCCTTGGCATTCTCTGGGCTTCACCCAGCCTGCTTTTAAAATCTTCATTGTCCTCTTCATCATCATCACCCCCTTCATCTTAGCTATCACTTACTGTGCTCTGTGCCAAACATTTAGTGTATGGCTTTAATGCATGAAACAAAGGGTATTTCCTAATTCCCCTTAATGGAATGACAATGGGAATTCAGCCCCTGGGGCCTGGCTGTCCCTAATCCTCCTCTCAAGAGGACCTGAGCTGAAACCGGTTCGGCTCAGTGGACAGAGTGTCGGCCTGTGGACTGAAAGGTCCCAGGTTCGATTCCGGTCAAAGGCATGTACATTGGTTGCGGGCACATCCCTAGTAGGGGGTGTGCAGGAGGCAGCTGATCGATGATTCTCTCTCATCGATGTTTCTAGCTCTCTATCCCTCTCTCTTCCTCTCTGTAAAAAATCAGATATATTAATAAAATGAAATAAAATATGGTAAAAAATAAAATAAAATAAAAGAGGACCTGGGATGGGGACAGCACCCATGGTCAGCCCAGGGGACTTAAAGGTGAAACCCTTGGGCTTTGGAGTTGGAGAGACCTGCTTAAAAGCCCAGCTCTGCCACCCACTAGTGGTGTGATTTAAATTTCTCATTTCACTTGCTTTGAGTTCCACCTTTCCTGAGCTATGAAATGCAGAGAATTACATTCATATTGTAGTGTGAAGATGAAATGTGATGGCATCTGTACAGACTATCCCTGTGCCTAGCATGTAGAAGGTACGTAACATCCCTTGGTTCCTAAGTCCCATGCCCTTGCTCTGAGGATAGCCATCCTTCACACATGTGCAATGGACCTTTAACCATCTCCATCATCTAGTGCAGGTCGGCAAACTACGGGCCAAATCTGGCTCACTGCCTGTTTTTGTAAATAAAGCTTTATTGGAACACAGCCAGACACACTTCTTTTGTCTTGTTTATGGCCACTTAGAATGGCAGACTTGAGTAGAGGTAGATGGTTGTAAAGCCTAAAATATTTACTAACTGGCCATTTAAGAAAAGGTTTGCCAACCCCTGATCTAATGCATAGGGAAATTGAATGTTTGCAAAGGTCACTGCATGTATTGCCTCAGTTGAGCTGCGTAAGAGTTAGCTGAGATATGCAAGGCAACAGCTACTAGCTCCATTTTAGAGATGAGGAAACTGAGGCTCAAAGTAGTTGTGACTTAAGATCAGACAGGACAGGTGGAAGGAGCACCTGCATCTGATTCCCAGGCCAGGGCTCCTTCTCCTGCCCCATGCTCCCTCGGCAGGGTTTTCAGTCTTTCCAGTGAGAAAGTTAGTTCGCATATTCTCTGGCCCAGTCTCCCTGGGACTAGTTGGGTTGCATGTGGGAAAAATCTGGCTATGGCCACAGCAACAGCTAGGCAGCTCCATACCATGAAAAGATGACCAAGATTCAGCCCGCTGAGGACTTATCTGCCTACTGATTGCCACTCTTAGTAAACTGAATCTCAACTAGAAGAGAGACCATGTCTGTTCACTGCTGTATGCTAATGCCCAGCCCACTACAGATGTTCATAAAATGTTTACTGAATAAACGAGCTAATTATAGTCCTGATAATTATAAAATACTCATCCTCTCTGACTGGCACCTGGTTTGAAAGACACGCCTTTTCCCCAGGGAGAAAGCCCTGTTCTGGCTACCACCGCCGCCACCCATGAAATTACCCGCACACCTGGCAGATGTCCTTTGTTCTTCTCTCCAAACATAATTACCGAGCTCTCAAATCCACCGTCTTCTCCAGTCCCGTGGAACTGTCTTTGCAGACACTCCGCATCTGCAGCCTGAATGTTCAGCCCCCTCCTTACTGTTTCCTGCCTCCGCGGGGCCCCTGCCGTTCCTGACCACTCTCTGCACTGCACAGATCTGATCAAAGCAGTCCTCCTTAACTCTTCGTCAGGCCCCTCCTGACCGTGGATGTGAGCCCTCCACCACCGGGCTCCAGCCCACCTCTGCAGCCTCATCTTGCTTCTCCACCATCCCTCCCAGACCCAGCCAAACTGAGCTCCCTGCGGTTTTGCAGACCTTTGCAGGTGCTGTACTCCCTGCCTGGGACGCCCCTCCTCGCTGGCCCACTGACTGCACTTCCGCTCAGTCTTCCAGACCCAGTTCCAGCAGCACTCCTCTGGGAAACCATTCCTAAAGCTGCTCGCCACAGGGGACTCCTGCCTTTGCGTCCATCCCGCGATTATAGCGCTTAGCACACTGCATTGTATCAGTGCTGTTTTTCTGTTCCCGGCCACGAGCACTTTGCAGGCAGAGACTGTTTGACCCACCACGTGTGCCCTTCCCTCAGCACGGGGGCTGGCCCAAGGCACCAGTCAATATCCGGTGAATCCTCGCAGCCCTCAATTTGCTCACACTGCTAGGCTTTCACTGTCAGGGCTGTCGAAGAGGGTGCAGCAGTCTTGGCAGCTTTCCTGACATCAGGGAAGCAAACAGCTTCCTAATAGACTTCTGTTACTGGTTTTTTTTGTTTTGTTTTTTTTTTCCCCTGCCAGGTGCCTTTTTCTTTCCAGAACTACTCCTTCCTAACCTCTGTACCACAGAGGTGGGCAAGAGACTCCACTAAGCAACTGGAGTGGCCCAGCCCATGACCTTGGGATTGGTTAATGGATGGGCAGGGACCCAGGCAGAGTTGGTGAGAGCCCTTCTGGGGGATGGATATGGTTGTGCTGAATGGACTGTGGAGGACGTGCTATCTGTTTGTTCTCAGGATGGTGTAAACCTCGGCAGCTGGAGGCCATCTGTGCAAGGGACCTGGCAGAGTGGGTTAGAGTCTCGGCCCACCGCTTACTGGCTGGATGACCCTGGGCAAGTTGCTTCATTCTGTACATTTACTAATGTCTCCCCTGCAAAATGGGGAATGATGACTTACTATATGTAAAGTGCCTGGTGGAAAGGGAGTGGTCAATAACGATTTGCTGCTATTACCACATCACTGTGTGGGGAGATCCCACCTGAGAACTAAGGAGAACAAGAAGTCAGAGCTCTGACATCATTGGGGTTCGGGATCCAGCTCTGCCTGACACTTTCCATCCCTTGTTCTTCCTAGTTCCACACACCGATTAACTTTTTTCTGTACAGCAAGCGTGGGTTGACTCTGTAAGTTATACCCATAGAGTCCTACCAGAGGAGACAAGAGCCTGGGGAGCTCTCCTTCAGTTTGATGTTTGAATTTGGGCCAGGGCTTCTTCTCAAGCTTCAGGTCCTCATGTGTTCCCTTGGATGGATAATGTTGGTCCTGCTTCCCTCCCGTGGCTGCTGTCAGGGTCCATTTGTCTATTGTTTGTGCCTCAAAAACCATCAAGTGTTGAATAGCTCGGCAATGACTCCTTACTGTATGTAAAAGAAGACCCCAACTCTCAACGTGGCTTTTTTAGGGCCTCCCTCATGTGGCCCCACTACTTTGTGACCCTCTGTCTCACTTATCCTACCCTCTCCCAGGTGCACATCCTCTGCTGAGGCCACACGGGATTGCCCGCCATTTCCCAAACTCAGCTTTGTGCTTTTGCTGATTTGCTTCCTCCACATGCCACCACTGTGGCTCACTTCCATCTAACAGCATTCATCTACCGAAGGTCTGTTCCAGTGCTCCTCCTCCAGGAAGCCCTGGTCCCTCCCACGACCTCTCTCTCCCACACGCAGGCGCACAGCATAGCCAGCAGTGTCTTCTGTTCCCTGGGAACTTGGAGCACTCCCTTTACTGAGCTTATTGGTTTGAAGATTTCTTCAATGAGTCCTCAACCTCCTGCAGAGCAGATGCTGTCTTGCTTCCTCATTGTACCTTTCTGCAGGGATTTAGGGATGTAGGGATTCAGACAATCACAGCTCCCATCAGCACTGGCCCAGGGAGATGGGAGAGCAGGTACATCACCTCCTGCTCTCTTTGTTCAGCTCTCACCCTTCTGGAGGGAGGGTAGGGTTAGGGACTTAATAATAAGCCCTGCATCTCTTAGTTACGCTGAGCCAATGAGCAAATCTCTATAGTGTGGGCAAAATAAGATCTGGAATGAAAGGCTTTGCTGATACGTGGGGAAACTCACCCAAACCAGCAGTTGCTGGAATCACCCAGTCTCCTGGCTTCACCCCAGTCACGTTGCTGCCCACGGCCACCACCTGTCCGACACCTTCGTTCCCTCCGACAGCAGGCAGCGGCGGAAGGAGGCCGTAATTACCTAAGGGACAAGAGCACAGAGGGTCATCCAACAAGGTGCGGGCGGTGGGATCATGGCCTTTGGAGTGAGACCAGTCTGGGTTCTGCCTCGGACCAGCTCTGAGCCTTAGCTTCTACACCCGTAAAGGGATAATGCTCCTTTGTTTTTGTGGTTACAGGGAAGATTGACTAGATGGGAGACTGGATAAGATAATTGTGCAATGAGCCCAGCATTTTACAGGCTCGTCATGATGGTTGCTTTATGCCTCCTGCAATCTCCCTAAGGCTTGCAAAGCCTCACACCCAGAGAGGGGAGGCCAGGGGGGGCTCCACCATCTGTAGATGGCACATCTGGAGGACAGCTGCTCCTAATCACAGGAATTTCACACTCACACCTGAGAAGGAATGAAAATGAGGTGGTGGCTAAGCAAAAGCAAAAGCAAAAGCAAAAGCAAGAAAAGAAAAAGCCAATTAACAGAAGCCACAGAAACCAAGGTTACCTTGGATCATATTAATGTCAGATGGATTGATAGGGGCCGCCAGCATCTTCACATGGACGTCTGATCCGCCCACAGCAGCTAGCTCCTGGTTCTTCAGTCTAAGCACAAAGTCAGAGAGAGATGTTAATGCCACCCAGGCTAGACCGGGCATATTTTAAAAAATTTTTTAATTAATCAATTAACTAATTAATTCCTCACCCAAGGATATTTTTTTTCCCATTGATTTTCAGACAGTATGGAAGGGAAGGAGGAGGGCAGGGAGAGAGAAACATCGATTGGTTGCCTCTTGCACGCGACTTGATTGGGGCCGGGGCTGGAACCTGCAACCTAGGTACCTACATGCCTTTGCCCAGGAATCGAACCCAAGACCCTTTGGTGGGTAGGCCGATGCTTTAACCACTGAGCAACTGCTCAGGGCTAGATGAGGCACCTTTTGCTCAAATCATCTCCCCAGAGTAGGTCAGTCAGCAACATTTTTGAGCTGCCATTGTATGCCCAGGAATTCAGGTTCCGGTTCCGTTAGAAAAGAGAAAGGTGCTGTAAGGAATTAGCACAGGATGCAGGATAAGTCTGTCAGCACTGCATGGGGGAAATCCTAGTGACCTTTCAATCCCACTGTCCACTCTAGGACAGAAAATAATAAAAATCCCCCTGTCCCTCAAACTTGCTTATTGATCACCTGGTGTCCTTAGTAATGCAGGTTCTCAGGCCCAGCTCTGACCCGCTGAACTAGAACCTCCAGATGAGGGCACTTCGACTAGTTCTTAGGGACCAGCACAACTGGGACACCCTGGGCTTGTCCTTTGTTCTCCACTTTCTCTTCCCCCATAAAACACACAGGGGAGAGGGGAGGGTGGGGGAAGTGGAGAGGTGGCCTGTGTAGGTCAGAAAGGACTCCTTGGGTGACTTTGGCTCACCATCTGGAGTGGTGCTTCTTCTGGATGAGGATCCTGGCCTATCAGAAAGGCTGCTGGGCAGTGCTGAGCATCCTATGAGTGAAGCCCTGCCATGCACAGCTGTCACCCAGCAAGTCTCTTTCCTGCTTGAGGCCTCTTGTCTCCATTTGTAAAAGAGGGGGAGGTGCTGGTGGTTTGCACTCCATCACTTCCAATATCACCTCCCACTTCAACTCTATGTGATAACAACTCCCTTTGGTCTCAGTGGGCCCTAGACACCCTGGGACTTTGGTTCATGGGTAAAATGCCAACAGGCTTTCGAGGAAGGCCACAATGTCCATGTGTTACTTTTTTTAAAAAAGGTGACCTTACAACCAGAAAGCACTGATTAGTGTACTAAACTGGTGGGTCCTTGTGACTTTTACCACCGTACTCCTTGTCCTTCTCCCCTCCCCACCCCGTCTCAGACTTCATGTTTGCAATGCTTTCTCTGCCCAAATGTACTTGTTAAGCAATATTTCTCTTCATTTTTACTTATTAAAGGCACATAGAACCACCAACCAGGGACTCTTAGCATTGGGCAACAATGCCACCACACTAAATGGATGTAACTCTATCTACTTCTTGTGAAATCCGACCTTTTAATTATATCTGAGGCTCCAACTTGGGGTAAAGTGTGATTTTCAAGAAATGTCTTATACTAATAGTAAATTAATGGTGGCAGGTATTTATTACACAATGTCCTGTGCTGAAGGTGTCAAATACACGATCTGCTGTAAGATGTAATGCTCCTGTGAGGACAGTATTAATATTTCCATTTTTTATATATACTTTTTTTTACTGTCACCTGAGGATATGTTTTATTGATTTTAGAGAAAGAAAAGGGGGAGAGAGAGAGAGAGAGAGAGAGAGAGAGAGAGGGAGAAGGAAAGAGAAAGATCAATGTGAGAGAGAAATATCAGTTGCCTCCTGTGCGGGGTTCTTGTTCTGGCATTAAGAAGGGTTAGGCAATCTGAAGAAAGGCTGTGTGTAACTTAAGAGTCCAGAGATGAGAGAGAATTCTGAAAGGCTTTGGGGGTCAGAGGAGCCTATCTAAAGAAACTAAGTTCTCCTGTCTCAGGGCCCCTTGCTTTTTATTAACACACTGTCCTAAGGCAAGGTGGAGATACATACTTCAAGGGTTGGGTTTTGTCTACAGAGTCCATTGTCAGAATTGGGAATAACCTATGGCTATTCAGGTGTTTGGCCAGTAGGAGGCAATAACATGTAGATTAAAATGCCTTGAGCTGTCTGGCAGCAAACAATCAATTTACTGCATCCTTTTCAGGTTTGGGGAAATGCCTTCAGCCATTCCAACAGGTTGTAACATATGTGACTCAGTCCTTGTTGAGTCCCCAAGTTCCATCAACCTTTTGATGAAACTCTTGCAATTATGACATGCTGGAACTGGTTTCCAGCACTCCTAAACATACCCTGACTGGGGTTTAAACCTGCAACCTAGGTATGTGCCATGACCAGGAATCAAACCTGCAACCTTTTGGTGTACCAGACGCCCCAACCAACTGAGCCACTCAGCCAGAGATATATTTCTATTCTATCAAGTAACAGAGGCTGCCAGAGATTATGGAATTGACACAGGGTAAGATAGCTGGTTCGTAGCAAGGCTTCTCTTCAAAGCTGGCACTCTTATTTACCTTCCTCTGTATCACTATCCTGAAATTAGTGTGGGAATCCACATGACTGCCCACAGGACCCCTGGAGATCTAGGGATCCTAATCTGGAAATCCCTGTACCAGATTATGACCAATTTTTCTTTTAATCCTCATCCGAGAATATTTTTCCATTAATTTTTATAGAGAGGGAAAGACAGAAATATCGATGTGAGAGAAACATCAATTGGTTGCCTCCTGCATGAGTCCTGACAAGGGCCTGGGTCAGAGAGGAGCCTGCAACCGAGGTATATACCCTTGACCAGAATCAAACCTGGGATCCTTCGGTCTGCAGGTCGATGCTCTATCCACTGAGCCAAACCGACTATGGCCAGATTATAACCAAATTAAGGGAGGCCATTCCTCACCATGATTGAGAAACAGCTAGCTATAAAAAAAAAAAAAAAAAAAACACCCCAAAACAGAAATAGTCCCTACAGAAAGTGGTTAACTAGGAAGAAGTTGATGACCAGGGCAGAGAGAATTAAGAAAGGGACTTCCCCTCCTTTTTAGGTAAATATTAAGGAATGCATATATTTATACAGCTGGAGGAGGGGGCACCCTTGTGATAGTAAGAACAATAATAACTACTGTTTGAGTGCTTACCAGTGAGTCATTCTTCTAAGTGCTTTCCATGCCAGCTTTCTACTATTATTCTGATTTTATGCCTGAGGAACAAAGGCACAAAAGAGGTAAATGACTTGCTCAAGGCCACCAGTAGTAAGTGGCTGATCTGATGTGAACCTGGCAGTCTGATGCTACAGAAGCCAGATGGTTAGTGGCTTCCCCGGACCAAGCAGAGGGCAGCCAGGTGAGCACCAGCCAGGAGCGGTGTGCCGACTCGATCCTTGCTGGACCGACCTGGGAAGGCGGAGAGGTCAGCAGCCTCAGCTGGTCAGACCATAGTGTTTCTCCGTGAATGTATGTGTAAGTCTGCACTGCAAAGAAAAACCCTGCCCAGAGCACATGGACTGGGGACGAGGGTCCCCCTGTGTTATCAGTACTGCTTCTCTTGCATTTTCACAGATAATCCGTTCCTCTGTAAGCTGAAAAGTCCATGCACTCAAGCTACTTAAGGACATATTTTTTTCTGCATTTTCTATATGTTCTTGCCTCAGCCCAGAATTTCATTTCCACAGCTTCTCTATGAAGTGAAAAATTCCATTCCCCCTTTAAATCCCAACTTACATTTTACTTCCCCTAAGACATCTTTTTTTACTCTTCTTGGCCCTGCAAAGTATCACATGCTCTATCCCGCATGCTCCCAATCACAGGGATCATACCATGAGACCATCTTATCCGAATTCATGGCTTTTTAGTTTATGAAGTCTCTTCACAGATTTTTTTCAATTGATCATAAGGTATTAAGTTCACATTCCTTTTCCAAAACTCTTGGGGTGAGATATATGTACTTCAGGGTTCCGAGTCATATATTATCTATACCCCATGTGGGGGCTGGGGCAGCATTCTATGATCAGATACACTGTTTTCCAGCAAAACGAATGAATCATCACACTAAGAGGATGAATAATGACCATATAAAACTTCATCTGAGAGATCAGGTTTTACCTCCAAAGGAGTTATGAAAAACAAAAACAAATTAAAAAAAACAAAACAAGGGTCAGTTTTCAGAGCTTTTTGGATTTTGGAGTTGCAGATATGAACTCTGAATTGGATCCAGGTCTTCCAGACTCAGTTCAGTGCCCTTTTTACTGACCCAGTTTTACAGTCAGAATGTGTATGCATGTTGTCTCCCTATTAGATTGTGAGCTCACGAAGGGCCATGAACTTTCAGTCTTAGCACAGTGACTGCGGCCAAAACAGCGCTCAATGCTTCCTAAAGAAATGATCCACGTTTCTCCTCTAGAGAGAAAATGTGGCATGGAAGTGCCAGTCATTCAGGGGAGAGACTCAAACCCACAGGGACTTAGCTATTGAGGCTTGTATTTCTCTTCCTGGTTTTGGGCTGTTTATGACAACGCACCTAAAGGATGGGTGCAGATAAACAATGGAGATGATTCTTAAGAGAGTCTGGTCTAAGCAAAAACCCTCGACTGTTTTCCTCACGGGAAAGTTCAGCTTGCATCTGCAATAAAATTGTACTTCTTAAAAGCCTAGATGACCATGGTCAAGATGAGAAGAAAGGGAGACCTCAGTTCATAGACACAGGGTAGAGCATGGATTTGGATTGAAATACGCAGTCCAGGTTTGAATCCTGCCTTGGTCAGTTACCAGCTCTTTCAACCTCAAAGTACTTGTCTGTGAAATGGGGAGAACAGTAGAACCTCCCTCATAGGGTTAAATGAGTTAATGTACATAAAGCATTTGCTAGAGTACCTGATACACTAGATGCTGAAGAAAGGGCAACTGCTAATAGTCCAAGGAAGCCTCTGAAACAATTAGTTATACCTCTGGAAAGAATCATTGAATCACTGAAAAGAAGACACATTTTTTGGAAAACTCAAGTAAATTTAATTCAACAGATATACACTGAGTGGCCAGATGATGATGATCTCTGAACGCATAACAATCTGGGCACTCAGTGTATATCCTATATAATAAAAGGCTAATATGCAAATTGTTCCCTTGACTAGGAGTTTGGCCAGCAGGCAGGCTGGCCAACCGCCCATGTCCCCTCCCCATGGCCAGGCTGGCCGGACCCCACACGTGCACGAATTCATGCACCAGGCCTCTAATACACACACACACACACACACACACACACACACACACACACACACTGAGTGGCCAGATTTTGCATTCAGAGATCACAATAATCTGGCCACTCAGGGTATACTGACAGTCCTACTAAGTGTCAGATATGGTACCAAGGGGTTTAAATATGAAAAAGTAACATCTGGCCCGGAGCTTGATGGTGTAGGGAGGGGCTCACACCTGGGAGAAGTGCTTCCTCAGGGGCAGGCTTGTGCTAGAGCTGACCGAGTTTAACCGTCGGGGGAGGAAAACAAAGGTGAGCAGAGGGGCTTTGGAGGAAGTGATACCTTAGTTGCAGCTTGAAGGATAAACAGGGGTTAACTGGGTGGATCGAGAGGAATGGCAATCCAGAGAGAATGGCCAAGAATCGGACCTGACAGGAGGCTAGCTCCGGCTGCAGTCTGGATCGGAGCCCCGGGAATGGGCAGAACTGGACCACCTAGAATCTCTCCAACAAGAAGTGGCATTGATTCACTTGGTGTCCTACTCCACGTGGGAGTTGTGGGAAGTCTGGGAGCTCCTGGGCTTTTGGCTTGGGTAACTGGATGGTGACAGAGGGAGGAAGAAAGAGTGGTTTGGAGGGGGGAGGAAGCTCGAAGCAGGCTGGTACGGAGCAGAGGGCACCTGGGCTAGACACAGAGCGGAGACAGCTGGCTTTGTAGGGAGCGTCTAGGGGAGCAGGTAAACATATTTTGGGTGATGGCTGGACAATTATGTTGACAGTTTACTGGGCTCCAGGCATGGTGCTTAACATTTTATGTACCCAATGCTGTCTTGTCCTCAAAACACCTATCTGGAGGATGCCGTCAACCTAATTTACATATAGGAAACTGAGAAGCCCAAGGTTAAATGGCTAGACTTGATCTGAAGCTTGATTCCAAAGCTCAGCCTGCTGAACACTAAGCCGGCATCCCTCCGCTGTGTTTGTGGAATTCCTGTCCTGGGAGATATTATTAGGTATTCCCTGGGGTCCCATACGTTTGGGAAACGCTGCCTCCTAAAGCCCTTTCGGACTGCACATTCCGGTCATACAGGCTCTGAGAAGTCCTCCGGTAAAGAAACCCGCGCGGCTCGGAACAATCAGAGCTCCAGTTAGCTGAGCTGGGAAGGCCATTTTCACAGCGAATAACGGCCTGCCTCCAGACGGCAGCCTGACAAGTGCTGTACTGGGCCACCCCTTGATCCCTGTTCTCTTCTTTGTCTTCTGGGCAGCCTAGCTGCTCTGCCAGGTGAAGTTCACCGACCTGGGGGGAAGGAGAGTGTGATGGGAGGAGGACCTAGGAGACGGAAAGTTGAAACTGCAAATACAGGTGGGTGAGGGCGGCAGGCAGGCCCGGCACATGCTGCCCGCCTGGGGGAGGGTGTGTTGGTCCAGCTGCCTCTCACTGGGAGGTGGAGGGGGGGGGGACCAGCCCCAGCCTGCCCCATGGAATGCCATCAATACCAGACACGGCTGTTCCTGCAGAGTTCTAACAGGTCGTCAAGGATACCATTCTGCAGAGACAGGAAGGAAAATGGGGCGAGTCTGAATTCCAGGGGTTGGATTGCTGATATAATGACAGTAATTTCTTCCCTTTTTTTTTTTTTTTTAACTCCCCAAAGGAACTGGTGTTGTGGAGAGCAAATGAGGCACCCAAACACAGCCCCTGGCTACATCTCCAGTCACTTCCCCGGGAAGGCCAGGGTCTTCCCCTGCGAGCGAATGGCGCCATGCAGCTCCGCGGGATGCCCCTGTCTCCACTCAGCAGATCCCAGACCGGATAAGGTCACAATGGCCCCTTTGAGGCCGAGGCTGTACACCTGTGATGCCATCTGAACGACAAGGGAGACAAAAAGCAGGCAGAAGAAAGAGCCTTTTGAGAGGGGGGAAAAAGAGGCCAGCGCTCTGGGGACGGCCTCGGTTATATTTGCTGTGTAAGGCGAGCACTAGCCAGCGCCGCGAGGATATCTTTCCCGCCTTCTGCATTTAATTAGCAACCATTTGTGCTATCTCGCATCTTCCACGCAGTCACCTTAAACTGGTCAGTATGATTCTGAGCAGAAAGAGCAGGCAGGGAGACAGCCATTGAACACTGAGACTTTGTCATCTGTTCACTACTCAGAGCCAAGAATGTGTCCCACCGCAGCGCCACGCTGGGTGTAGGTAACCGACACCTCCCGTGGCTCTCCCCACTCTGTCTGCAGCCTCCGCGGTCACAAACAAGCCTTCTTCTGTGACTTGGTGGAATGCCTGAGTGCTGGATACGCTGTTCTGAGATCTGATTCATAATCAATAAGCACAGCACAACTGGGACATCGCGGAGGAATGAAGTTTTTTCAGCTCACAGCTTGTAACAGCTCACCCCCGGCAGGGGATGCTGGCGGCCTGGATTGGAGGTGGGGCCCTCTCAAGGAGTCCTCACGGAGCTGCTGTCCCTGAGCAGAGCTCCTTGTTCCTGTTTGCCTCTCTGCGCCTCTGCTGGCTTCCCTGGCTCAAAGCAATCTTGCCCTCCTACCATCCAGGACTTTCTGCGCAATCATTTTGAACGGAAGGGAATCAGAGACTGAGGGCAACTGGTGGAAGTTTCTACCCAAGGTTGGCAAAGAAACTGTCACCCTTCTTTCTCAATCCCCTACGCTCCCTTGATTAAGATGATCACAAAGCTTGCAAGCTCCGTAATGTTCTAAGTCTGCTGACATCAGGACACTTGCTTGAAGGGAGCTGCAGAGTCTCTGTTGCTTAGTTTGCCGAGGCCTAACTCTCCTTGTGGCTCCAGAGAGCAAGCCTGAACCACAGCAGGAGGCCGAGTCGCAGCTCCTTTAGTCTCTGACAGGTACCATGCAGGCCCCGCTGCGGGCTGCTGATTATGTACCGAACCAAGGGCAAAGGGAGCCCTTGATGAAATCTTGTGCCCAAGACCCCGGATTTCTAGCCACAGCACTGCTCCCTGGAGGTTGCTAGGGCAACCACTGGCAAGTGGGCAGTCCCACGCTTGCTTCAGTTTCATAGACGTATTGGAGCTGGACAACTATTGGATCAAAGAGGATTCATGCCTCTTAACAACCCCCATGGCTGCAGAACTGGGTTGAAAAGAACGCTGAGGGCTCATCTCGTCTTGGCAGGAGAGCGTCGTTTGGGGAGGATGGGGTACAGGGGCATGCAGGTCTGAGGTAGATAGAAGTGGAAGCTGTGAAGGTTGATCATCAGCATAGAAGATCGGAGTGTGGGGACAGCATGAACGCTTGTATTTACCATTGCTGACCTTGGTTGACTCCTTTATCAGAGTAACTGAGAATAAAAAGGAGACTGGAGTGATTTCCTCACTGTAATGAGTGGCACAATTGGGACCAGAACCCCGGCCAGGCCCCAGTGACATCCTGACTAACCTGGTGTCAGCTTTGCTTTTCCTTCTCTAAAATGAGGACCCCCTACCCCCACCCCCACCCCATTTCAGGGTGGGAAAGGCCTGGAACTGTATCAGAGAGTGGCAGGGGCTGCTAGGAGAGGGCCAGGCAATCACAGTAAGGTGGGGTTGCACTGGGTGGCAGCTCTTCTCCCAGACACTGAAACCCCTCCTTCGTGCAGCTCCTCCGGGGTGTGCCTGCCAAGTTTCACCCTCAGATGGAAGAATGAGGAACCGGGGTTAAACGGGCTTGGCCCTAAACCCCACAGCCTAGTGGGAAGTCCAGAGGGAAGGTAATGTTCGCGTGGAAGCTGCTTGAGTTAGAATCCCGTGAGCTCAGGCCAGCGCCCTGGGAACCTGTTTCAGCAGGCACCTCCCTCAAAGGACTACACGCAGGCACTTCCTAAGTATCTGTTGATCAGACATACCACATGCAGAAACATTCCTACACTTTTCCTCCTGGACTAGAATGTGAGTTCCCTGAGGACAAAGACCATAGATGATTCTCAGGGCCCAGAACTTACTTGTTATTTTTTTTAAAGAATAAATAATTTAATGAGTTTTGTTCCCCCCTCCTTCACACATGACCACAATAAAGAGCTCCAGGAGACAAGACAAAACAAACAAAATCCTAGTTTTCAACAGAGTGCCAAACCAAAATGCTAAATATTTTTCAAAGTACTAGAATTCTGTTTTAAAAAAACCAACTCACCAGCATAGTTTGGGTTTTCAACGCTAACATCAACTGCAAAAAGAAGAGATCCCCTGAGAGCAAACAGTGCCCTACAGTGAGAACTCACTACCTACACAGCCTGGCTGCCCACCACCTGCTCCCCAAATCCCATCTGGTTAACAGCCCGGGTATGTGTCCAAGGGTTTCGCATTGTGTGCCAGCAGCAGGCAGGTGAGAAAGCTGTGATGACCAGGATCAGGAAAATGGGGGAGACAGAGGTCATTCTCATTGTCTTCCCCAGGGTGGGGTTGCCGATCTTATTTATTTACTTTTTTTTTGAAGGGCAGGACAGTTTATTTTAAAAAGTGGTACCACTGGTCCTCTGACCGGCGCACATTCGATGGCTTTTCTCTTGGGCATTCACATCGCAGTGTCTTCTACACCGAAATGTTCCGATGGGACCAAGAATGTCAGAGAAGCACGGACTTGGCTGGAATGAGCACGGGATGCCGGGGTCTGAGCCCAGGGAGCCACCGGAACCTCCGCCAAGGGCTGCTGATCTTATGGAGGGTAGACTTGGGGTCACCTGAATGACCTGCAATCTCCTCTTCTCTTCTGACCTGTCTTATTCCCAATGTTATTTGCTTGGGATGATCATCATTGCTTCTCCAGGTCTATGTCTATATCGAGGACTATTAATAAAGCTACATCCTAGTGGTCTGATCTTAGACAAGTGTCTTTCCAGTTTCTTGAGTCTCAGTTATCTTGTCTGTAAAATGGGGATAACAATGACCAAACCCCAACTGAGTTTAAAATTCCATCATATATCTGGAGAGCTTAGCTCAATGCCTGCCACATAGTAGGTATAGAATGAATGAGAGCAGCTTTTATCATAAGAGGATGCAAAATTCGGAAAGGGGACTTTCAGGAACAAAAGGAACGGAGTACGTGGGAACTATCTGATAGGGCAGCAATTAGTCAACCTTTATCATCTCATGGCACACGTAAACTAATTACTAAAATTCTGCAGCACACAAAAAAATTATTTTTTGCCGATTTGACAAAAAATATAGGTACAATTTTGATTTATTCACACCAGACAGCTATTAGTTGTGTTGATGATTGTCATTTTTTTTTCTTTTTAATTTGATAATCTAAGGGAGAAGAGGTCAGTGCCCCTGACTAAATAGTCAGGTTTTGCATGTTTTAAAACATTTTGCAGCACACCAGTTGAAAATCATTGTGATAGCACATGTGTCAAACACAAGGCCCGCGGGCCAAATCCAGCCCGCCAGGCCTTGCAATGTGGCCCGCACCGCGCTGTCATCACTGCACTCCGCTGTCAGTTTATGACATTGTCAGTTTATGACTGTTCAGTAAACCATTCGGCCCGCGATTTAGGCTGGATTTTAGATTTTGGCCCCTTCTCTGATTGAGTTCGACACCCCTATAGAGAATCCGGAACTCTTCACGAGGGGGAATTGTCTGGGGACCTCTGAAATGTCTAGAAGGTTTGCCACTCCCTCATGTTGTAATTTTCTCCTGCACCTTTTCAAAAATCCTCACCTGAGGATATAGATTTTTAATTGGTATTAGAGAGAGGGAGGGAGGGAGGGAGGGAGGGCAGACAGAAACATTAACTGGTTGCCTCCTATGTGTACCCCAACCTGGGATCAAACCTGCAACCGAGGTATGTACCCGGACCTGGAATCGTACTGTTACCTTTTTGGTGAATGGGACAACACTCCAACCAACCGAGCACCCTGCTGGGCACTCTTGCACATTCTTACTTCATTTAGATCAGCTGTTCAATTCTTTAAATGAAAAAGGCCCAAGGAAAGAATATTTTTTTGGCAAAAAGAAAGAAACTATAAAATGTCAGGGAAAGACTTAGTAGAGGAGGGAAGAGCGTAGTTTGGGGGCCACCAGGATGGAAGAGAAGGACATTCAGAATGGCGAAATGAGAACAGGAGCTCCCTGGAGGCCCCGTTTTGAGAAGTCCCACCGCGCCCCGGACCTGAGCAGACTGTTCCTCATTCCCTCCCTGCTGCTCCCAGAGCCCCGCCCACAGAGCAAACATCACAAACCTCGCGAGTTTGGGAAACAGTCTGCTTGGACTCTGAGTACTTCCATGGCCCTGCCTGGTGTAACCTGACCCACATACCCAGTTACGAGGGTACTTAAAGGACACCTGATTCTTTCTGTGACGCCGCAGTTACCTTAAACCTCCCAAGACATGACTACAAAGAGAGAATCCCAGTCTCTGGCTCCAGGCCATACAGGAACACGTCAAATTGCCTGAATCTGGGTCAGAAAGGAAAGCTGCCATTCTCAGGCAGAGTGGGAACCGCCCGCCTGCCTGACAATCCACGACCACAGGACAAAGGTTCTCAGCCCAGGCCTGCACATCAGAGCCACGTGGAGAGCTGGGAAAACACGGATCCCAGGGCCTCCCTGGACTTCCTAAGTACTTCAGGGGTCACTCGTGGGGATATGTAGTTTCTAAAAGTGTCGTAGGTGACTGAGATGGGAAGCCAAGGCCCAATGCAATGCTTTACGGAAGTATCACGCTTTGAACTTCTGGGAAATTACTAGGGTTCCATACAAGGAGACAAGACAGTGATCCCTTTTCCCTCAGCGGCATCAGCAACAAGTCTGTTCCAGCTTCCCTGACCCTCTGGGAGGAGGTGATCAACCAGGAGACAGCCGCACTCAGCTGCCTAACCTTCCGGGCCTTTCCGCAGGTCCCTGAGCATCGGAGATGCCTTCTCCATCGCCACAGAACTCAATAAAAGGTGCACTTCTCACTGAAATCAGATACAGATGTAACAACGTGTCTGGAGCACCTGTTTTGTGGCAGGCCCTATACCAGACCCATAAATCACAAGCCTGCGAGAGAGGCACCGCATCGTTCCTGTTTGGGGTGCAATCCTGGAAAAGGAGTGTTCGCCAGAGCTTTACCAGCTCATTACAGCACCGTCCCCATGGAAATATATTACTCAGGATCAACATACAATTTGGAGTTTATTGGTGACTTATTACTCACGAGGGACATACAGTTTGGGGTCTTCTCAAAATTCTTTTGGTCTCAATATTCTAATGGTGGATGTGGCTAGGCTGAGGGAATGACCTTGAAATTCTCTGAGGCTTATCCCCTCGGGCTGTCAAAACATCTCCCGGGTTTTTTGGTTTTTTTTTAAGTAAAAATGTGGGATGCTTCATGAATGTGTGTGCCATCCTGGTGCAGAGACCATGCTAATCCTCTCTGTACTATACCAGGTGTAGTGCATGTGCTGCTGAAGTGAGCACTCTAGTCTGTATTTTAATCATGAAAATAATTCCGTTTGCCTATCCTCTGGCAAACAGGCAAACCGTTTGCTGATAATCAGAGTTGTAAACAAGGGACTGCAGGAGAGGATGTAGGTGCTTTTTGGTGGGAAGTGTTAGACTGATTGAGCTCAGCTGATTGGCGCTATGAGCTATGATTGTATTGTCTTCATTTTTAAAGACGATGAAACTAAGGCTCAGAGAACATCAGTAACTTGCCAAACACGTTTTACAGATCAATGCTTTCACTGTTAGCCCCACTACCGTGACCCCACTTAGCCCTTTTGGATAGCCAAACAGAAGATATTTTAGGTTCCATTCCAGATCATGCAACAAAACTAGTAGAGCAATGAAGCGAGTCATAATCTTATTGCTGGTAATAGGGTCTTGCCTAATTCCCAAAACGCAAAGCGCAATAAAGCGAAGCACCAAAAAACGAGGTATACCTCTAGTTACTTATGGGCACTTATAATGGTTGAACATTCATACACTGTTTTTATAAGTCACATGCAAAAATCATTAAGATCTAAGAGAATTTTAGGAGGACATAATTATAAAGGCAATGAGGTCTCAGCAGGGAAGAGTGACTTGCCTAAGGCCAAATAGGCCTCGGATTGGCTCCAAAATAGGAGCAATTTGTAACTAAAGGCACACAGCACAGTGGACAGGAAATCACAGGAGACCAGGTGGCAGAAGCCATGGATTCCTGCCCCTGTTCCAACCTGTGTTAGTATGGCACTTTGGAGAAGTCCCTTGTCCTTTGTAAAATGGAAACAATGATCTCTGACCTACTTGACCGAGAAATGAAGATCCAAATAGGTGTGAAAGTATTCTGAACACCGCCTCCAAAAAGTAACGGAAGGTAAGAACTTGGGTGGATCCGACCAATGTCAACTCTGCCGCCTTTTGGATGATGTGTGACTTTGAGCAAGTGATTTCACCTCTCTGATGCCTCAGTGTTCTCATCTGAAAAGTGGGGGTAAATCAAGTTCCTACCTAGAGGTGGTTGTGACGATGTCCACAGGGATTGCCCCACACATACAGTCCTCCAATAAACATATAGTCCTCCACTATGACAGTTACACTTGTGCCTCTCGGATCTTCAACTTCTTCGAATCACGGACTTCCTGAGCTACCAAACATACCCTGGGCTTCAGTCTCCGTCCTATTATTCTCCACCTTCTTCCTCCGACCCAGTCTCTCCCTGCCCCCGTCTCCCTTCCCCACAGCCCGTCTGAAAGCCCTGCAAGAAGCCCCGTTGCGGCGCGGTCTCTTACTCGACGACCTTGGTCGGGTGCCCGTGGTGGCCATAGACCAGCGCCCGGACCCGGGAGCCCTCGGCGGACGCGGAGAAGGAGGCGGCGGCAGGCGGGCGGAGGCCCCGGGCCGGGAGCAGCCGCCGCCGCCGCAGCAGGGCCGGGGCCCGCGCCTCCCACAGCGCGCAGACCCACATGTTCTCCCCAGGATCTCACCGCCCGGCGCCCCGGAGACGTCAACATCCCGCGACGGCGCGCCGCCCCGCCCCCGCCCCGCCTCGTAACACGCCCCTCCCGCCTCGTAACCACGCCCCTCGCTCCTTTTAAAGGACCAGCTCCTCTTTTCGCTGCCCGGTGGCGCCTAGAGGGATTGCGGGGGGAGCCAGGGACGCGCGGTGGGGGGAAAAGCGGGAGTCGCGGGGATTTGGAGCCTGCCAACGTTGATCTCCCAAAGAGCGTCCGAGACTGGCCTAAAGCTATGTCTGCAGTCTGCAATCTGTTGATTGATTTTGGGGAAGGTATTTCCCCTCCCCTGACCTCAGTTTCTCCTTCTCCCCACCATTCATTCATTCATTCATTCATTCATTCATTCATGTATTTACTCATTCATTCATTCATTCATTTAAAAACATTTTTATTGATTTCAGAGAGGAAAGAAGAGGGAGAGCTAGAAACATCAATGATGAAAGGGAATGAATCATCAATGATGAAACATCAATGATGAAAGGGACTGCCTCTTTCATGCCTCACACTGGGGAGCCAGCTGGTAACTGTGGGCATATGCCCTGACCGGGAATGGAACCGTGACCTCCTGGTTCATAGGTCCATGCTCTATCACTGAGCCATGTGGGCTGGGCCCCACCATTTGTTATTGTGCCAGGCCATTTAAGGCATTATCTCAAATTCCCACTATCTCCTAATAGCATAGGAAGGCAAAACTTACTTCCCTTAAGCAGAGAACATGTAAGCGGCTGTGGAGGTGAGAATACTGGGTTTGGAGTGAGAAGATTTAGGTTCAAATCCCAGCCTTGCCTCTTCCTACCTTGAGCAAGTGCCTGAAACTTGGAGACTTTCCTCATAGGTACAAGGGGGAGAATACTCCTCCTTTAGGATTGCTGTGAGGGCCCTGGCCATTGTGGCTCAGTTGGTTAGGCATCCTCCTGCGCACCAAAAGGTTTCTGGTTTGATTCCCTATCAGGGCGCATGTCTGGGTTGCAGGGCTTGATTCTGGCAATGCAGGAGGCAGCTGATCAATGTTTCGCTCTCACATAGATGTTTCTCTCTGTCTCCCTCTCATTCTCTCTCTAAAAATCAATAAAAGGCTGAAACTGGTTTGGCTCAGTGGGCAGAGTGTCAGCCTGCGGACTGAAAGGTCCCAGGTTCAATTCCCGTCAGGGGCACGTACCTCTGTTGCGGGCACATCCCTGGTGGGAGGTGTGCAGGAGGCAGCTGATCGAAGTTTCTCTCTCATTGATGTTTCCAACTCTCTGTCCCTCTCAATTCCTCTCTATGAAGAATCAATAAAATATATATTAAAAAAAAATCAATAAAAGTATTTTACAAAAGATTGTTTGAGGCTTGGGTGAAACAATAGAATACTGTTATATGGACAGGAGAGCACCCTGTAAAATGCTGAGTGTGTTCAGGTATAAGGGAGGGATCCCAAGCAGGAGGACCCCGCCTCTAAAAAAGCTCAGTGTAGAAAGGAATTAAGCGGGACAATCGAAGTTCTTTGTAAAAAGATGTAGCCCAGTAAAGACACTGGATCCTATTTTTCACGTTTCTGGCGGAGTGGAGACGTAAGCATATCTAAAACCCAGCTGAATGTTAAGAACATGAGAGAGGCACAGGTGGGAGTCAAAGAGACATGTTTGGGATAGGGGTAGGGTGGGGGCATCTTGGAGAAGGTGCTGAGGAAGCCAATCCTGTGACTCCATATCTTCAATATGCATCACAACCATCTGAGGTTTCATCTTAGACCCACTGAATTAGAATCTTGGGGAGGGGTCCAGGTATGTACATTTCTTACAAGCTCTTAAGAATATTCGGATGCAGCCCTGGCTGGTTTGGCTCAGTGGATAAAGCGTCGGCCTGGGGACTGAAGGGTCCCCGGTTTGATTCTGGTCAAAGGGCATGTACCTTGGTTGCGGGCACATCCCCTGTGGGGGGTGTGCTGGAGGAGGTTGGTTGATGTTTCTCTCTCATCTATGTTTCTGACTCTCTCTTCCTCTCCCTTCCTCTCTGTAAAAATTAATAAAATATATTTTAAAAAAAGAATATTTGGATGCAGGTGGTCCAGGAAACAGGCTTTGAGAAACACTGAGGCAGGTCTGTGAAAGATAAGGAAGAGTTCATTTCTCTGGGTTTTATTGACCCAAAGCTTTTTAACTCAGAGTCTTTCCTCTGAGGAAGAGAGGAAAGCTAAGTGCTGTGATGATGGGTGTAGGTGCTGGATTCTGGCAAATCTGGACTTGAGTCCTGGCTCGGCCACTTTCTAAAACCACTTCAAAGTGATTTTGGACAACTCACCTGGCCTCTCCGTGTCTCCATTTCCTTATCCTTAAAAAGAAGGAAATAAGAGAGTCTGTGTCAAGGCTGTTGTGAGGATCAAGTGAGATATTATTCACTTCACTTGAGGCACTTAGTACAAGAATGCTTGGCACATGAAAGCATTTGATGAATGTTATTGGGGGGTTCTTGTGAAGATTAAATGATAAATGTCACATGTAAAACACACAGATTAGGGTCTGGCTCATAGGTCGTGTTCACAAAATGATTGTACTTTAAAAAAATATATATTATTGATTTTTTTACAGAGAGGAAGGGAGAGGGATAGAGAGTTAGAAACATCGATCAGAGAGAAACATCGATTAGCTGCCTCTTGCACAAC
Organism: Pipistrellus hanaki; assembly: GCF_964339955.1. Classification (NCBI taxonomy): domain Eukaryota; kingdom Metazoa; phylum Chordata; class Mammalia; order Chiroptera; family Vespertilionidae; genus Pipistrellus; species Pipistrellus hanaki. The sequence goes on along the minus strand of NC_140504.1, from coordinate 183,196,111 downwards.
CCCCACTGGGGATGTGCCCTCAACCGAGGTACATGCCCTTGACCGGAATTGAACCTGGGACCCTCAGTCCACAAGCTGACACTCCATCAACTGAGCCAAACGGGTCAGGGCTGTATTTTCTTTTATTATAGAGAAAGTTGGTGTTCCATCATGGGGGAAACACTTGGTCCCACACAGCACAGTCTCTCTCTCTCTCTCTCTCTCTCTCTCTCTCTCTCTCTCTCTCTCTCTCTCACACACACACACACACACACACACACGCACTACCTAGTCTCACTCTTCTGCTTTCACACAGGTCAATGTTGTGGTAATGCTCCCTAGGTGACTTTGAGCTGTTGACATTATCTTCAGGAACCAAATGAGTTCCTCTGAATTATGGACAGCCCAGCCAGGAAGCCTGGAAAATCACCAGCAGGCCTTTCTCCTTGGGGCTGAACTCAGGCCCCATCCATCCTGATAGTCACTTTTGGTTCAGGCCATCTGCTCTTGTTTGAACTGTATCGGCAGCCTTCTTTCTAATGGGGATCCCCTCTCCTCTTTCTGCCTCCCCAATTCTTTTAGGGGGAACCAGAAGCTACAGTTCTTTGTAAAACACCATGAACTATTGATGCATTAAACTTTAAATGGTAAACAAAGCTATGATTCTATGTTAATTCTAGGATTCTCTCACACTACTGACACTAAAGTCTTCAGAAAAATGTATGTGGGAAAACACAGAAAAAATTATATTCATTGTAATTAATCTACCTTCTTGCAAAGTAGAAAAATATAACTGGTTTTAATTCAGTGGTAACTCCTCTTCCCCCCAACTTGGCTTGAGGAACACCTGGGTTCCTCAAGGGGCGAGTTTGAAAACCATTGCTCTAGGAGTTCAAGTCCAATTGTTCTGGCCTCACATTCAAGACCTTTGCCCTCTGTCTCCCAGACTGTCTTATCTCCTGCTATTGGACCACGCACAGCGCATGATCCAACCGTACCTGATACCCACATTTCCCAGAACTTCCATGTCTCATGCCTTTATTCAACCTGCTCCTCCTGCTTAATATGCTCTTCCCTGCCTTGCCTACCCGGGAAACGCCAGGTTCACGTATAATTTCTTTGATGTTATTTTCCAAAACCATAGCTTGAGTCAACTCCTGCTGCCTTTGTGTTTTCTCTGGACAGGTGTTACAGCCTTTGGTCTCTTGTTTTTGCATGTGCCCATGTTCCCCTCCAGGCAAGCATGGGACTCTGTTTTGTGTATCTCCTTGTTGCCAGAACCCAATATGGGGCCTGGCACGGGGCAGGTGTCATGCATATTCCATGAGTTGAAAGTAATTGAATCTCCTCATGGCCTGGCTCTGACTGTGGTGCCGTCTCCTTTCCCTTAGATTTGGGTCACTCCGGGGCAAGACTCTCCTGGTTCTTCTCTCTTCTCTCTAGGATTATAGAAGTGTGTGGTCTTTTTCAAGTGAAGCAGAATATCCTCTTTTCAGTTGTCCACCTGTTGCTTGTGTTCTTTCTCCTTCCATCACAGTCTCTGCCCTGCAGGCTTCCCCCTGCACCAAGAGTGGAGGGGTGTGTCATCAGTCAGGCCTCGGTTTGAATCCTGGGCCCACTATTGACTAGCCATGTGACCTTTGGTGAGTACCTTATGCTCTCTGAGCCTTGGTTTCCACCTCTTAAAAAAGTGGAATCAATGGTGTACACCTGTCAGAGACTCCTGTAAGAGTCCTCTGCAAACAACACCATCCTTGGTTGTTACTGCTGTTCATCAGATTTCTTTCTTTGAGTTTCATTTTCTGGGTAGTACTTTCCGTCTTCTCTCTCTCTCTCTCTCTCTCTCTCTCTCTCTCTCTCTCTCTCTCCATTTCTTCCTCATCTCCCTTTTCTTGCTTCTATCTCACTCCCGGTGACTCTCTAGCTGGTTAACTCTCTGTCTCTGGTCCTTGCCTGTTGTCTTTTTGGCCACCTCCTGGCCCATAAGGGAAGAGACCAAGAGCCCAGGAGTCCTCAGCCCTGCCTCCTCCAGGCCACGGCAACCTCAGTTGTGCCAACAGGAGTGCGGAGCCAGCAGGGAGCAGAGGCAGTGCACAGGAAGGCCTGGATACACCTAGGCTCTTTCAATGTCACTGCCACTAGTTAGACCCATCTGCCCAGACCCAGGGGTCTCTGCTTTCTCAGTCTGCTCTCCATCTGGCTGATTAGGGGACTTATTATTAATAATTATTATTTTAAGATATTATTATTGATTTCAGAGAGGAAGGGAGAGGGAGAGATAGAAGAAACCAGTGATGAGAATCATTGATCAGCTGCCTCCTGCACGCCCCCTACTGGGGACCAAGCCCACAACCTGGATATGTGCCCTTGACTGGAATTGAACCTGGGACCCTTCTGTCTGCTCCACCCACGGAGCCAAACTGGGTAGGGCTATTATTATTATTACTTAAAGAGACATAAGAACGTTTTACTCGTCTGCTTAATGCTTCAAAGGCTTCTCACTGCTCTCAGGGTTTAGCCCAAAGCCCCATAGTGTCTTGCATGACCTGCAGCCCTGCCAGTCCCTACAGCTGCACCTGGCCCCTCTCCTCCCACTCATTCCAGCCCCTGTGGCCTCTCTGCTGCCCAAACCTACCAGCTTCTGCCTCTGCCCAGGCTGCCTTCTCCGTCAGCCGTGTTCCTCCAGTGACTGCGTGAGGCCAGCTCCCTCTCAAACATCAGGCGTCAGCTCAGATGTCACTACGTCACTTGCTCGGGGGATCCCTGCGATTATCTTAAATAAAGTAGACCCCTCCACCCCATCCAATTATCTATTACAGCACTCCATTCATTTCTTTTAGAGTACACACCTCAGATGGTAAGTATATATTTATTTCCATGTTTGCTGTTGGTCTTTCCCTCTAAAATGTAAGCTCTGCCAGGGCAAGGACAATGTCTATGTTAACTATTGAATTTAATATTTATTGAGCACTAACTACATATCAGATACCAGGCACTGGGGTCCGTGGCAGAGTCCTGGCCCTCAGGGAGCTGATGTTCTAGGGATGGAGACAAATAATGAATACGCCATAGAGCAGGTGCTCTGTTTAAAACCGCACTAACCTGCTTCCCCCTCACTGTCAGACTCGCTCCCATTCCTCTGGTATATCACTGTCTCATATACCAGGAAATTGCTGGTTTTGGCTGTTTATTTTTATTGCTTTTTTTCATTGGAATATAAGCTCCATGAGGGCAGGGACTTTTGTCTGTTGTATATCTCCACTTTGACTCACAGCAATTGTTGAATAAGTGAATCAGTACCCAGTATTTGCTGATTTGTTCCAGATGGAAGGCAGGTCTCGGCCCCAATTCAATTCAGGCCAGATGACCTTGATTCAAATGTTGGTGCTGCTGCATATTAATGCAGAACCTTTGAAAAGTCCCATCTCTCTCTGTATCTCGATGTTCTCAACTGTTTAGTCGGAATAATAGAAGTGAAGATTAAATTAATCCATGGGGGTTACGCACATAGAACGTGTCTGGTCTTACAAAGTCATGGACAACTATTGATAGTTTGTGGTCATTGTACTAGGGTTTCTACCGGCCTATGCTGCGTAGAAGCCTAAATGATACTTAACCGGTGTAGCCAGAGTGTAGGCTAGAACCAACGAGAGTTAGTGAGGGAGATGTGCTTCGCAGAATGAAAAAGAAGCTTCTAAAAGCCAGCATTGCAAGGAGAAATAGCTGAATCCACTATTTCATGGCTGAAGACCTCAGCATCCCTCTGTCAGAAATGAACATTTTCAGCAGGCAGAAAAGCAGGAAGGACATAGTTGAACGCCACAGTAAACTGGACATAGAGGACATTTACAGGCTGCTCCAGCCATCCTCCCATCCTCCTCAAGCTCATGTGGAATATTCAAGACAGACCACATTCTGGGCCATAAAACACACATCAGCAAATTCGGAAAAATAGAACGCATTCAATGATTGCTCTCAGATCACAATGGAATTAAACTAGAATCAATAACAGAAAGAGCTATAAAATCCCCAAATACTTGGAGGTTAAATAATATACTTTTAAACAGCACATGGGACAGAGGAGAAATCTCAAGAGAAATGTAAAACTATTTTGAAATAGCCCCGCCAGAGTGGCTAAATTGGGTCCTCCTGTGCGCTAAAAGGTTGCTGGTTCAATTCCGGGTTGAACAATCAATGTTTCCCTCTTCCTCCCTTTCTCTCTCTAAGCATGTGCTCAGGTGAGGATTAGAAAAACAAAACTCTACTACTTTGAACTAAAAGAAAATAAATGAAAATGAAAACACAAGGCATTAAAATTTGTGAGATTCCGTGAAAGCAGTGCTTAGAGGGAAATTTATAGCACCGAATGTAAATATGAGCAAAGAAGAAAGATCTAAAATCAACCATCTAAGCGTCTGCCTTAGGAAACTAGAAAAAAAGAGAAAATTCAATTCAATCAGGAAGTAGAAGAAAAATTAAAAAAAATTAGAGCAGAAATCAGTGAAAGGGAAAGCAGGAAATCAATAGAGAAAAACCAACCAAACCAAAAGCTGGTTCTTGGAAAAGGTGAATAACTTTGCAAGCCTCTAGCCAGGCTAGCTCAGAAAAGGAGGACGCAAATGACGAAGATCAGAAATGAGAGGGGGACATCACTACAGAGCCCGTGGGCGCTCAGAGGATGATGAATACTATGACCAACTCGAACAGTTAGCATTGCAAAGACCAAGCCACTCACTCAAATAAGGTGATGAGCTTCCTGTCCTGGAAGGTACGTACTAGTAATGCGCATTTGGAGGGGCCTCGATAGAGGGGTTGAAAGCAACACACATCAGACGGGACCCAGGGTGTCTTTGGGTCTCTGTCCCTGAGGGCGCTGTGTGAGAGGTAGGCGTGGGCACCGAGCGAGCGAGCTCACTTGGGAATGTGGGTGCCAGCTCAGGGCAGCGCCGGTGGTGCCCAGGCCCAGCCTCCGACTCCAGGCGCGGGGTGCAGGGGTGGGGGAGGGGCGCGCCGCCGGGGCAGTTGGAGACCCGATCCGGCGGCGGCAGCACGCGAGGCGACCAGCAGGGGGCGCCCCGAGACCGCGGAACCCGCGGCCGTGCCTGACGTCAGCGCCCCGCTCGCTCGGGCTCCTGCTCTGGACTCGGCGCCAGTCCCGCTCCGCGCCGCGCCGCTTCGCTCCGGCTCTCGCTCGGCTCGGGCTCGGCTCGGGCTCCAGGGGCGCCCCCCGCGCCGGGCCCGGGGCGGAAGGCGGCGGGCGCACCATGGCCCGCGCCCAGGCTCTGGTGCTGGCGCTCACCTTCCAGCTCTGCGCGCCCGAGACCGAGACTCCGGCAGGTAAGTGCGCGTCGGTCGCCCGGAGCTGGCTCTGCGGAGTCCGCGGGCCGTGGCGCAGCTCGGAAGAAAGTGTGAGTTTTGGGTGACCGGGCGTTAGGAGCCTGCTCCCCGTGTGTGTGTGTGTGTGTGTGTGTGTGTGTGTGTGTCTGAGTGTTGGATGTGCGATCCTGTGTTCACGGTCTCCTGTGTCTCCTGCGACTGTTGTGTATCCATGAGATGGGTGTGCAAGAAAAGGTGTGTGTGTGTTGTGTCTCCACGAGTTCCTGGGGATGAACAGTGAGTGCATGGAGGCATTATGTGTGCGCCGAGGGTGTGTGTGTGTGTATGTGTGTGTGTCCGCCAGCGTTGAGTGTTTGTGCAGCCAAGTAGGTTGTGTGTCTGTTGTGTGTGCCTCTGAGTTGGGTTGTGTGGCCGGAGTTGTATTTGCTAGGTGTTGCATCTGTTTGCATGCTGTGTGCCGCGGTAGGGAGTACTGTTGGTTGTGTGTCTGAGAATGTGTTGTGTGTTTGCGCTAAGCTTGTGGCCAGGAGTGTGCTCTGTGGATTCCGCCGGCGAGTGGGTCGGGGAACGAGTGTGCAGGGTGTGTGTGTGTGCGTGTGAGATCCGTGAACGCGTGTGAAGGCGTGGGAACGGGTCCGGAGCGTGTGTGTCCGCGCGCCCTGTGTACGTGTGGGAGTGTCTGGGGCTGGTGGTGGGTCCGAGTGGATGCCGAGTGTGCCGGGAATGCGTGTGCAGGAGCGTGTCTGGAGCGGGTGTGAGTGTGTGTGCCCGTGTGTGCTGGCTGCGCGTCTGAGAATGTGGGGAGCGGGGTGCGCGCTGGGCCGTGGCTGGGTGTGTGCCCAGGGCCCAGGCCGCCGAGGGGGCAGCGGCGGGATGTGCGAGTGTGTGCGCGCGCGTGTGCATGTGTGTGTGTGTGTGTGTGTGTGTGCGTGTGCATGCGTGTGTTCCCCGTGTGTGTGCGTGTGTGGCGCGGGCCTGGAACAAGTTGTCCGCGCCTCCAGCGCCCTCCCCGCCGCGCGGCCGGAGCTCCGGAGGCTCGGGAGGGAGGACGGCCCCGCGGCGCGGACTCCGGCATGTCGGGCCGCTTGTTGTTTCGCAAGTTCCGCGCGGCGCGGGCTGGGCGGCGGCGGCGCCGGGCTGCGGGGCGCCGGCGGTGGCGGGAGGGCCGGGCGGCCGGCGGACGCGAGGGCAGAGAGGGGGCCGGGCGGAGCGGCGGGCGCTTCTGGGGGGCCGGGCGCGGGCGGGGCTGCGGCGTCCGGGCGGGAGCGGGGCCTGGCTCTGGGCCCCGGCCGGCCCCCCGGCGCCCCCTCCGTTGCTCGCCCGCGGCGCCGCGGACGGGGTCTCCCGGGACACCCCCTCGGTGGACTCCGCAACTTTGTGCGGCCTCCCGCCGGCCAGGACCGCCGTGTGTGGAGTGTGTCCCTGTGTCTCTGTGCGGAGCGATCGCCTGTCTCCGGGCGTGTTTCGGAGTCTGGGTCTTTTGGTGTGTGTGTGTGTGTGTGTGTGTGTGTGTGTGTGTGTGAGAGAGAGAGAGAGAGAGAGATCCGATATCAACGTGCATATCTGGAGCTTGTGCCTGTGGGTCCGTGTGTGCTGTGAACAGTGTGTCCTCAACCTCCCCAAACCCCCACATCCCTCCCTGAGGCCTGTGTCCCCCTCCAGGGGAGTGGCTCCTGACCCTTCCCCTGGGGCGCGGGTAGGCGATCCTCCTCTGGGGCCTCAGCCTCCCCCACGCCCACCGATTGGGTGGCTCCAGCCTGGTTCGCGGCCCCCCCCCCCCCGTCCCCGTCCCCCCGTCCCCCGGGGGGGGGGGGGGGCTCGGATTGACAGGGAGCCGCCCCAGCAGGGGTTAGCACGGTGCTCGTGCCAGATCAACATGTGCTGAGCCGCCTCTGCTCTGAGAACAGGCTTCCCTGGTCCTGTCCTCTCAGGCCTTTCTAACGCAGCTCCCCGCCCTCGGGCTCAGACCTGGGAACTAGCCCTGAGTCCCCGGGGGCGTCTGTCACAGCATTAGCTTTGCCCTCCTCCTGGAGACCTTCCTCCCCTCATCCCCCATCAGCCATAGCAACTTTGTCCCCCTCCCCTGCCCCGAGAGTAATCCCAAGGGGTGCAATACCTTGATTCCAAGAAGCCTCAGGTGCCCCAACTCCTGCTGGCATTGTCCTGCCCACAATCCTGGAGGATTGCCAAGCATTGAGGTTTTGGGAGTGAGACCTTGAGCAAATGACTCCCATTCTTCAGGCCTCAGTTTCCTCATGTGCCTCGTGGGCATCATCATAATGGTGCTTGGCACTTGGTAGATTGTCAAGGAAGGCTCCATCTGTGAATGCCAGGGAACAAAAGATGGTTCTGAGAACTGACACAGCCGTCCCAGGGGCTGTGAATTGAAACCAGGGGGTGGGGAGGGGGTGGGGGTGGGGGGAGGTAAGGTGGGGGCATCATTCACATTCTGCCTCCACCACTTGCTGTTTTTGTGACCTTGGGCAGGTCATTTCACTTCTTAAGTTTCTGGCATCCTTGTAGGTATTACTTACCGTCTGAGCCCAATTCGGAAGCTCTTGGTAGAAGGCGTGAGGTCAGCCCTGGCCCCCGATCTATGTGCAGTCCCAGCCCGGCTCCCGGAGCGCCTTCCGATCCCTCCCTCCTAAGGCAGGGCGGGCGATGTCTCTCAGCCATGTAAATCTGGCAGTAATTTATTCCTCTGCGTGCGAGCTCACTTTGTCCTTTTGGTTGCTAGGGTTGTGGACAGCAGGAATGAGGGAGAGGCTGCCCAGTGGTTTCAGGTTGGGCAATAAAATCTTGTCTGGGCAGCTGGTCCTTCTCCCCGGGCCTGGGGGAGGGGATTCTGCAGGAAGCCTAGCGTGGCCAGAGGTGGGGGGGGGGGCGGGGAAAGAGATGGGGGTACTGAGCTCATGGGCAGCCTCCTGCCCTGCTCAGGTGTCAGGGAAAATCCAGGGTGGGCACCCTGCTTGCTCCAGACTTGCAGGGATTGCCTTGTGCCCCTTCCCCCAGCCTCCTTCCTTCCTCCAAGCCCTCTTCCTGTATCCTGATGCATCCTGCCCTTACTCACGGCCAGGATCTCTCTCATCTGTCCCCTGGCCTCCATCCTTAGCCACCTCTCAACTGCAAAAAGGCTCCAGTCTCTTCCCTCTCCCCCTCCCTCCTTGGTGCCAGGCATCTCCCTAACATGCGTGTTTGGAACCTCGGTTTGAAACCACCTGGAGGCTAGCCACTGCCTTCAGGGTTAAGTCCCTTTCCCTAGGCCTCCCTGCCTGCGCTGGCCCCGCTCGCCTGTCCAGCCTCCTCTCATCTTGTGCCCCCTGTTGCTCCGCCCTCTGCTCTGGCCAGTCTGACCCACTTATCAGTGCCCTTTCACCGCCCTTTCCCTCCCTCTCCCCTCTGGGCCTCTGTGCTTTCTAACTCCATCTCTTTCTTTGGGGAATCCCTGCTCCTCCTTCAGGTCTCAGCGTAGCCATCGTGTCGCCCCTGAAGTCTTCCTTGGTTATCCCTGTTCTAGGAAGGGAAGGTGCGGATTGGTTGGATTTTTTCCACACCATCTGTAATTATTGTAATGACTGCTTTTTGGTCCACACTCCCTTTCAGACAGGGAGCTCTGCGAATTTAGTTCACCTCCGAGTCCTTAGTGCCAGGCACAAGGCCTGGGCTGCTCGTGCTGAGTAACATACACTAGGACATGGCATGAAAGAATGAGTGAAGTCCAGTGGGTCAAGTTCTGAGCTGGAGGTGCCAGATGGGGGCGCAGTGATTCCACTGAAAGTAGGGATTAAAGACCGAGGTTTCCCTCCAGGAATCTAGAAAATTCTGTCGGGGGATGATAGTGTGCGTGAAAAGGCCAGGTAGAGAGTGCCATCTGGGAGTTGTGAGGTGGGGGCGTAAGTTTACGGGAGAGAGGAAAGGAGCAGGTCTCTGCCTGCCAGCCCCTCCTCCAAGTTTTGCCCCCACCTCCCTCCCACCCCACCCCCAGCAGCTGGCCAGGCCTGTCCCTGGCCAGGCCTTTGTGCTGGAGGCCTGGCAGTTGGTGAGAGGCATTGAGTTCCAACCGTTAGTGAGTGAGACTGTCTGGGGAGGAGGGGGGAGGGCCCTGCCTCAGGAAGAGGAGACTCTTCCTCAGGTCCCAGCTTCTGTCCTGGACGCTTGTGAGCCTGAGGGAGTGGGGGGCGGGGGGAGCTGCTCCCTGTGGTGACCCCTGCAGGTGGGGTGAGGCCTGCTGAGGTGTGTGCAGGTGCGATTCTGAAATCCGGACAGAGTGGGGAGTGTGTGTGTGTGTGTGTGTGTGTGTGTGTATGGTTGTGGTTGTATGGTGGTAGCCCAGGGCACAGGACATGTGTGGCCTGTCAGGGTATGTAGCCATCTGGTCACTCTGTGTGGCAGGCTCTGAGTTTGGAGTAGGGAGGCGGCCAGCTGCTCTGGTCCTGGGGGAGCCTGAAGCTAGGGTATCCGGGTCTCTAAGTGTTAAATTCTTGGAGTTTGGGTGCAGAGCTCTTTGGGTGGGTTGTGTTTCAGGATGTAAGTGTGGGTCTCCGCATGCCAGGATGTGGAGGATCAGGGTGTGCCAACAGAAGGATATCCTGGCGTCTCTGTCACCGGAGGTGGGGTATCCAGGTGTCTGGGAGCCCTCAGATTAATGGTGTCCAAGTGCAGGAGAGTGTTTGTGTTGTGTTCAGCTGTGGGCTGTCCAGGGGCCTGGATGTCTGGGTGGTGGGTACGAAAGTGTCTGGATACCTGAGGTCGGGGTGCCTCTGTGTCCAGCAATGGGCTACACATGCATCGGACTACCCACTGTTTGTGACTCTGGCCATGGGGTGCCCTGTGGTCGGTGTGTCTATTTGCCGGTTTAGGTGTGTGTGTCTCCAGGAAAGGGGTGTGCATGTGTTGGGCGGGAGATGTCCAGTGCCCTATGTGGACAAGAAACTGGGACCAGCTTCTGACACCCCCTTCCCTGGGTCTTGCCTCCAGACTTTCCTTTGGACCCCAAGGCCAGGAGCCTCTGGAGGAGGCCCAGTGGTGACTCAGCTTAGAGCTGCACATTCCAACAGAACTTTCTTGCAGTGACGGGAATGTCTCTCCCTGCACGCTCTAATATGATGGCCCCTGAGTCACATGTGGTTATTCAATTTACATTCCTTAAAATTCATTAAAATAAAATTCAGTCCCTTAGTCTCACCAGCCAGATTGCAAGTCCTCAAGAGTCGCATGTTGCGAGTGGCTACCCTGTTGGTCAGCGCGGGGAGAGAACATGCCTACAAGCAGAAAGCTCCGTGGACAGGGCTGGCCCAGCAGGGCGAGGCCTGCAGCATCTTCCTGAGGCCTGGACACCCAGGGAGGGGGCTGGGTCTGCTGCCCACCGCTCAGCAGCTGACAAAGACACTTCGGTTGACTCTGTGACGCCAGCTCCGTCATTACGTGCCAGGACTATTGCAGTAGTCCCCTCGATGGTTTTCATTCTGCCACCAGCCTCCCAGTGCTCCCATTGCCCTGAGCCCTGCATGACTCCTCTCAGGCAGACAGAGACTGCTGCCACGCCGTGGCCTCAAGGCCCTCCAGCTCCCAGGGGACAAAACCGAAACCCTAACGTGGCAGGTGAGGCCCTGCATGACCAGCCCCTGCTTTCCATGACAGCTTCCTGCTTCCTCCTCCCTGACCCCACTCCTCCCTGTCCGTTCCTTGTCTCCCAGGCTCACCAGGCCAGAGCTACTCCCAGGCCCTTTCCCATGTCTCTGCCTTTGCATAGGCTCCGCCTCCTCCCCCCTCCTCTCCCTTCCCCCTCCTCTGGGCCTGGGTACTCACGCAGTCTTCCTTGAGCTGTGGTCTCACTTCCCCTGCCCTCCTGGCACAGCACAGTGGTCAGGTCTCCCAGATGCCGTGCGACAGTGTCTGGCACTGCTTTTCTGTCTCCTTCTCCGCTAGCCTGGGCTGGGAGCTCCTGAGGGCTGGGCTGAGCCTCTGTCATCTCCTGCCCCGGGGCCTTGTACATGGCAGGTGCCACTCCGTGTTTGCATTGATGTGAGCCTCTGGGCGCACAGGGAAGGCTCGGTGGGGGTGGCAGGTGGAGCTGGAGCTCAGGAGGGCAGTCCGGATGGGGGCTGGGATGCCCCCTTGGCTGGCTCTGGGCAGGGCTGCCATTGCCCGCAGAATGGCTAGGGGAGGGCGCTGGATGGACACCTCAGAAGAGGCCGCCATGATAGGAGGTCTTGGGCAGATTCACCGGGTGCGGAGCCCAGGACTTAGTGGTGAATCGGAAGGGACGAGGAGATAGGGGGCTTAGAGAGGTCAGCGAGGTTTTGGAGTTGATTGCAGAAGTGTGTGCGGGAGGAAGGAGTGGGTGGGGAAATTGGGTCTTGTTGGGGCACAGGACATACGTGATGGTCAGGATAACAACGGGGGGGGGTGGAGTGATGGGACGACGGGGGGATGAGAGATCACTAGTGAGGAAATATATCTGGGGGGTGGGCACAGCTGGGAATGAAGAGACAAGGAATTAGGCGAGCAGCTGAGGGTTGGGGGGATATGAGGATAGAGAGAAGGGGCATGTGGAACAGTTGGGGGATGAGAGGAGACAACTGGGAGGTGTCAGAAGCTTATCTGGATGGGAGAGGTGGGCCTCCTCTGAGAGAGTGGGAAGTGCACTGCTCAGAATGTATGTACGTATGTGTGTGTGTGTGTGTGTTTGCGTGTGAGTACACGTGCACCCTTGTGGTAGTGCATGTATGTAAATATGTGTTTTACCTCGAGTGTGGTGGTTAAGATCCTGGCCTCGGGAGCCAGATCATCTGGGTCCTAATCCTGGCTCCACCACTGCAGGCCGTTCAGCACTTGGGCAAGTCACTTGACCTCTCTGGGCCTTTAGTGTTCGCCATCTGTGAGATGGGGGCAATTCCAGAGCACGCTGCGTGGGGTTGCCACGAGGGTATGTTTCATTTACATACGTACAGAGTTTAGAGCAGGTCCTGGCCCGTCGTAAGCTCTGTGTAAGTACTGGCTGTTATTACTAGGAAGTGTGTGTTCTTGGCTTCTGGCAAAGTCCAGGCCCGGGAGGGGTACAGCGTGATCAGCCAGATTGGTTGGGTCTGGCTCGCCTCTCACTTCCACCTCACTGTTTATGCCAACGTGCCGCCCACTCGGCACCGGGGCCCAATCCAATAGGTCTCCCTCCCCGTCTCTCTCCTGCTCTGCCCTCCACTGCTCTGCCCTGGGCCGGGGCCAGGGGATGTGCTCTAATTGTCCAAAGGCTTTTGAGCAGAATCTGGATTCATTGTTTGCCTGCCAGTGCGCCGGGCCCTCCTCAGAGATAAAGACCTGGACAATGTGCTCAGCTCTGGCTGCCTGGCCCCTGGGCAGCGGCGGCTTCATCCTGTGCCCTTGGAGGGTCACTGAGGTGGACGATGTGGGGGGCAGGAGCCCAGGGGACCCACAGAGCACACAGGGCCCTAACCCAGGGGGCAGCCAGTTCCCCCTGATGGAGCTTCAGGCCCAGCATTCCCCAGGGCTCTGGCTCCCTGCTCTCCGGGGCAGCACAGGGAAGCACATGCAACCTTCTCCATAGCACGTTTGCAACGTGTCTCGTCTTTGCCTTACGCCAGTGGTCGGCAAAATCGTTAGTCAGCAGAGCCAAATATCAACTGTACAATGATTGAAATTTCTTTTGAGAGCCAAATTTAAAAAAAATATATTTTATTGATTTTTTACAGAGTGGAAGGAAGAAGGATAGAGAGTTAGAAACATCGATGAGAGAGTACATGCCCTTGACCGGAATCGAACCTGGGACCTTTCAGTCTGCAGGCTGACACTCTATCCACTGAGCCAAACTGATTTTGGCAAGAGCCAAAATTTTTAAACTTAAACGTCTTCTAACGCCACTTCTCCAAAATAGATTCGCCCATTTTTTTTTTTTTTTTTTTTTTTTTTTGTGGAAGAGCCACACTCAAGGGGCCAAGGTTCCACATGTGGCTTATAAGCTGCAGTTTGCCCACCATGGCCTTACACTAATAAATTCGCTGCATCATGGCCCTGGACTGCTCGGAGTGTGTGCTCTCTGGGGTTCCTGGACCACACTGCCCTGCGCCTCAGCCCTCCCCAGCCCTCCTCAGACCTGCGCCTCAGCCCTCCCCAGCATGGCCGGGCCAGGATCCTGCATTGCACTGGCTGTGTGTCACAGACACCATCTTCGCATTGTCTCCTTGCACTGCACCTCCAGCCTGCAGTCGTACTGCCACTCGTGTCTTCGCACCTGTCCTTGGTGCCGTGTTACTCTCTTGGACCTCCCTGTTGCGTTGGGCTTGCGGACTCTCCTAGGATCTGGGCATGGCTCCTAGCGATGCACCACTGTGCCGTGCTAACAGATGGCATGCCACCACAGCTCTGCATCTCTGCGTCACACGGCGCGTGTGCCCTGGACTGCCCTGGGTGTGTGCTTGCGCCTGGCCTAGCCCTTCGCACTGCACCGCTGCCTGGTAACGCTGCCCCTATGGGATCCCTCCCTTTCTTGGTCTCACCGCCGAGGGGCCTGCTGGTGGTGTCTCCCACGTTCCTGTGGGCAGCCCGGTGCACCCCAACCCTGTACGCACCTCCGCTCGGACCCTCCTTGCACACCGCTCAGGGGGCCTTTACGGACTTGGCAGCTGGGGGCCGCTTCGTCGGGCTTGGGGCCTGGCCTGGGTGTTTATGGACAGCACCCATTCACAGTCCCCGGCTCTGCATGTGCGCACCGCACAGGGCTGCTGCCCGGACTCCACCCTGCGCTGTCCCTGCTGGCAGTTGGGTCATGCGCACTCTACTGGATATCAGGGCCCAGAGCCCTTGCACTGAACTCACTGTTCCACACGCACCTTCACTGCACTCCATGTTGGAGCATGCTTCTCTCTCTCTCTTTCTTTCTTTCTTTCTTTCTTTCTTTCTTTCTTTCTTTCTTTCTTTCTTTCTTTCTTTTTTGCAGCTAGACAAATTCATTTTATGTTTTTGTCTTTTTTTTTTTAAATTTTGTTATTGATTAAGGTATCACATATTTGTCCTCAACCCCCCATTCCACTCCCCCACCCCTCACTCATACCCCCACCCCCGTATTGTCCTCGACCTCTGGTTAGGCTCATATGTATGCACATAAGTCCTTTGGTTGATCTCTCCCTTTGTTGGAGCATGTTTCTACGCCCGCCCTTGTGTCTACACATACTCTGCTCCTTGGGACCGTGTTGGGCTTATATTCCACACTCAGCAGTTCCTTTGGCATCACACGTGTCCTTCTCTTCCCTGTATCTCTGTGCCTGCACCGGACACCTTCTTTCTGTGAGGATTCATAGAGCACCAAGTGTGTGCCTGGCCCTGTGCCAGCGTCTGGAGGGGAAGAATTAGCAAGGCTTTCCCTTAGCACCTGGGCCTCCGCCATACACCTGTCACACTGCACGGGGCCTGTGCCTCTGTGAAGTTCTGGGTCATGTCCACGATGGGCGAGGCATCTCTACGCTGGATCATGGTGCTGACCGGTTGGGCGGTGCCATTCCAGGCGCCTGTACCGGGCTCTGTGCACGCCGTGGGCTCTGCTCCCCTGCGTTGAGTAACTGCATTGTGCCTCTGTGTTGTGTGGAGCCACTGCCTCATAGCCACAGCAACACCACACTTGGTGTTACATAGCCCTCTCCTGCCACGGGACTGTTAGAAAGCACAGATCTCTGTGCTACATGGTTTGTGCACAGCCCTCTGCAGCTCTCTACTCTGCACTGTGGTTTACACTGAGTGGCCAGATTATTATGATCTCTGAATGCATAACAATCTGGCCATTCAGTATGTATATATTAGAGGTCCAGTGCATGAATTTGTGCAAGGGTGAGGTCTGGTCAGTCTGGCCAGGGGGAGGAGACATGGGCGGTTGGCTGGCCTGCCTGCTGGTTGAACTCTTGGCCAAGAGGACAATTTGCATATTAGCCTTTTATTATATAGGATATACACTGAGTGGCCAGATTATTATGCATTCAGAGATCATAATAATCTGGCCACTCAGTGTACATGATACAGGGTGCCTGCATGCAGGGGTCTGTGTACTCTTTGCCCATTGTACAGCACAGCCCTTCATTCAGCCCTTTGCCTCCCTATGGAGTCCTGCCCCATCCTGCGCCTTTCCCTTATGCTGCCAATATGGCAGCCCTGCTGTTTACCTTGGGATTTGGGATACGTATTGATCAGGAAGTTGGGGAATGGGTCTGGCCTGTTTCCCTTGCTGTAGTTGGCTTCCTTCTGTCCTCGGTGGAGATGAAGGATGTTGTGGCCGGCCTCTGTGTTGGCTGCTATAGGTCAAGCATGTCAAACTTGCTGCTGGCGGGCTGCATGTTTGACATGCTTGCTGTAGGGGGACCAGCTCAGCTTACTCTCCCCATGGCCGCCCCTGGGTGATCTTCCTGGTTGCAGCTGTGCTCAAGCCGCTGTCATTAGAAGACGGACATATTGGCCGAAACCGGTTTGGCTCAATGGATAGAGCGTCGGCTTGGGGACTGAAAGTCCCGGGTTCGATTCCGGTCAAGGGCATGTACCTTGGTTGCGGGCATATTCCCAGTAGGGGGTGTGCAAGAGGCGGCTGATCGATGACTCTCTCTCATCGATGTTTCTAACTCTCTATCTCTCTCCCTTCCTCTCTATACAAAATCAATAAAATATATTTTAAAAAAAAGAAGATGGACATATTGCTGCCAGCCCTGCCCTTAATTAATTGCTCATCAATTATTCAGGGTTCTGGGTGGGCAGTTCCAGAGAGACCTGGCTGAGGTTTGGATATGTTTATCTGGGCAAGGAGGGCAGTGGAGTGGGCTGGGTCAGGTCTTTGGGCTGGAGTCATGGTCCTTGACCTTAGGTGGGCTGGTTGGGGTCAGACTCTCAGGGATGGTAAGTCCAGCTACTAAGGACACAGGATTAGAGGATGAGGTTGAAAGCTCTAAGAGACAGTCCTTAACCTGAGGAAGGGAGGAGGTGGGGTTGGACGGGCCTGAGATGGGCTTAGTTGGGGTGAAGAACCTGGGATAGGACTTGGCTGGGCAAGAATGTCCAGGGGGGAGGCCAGTGTTGGTTCCAGGGCTGGGCTGGGGTACCTAGAATAGGGGTGAGTCTTCAGATGACCAAATAGACCTGTGTTGTCATTGGGTATTTAAAAAAATATATATATTTTATTGATTTTTGTACAGAGAGGAAGGGAGAGAGATAGAGTGTTAGAAACATCGATGAGAGAGAGTCATCAATCAGCTGCCTCTTGCACCACCCCTACTGGGGTTATGCCTGCAACCAAGGTACATGCATTGACCGGAATCAAACCCGGGACCTTTCAGTCCCCAAGCCAACGCTCTATCCATTGAGCCAAACCGGTTTCGGCTATCATTGGGTATTTATTTGGGTTTCTCAGGTCTGGTTTGGGGCTGTGCCTGTGGTTGGGTGTGACCCAGCCTTTACATGTATAATCTTTTGGGAAAAGTTTTGTTTCTCCTAGGGCCACCCGTGGGAACTGGATGCTCTGTTGACAAACTGAAGGGAACACAGCTCTTATTGCACACAAACTCTGTTTACCAAGGGCCATCAGAAAACACGGGTGGCGCTGGCAGCCACAGCTGGCACAGAGCACCGTCCCCTGTCTGGTGGGGAGGAGTCTGGTGCTCACATGCTTGTGGTCACACTCATCATGCACACACATATGCTTGCACAATCCCCTCCACCCTGCCAAGTAACTCCCCTCCCCTTGGGCACAGGCTTATCACTGAATATGCTCATTACCCCTGCACAGCAACACACACCCACACACCCACAGCTCCACACACACTGCCTGGGGGCAGAGACACCCATGCTCACCCCCCTGCCCCCCTGCGCCGCCCCCCCCCCCCCCCCCCGCCCCATAGTATCTATCTCTGCCCTCAAGTAATTTGTGCTCGAGTGCATCCTCACACAAATGGAATCAGAATTCTGGAGGTGGAATCTGAGGTCACCTGGTTCCCCATTTGCATTTCATAAGTGAGGAAACAGGGGTTCAGAGAGGACAAACCACCTGCCCATGGTCTCAGCAGCAACTAGAGCCAGGTCTCCTGCTCCCACTTGAGAACTTGTAAGTTGGTACCAGGCTGTCAGCCTAACAGCCATGTACACACACACACACACACACACACACACACACACCTTGTGGAAACACATGCAGTGGACTGGTGGAGATCCCCACACCAGGCTTAAACCAGGGACACCCCCTCCCACAATCTGGCTCCTTTTGCAGAGGTTGCTTTGCCCCTTACACCACCCCATCCAGAGCCCAGCGGGATGTGGATAAACCATCCTCCTGCCTTCCCAAATTGTGGCTGACGGTTGCTCAGGCAACCGCCTGCCAGATTGGGGAGATTAGCTGAGGAATGTAGCTGGGCCAGTTTGAACTGATGCTCGGAGCTCCCAGTGGTCCTGCTTTGGTTAAGCCCCCCCTCTCTGGGAGGTCCTGGCAGAGATGGACACCCAAGGAGGGGCTGGTTCTCTCCCTGTCCCTAGGCCAGTTGAGACTGTGTCCCTAAGGCTTGGACTAGTCTGGAGTAAGGGAGTGTGTGTGTGTGTGTGTGTGTGTGTACATGTGAGTGTGGGGCTGTATGTGTGTGAACATTTACGTGTGGGGCTGTGTGTGAGAATGAACATTTGAGTGTGGGGATATGAGTGTGTGTGAGTGAACCTTTGAGTGTGGGGATATGAATGTGTGTGAACATTTGAGTGTGGAGGGTATGTTGTGTATGAGTGAACATTTCCGTGTGGGGCTGTGTTTGTGAGTGAACATTTGAGTGTGGAGCTGTGTGTGTGTGTATGTGTGTGTGTGTGAGAGAGAGAGAGAGAGAGAGAGAGAGAGAGAGAGAGAGAACATTTGAGTATGGGGCTGTGTGTGAGTGAACATTTGAGTGCAGAGCTATGTGTGTGTGTGAGCATTTGAGTGTGGGCTGTGTGTGTGTGTGTGTGTGAGAGAGAGAGAGAGAGAGAGAGAGAGAGAGAGAGAGAGAGAACATTTGAGTATGGGGCTGTGTGTGTGAACATTTGAGTGCAAAGCTCTGTGTGTTTATGTGTGTGAGTGAACATTTGAGTGCAGAGCTGTGTGTGTGTGAGCATTTGAGTGTGGGCTGAGTGTGTGTGTGTGTGTGTGTGTGTGAGAGAGAGAGAGAGAACATTTGAGTATGGGGCTGTGTGTGTGTGAACATTTGAGTGCAAAGCTCTGTGTGTTTATGTGTGTGTGTGAGCATTTGAGTGTGGGCTGTGTGTGTGTGTGTGTGTGTGTGTGTAAGAGAGAGAGAGAGAAAGAGAGGGAGAGAGAGAAAACATTTGAGTGCAGGGCTGTGTGTGTGTGTGTGTGTGTGTGTGTGTACATTTGAGTGCTGATAGATCCTCCCTTCCCCCAACTGGTGGGCGGAGTATGACGTAGCCTGCCCCTGCAGCCTGGACATACCTGGGTACCTAACCAGGCACCTTATATGGACTGTACATTGAACCACCAATCAGCACCTGCCAAATACCCTAAGCCCTTGTCCCTAAGTACCTGGGTAACTAACTATGTACCCTATATGGACCATACATTAAGCCACTAATCAGCCAGTGCCAAGTACCCTACGCCCCATCCCTTCCCCATCCCTCCCCTCAAAGGGCTTGTTCACCTCTGCACGTGTTGCTGTTTTCCTCTGCGAGACAGCCGGGCAGGTCCTTCTCCTCTAATAAAGCCTGTAGTCCTGGTTTTCTGCCTCTGTCTGATCTTTCAAGTGCGGAGCCGTGTGTGTGTGTGTGTGTGTGTGTGTGTGTGTGTGTATGTGTGTGTGTCTGAGTGAGAATGGAGTATGTTTTGTTTGCATCCAGGACGGGTCCCTGACATCTGACTCCCAACTCGTTGGTGGCTTGTCCCACTCCTGATCCTGTAGTGCCCTCTGGAGAAGCCACCTGCCCCGCTGGCTTCTAGAATACATCCCTTCTCTCAGCTGAATCCAGGCGCTCCCTGCTCAAACCCCAACTGTGGCTTCCCAACTCCAAAGGAGGCCAGACTTCTCCCCCTGCACTCCAGGCCTCCCAGATGTAGCGTTAATCCCCCTTCCTCCAGTCTCACCTCCCGTTATTCGGGCGATCTGGGCTCCTCTCTGTGCCCCGGAAGAGCTGTGTGTTTACTCACTGCCTTCCTTTGCCATTGCTGGTCCCTTTGCCTCCAGTGCCCTTCCACCCAGCTCTGCTGGCCAGAATGATGCCCATCCTTCCAGGTCCTGCTCCGGGTACCCACCTCCAGCAACCTTTCCTCTGCACCTCTCTTAGGTGCCCAGTCATTTGTCATTTGTCCCTCTCCTTCCCCCATTCATACTGGGAGGTCTGAGGGCTGGGTATTAACACTCTTGTGCCTCGATCGTGCCAGCCTGGGACCTGCTTTCTTCTCTCCGTGAACACATGTCCAGTAAATGACATTGAATTAACACACGTGGCCAGAGCCTGATTTTGTCTGTGCCTCTTGAGTAACGTAGGTGGCTTAAGATCCAGTATCTGGGACTTCAGGTGTGGCCTCGGGCAAGCCACCTCATCTCTCTGTGCCTCAGTTTCCATCTGTTAAACAGGAATAACAATAGTGCTGTCAGTGAACGTGAGGTATCCCTTTCCCCACTGGGTACTGGGGGCAGAGTCCTTACAATATTTTGAGAAAAAAAATAATTTTCTGAGACTCGCAGGGGAGGATGAGTGATTTTTATTCGAGTGGAATTACATCCTTGGGTTTCCAAACTCCCATTTCCCTTAATCCAGTCCTGAAAGATGTGCAGCTGGGGATTCAGCAGAGCTATAAATAAGGCCGGAGCCAGAGTTTCTGCGCCATGCTGGAATGGGGTCCGGTGCAGCGGCAGGCTCGTTGCAGTCCATTACTCCATTGCCTGGGGTCCACAAGGCTCACAGGTGAATGCAGGGGAGCCAGGAGAGCGCACCCCCTTCAGCCAAGAGTCCTGAAAACGCAAGAGAGTGAAAGCCTTGGGGATTAAATATCTCCAGTCTTCCTGCACTCACAGTGGCCGTACCTAGTCTGTCCAATGACCTGTTCCCAGGTGTGATTGACAGACAGGTACCTCCCTATGTTGCCCAGACTTCATTGGGGCCTGCGTCCGTTCTCCCCGTGTCCAGATCTGCGAGGAGTAGACTGGTGGCTTCTGGGGGGGTGTTAAACGGAAGCTTCTGGCAAAGCTGCACAGATGGCATGCTCTTTGGCTCCTCTGCTCCTTTGCAGTCATTCATAACTAGTTAAATGACGACACCATCAGGAGCATTTACCTTCTGAGTTGCTGTGAGGGCTCACCAGCATAGGTGGTCCTGGTGTAGGTGGCAGCCCCCTCGTGGTGGTGATGACGGATGTGTCCATGTCTGTGCCCATGTTTGTGTCGATGGAGCTGAGGGGGATTTCCGGCTACCATTCCTGTGCTGAACCCGAAGTCTGATCTAGTGTTTACCTCCTGGGCTGGTGGCTCCTGGCAGGAGTTGGGTCTCCAGCAGGAGCTGGGACTTGGCTTTGGGTCACCCGGACAGGAGGTGAAGGGGGTTCCCCCAGGCCCAGGAGGGCTGATTGTTCCCATCCCAGGGTGAGCTGGGGACTAGGTGGGAGTGCGGTTCTCCTTGGGGAGCCTGGCCTCAGAGATATTATGCGCTAAGGCTGTGGCTGGAATGGGCCTGGCCCAGAGATACAGGACTGGGGATGGACATGGACCAGGGGGTCATTCTGCCTAGAGGGCACTCTAGATCGAGTCAGTCAGCTGGGGAGGTCACCCCGGCTTGGGTCACTTATAAGAGTTATTTGGTAGAGGTCAGGGATCAGTCAGTCAGTCTGGTGGTGATTCTGGCTGAAGTCAGATGGTCTGGCAGTCATCTGAATGCCAGTGGGGCCACTCTGACTCAGGTCTGCCTGTGTGGTGTCACTGACCTGGCTTAGTCAGTCTGGGGGCTATTCTGGTTAAGATCAGATGGTCTGGGTGCCCCTCTGACCTGGTCAGTCAGCTGGGGTGTTCTGGCAGCTCATGAAGGAAAGAGCTAGCACGCTCAGGCTCACCCCAGGACCAGGGGCAAGACCTCTGGGGCAGCTGCCTTGTTCCCCGTGAAGCAGCAGGAAGGGCCTGCACCCTCGCAGGGCTCTGAACCCTGGCTTCTCTTTCTGGCAACCTCTCTGCCCCAGGGAGGCATTGGCTAAGACCCTCAGGAGCTGACTCAGCTCAGGCTGAATGAAGTCACGTGTTCCCTCCTCCAGGAAGCCCTCCCTGACCATCCCTACTGGCTATGTGCTCGCTGTGCTGTGCTGTGGATCATTTTCTACGGGGAAAGCTAAGATCTTCCCAGCACCGAGGAGGTTAAAACCCACCTCCCACAGGCCACAGACCACAGGCCACAGGACACAGTACAGACCAGGGCTTTTTACACAAAGGGGCAAAATGCTCATTCCAGGTCTTACCCCAGCTCTGGAGAGAGACTTCTGTTATTTCCTTGCATCCACTTGGTGCCATCCCTATGTCCACAGCTCATCATTTTAGGTCCAAGAAGAGGAAAGGGAATCCCCCAACCATGGGGAGCCCCTTTGTGCCTGGCTGTACTGGATGTCTCCATGTGCTACTTTATGTGATGCTCATAGCAACCTAGAGAAGTCCCGCGGCAGGTGAAACCAGAGCCTCCAGAGTGGTCACTTGCCGTGCGTGCAAAGTCCCCGCTGCTCCTGGCACGCGGCACCCACTCTCCAGTTACTGTCTGTTTCTCTCCCTCTTCTTCTGGAGCCTGGGAAGCAGCTCAGGTTCTCATAGTGAGGGCTTTTCTGGTGGGAGATGTCGACTTTGGCAGCGGATCCAGCGTGGGTTCAAATCCTGCTTGCTACTCATAGTAGCAAGCTCAAGGGGCACATGTGAGGAGCTGGTGTTCCCTGAGTGCTTGCATGCGCTAGGCATGGTGCTAAGTGGGCTCCACAATGAAACCCAAAAAAACCACGTGTGGATGGGGAAACTGAGGCTCAGAAAGGAGAAGTGACTTGCCCACAGTCAGAAGCGTTGGCAAACTTCTGAGTCAAGAAACGTAGAGTCAGAACTCCTAAGTCTGTCTGATGCCAAAGCCACTCACTTATCCGCCACGTTTTACTGTGGACAACCCTTCACCCCTCGGAGCCTCAGTCACTGCGTCTGTCAAGGGCAGGCACCCGGGACAGGGTTGGCATGATTTGTGCCTGCTCCCTTGCCACTTGCTCAGGCATTTCCCAGGTCTCAGATGCTTCACACAGTCCCTGAGGGGACTCCGAGCACCGAGGTTTGGGAGTGAGTGCAGGGACCGGGTGCAGGTACTTTCTGAACCAGCGGTGTTTTTATGAGATGCCCAACTCAGGGCTTTGGTGAACGAGCTAAGGTTTATGGGCCTCATTCCCAACCAGAGGCCTCACTCACGTCTATTTCAATCCCCTCTTCCTTCCTCCTCTTCTCGTTTAAACTGTAAACATTGGTTCCAAATCATGAGAGTTCCACGTCCTTTCCTCATGTGTGTGCCCAATCCATATATGACGGTGCCATTGTGTGTCATATTCCTGCAGGCAGACACCTAGGTTGGGTGACTTTGGGCAATGACTGAATCTCCTAAGTCAGGGGTCGGCACACTGAGGCTCGCGAGCCACATGCGGCTCTTTGGCCCCTTGAGTGTGGCTCTTCCACAAAATACCACGGCCTGGGCGAGTCTATTTTGAAGAAGTGGCGTTAGAAGAAGTTTAAGTTTAAAGAATTTGGCTCTCAAAAGAAATTTCAATCGTTGTTCTCTTGATAGTTGGCTCTGTGGATATGAGTTTGCCAACCACTGTCCTAAGCTCATCTGTCAAGGATGAATAATAGTGGTACCCACTCAGAAGGCCAGGCCTAACTGCCAGTCTGCACCTAGAAAGGGTTTAGCACTGTTCAGGGCTTGCTGTCAGCCTGAGATGATCTGTTGCCACTGTTATTTTTAAGCAGATGCTGTCAGCACTGGCTTAGGGCATTCATGACCCTGCCGGTCCCGGGGCCTACTGTCTATCCTCTATGGCAAGGTGAGGGGCAGGTGATGGGCCCTGACCAGCAGCCAGGAGATCTCAGTTCAAACCCCACCTCTGTCACTAACCAGCTGTGTGACCTTAAGGAACTCATTCAGCTTCTTTGGGCCTTGGTTTCCTCATCTGTAAAATGGGGGTGATTCTAGTCTGGATCTCATGAGTTATTGTGAGGTTCTAATGATATAGCAGTAATGATAACTAGTTTTGTTGAGTGGGGTCTTTGATGGGTGGTTGAGCAGTGTGTGTGGGGGGTGTCCTGGGAAGTACTGGGGGAGTGGGCAATGTGGGGAGGTCTGCAATTGGGAGGAGACAATGAAAAGAGGGCCTTGGTAGAGGGAGAGGGTGGAGGAGGGAGAGTTTTGTTGGAGGGAGCAGTGAGGGGACGGCCTGAGGAGACGGAGGGGGGCTGGCTGGGTAGGAAGGAAGTGTGGGGCACCTGGAGGTAGTCCAGGAGCCCCGCTGGCTAGCAGCCCTGCCCTCGCCGTGGCTAACCAGGCCCTGCCCTCACAGCTGGCTGCACCTTCGAGGAGGCCAGTGACTCAGCCGTGCCCTGTGAGTACAGCCAGGCCCAGTACGATGACTTCCAGTGGGAACAGGTGCGGATCCAGCCTGGCACCCGGGCTCCTGCGGACCTGCCCCACGGTGAGTCCACTCTGTCACCATTCCCCACCCTGCCCCTCTGCTGTGTGACCTTGGCTACATTACTTAACCTCTCTGGGCCTCATCTGCTTTGGCATCTGCAATGACATACATGACACTGTGAAGGTGAAACTCTCTGGACCCTGCCCAGCTATGTACATCAGGGAGTTCCCCCGTAAAATGGGTGCGGGTTCAGGTAGTCAAGACCCTCTTTTTCTCACCTGGCTGGCGTAGCTCAGTGGATGAGCATCCACCTATGAACCAGGAGATCACGGTTCGATTCCTGACTAGGGCACATGCCGGGATGTGGGCTCAATCCCCAATGGGGGGCTTTCAGAAGGCAGCCAATCAATGATTCTCTCTCATCATTGATGTTTCTCTCTTTCCCTCTCCCTTCCTCTTTGAAATAAATAAAAATAGATTTAAAAAAAGAGAAAAGACTCTCTTTATTCACTGAGAGCCTCTGAATCCTGGGTTCCCAGGATTTGAGGATGCTGACAGAGCAGTAACATTGGGGCTGAATGTGCATAAAACCTTCCTTCCTCTGCCCCTGTTTCCTGCAAGTCCTGGACCCTTCCCACTCCACAGTGCCCTGCCCTGTTTCAGACTGGAGCCCCGTGGCATTGTGAGTCCTGGATTCAGAAGACTAATGCCATGGATTCTAGTCCTGGCCTCCTGCTCTGAGGATGGCCCCTGGAACACTGGTTCCAGAATCACAAAGACTGAGCTGCAAATCCTGGCGTTAGCACTTTACCAGCTATGTGACCTGGGCAACTCACTTTATTTCTCTGAGCTCCCGTTTTCTTAACTGTAAAATGGGGAGAAAATGGTTATTGGATAAGGTCTATATAAAGTACATAACATGGGTGACATGTAGGGGTTCAATGGATGTTTAGTTGCTATTGTTGGAGGTATTTGAGGGAGCCCAATTATTAGCACCCCTCTTCACTGATGCAGAATCAACTGGGAGTGAAGAAAAGGGTAAGACAGGTAGAGGCCAACATATCAACCGTATTACCGATTAAAGCTGGGTGGGAGGAGAGAGCATAGTGTGAGAACCACATGGGCTTGCGGAGGGAGCCTCGGAATTGGACGGTCTGCGGACCCCTTCCTCTGCCTGTCACCGAAGTGGGCTGGGGGCTCAGCTCTCAGCAACTGCTGTCAGGGTGCAGGGAAGGGCGGCGAAGATTCTCAGTGGTGAGGCCAGGGATTGAAGCCAATAGGTGCGAGGCCCTCCACTGCCTGGCCTGGGCGGCCTCCAAATCCTCATCTCTTATCATTGGCGTTGCCTCCTGGAGGCCTCCCTGCCTCCCCCTCTGTGCCCCTGTGCCCTCCGTGGGGCTTTCGTCTCTGCCTCTGTAGGGCTCTCAGTCCCTGTGTGATCTCTGTACTATCAGGTGTCAGAGTCTGGTCTGGGTGATGATGATCCGTCAAGGGGCCCAAGGGCACTGTGTGGGCTGCCTCCATGTCCCCAGGGCCGCACTCTCAGGCTGGTACATGGTTGGCACTCAGGTTCAAGGTGATTCAAATTCACCTTCAACAGTCCTGACCACTCTGTGTGGGCTCCCTCTGTTCTCCCCTTCCCCTTCCCTCACACAGATATATCCAGTGGGAGAGGAGAAAGAGAAATGTAGAAGTGGCATGGGCCTTGTGCTGGGTCCCGGGGATGCAGTGGTCAGCAAGATGGGCACCGCCTCTGCTCCCTCCGTGCTCTCCTTTGAGGGGAGGGTATTAGGGGGAGAGAGAAGGAAAGGAGGAGGATTTGCACTCAAAGACAGAGAGCAGGCGAGAGAAAGCAGAGCCACAGGACTGAAGGGAGTAAGGAAAAGAAGGGTGGGGGGAGGCAGAGAGAGGAAGAGCGAGCAGAAGGAGGAGACAAGAACAAAGTGTCAGATTGAAAGGGGGAGAAAAACACCCACAGCTGCTCACAGGGAGAGGAGCGGGAGGCCAGGGTGTGGGCCAATAAAGACTGGTGGGGACTGGGACCTGCCCCTTCCTGCGGGGGGGGGGGTGGGGGGGTGGGGGGGTGGGGGGGGTGGGGACCCGGGGTTTTGTTTACTACCCACCAGGACCGAACCGGAGCAGCCTCCCCAGGCTTCTGGCTCCCAGAGATGAATGAGATCCCCTCCTCGGAGTCCCTGGGGCGTCTTCCCAGAGATGGGAGCTGAATGAGCTTGTGTTGGCTGGCAGCCAAGCCCAGGAAGAGGCAGCGCTGGGTGGCTGTGGGCACCCTGTTGGCAGCTGCTGGGGCCTTCTCCCCACAGAAAGGAAGCCATCAGCCCTCCGCCAGGGCCTGAGGAGTCAGCCCACTCCCTCACCCTACATTCAGGCCAGCAGACAGCCAGCATTTCTCTGCAAACCAAGAGAAATGCAACCCAGGAATTTAGACTCAGGAGGTGGGGGCTGGGAGGGAAGTTCGAGTCTTTTCATTCGATCTGTTCTATGCATTCATTCTGCTTGGGTTCAGAGCCTGGGCTGGGAACACTGTGGAACCCTAAGGCATCATAGGCTGGTGGGAAACACGTACACCTTTATTAATGATCTAAGGGCCCGGAGAGAAGCCCACAGAGGGAGGTGGGGCGGGGGCAGACTTCAGAAGAGGTGGCCTCTGAGGGCTTGTCGCGCCAGACTCTTGACTGCTGAGATGAATGACATAGGCCCTGCCTCCAAGGACAGCTCAGAAGCCTTGGATCAGCATGAGCCTGGATTATGATCGCAGGTGGTGAGGAGTGAGAGAGGGTTGTGTTAAAGTCCGGTTTCTGTGTTTTTTTTTTTTTGTTTTTTTTTTTTCTCCAAGTCTCTCCTTTGGGAAATAGATGTAGGAAGGTGAAGGGACTTACCCAGTGAGTCAGGGCTGCATCCAGAACTCGGAAGTCCGGATTCATGGTGGGTCCAAATTCCTGGGGTCCTTTGTCTCTGCCTTCTCCTCTGTGCCCACCTGACCCTGGTCTCCAGGTCTCCTCAGCGCCTAACCCTTCCCCCTCTCTTTCCAGGCTCCTACTTGATGGTCAATGCTTCCCAGCATGCCCCAGGCCAGCGGGCCCATGTCATCTTCCAGAGCCTGAGTGAGAATGACACCCACTGTGTGCAGTTCAGCTACTTCCTGTACAGCCGGGATGGGCACAGCCCGGGCACCCTGGGTATCTACGTGCGGGTCAATGGCGGCCCCCTGGGCAGCGCTGTCTGGAACATGACTGGCTCCCATGGCCGCCAGTGGCACCAGGCTGAAATGGCTGTCAGCACCTTTTGGCCCAACGAATATCAGGTGGGCTGACTCTGTGGTCAGCGTATGCCTGGGGTGGGGGTAGCGAGATGGCCTCAGCTTGAGGCCAGAGTAAGTGAGTGGCCGAGGATGGAATTAGTTTGTGTTCAACCTCAGGAGTCAGTCTGTGGCCAAGGACAGGTGTCAGTCTATGGTCAGCATTGGGTTCTTCAGTGACAGTTCAGTCTGGGTTCAACATCAGAGCTGGGGTCAAGAGTGAGCTGGAACTGTGCCGACCGGGAATCCCTGTCTGGCTGGGAAGAGTTCTGCTACTGGAAAGTAACTGTCCTCTGGCCTTGGCCTTGTTAGCTGAGTGCTGACACCCCCTCCCACAACGAGCTGGCTCTGCAGGTTTGAGGCCGGGGCTGGAGCAGAGCTGAAAGGGGGCTCTGTGGACACCTCCCCAGGCAGGGCTGGCGGCCTGTCCGAGTGACAGGGACCCTCCCGCCTCCCCCAGGTGCTGTTCGAGGCCCTCATCTCCCCGGACCGCAGGGGCTACATGGGCCTGGACGACATCCTGCTCCTCAGCTATCCCTGCGGTGAGTCCCAGCCGGCTGGGGAGCCAGGGGAGGGGTGCGGGCGGCCTCGGCTCCTGCCTGCAGGGGGGCGCAGGCCCCGCTCACCCCGCGGGTGTCATATTCCCGCAGCCAAGGCCCCGCACTTCTTCCGCCTGGGCGACGTGGAGGTCAACGCCGGCCAGAACGCCTCCTTCCAGTGCATGGCGGCGGGCCGGGCGGCGGAGGCGGAGCACTTCCTCCTGCAGGTGAGGACGGTGGGCCTTGGCCAGTGGGACTACTTCTGGGCACTGGCTCTCTCCGCCCCCTCGGGTGCCTCCACCCCCAGGACAGAGCGCGGCTCCGGGATCTCCCAAGCACATGGCCCATCAAAGGCAGAGCGACCGCCAACTTTCCTCACCCCGCACCTGCCTGGGCAGAGCCGGGTGCAGCAGCCCCGTGGCCCCCGGTGAAGGGGACGGCCCCGTGGGGCCAGGACAGTCACTGCTCCTCGCGCCGGGTCAGAGCGGGATGGGGACGCCCTCCCCGGCGCCCCTGACCCGGGCCCCCTCTCCCCTCCGCAGCGGCAGAGTGGGGCGCTGGTGCCCGCGGCCGGCGTGCGGCACATCAGCCACCGGCGCTTCCTGGCCACCTTCCCGCTGGCCGCCGTGGGCCGCGGGGAGCAGGACCTGTACCGCTGCGTGTCCCAGGCCCCGCGCGGCGCCGGCGTCTCCAACTTCGCGGAGCTCATCGTCAAGGGTGAGCGCGCGGCTCCGGAGGGCGGGGCCGAGGGGGAGGGGGGCGAAGAGAGGGGGTGGGGCAGGGTTTGGGGGGCGGGGTAACAAGGTCTCCAGGGGCGGGCTCTGACCGGAAAGGGGCCTGCAGAGGGGGCAGGGTTTCTCCAGAGAAAAGGTCTGATCGAGGGGGCGGGGTCTGTCTGATTGAGGGGGCGGGCAGGGGTCTGTCTGATTGAGGGACGGGGCCTGGGGTAGGAGGGGAGGGTTTAGGTGGGGGGGGGGGGTAGGGACAAGGTGTGAACTGGTAAGACGGGGTCAGGCCATAGGGACTGAGGGTTAACCCGAATAGGCTTGCGATCTGCTCCTGGAGGCGAGGACTTGGGCATCCGAGGGGAGTGAGGGAGAGGGTGCGGGCTGAGAGGTGAGGCTGGGGTCAGACTTTGGGGTGGGGTGCCCTTTATGGTCCCGGGCATTGAATGGGGGCGGGGGAGGCATTCTGGCTGCGGACCTGGGGGTCGGTTGCATGGAAGGCCTGGAAGGGCGCTTGGGATCTGGGTGTTATGGGACGTGGAGCTGGGGTCCCGGACCTCACAGCAGCATCCTTTACCCTATGTCCTCTAGAGCCCCCCACGCCCATCGCGCCCCCGCAGCTGCTGCGCGCAGGCCCCACCTACCTCATCATCCAGCTCAACACCCACTCCATCATCGGCGACGGGCCCATCGTGCGCAAGGAGATCGAGTACCGCATGGCGCGCGGCCCGTGGGCCGAGGTGCATGCTGTCAACCTGCAGACCTACAAGCTGTGGCATCTGGACCCCGACACCGAGTACGAGATCAGCGTGCTCCTCACGCGCCCGGGGGACGGCGGCACTGGCCGCCCCGGGCCGCCCCTGGTCAGCCGCACCAAGTGCGCGGGTGAGTGTGGGCTCTGAGCATCCAAGGGCCGGGGCCGCACTCTGAGAGGTAGTATGGCCTGCATCTGTGCTTCTAAAACCTGCTAAAACGTGATTTCTCCCCAGTCCTTGTTATGGAAAAGATAATAATAGCTAACACTTTGTGCCAGACACATAACACACATGTGCGTGCACACGCATGCTCTCTCTCTCTCTGTTACTGATTTAAAACTCACAACACCCAAAAACCTGTAAATGAATATTCATAGCAATACTGTTCATATCCGTTTTATAGATGAAAAATTAGAGAGGGTGAAACATTTTAGAGAGAGGAAGGGAGAGGGAGAGAGTGAAAAGTCAGTGAGGTACAAAGATGTATCTGGCCCAGAGCTAGCAAGTGGCCGGAACTTGCTTTGGAACCCTTGCCTGGCTGGCTCCAGACTGTGGCCATAATTTGACATTATGTTACCTAGATAAAATAAACAGCTTCACACCAAATGAAAGTGAGTTATTACATTGTCGCTGGAGTCTCTGGTCTGGGCTCTGGAGCCTGAGGCTGGAGCTTGCATGTTGAAGGCTGCAGCATCTGCTAGGAGTGATGGCACACCTGCACCAGAGGAGCCTTTTTTTAATCCGAAGAGAACTTGAGAACAGAACAATTTTCTCACGCTGTGATTTAAGCGTTTGTTTTTAATTGGATTTTTTATTATAATAATTATAGATTTATATGCAGTTGTCAGACAAAAGGGAGAATTCCCTATACACTCTACCCATTTCCTGCAATGGTAACATTTCCCCAAACTGCAGTATAATATCACAATCAAGATTCTGACAGGGATACAACCCACAGATCTTATTCAGACGTCTCCAGTTTCACGTGTTGCCATTTGTGTATGTGTGTGTGTATTTAGTTGCCATTTGTGTGTGTGTGTGTGTGTGTGTGTGTGTGTGTGTGTTTTGTTCAATATAATTCCTGGAGATTCATCCGAGTTGTTGTGTATGTCAATAGTTTATTCTTTTTTATTGCTGAGTAGTATTCTGTGGTATGGATATACCAGATTTTGTTTAACCTTTCACGGGTTGAAGGACATCTGGACTGGTACCACTTTTTGGCTATTACAAATAAAGCTGCTATGAGCATTTGTGTATAGGTTTTTCATGATCATAAACTTTCATTATTTCTGGGATAAATGCCATATGACTCCACTGCTGGGTCATATGGTAAGGGCATATTCAGTTTTATCAGAAACTGCCAGGATGCCTGTATATTTTACATTTTCACCAGCAATGTAGGAGTGATTCAATTTTCTGCATCCTTGCCAAAATTTGGTGGTGTCATAGTTTTCGTTACTTTAGCCATTTTGAGAGGTGCGTAGTAATATGCCATCCTGGTCTCAATTTGCATTTCCTTGATGCCTGGTGATGTTGAACATCTTTTCATGTGCTGTTTGCCATCTGCATTTCTCTTCCGTGGATTGTTTATGTCTTTGCCCGTTTTCTGAGTGGATTATTCATATTTTACTGTTGAGTTTTGATAAGTATTTACACATTCTACTTATTAGTCCTTTTGTTGGATATGTAGTTTGGAAATACTTTTCTCCCAGCTTTTAACTTGTCTGTTTAGCCTCTTTACCTGGTTTGTCACAGGACAACCACTTTTAATTTTGATGAGGCCAATTTATGAAAAATTTATTTTATTAATTGTGCTTTTGCTGTCAAGTTTAAGAACTCCTTGCCTAACCCTAGATTCCAAACATTTTCTCCAAGGTGTTTTCCCCCCTTAAAAGTGTAAAAATAATTGTTTTTAAAAAAATATATTTTTATTGATTTCAGAGAGGGAGAGGGAAAGAGAGATAGAAATATCAATGATCAGAATCACTGATTGGCTGCCTCCTGCACACCCCTACTGGGGATAGAGCCCACAATCCTTGATTGGAATTGAACCTAAGACCCTTCGGTCCACAGGCTGATCCCTTATCCCCTGAGACAAATTGGCTAGGGCTAAAATAATTTTACTTTTTACACTTATGGTAAGTCCACGATCCATTTTGAGTTAATCTTTGGATAAGTTACAAGGTTTAGGTTGAGGTTTATTTATTTTTTTTTGCCATATTCTTGTTTTTTAAAAAAAATATATATTTTATTGATTTTTTTACAGAGAGAGAGAGAGCTAGAGAGCTAGAAATGTCGATGAGAGAGTAACATTGACCAGCTGCCTCTTGCACACCCCCTACCGGGGATGTGCCCGCAACCAAGGTACATGCCCTTGATTGGAATGGAACCTGGGACCTTTCAGTCCGCAGACCGACGCTCTACCACTGAGCCAAACCGGTTTCGGCCGTATTCTTGTGTTTTTAAAAGCTGATCTGGGAATCACCTAAAATTCCAGTTTAATGCTACATTTGAGGAAATCCTTGGGTGGTGGGCCGGAGTATTCCAGTGGGATTAGTTTCTAGCTGAGGGATCTGGGTCAGGTTATTTAGCCACTTGGAACTTTAGTCCCCTTGTTTTATAAAACGGGAATCATTTTACCATACAGAGAGTGAAGATCCATTCAGAAAATGGCTATTGAGTGCCTATTATGTGCCAGGACGATTATAGCTGTGAGGGGTATAGGACTGGGACAAAGGTTACTAGCATGAGAGTTCTTCTGCCTGGGGAGCTCACATTTTGGTGGGAGGAGACAGGAAACAACGAAATTCATAGTTTGTCAAATGATAGTAAGTGCTAGGGAGGGGTGTGTGTGGTGGTAGGAGGACTGTTATTTTAAAAAGGCTCAAGAGTCTAGTTTACTGAGAAGGTGACATTTTAGCAGAGACCGGAAGGAGGTGAGGACTGGGCCATGCAGGAAGCTGGAGGCATTGTGGGGGTGGGGGTGGGAGTAGGGTGGGGGTGGGGGCGGGGATGGGGGGGAGGGTGGTCCGGTGGCGGTGCGGGGAGGAGCATTCCAGGCTGACTGAGAATAGTAAGCTCAGTCTAGGCTGGAGCATGCTTGGCATGTGTGAGGAGCGGCAAGGAGACCAGTGTGGCTGCAGGCTAGTGAGTGAGGGGGAGGGGGCAGGAGAGAAGGTCATGACCACATTGGGGATGTGGGACTCAGGGCCGTTTCACTTTGAGTGAGCTGGGGAGCCACAGTGGGGTCTGGAGAGCAGCAGTGCCCTTACCTGCTTTGTTTAAAGGGATGATTCTGGCCCTTTTGTGGAGCAGAGACTCTGGGAGAGGAAGGGGACCGAGGAGGGGCCAGTGAGGAGGCTACGGCAGCAGTCAGCGGAGAGATGGCGGAGGCCGAGAGCTGGGAGGAAAGGGGGAGGTGGTGAAAAGTGGTTAGAGTTTGGGTTTGTGCTGACGGTAGAGCTAACTGCGCTTGCTGACGGATTGGAAATGCATCGAGAGAGAAGGGAAGGGAGAGAAGTCAGGGGTGGCTCCCAGGTGTTTTGTTTGAGCAGCTGGGAGGATGGAGTTGTCATTTCCTGTGAAGGAGCAGACTTGGGGAGGGGCAGCTGTGACGGGGTTCGGAGATCAGGAGTGCTGTGTTGGAGCTGTTGATTTAGTCGGCCAGTGGAGATACTATCCGGCCGATGGATTTATGAGTGTGGAGTTCAGAGAAGTGGTTCCGGTCGCAGATTCGAACGTGGATTTCATCGGTATAGACGTGGCGTAGATGGCATTTAAAGCCATGCGACTGGATGAGGTCATCTATGCGGGTGGTTCCCAGCCAGGGGTGATTTGTCTCCCAGGAGACATTGGCAGTGTCTGGAGGCATATTGGTTGTCACACCTGGGGTTGGGGTGCTGATGGCATGAAAGCGGGGAGGAAGCAGAGAAGCTGCTAAACATCCTGTGATGCACAAACAGCTCCTCACAGCAAAGGATTACCTAGTCCACATGTGTCAAACACAAGGCCCGCGGGCCAAATCCAGCCCGCCAGGCCTTGCAATGTGGCCCGCACCGCGCTGTCATCACTGCACTCCGCTGTCAGTTTATGACATTGTCAGTTATGACTGTTCAGTAAACCATTCGGCCCGCGATTTAGGCTGGATTTTAGATTTTGGCCCCTTCTCTGATTGAGTTCAACACCCCTAACCTAGTCCATAATGTCGACAATGCCGAGGCTGAGAACCCCGGATTTAGTCCTTGGGTTTTTAGGAAATAAGTGGAGATGGAAGGGAGGACTTGTGAAGCCTCCAGTGTGTTGAACGCAATGCAGGTAATTGCATACAAATGCAGCAAATGCGTGGGAAATCCTGGTATAGTGCCTACCTCACAGGAGGCACTCAGTCGTTTTATGGCGTTTTGAACTCGCCAGAGCCAGTTCTGGCCTGGTACTCAGAACAAACGAAGCCAGTGCTAGGGGTCCATGGAGAATCTCCCCTCCGTGCACAGATGGGGCACTGAGACCCCGAGAGGGGCAGGCACTCACTGGTGATCACACAGAGGGTTAACAAACCAGGTTTCCGCACGGCCAGCATGGCTCAGAGATTGAGCATCGACTTTTGATGTGAACCAGGAGGTCGTGGTTTGATTCCTGGGCAGGGCACGTGCACGGGTTACGGGTTCGATCCCCAGTGAGGGGGCGTGCAGGAGGCAGCCGATCAGTGATTCTTTCTCATCATTGATGTTTCTATCCTTCCTTCTCCCTTCCTCTCGGAAATAAAAAAAGTAAATGAAACCAGGTTCCCTGGTGACGGCTGTTAATCCCATTTTACAGATGAGTAAATTGAGATTTGGAGATGTAGTCACTTGCCCAAAGCTACACAGTGAGTCCACAGTAGAGTCAGGACCAAAGTTGGAACGCACTGACTTCCAATCCACTGTTGGAAACAACAACAAAACAGCTGCCGTCGTGGGCTGAGCGCCCGCTTTGTGCCAGGTACTCTAAACACTTCTTCCCACAGGCTGGCCAGGATGGAAGCTCGGGCAGGACCCCCACGGCTCACCCTGCCCCTTTAAATTATATGGCTCATCCTGTCCCTTTAAATTACATGCTTCTTGTTGTTGACATAACCGCCCCCTCCTTGCTTAGGTGCCTGGGCCAGGGGTTGCTTTGTTGTTGGCCAGCTGTGTTGTCATCTCCTCTATCCCCCTGACACTCCCCTCCCACAGTATTATTGGCCATAAAAACAATAATATAATGTCAGTAGAAGGCATCTTTAAAAATCGCTCTAAATCTCAGCATCCTAGCCCAACAGCTGTTTTAGTTTTCCTGCCTTCTTCAAATCTCTGCCCATATGTCTACAGCACACATTTTTGTACCCTTGTCATTGGGATGTAGAAAGCGTTTGTATTCTGCTTCCTTTGCTTGATGTTGTTATATGGGTTATGTTGTTTATAATTATGTTTATTGGCTGTAGAACTCTGTTGAGTGTCTCCATATTGCTGGACTATTTGTTTCTAGACTCCTATGGTTATAAATAATACTACACTGAAACAGGGCTTAGCTCGCTTTATTTCCTTCCCCAGTTTCCGTTAGGATAAATAAATAGGAGTGGTCTAAGAAAGAGCTTTGGCATATAATGCTTTATTTTAATTTAAGAAATATATTGTTATTGATTTCAATGATGAGAGAGAATCATTGACCAGCTGCTTCCTGCACACCCCACACTGGGGACGGAGCCCATAACCCAGGCATGTGCTCTGACTGGGAATTGAACCGTGACCTCCTGGCTCACAGGTCGATGCTCAACCACTGAGCCACGATGGCCAGGCAACATATATCGCTTTACAAAATGGTGGTGCTAATTTATACTGCTACCAGTACCTCACCTTAGTGCACACATATTCGTTCTCGAATATGAGCTGGGCAGTTTGACCCATTTTATGTAATTCTCACACTTGCTGTCCACAAAGTAGGTGTTATCTTCATTTTTCTTTTTTTTCTAGTCAAGGACCATATGTCCAAAGAGTTGAGTCACTTGCCTGAAGCTACAGAATTAATAAGGGTTAGATTAGGGTTTGAAATTTGGAGCCCTGGACCCCATTCCAGAGTCCCTTCCACCAGAAACAGCCGAATGGCTCAGGGTTATTGTACCCGCATTAGCATTATTAAAATAAACGCATTCGGATTAATTTAACAGATGTGAGCCGTTAGCCTCGTTGTTTTAATGTGCATTTTGACCCTTGATCTCCGAGTGGCCTGCAGCCCTGTGGAATTCAGCGGGATGGGGCTTTGAGGGCCCCATGCTCTGTTTTGCCAACGTGTGCTGGCAGCTGAAGAGAGTGTGTCTGGGTGCCAGATGGTTTTTGGAAACACAGAGAGACTCATGAATTCACACCCCTCAATCAACATATCAGTCTCTAGTCAACAAACTATTTGAGCCTCTGGATCTGCCCAGATTTGATCAGGGTGGGGGGGGGGGGGAGATGCAGGGAAAAGTGAGCTTTCTTTTCAAAGACCCCTCAGTCGGGCGAGGTAGGCGGGGGCTGACACAGCTGGTGCGGAGTGAGATGGCCCCGTGGGAGGGTGGACGTTTCATCCTCCAGTTGAGGTTGCTATTTTGTGCCCTGAACCTGAGCAGGCCGCCAGTGCTTAAAAATCTGGAGGTTTCACATACAAACCTAAACTTCTGGCTTCTCTTTAAAAAAAAAAAAAAAAAAAAAAGGGGAGGATCTGGCAACCCCGAGCCTGTGTCCTGCCTGGCAACACCGCCTGGAGCTGGGCGGCAGCTGCCCTTTTAGGATGGGATGCTCATCGCCCTGTTTGTCATAGTCCCGGCCCAGTCTGTGTCTCCAGTTTACACAGTGTCCTACGCCCTTCTCTGAATCTGCAGGAGGGCAAAGGCAGCAGGGAGGATGGAAAGGAATGTGGGGCAGGTACTTCCAGGGGTAGGGATGGTGTGAATTGAGCTGCAGGGACCAAGACCTGCTCTCATTAGTGCACATAAAGCAGTGGTGCTTTGGCTCCCATAGACGCCTTGGGACAGCCAGGACCAGAGCCCGAAAGTCAGGGAATACAGCTACGACCTCTGAACAAGAGAGCAGAGTGAGTATACGCAGAGTCCGCCCCCTCCACCCCAGACACGTAAGAATGGTGGGTTCAAACAAAACCGCCTAGGAAAACATTAGGAAAATCTATGTGGGCCAGGAACGGGGAAGAGAATATAAGTGCAGGACGTGGGCTTGCAGCCAGCAGCCCGCAGGTTGCAGCGAGCAGTGGGAGCCAGCTCTTTCATGTCCTTGACGGACGGGGATAGGGAGCCAGACTGTAAGAAGTCAGAGATGGGCCTTGCTCCTAGCAGGTGCTGACCTGTCTCTTTGGAGGCCGGGTCTATGACTGAAGACGCGGTTTGCCTGTGGCTCAAGGAAGGAGAGAGTGCAGGGAGGAAACAGAAAGTGTCACGGTGCTGTCCTTGGGGCCAGCCTCGAACGCTGTCCTCCCCGTGTGTCTGAGTCAAGAGCAACCTGGGGTGATGTTTCCCTTTGCATCTTCTTTGTCAAGGACATCCCGAGCTCATTAATCATGTCACAAATGATGACAGGGACACACTGAATCCTCGTAAGAGGCCCGGCAGCAGTACCCTCACCTGCTCCTTAAGGTGTGTCTGGAGGTCCTCTACCCGGGACACTTTGCAGGTACTCGCAGAAGCTCACTTTGGAGGTATGGAGACCACATTTCACAGAACCAGGGTGCCAGAGAGAAAAGGATCCTTACAAATCATCAATCTTGGCCTCTTTGCTCGTTTTCCAGGCGAGGAAATGGAGGCCCCGAGGTTTGCCTGAGGTCATACAGCTGGTTAATGCCGACGCAGGCCTGGGCGCTGAGCCCCTGGATTCCATCCTGGCTTCACTTCAGAAGCTTCAATTGTTGCTTTTATTTTGTTTTTTTAAAAAGATTTAAGCCGAAACCGGTTTGGCTCGATGGATAGAGCGTCGGTCTGCGGACTGAAGGGTCCCAGGTTCGATTCCGGTCAAGGGCATGTACATTGGTTGTGGGCACATTTCCAGTAGGGAGTGTGCAAGAGGCAGCCGATCGATGTTTCTCTCTCATCAATGTTTCTAACTCTCTATCCTCCCTTCCTCTCTATAAAAAATCAATAAAATATATAAAAAAAATAAAAAGATTTTAAAATAGATTTTTAGAGAGACAGGAAGGGAGAGGGAGAGAAAGAGGGGGGAAAACATTGATGGGAGAGCAGAACATCGATTGGCTGCCTCCTGCACAACCTCCATCAGTGACTGAGCCCACAGCCTGTCATGTGCCTGACTGGGAAGTGAACCAGCAACCCTTTGCTGCAATGGGACAACACTCAACCAACTGAGCCATGCCAGCCAGGGCGAGAAGCCTCAGGACTTTAATTTATAAAATGGGGACAACTTTCTGGTCCCACAGAATCATCAAGAAGCTATAACACATTCCTCCCTTGTTTGAGTACCTGTCTCTCCTGGTGTAATTTTTTTTTGGACGGTGAATTCTTAAAAATTCACCTGAGTAGTGGTTTAAGATAATGGATTCTGGAGCCAGCTTGTCCTGGTTTAGATCTCAGCTTTACCACTTACTGTCTATGTAACCGTGGGAAAGCTGCTTAATCTCTCTGTGCCTCCATTTCCACATCTTTAGGACAGGGCTAATAATAGCACCTGCCTATTGGGTTAAAGTGAGGATTAAATAAAATAAAGCATTTTAAAGGCTCTCAAACAATGCCTGGCATATGCAAAGCCTCCAGTAAATGTTAACTGCCATTATTATTATATTATTATTATTATTATTATTATCCTTACATAACATGTATTTCCCTTTTTGCTTTGGCAGCCAGGGAACTCACCACCCAATTTGAATCTTACATTTAGGATCTCTCCCTCCCCCACTCCCTCTTTCTCAGGACTTAATGGCATGCATTTCTGTTTCCCCAACATTCTCTGGCATTATTTAACTGTTTGACTCTAATTTCCTTTCTCATCCTGATTTCTAAATGGTATTGTATCATATGTTTCAAAACAACTTGGAATTTAATCACGTAAGAAAAATATAGCAATAGGCTGATTCAGATTGGCCTGATGGGGTCCAGGAATGAGGAGGTGAACTGTGTTCTTAAAACAAAAGTATAGCTAATCGTTGGTAGGGCCTATTGTGTATCAGCTTTTGTTGCATGTACTTGGCATGCAGGACCCTAAACTCCACAACCATGCTATGAGGCAGGGCTTATTATTATCTCATTTTGAAGCTGAGGAAACTAAGGCTCAGAGAGGTGGGGCGTCTCAGCCAGTGGTTGCCAGCTGCAAGAGGCAGAGCCAGGCTGCGGCTGTGGCCCCACCTGACTCCGGAACACACACTCCTACTTCCTGGGGGTCCCTGGAGCTCTAGGGGACAAAGGAGGGATGATTTTAGTCAGCCGACTGAGATGTTTTCTCTCTGACTTATCTTCCTCTTCTCTCCCCATTGCCTCTGCCTTCTCTCTTTCCCGGGGTTCCAGAGCCCATGCGGGCCCCCAAAGGCCTGGCGTTCGCGGAGATCCAGGCCCGCCAGCTGACCCTGCAGTGGGAGCCACTGGGCTACAATGTCACGCGCTGCCACACCTACACCGTGTCCCTGTGCTACCACTACATCCTGGGCAGCAGCCACAACCAGACGGTGCGGGAGTGCGTGCGGATGGAGCGGGGCGCCAGCCGCTACACCATCAAGAACCTGTTGCCCTACCAGAATGTTCACGTGCGCCTCGTGCTCACGAACCCCGAGGGGCGCAAAGAGGGCAAGGAGGTCACCTTCCAGACGGACGAGGACGGTAAGGTCCCCGGCCCCGGTCCCAGGCCCCCAGTGCCTCCTACAGACACCCCCTGTCTGAGGCTGGAATGCATATAGGACATTTTTTTTTTGGTTTAGGATTAAACCAACTCTATAACAACAAAGTCATGATAGCTAATATTATTCTCTGGAAGCCTTTGGGTTAACTGGTATAATTTCTTTCTTAAATGTTTGGAAGAATTCATCAGTGAAGCCATTGGAGTTTTCTTTGTGGCAGTGTTTTCTCATAACAGTTTTTTGTTACTTTATTTGTTTGTTAATCCTCACCCGAGGATATTTTTCCATTGATTTTTTTCCATTGAGGGGTAGAGACAGATGGAAAGAGAGAGAGAGAGAGAGAGAGAGAGAGAGAGAGAGAGAGAGAGAGAGAGAGAGAGAGATTGATTGGTTGCTTCCTGCACCAGCTCCAACCAGGGCAGGGGACTGAGCCTGCAACTGAGGTACATGCTCTTGACCAGAATCGAGCATGGGACTCTTCAGTCCATGGGCAGACGCTCTATCCACTGAGCCAAACTGGCCAGGGACACAGTTTTAATTTTAAAAATAGATTTTGGAATATTCAGATATATATTTTTTTAATATTACTTTTGGTGTACTGTGTTTTAAGGTATTTGTTCATTTTACCTAAATTGTCAAATTTCTTGTTATACGTTGATTATAATATTCTCTTATTACATTTATTTGATGTCTACAGGGTCTATGTGATATCTCCCTTTTCATTCCCGGTAATCCGCATCTTCTCTCTTAGGAGTTGAACTATGTTATTAAAATCATACCTAATATTTTGTAGGGCCTATTTCCTATTAGCTGTTGTATCACATACTATGCACATATTATCTTAAATTTCACAACCATCCTAGGAGGAGGGTCTATTATTATTATCTCATTTTGAAGCTGAGGACACTAAGGCTCAGAGAGGTGAAACAACTCAGCCAGTGTTTCCAGCAAATGTAGAGAAGGAAAAACAATTTTCTTTTTCTTCCCACCTTAGTTTCGTTGGCTGGGCCCTATAAATTGGACTGAGAAAAGACAGATTAACAAGGGAAAACTGGAGTTTATTACCATGTGACTTGCACATGCATGTGGGAGTGTGTGCTCAGTGATGAGTAACTCAAAGGGGTGGTTAGAACTTGGGCTTATATGGCATCTTAATAAAAGAACAATGAATTTTTAGAGAAGTGACAAAACAAAGGAAAAGGACCTTTTTAGGATCAGCAAATTATGAGAAGGCAAAAATACGGGGAGACTAGATAAGGGCTAGTTAGTAAAGTTTGTGTAGATTCTTCTAGTCTAGAGTTGTCCACTGATTAACTGCTTTCCTTCCAGGTAGAGAGGGGAAGGGGGCAGCTTTACAAATTTGTGTCCTTCTTTTAGGCCAGTGGTCGGCAAACTCATTAGTCAACAGAGCCGAATATCAGCAGTACGATTGAAGTTTCTTTTGAGAGCCAAATTTTTTAAACTTAAACTTCTTCTAATGCCACTTCTTCAAAATAGACTCGCCCAGGCCATGGTATTTTGTGGAAGTGCCGCATTCAAGGGGCCAAAGAGCCGCATGTGGCTCTTGTGCTGCAGTTTGCCGACCACGGTTTTAGGCTAATAGGGGAGGGTGGGGAACTTTCCTTGTATAGTCCTTACTTAACATCGTTGATAAGTTCTTGGAAACTGTGACTTTAAGTGAAACAACCTATAACACAACCAATTCTACCAGAGGCTTCATTGATATAAACCAAGTTTAAGTTCTGGTGGCATATTTCTGATTAATGACCCCAAACACTTCTAATGTTAAACATTTAAATAAATGTCAGCTATACACACATTTTAAAAAGATGGTTAAGCCAAAACCGTTTTTGGCTCAGTGGATAGAGCGTCGGCCTGTGGTCTGAAAGGTCCCAGGTTTGATTCTGGTCAAGGGCATGTACCTTGGTTTCGGGCACATCCCCAGTGGGGGGTGTGCAAGAGGCAGCTGATCGATGTTTATTTCTCACCGATGTTTCTAACTCTCTATCCCTCTCTCTTCCTCTCTGTAAAAAAATCAATTAAAAAATACATATAGAATAAAAAGATGGTTAAAAACAAGTAAGATAATTATTTTTCAACCCATTTATTCCAGTTCACGATTGAGGGAGCTGGAACTCAGGGCCCAAGTCAGGACCCCACCCTGGACAGGGCGCCCTTCCATCACAGGGCATAGCACAAGCACTCACTGGGATCATTCAGACACAGCACTCATCTCACACACACACATCTTGGGGACATGGGAAGACACTGGACTGCCCAGAGAAAACCCACAAGGACATGGGGAGAACAAATTCCACAAAGACAGTGACCCGGCCAGGAATCGATCATTTTTTTCTGATCAGCATTATAATGAACCATATTGAATGAAAAGACGTTATTCAAGGACCTGCTGTATCTGTTTCTCCTCAAGTCCCCTCTCAACTCAGCTCCAAATAATCTTTATGCCAAAGTGGCCTATTTCGGGGTGCCATACTCTGCTACCCTGCACAACCTCTCAAGTTCAACATCAGATTACTCTGTTCTTAAAATCTTTTGACCTCTGCCCTTCTCTCCCGCCCAAGGTATATTGTTGTGGCGTCACCCCATTCAGACCAGGCCTCAGTGGGGCTGCTCCACCTTCTTCCTTCTTTCTCTGCCCCGCTCCTTCCCCTCCCCCCAGTAACTGCTGGATATTTAACATTTTATGCTTTTCATGTAAGTATTACTATAATACTTCTAGGACGTACGCCTCTATCAAGAGGTCAGCTCAGTGAGTTCTCACAGACTGGACACATCAGGATAACTCACACCCAGACCAAGAAATAGCATCCCCGGCTCCTGGGACCCCCTTCCCCCCACAACCTCCCAAGAGGAACCACCATCCTGACCTGTAATGCCATTGATTAACTCTGCTTGGTTCTGAATTTCATAACAGTGAAATCATACAGTGTGTATTCGTTTTATAACAGTGAAAAGACTGGCTTCTTTCTCTCAACCTTTTGCTTGAGAGATTCGGCCATGTTGCGTGTTCAGTTCTATAGAACTTATTCTCATCGCTGAATAGATAGATGGTTCTGTGCAGATACCACCTTTATTTATCCTATTTACTCTTGTTGGGCGTCTCAGTTGTTTCCAGGGTTCAGCTATTTTAAATTGTGCTGTAAAGAAAAATCCTTGTAGATTTTTTTTGGAGTAGATTTACACATTTCTGATGGCTGTGTCCATCATAGGTAGCTAGATCCAGCTTCCCCAAGTGCTTGCATCAATGTACACTCGCACTAGCAGTTGTGTGAAAATTCCCGTTGCTCTGCATCCTCACCAACACTTGGAATTGTCTTTTGCGTTGTATCCTTTTGGCGGGCTGGGGGGTGGGGTGGGGGTGGGCTCATTTTCACA
The DNA here is from genome assembly GCF_964339955.1 of Pipistrellus hanaki. Lineage (NCBI taxonomy): Eukaryota > Metazoa > Chordata > Mammalia > Chiroptera > Vespertilionidae > Pipistrellus > Pipistrellus hanaki. The sequence continues at coordinate 183,153,593 of NC_140504.1, read as the reverse complement.
CAGAGCACTGTGGCTCTCATTGATTGTTGTCTTGGTTTCTGCTTCCCCTGCCCTCGGAGCCCAGCTTCCCCACAGCGGTTTATTAAGGTGTTTTTCCAAACAAAGACCATCCTCTTCCTAGGAGAAATTCCTGTGACTGCTGTTAAGATGATACATGTGAACGAGAGCAGACAAAACAAAACAAAACCGTGCCCCCAAGGGTTTATGCTGAAATGCTAACTGTATTATTCTTTGGCTAATGGAACTGTAGGTGCCATTAATTTTCTTCATGCTCCTTTTGATTTTCTACATTGAACGTATTGTTTGTGTAATTAGAAAATTTCAGACAAGAATATATCTCTATCCACAATTCCGCCACTAATGCAGTTTGTTTTCGTTTCTCTGGCAAATGTTTGTGTTTTCTGAAAGCCACTTAACTGGGTCCAAATAGGACCATTCAAACATTCTTCTCAGCTGAATGCAACCTGCACAGTTATGACAATGCCAGCTACCCTTTTTGAGTACTCAGGAATGGGGTGAACCATAGGAAATTGTGGTAGGTATGTCGCATCATTTAATTTTGGTGAAAGAGGAGTTATCATCACCCCATTTCACTGATGAGGAAACCGAGGACCCAGAGAGGCTGAGTAATCTGAGCATACCAGTTAGGAAATGGTAAGGCTGGAATTTGAGTTCAGGTATCTGGCTACGCAGCCAGCTTCCCCCTGCCCATGCCCTTTCCCTCGCAGTGCCTGGTGGGATTGCAGCCGAGTCCCTGACCTTCACTCCACTGGAGGACATGATCTTCCTCAAGTGGGAGGAGCCGCAGGAACCCAATGGCCTCATCACTCAGTATGAGGTGGGTTTGGACCCCATTATAGCGAGGGCCTCTGGTGGAAGGCGGCACCCAGCTTGGAGAAGGAGATGCAGGGTGGGGGATGGGAGTGATCATTGAGGTTCCTTCAGCTGTGATCAGAGTCTGTGGGTTACAGAGACAAGGGACCGGAAGGCAGGAGAGAGAGGAGAAGGTGCCCAGAGGCCTGGGCGAAGGGGCAGGCACAGTCCCACTGAGCCTCTCCCTTGGCCCAGCCTTATCCCGAGCTCACCTGAATCATGATGGGAGGGAGGCTGTGGGGCCAGTGATGCCCTTCCCTATTCCTGTGCCTCCCCACCTGCCCACCTGCCCATCCTGCCCCCAGATCAGCTACCAGAGCATCGAGTCGTCAGACCCGGTGGTGAACGTGCCAGGCCCACGACGTACCATCTCCAAACTCCGCAATGAAACCTACCACGTCTTCTCCAACCTGCACCCGGGCACCACCTACCTCTTCTCCGTGCGAGCCCGCACCGGCAAAGGCTTCGGTCAGGCGGCGCTGACCGAGATCACCACCAACATCTCAGGTCAGCTCCGGCCCGTGGCCTGGCCCTTTTGGAGGAGACTCAGAATTCTGGGGTTTCGTGGGCACCGAGGGGGTGCGGGGGACCTCCTGGAGGTGGTTTGAGTGGGCTCCTGCTGAGAGAAATGAACCATTTAGGGTTTGAGGTCAGGGAGAATGAACAGAGGGCTTAGGAGACCGTGGTTAGTGGAATCAGAGGGCTGAGGTCAGGGGTCAGGGAAGCTCAAGTGAGAGAGAACCAGGAACCCAAGGCTGAGGGGGAAGAGATCTAAGGACAGGGGTCCAGGAAGGCGGTGCTTACGTTCCTGTCCCCTTCCCCAGCTCCCAGCTTTGACTATGCTGACATGCCGTCGCCCCTGGGGGAGTCTGAGAACACCATCACCGTGCTGCTGAGGCCTGCCCAGGGCCGCGGTGCGCCCATCAGGTGGGAGAGCCTGGACGGAGGGGTGGGAGGTCAGGGCCGGAGGGAGGAGGCCCCTGCTCTGACCCAGAGCCCCCACACAGGCCAGCTCACCCTGGTCCTCCTCAGTCTCCCACTCAGTTCAGTGCGTCTGGAAGAGGATGTTCTGTGGTCACGGGCAGGCAATGTCTGTTGCCACGCCCTCTGAGGCCATGGGAGTCTGGCGGTCATTGTCATGAGCTCTCTGGTCAGTGTCCAGCCTGAAGAGGTGACTGTCCAGGCTTCTCCAGAAGGCCTCCCCTCAGACACCTTGGAGCAGTGAACTTTGGGGCCTTCTTTCTTCTCGGCTTATTTCCTGGAGGGTTCTTCCCAGGGAGACGCAGGGATGGGCTTTCTAGGAGGCTGGGCAGCCAGCCGGATAGCGCCATCTCTCTGGTGTGGCTTCTCCATTTCCTTCCCCCAGAAGAGGCTGGGCTGCTGGTGCCATGGTGGCTGCCTTTGCTGGGGAGAAGGTGCGGGCAGCAAGTACGCGTGTGAGAGAAAGACATGGGATGTGTGGATGCGATGCCTGGTGTGGATGTGAGAGTGTGTGTAGGTGAGAGGTTGAGGGTTTTGTGGGGTTTGTGCACATACTCACTGCCAGCCAGACACCATGCTAGGGACTTTACTTGCATGGACATACACTGAGATTATTATGATCTCTGAACGCATAATAATCTGGCCACTCAGTGTATAATAAAAGGCTAATATGCAAATTGTCCCATTGACCAGGAGTTCAACCAGCAGGCAGGCCGGCCAACCACCCTTGTCTCCTCCCCCTGGCAGGCTGGCCGGACCCCACCCATGCACAAATTCATGCACAGGGCCTCAAATAAATAATCTCTCTCTCTCTCTCTCTCCCTCCCTCTCTCTCTCTCTCTCTCTCTCTCTCTCTCTCTCTCTCTCTCTCTCTGAGTGGCCAGATTATTAAGTGTTCAGAGATCATAATAATCTGGCCACTCCGTGTCTATGTATACCCTCATGGCATCCTGTGAAGGAGTACTAATATCTTATATTACACCTCAGGAGACAGGCTCAGAGCCTAAAGGACTTGCCCCCAAGGCCGCACAGCTGGTGAGAGAGAGAGAGCTGGGGTTCTACCCCAGGTCTGTCTGCAAAGCCAGTACCTTTCCTTGAAGTCACAGCGCCTCCCCACCCCTCTGGTCCATCCCCTCCTTCCACAAAGGTCCATGCATGGGGACAGGGTGACAGCGTGTCTTCGGGCAGGGGTGGGGCATGGCGGGCCCTGTCAAGAAGGCAGTGAGCTGCTCAGGTACCCGTGACACCCCTCACTCTTCCACTCTACCCTCCGCTCTTTTCTCCTGCTCTGCCTCCCCCATATTGGCCACGGCAAAGCCCGTCAGAGGTTGATTCCCAGACCTTCAGGGGAGACCCGGAGAAACGTCAGGGCATCTGAGGGGCATTTTGCATTTTTTAAAAAAATATATCTTATTGATTTTGTACAGAGAGGAAGGGAGAGAGATAGAGAGTTAGAAACATCAATGAGAGAGAGTCATCGATCAGCTGCCTCTTGCACACCCCCTACTGGGGATATGCCCACAACTAAGGTACATGCCCTTGACCGGAATTGAACCCGGGTCCCTTCAGTCCCCAAGCCGACACTCTATCCATTGAGCCAAACCGGTTTTGGCGCATTTTGCACTTTACAGGAGTCTCAGAGGAATTGGGAAACCTCCTACTTTCCTTGTCCTTGGAGGGCTCCTGGGAGCTGCCTGCTCAGCATCCCTCTGGGAGCTGATGAAGAGGCTGGGCAGAGTGGGGGATGGTGGTGGAGAAGGGAGAGGTACAATGGTTGTGCAACGTTGGGTATGTCCCTTCACCTCTCTACGCTCCCTTTCCTTATCTGCATAATTGGGATCATGCCAGGTCAAGCTGTGCTTTTTCATGGCTAACGCCGATTATCATCGTCTGCTGGTGGGACTTGGGGCCGGGCGAGGCCCGAATTCAGCCTGGCGAGTGGGGGCCGAGAGGGGCCTGGGCTGGTATTTGCAACGCGCTAGCGACAGGGACCCTGTGTGGCCCAAATCCCAGGATGTTGGGGTGATTCCCCCCACAACTTGGAGGCTCAGAAGAAGCAGCTGGAGAGCAAGGCAAAGGCGGTTCTCCTCCCCGGGGCGCAGGCTGTCAGGACGGGGTGTCACATGCCAAGACGTGATCAAGGCTGTGACTGGCAATATTTAAATTTGTCAGCATTCATTTAGTTGCTCTTGGCTTTGTTCCACAGCGGATGTGGAGGAGCTCACAGCAAAAGGCCATTCAGTGAAGCGATATAAACAAAAAGAAATACACAAGCCGGGACCAGGAGACACAAACCAGAGGGAATACAGACCAGGGAGCATTACCAGCCATTAGGACCGTGAGGTGTCGGGGCTCAGAGCTATAAATGCCGGGCAGCCTCTGGTGGGGAGGGTTTCTGGAGGTAGGGTTAGTGTGCCCTTGCTTGCTTGCTCAGGGACAGTCTCCCCAACAGGAAGTCACTTCCAGGAAGACTAGCTCCCCAAGTACCTAACCCAGGGCCCATTGTCTGAGCTCAGTGAACGTTTCCTGAATGAATGAATGCATCTAGCCTACCTCTAGTTTAAGAGGCTCAGAGGGAGCCCATGGTGATGCCGGTGGAGGCTGAGGCCATGGTTTCCGGTTTCCCCCGACCTGTGGCAGGCTCTGGAAGACTCTTTGAGGACTCTGGCTGGGGCTTTCGGGCTTGGCTCACCTGAGCAGAGCCCACGTTCAGCCTTCATCACAGTAATGACAGCTGACAGGCGTTGGGCTGCTTGCTAGACTTGCCTCCTCCCTCACATCTTCCTCATGGAACAGGCCTGTGATAACTCCCGTTCTACAGAGGATGACATTGAGGCGGGGGTGGGGGTGGTGGTGGTGTGGGGGTTTAAATGATTTGCCCAGCCGAAACCGGTTTGGCTCAGTGGATAGAGTGTCAGTCTGCAGACTGAAAGGTCCCAGGTTTGATTCCGGTCAAGGGCATGTACCTTGGTTGCGGGCATATCCCCAGTAGGAGGTATGCAGGAGGCAGCAGATCGATGATTCTCTCTTATCGATATTTTTAACTCTCTATCCCTCTCTGTAAAAAAAAAAAAAATCAATAAAATATATTAAAAAAAAATGATTTGCCTGGGTAGCAAGAGGCAGAGCCGAGATTAGCCCAAGCTGGGCCTGACCCCAAAGCCCATGCCATTGGGCCCCAGATGGCTCTCTCTCCCGACCTAGCCCCATCACCTCGCTCCCCCCTCTCCCTCCAGCGTGTACCAGGTGATCGTGCAGGAGGAGCGGCCGCGGAGGCTGCGGCGGGAGCCGGGCGGCCAGGACTGCTTCCCGGTGCCGCTGACCTTCGACGCGGCGCTGGCCCGCGGCCTGGTGCACTACTTCGGGGCCGAGCTGGCGGCCAGCAGCCTGCCCGAGGCCATGCCCTTCACCGTGGGCGACAACCAGACCTACCGCGGCTTCTGGAACCCACCGCTGGAGCCCAGGAAGGCTTACCTCATCTACTTCCAGGCAGCGAGCCACCTGAAGGGGGTGAGGGCAGGCCGGGGTCCGGGTGGGGTCGTTGGGGGGCAGACTGGGGACACCTAAGAGCTGGTGGCCACCGAGGCCGGAGACCCCTCCGGGCCCTGCCCCTTCTCCTGATCCCCGCCCCTCTATTGGCCCCTGCCCTCCTCTGAGCCCCGCCCTCTCCCAAACCTCTCCTCCCGGTGCCCGCCCTCATAAGCCCGCCCTTCCTCGAGCCCCGCCCACCCTTCTGACCCCATGCTCTGCAACTCCAGCACTACCCTCTTCCAGAGCCTTTCCCCCACACCATACTCCTTTAAAAAAATATATATATATATATTTTATTGATTTTTTACAGAGAGGAAGAGAGAGGGATAGAGAGTTAGAAACATTGATGAGAGAGAAACATCGATCAGCTGCCTCTTGCACACCCCCTACAGGGGATGTGGCCGCAACTATGACCAGAATCCAACCTGGGACCTTTCAGTCCGCAGGCCGACGCTCTATCCACTGAGCCAAACCGGTTTTGGCACCACACTCCTTTTTTTCTAAGCCCCAGTCTGGTCCCTGTCCCCTCCCTGAGCCCTGGTCTTCAACCTGGGCGCCTCTCTCCCCAGAGGGGTCCTTCTCAGGTTCCTGCTTTCACCAGACCTTGAGGCCTAGAACCCGCCTCCTCTTTGAAGCCCTGCTCTTCTCCAGGCCCCTCCCTCCCTGATCTCTCTTTCCCAGGCCTAGCCCTTCCAACCAGATCCCTGGACCCAGGCCCTAGCCCAATTCTGGAGGCTCCGCCCCCTTTCTTTCCCTGTTCCCAGTGCCTTCCTTAAGGCATTGCCCCACGTGCAGGCCTCTTCCCTCCCAGTTCCCCCAGGCCCTCCTGCCCGATGGGTGTCTTTAGTTACAGTCCACACCAGACAAGCCCTGACCAGGCCCAGGACACGTGTCCGAGGCTTCCTCCTGGGGAGGGTCAGGCCTGGGCTTCCGAAGTGCTGAGACCCCCATCTGTGCCTCCAGGAGACCCGGCTGAACTGCATCCGCATCGCCAGGAAAGGTGAGTCCTCCTGCTGGCCGGTTCCTCACTTGCTGGCCTTTGGGAGCTGGACCCTGAGCACCAGAGCTGTGGGAGCAGAGGGGGGTGGTCCGGCCTGCCTCTCTGGGGTCAGGAAACATTTTCCTTCTTGGCCCAAGGGCAGCAGGGATAACCCCCTCCCTCCCCTCTCTCCTCATGGTCACAGAAGGGGCCTTGGTAAGGGCTTGGGACAGGCCTGAGGATGGGCACCCATTATGGTTGGGCCATGGGAGTGATGGGTGCTGGGCACTAGCTGTGCCGGGGCAAATAAGAACTCCCTTTCCTGTGGTGGGGACAGGGTGGGCCCTCCTGTGTAGGGACTGTCTCTGCTCCCAAACCGGAAGGGTGGCTGGTTCCCCATCCTGAGATGCCCTAATCACACCCTAGGTACATAATTATCTCCTCCCATCACCTCCCAGGAGGGCCAGAAGCTGGGTCTGAGGGTCCCAGTCATCCTCCAACCCCCATTCCCTGAAGGATGGGGGGACGGGAGAAGGCAGAGAGGAGATGGGGGCTATTCCTGATAGGGGAGCAGTGCGGGTAAAGCCTCTGACACGGGGATGCAGAAGGTGTGAGGGGCGGTGAGGAGACCCATGGAGGAGGGGCACTTGTCTCTGTGCATGTGTGTTTGTGCAGCCCGGTGCATTCCTTGTGGCTCAGACCAAGGGGTAGGTGGTCCCTGTGTCCCCTCTGATCCTTTTGTCCTGCTTTGCTCTCCCCAGCTGCCTGCAAGGAAAGCAAGCGCCCCCTGGAGGTGTCCCAGAGGTCAGAGGAGATGGGGCTCATCTTGGGCATCTGTGCCGGGGGACTTGCTGTCCTCATCCTCCTCTTGGGGGCCATCATCATCATCATCCGCAAGGGGTGAGTGAGGCTGCGCCCTGGCTCCTTCCCCTCTGAGGCCTGGAGGGCACAGAGGAGGCACGGCTGGAGACAGTAGGACTGGAGCTGGCAGGGCAGCTGCCTGGCGGGTGTGTGGAGGGCTGCCAGCCTAGGCATCAGGCCTGTGGATGGACCATGCCAGGTGGTGGGAAGTCAGAGACTCTGCAAACGGAGCTGCCCCTAAGCAGCTTGGCTGGAGCCTGGGTCTGGCTGGTGCCAGGTGCCACTCTCCAGGAAAGCAGTGCCTGCTGCCAAGGAGCTGCGCTGAAAGCGGGCACCGTCCTCCTGTGCCTGCTGGGCTGTTCAAATGCGGAAAGCGTGGGGATAACATGATTTTGAATCCCCAGCCCCCTGCAGACCTTCTGCCGACTTGTCTGCCCTGACTACGGGGTCGTGGTGTTGACCTTGAGCAGCGGGGGTGGTGCTCATTCCCCTTCAGTCCAAGGACCCCGAGCCTCACTCTCCTCGGGCTCAGCTTGCCTTGGACCCTGTTATATTGCTCCCCAAGGAATCCGCTTGGGCCCGTGACTCAGAGAAGACCTCCCATGGCCCCTACCCTTCTACAGGTACAGCCTCTTAGTTGTGAGGGCTGTGTGTCCGGTGCGCTTGGCAGGGGGCAGCATGAATCCCAGCGCATCTTAGAACCCAGAACTTAGAAACATGGAGTTTGAGAGTTTCACCACCCAGGATTTAGGGTTCTGAGAATCTCAGAATTTAGAATTGCAGAGACTCGGAGCCTAGAAAGTGAGATGCCGGGCAGTTCAAGGACATCCAGTCGAGTGGGTCTTAAATCTTTTTAAAACAACAGAACCTGTTTTCAGAACATCAAATAAACGTCCCCTGGGAGCCCAGTTCTTGGAGCCGCTGAAGCCGAGTCTCTCTCTGGAGCCGGATGGGGGCTTCTGAGACTGCTCCCCTCCTCCCTCAGCCCCACCGGGCAGCCCCAGGACACTGTTATGCATGCGTCTTAATTGAGGAATAGAGGTGCTCAGGCCCAGAGGGGTCATGAACCTGCCCAAGGTCATCCGGGGAACCAGAGGCAGAGCCCACTCCACCGGCTCTCCACCGGGGCTCTGGCTCCTGAGCCCTAGCTGCTGCCAGGCTGGGCACACATGGGTGAGTTGGCACCGGGTCACTGGGCTGCCAGGAGCCGATAAGCGGGATCCAGAGAGATGAGGGGGAATTGGCCAGGGCTCCCTTGCCTGAGGCCCAGGCACCGGCCTAGAGAGATTCTTCCAGAGAATCTGGGGTAGGACGTGCCAGCAGTGGGGTGTTGGCCTTGGGGTGGGGGTGGGGGGTGGCCCGGGCAGGGCATCAGGCTTGGTTTTTCCCGGCCTGCTTTCCACATTGCTTCGAGATACAAAACATTTTTAAAGCACCATTTGTTTAGTAGTTACTGTGTGCCAGGAGCATCTCAAATATCACGTTAGTTATTGAGTACCTACTGTGTGCCAGGCCCGCTCTGGTTCCGGGTGCATTAGAGAACATTTCCTTCTTGGATCCTGACTTACGAAGAGGGTCTCACTCCCTTTTCATGATGAGGAGATTGTAACTGAATGACCTGCCCAGGTCACTTGACTGATACGCGGCAGGGTCTGATTTGAACACAGGCCTGACTACAAAGCCTGAGCCCCAGCTCATGGGCAGGGATGTGAAGGTCTCACCACACTGGCACAGTCGATGCAGTAAGTGGCCAGTCCCAATGCTTCTCCCCAGCAGGGGGCTTGGGAGTTCACTCTGGGGGCCTGGGGAGTGGGACAGATGGAGAGAGGGGTGTAAAGGAGGGGTCAGATATTAGGGGGTAGCTTGTGGTATTTGAGGCCCTAAAACATCTACCCTCAAGGAGGGAGGATGGGCAAAGTGGGGGATGTCATTGGGTCCAGGAGACAGTGAGCCAGAGATGCTGCCAGGCCTCACTAGGAAACCCTCAGTTTGTGCAGCTGCCACCCCATAAGCCCTCCAGGCAACCCCAGAAGCCACCAGGATCCTCCTTTCCTCTGAAAGCCATCCAGTCCCATTCTATAGCATGTCATTACCCCACCCCCCAACACCCCTCCCCCAATTCTACCTGGCCTTCAGGGTGCATTGTGCTCCTCAGGGGTCCTCCAGTCTGTACTGTGGGGTGTCAAGTGTCAGAGCAATTTTGTCAGGGGTGGGGGTATTCAGATCAACTTGGGGTACAAATGCCACGGACAGATTAGGAGGTTGCTGTGGGAGGGCAGTTACTCAGTTACTGCCCTGTGTGTACTCCTGTTGGAAGAAGGAGGGCATTGGGGGCAGGGGATTATGGGGGACAGTCAGGGCCAGCTGGGAAGAGGTGTCAGATGCTCCAGCCTGTTCTGCCTGTGTGGATAGTGAGACTGGTGGAATCTTCCCCAGGACTCCAGTGCCTACCCCAGACCCCAGAGCTCAGGCTGCGTCAGATCCCCTTGCTCTGCCTCCAGAGCCCCTCCCCCTTCCCTTTGCAGCACTTTCCTTTCCTCGCACATTTTCATTTATTTACTTGCCTTGTTTTACTCCATGTTCATCTTCCCTGCCGATGGAGCGCTCTGTGAGGTCAGAGAAAGTTCTGGCATGTGGGCTGTGCATCCCCAGGGAAGAGCCTGATGCCTAAACCTCACAACAGCCCCAGGGGTGGAAGGTGGGGTGGGGGGGATTATAGCCACGACTTGTTTAGAGGAGGAATGGAAGCGCCTAGAGGTGGAAATGCTGTAGTTTCCCTTATTTATTGATTCCTCATTCAATGAGTTATTTATCGAGGGACACTGTTCTGGGCCCCGGGGATCCAACTGTGGGCAGGATCCTCCTCTGCTTTGTAGTTCGTGGGGTGCCTTGCATTAAATTAGAAGAAGCACACATGGATAATTACAATAATGAGGAAATTGTAATTGTGAAACGAACGGGGTGCCTGGGTTGGGTAAGGTGACCAGACGTCCCGCTTTTGGCGGGACAGTCCCAATTTTTAACCTTAGGGTTGGGGGCACAGAGAGGGATTGTGGGGGAATGGTCAGGGAAGGCCCTTTCAAAGGAATGACCTTTTAGGAAGACTATAAGAATGCTATTCTACCAACCCCTTCTTCAGGGCCTCTGTCACCAGCCACAGGGCCACGGACCCTCCCTGCTGTTGCTAGGATGGATGACCCATGCCCGGTGACCTGGAGCCAAGCTCCTGCCCTCGCTGGCCCTCAGGCTCCCATCCTCCTCTCTCCTTCCCTTCCCCTCATCTGCAGGATTTCCTTGTGAAAGGGTTTCTGCTGATGGGGTGATGTGGAGGCAGGTGAATGGAGGCCCTTGGATATGGCCTCAGGGGAGAGCTAGCTCTGGGGCCAGGGTCCTGACCGTGCTCTGGACTCCACTAGAGACCCCCAGAGAGTCTTGGGAAGTCCATGGCTGTCTGAGACTGAGCTTCCTCATCTGTGAATCAGACCTGCTCTGCCTCCTCTCTGTGCTCTGTGGTCATGTCAGGGCTCTTGGCCCAAGCTGTGCTTTGGGTGCCCATGAAGGGTGGCCTTGTTCCTTTAATGGACCCCACACCCAGGGCAGCCTGAGTGGGTGAAGGGGCCCTTAAGGTTTGCCCATAACCCCTCTCCACCCTGCCCCAGCCACTCATACAGGTGTATGCAAAGGACTGTCACTCAGGGCAGGGAGCCTGCAGGTGTGAGGGGCATTGGGACTGAGGGTGGGGGGCTGTCAGCAGAAGTGAGTATAGTTACCTTGAGTGTGTGAGTGGGGGATGTCATATGTGTGCGTGTACACATATGTGTGTGTATTTGTAAAAGTGTGTCTGTGTATATATCTCAGTCGTGTGTTTAAATATGTGTGTCTGTGCATATGAGCCCATTTCTGCATTTGTGAGTGCATGTATGTCTGTGGGTTTCTATGTGTGTACAGTGAGTGTGTATCCACCTGAGTGTGTAGGCCTCTATGTGGGTGTGCATGTATGCACATTTCTCTCTGTGTATGCATGTGTGAGTGACTGAAAGCTCTGCTTCCCCCAGGCGCTTTCCCCAGCCCTTCACACCTGAGTAGCAGGCCTAGGGAAGGGACTTGGGTTTTGGTCCTAAATAATTGAGCCTGGCCAGCCCCCTCCACAGTCCGGAAAGCACCCAGCTCCTCCCTGCTGGCGGGGCGCTGCCCTGGGCCCAGCCCTGTGGAAGGCCCCAGGGCCCAACTGTGCTTTTCTCTTTGCACGCTGCCAGGAGAGACCACTATGCCTACTCCTACTACCCGTAAGTAGCTCCACTGGCCTGGGCCCTGGCCCCTCCGTGGGGGCCCCCGCCCCGTCCCCTCCAGCTGGGTCTTGGGCTCCCACACCCTTCTCCATGGCCACCTCTGCCGCTGAGCTTCCCTCCTCCGTCTGACTCTCTTTTCTGTGTTGACCTCCTCATGTGGAGGTCACATGCACTGGCTTTGTAGTTAGAGTCTCAGGTTCAGACCTGGCTCTGCTGGGTCACCTGGCTAGTCACTTATCCCCCCTGAACTCCCGTGACCTTTCACCCTGAGACAGCCCCTTGTGCCATTCCTGCTGCTCACACCACGTCTGTGTCAGGAAGGTCCTCACACAGGCCGCTCTGGGTCCACAGCATGTGTGCCTGTGGGGGGCAGGCCTGTGCCACACTGGCAGCTCTCCACACGGTGCAGACGGCACTCAGGTCACCAGGAGCCCCTTCTTTGCCGGGTGGCCAGATGCCCAGAGCCTGCGGGTGGGGAGTAGGAGGCCTGGCCCACGGAGCCGTCTCTGGTCCAGGCTGCGCAGGCCGTGCCTACCTCAGTCACAGCAGCATTGGTCCCCAGGGTGTACACAGAGCCATCTTCTTAGCACAGGATGGGGGCCTGGCAGAAGAGGCATCCAGAGGTCCTTCTGTCCTCCCTCTGCCCTGGGAGCTCTTGAACCAGGACAGGCTGATTGGAATTTGTCCTGCTGGGATGACCCTTCATTGGCCTCTTCATCTCCACAGTAACCAGTGTCCCCGAGCCTTCATTACCTGAAATCCATTCTTAATTCTGCCCCACATCCTGCGTGCTGTAGGGCCGAGCAGGTGAATGGTTCTCTTGTCTGGAGCCTCCCCTGTGATTGGGCCTCCACCCTTCTTCTCACGTGGGTCCCAGGTCCTTTCCCCATTGCCTGTTGCTTGGCCCCTTGTTCATGGAGTTGTGCCCCCTGCCTCCCCCTCCCCCCTCCGCCCCCCCGCCCCCTGCCTCTCCTCCGACTTCCCTGAGTCACAGACTGCCTTCTCATCTGGCTGGAGGCCTGGACAGGGTGGGCCACTTGCCCAGGGCCCTCTCCAGAAGCTCTGCCTTTCCCCTGTGCTGCTTCTGGCAGTTGGATGGACTGGTGGGTAGTGGTGGGAACATGGACTCTATGTGGGTCTCTTTACAAGTGTCCATGGCCAGTGGTGGGCCCATCCCGGAAGTTTGGAGGTAAGAAGCAGCCTGGTTGGAGTCCATTCTGGGCCCAGGGGAGGACTCCTGAACTCAGGCTGAGCACTAATCAGATCCTCTGCCAGGAAGGAGGGGTATGGTCCATCCCCTCACAGGAGAGAAAGGAGCTCCAGGGCAGGTGGAAGGCGGGTAGAGAAGGGCATGCTGGGCTGGAGTGGGGACCGCCATCTTCCTAGTTTGGGGTGGGGTGACTGCTGCATCACCCACATGGCCCAGAGTGAGTTTTCCTCCCATTTCCTAGGTCTTGGGGCCAGGTTCCCACTGCTGCTCTGTCCCTTGCGCTCAGCAAAGCTCCCCAGGAGAGGGTCCCTGCTCGGTCCCTTTTTGGGGGGAGGCAGCAGCTCTCTGGGTCTGTTGAGTGAAGGATGGAGGCAGAGTCCCCTCAGCATCCAGAGATGCTTCTAGAATGGCCTCTGGCTTCAAGGTCTGTGAGTGCTGCTGGGCTCCTCGTCCTCTTCTGGGCACAGTCCTGTCCCCGCTCAGCACCCATGGCTCCCGTCAACCCCGCTCTGCAGGAAGCCGGTGAACATGACCAAGGCCACCGTCAACTACCGCCAGGAGAAGACGCACATGATGGGCGCCGTGGACCGGAGCTTCACGGACCAGAGCACCCTGCAGGAGGACGAGCGGCTGGGCCTCTCCTTCATGGACGCCCACGGCTACAGCCCCCGGGGTGAGTGCCCGTTCCCGGCCCTTCCTGTGGCTCTGGGGCTCCTCACGTCAGACAACTTCTGTAATATCCCCCACCAGACTTGAAGCATTTATTGTGCTCCTGCTGTGTACCCGCACTGGCCCCGGAAATGCAGAGAAGGCACAGGTGTGACCTTTGCACTGGAAGAGCTTTAGGAAAAATGGTCTTTTTTTTTTTTTTTTAATAAAATATATTTTATTGACTTTTTACAGAGAGGAAGGGAGAGGGATAGAGAGTTAGAAACATCGATGAGTGAGAATCATCGACCAGCTGCCTCCTGCACACCCCCCACTGGGGATGTGCTCGCAACCAATGTACATGCCCCTGACTGGAATCGAACCTGGGACCTTTCAGTCTGCAGACCGACGCTCTATCCACTGAGCCAAACCGGTTTCGGTGGAAAAATGGTCTTATACACAGACTCATAGAGGAGGAATGTGAGGTCATGGGTTACTCGTGGGAAGTGCCTCAGGGACTTAGGAGTGAGTGAGTGGGTGACGCTATGTGACCAGAGAGGTCCAGAGCAGGCTCCTGGCTTCATGGAGCACCTGCCGTGTGAGCAGCTGGAGACCAGTGGCGAAGACGGATTACTCTGAAGTCAGACAGACCTGGGTTTGCATCTCAGATCCCAGAAGCTGTGTGATCTTGGGCAACTTGCTTAACCTCTCTGGGTGTCTGCTTCCCCATATGCTCTGCTGGTAGGGCTGCCGGAAGACTAAAGGAGATGATGTGTTTACATTATTAGTTCTGCACCTGGCATGCAAGTAGACTGTCTTAGGGGCTTGTCATAACTCACTTCATTGCACACCTCTTTATTCCATTTAGTGCTGATCTGTACAAAAGGAAATATGTGAAAATATGTGATGTTTATGAAGATCCTAAAGTCATAACAGTACGACAAACACCAGTGAGCACCACTGGTGAATTAGAATATCAGATAGGTGCCCCTCCCCCACCCCATACCTCCCTCTTCCATGTAACTATTCCCTTGAAATTTGTGTTTACAGCTTTCTTGCCATTTGGGGGGTAGTTTTATCTCGTGTGCAAGCATCCCCAAGCAGAGCATGGTAGAATTATGCTTGTTTTGGAGCTTCGTAAAAATACACTCTATTTTTCAACTTCACATCATGTTTCTAACATTGACCCAGATGGAAGTTTCGCTATCGTTCATTTATTTTCTCCGATGTGTAGTTTTCCATTGTTTGAGTCTACTGCAATTTATTTCTCTATTCTGCCATCCGTGGACATTTGCTTTGTTCCCAGTTTCCTGTTATTACAAACGAGGCTGCTGTGAGCACTCAGAGATGAATCTGCAGATGCACCTGCACGGGAGATGCTGGAACTGCTGGGTTATGGAGTGTGTGCTCGTTCCACTCGATAAGACAGCGCCAAATTGTTTTCCAAAGTGGCTCTGCCTGTGTTCGCTGCCGGCAGCAGCAGTGCATGAGAGTTTGCTTTGCTTTTGCATCAAGATCAACATTTGCCAGCCTTCCTCACTTTTGCCAAACTGGCTCTTATAACATGGTGATTCTCTATAGGCTTAATTTGCATTTCTCTGATTACTAATGAGGTTGAAGATATTTTCACATCATTACTGGCCATTCAGGTTCCTTATGCCATGAAATGCCTGTTCATGTCTTTTACCTAATTTGCTGTCACTTTCTTAGTGGTTTTTAAAAGTTCTTTATATGTTTGGGATGATAATCATTTGTGACTTATGAATTGCAAATATCTTCTCTAAATCTGTGACTCATCTTTGCAGGTTATTTATAGTATCTTGGGATGAATAGCTTTTTATTTCAGTTTAGTCAAGTTCATCCATCTTTTTAGAGTTCTACTTTTTGGAGATCTTAAAGATTTCTTCCTTATGTAGGGTCATGACATTTTTTTTTTTTATTATGTCTATAATTTTTTTTCATTGTTGTTAATCCTCACTTAAATATATTTTCCCATTGATTTTTAGAGAGAGTGGAAGGGATGGGGAGAGACAGAGAGAGGAACATCGATGTGAGAGAGATAGATGGATTGGATGCCTCCTGCCCATGCCCCAGAGATCCGGGGATTGAGCTTGCAATGGAGCCATGTGCCCTTGACCAGAATTGAACCCGAGACCCTTTGGTCCATGGGCTGACACTCTATCCACTGAGCCAAACTGACCAAGGCTAAAACATTTAATAATTTGCATTTCACATTTAAAGCTTTATCTATTTGTGATTGATTTTTGTGTGCAATATGGATTAAGGATTTTTTTTTTTATATGGTGAGAACCAACTGTCGCAGCATCAGGTATTATAGTTCATACTTTCACTACTGATTTGCAATGTCACCCTTATCATATATCACGTTTCCATATATATGTGGATTGTTTTTTGGCTCCCTATTCTCTTCCATTGGCCAATTTGGTGATTTCTGTGCCAATACCACATTTTCTAACTTCTGTAGTTATATATCTTGATATCTGAAACATCAAGCCCTCCTGATTTTGTTCTTCAGCAGGGATGTCTTGGCTATATTTGTGCTCGTTCTCTGTCTTATAAATTTTATAATTATCTTTTCAAGTTCTTTGGAAAACTTTGTTAGATGGATTTATATGGAATCTATAGATAAATTTGTGGGGAAACTGACATGAAATTGTCTTTTCATTTATGAATATGATATACTCGAGGCCTGGTGCATAAAATTCATGCACTCAGGGGATCCCTCAGGCCAGATTTCAGAGAGGATGCAGGCCAGTCTGAGGGACCCCACTGATGCACGATTGGGGCCTGGGAGGGAGGCGGGAGGTTGGCCAGCTGGGGGGGGGCACCGCAGGAGGGCTCCAGGGTGTGACCAGCCCATCTTGCTCAGTCCTGATCCACCAGACCCCGGCAGCAAGCTAACCTACCGGTTGAAGCATCTGTCCCTTGGTGGTCAGTGCATGTCATAGAGACTGGTCTACAGGTCAACTGTCTGTCCCCTGGTAGTCAATGCATGTCATAGTGACTGGTTTACAGGTCAGCTGTCTGCCCCTTGGTGGTCGGTACACATCATAGTGAGTGGTTGAGTGGCCTTAGCATATTATTTTGATTGGTTGAATGGCCGACCAGGCGATTGGACACTTAGCATATTAGGCTTTTATTATATAGGATATCACCCTATTTATTTAGGTCCTGAATGTCTTTCAATATTATCTCCATAAAATCTTATACATTTTTGTTAGGTATACCCCCAGACCCCTTATATTTTTTATATTGCAAATGATACATTTTTTGTGTGCATGTGTAGTAAAACACACATAACATGGAATTTACCATCTTAGCCATTTTTAAGTATACAGTGCAGTGTATTAAATTCATTCACAGTATTGTGCAATATCCCATGACCCATCTTCATAGCTCTCTTCACTTGTAGACTGAAATTCTGTGCTCCTTCAATAATAACTCCTCCTTCTCCTCTCTTCTCAGCCCCTAGCAGCCACCATTCTACCCTCTGTCTCTATGATTTTGACTATTCTATTATCTCATATAAGTGTTTGTGTTTTTGTGACTGGTTTCTTTCACTTAGCATAATGTCCTCAAGGTTTCTCCATCATGTAGCATCTTTCAAAATCCACCCCCCTTTTTAAAGGCTGAATAATATTCTATTGTATATAGAAATCACATTTTAAAAATCCATTTTTCAGTCAGTAGACACTTGGGTTGCCTCCATATTTGAACTATTGTGAATAATACTGTTATGAACATTGATGTCTGTGAGACCTTGCTTTCAGTTTGTTTGTTTGTGTGTGTGTGTGTGTGTGTGTGTGTGTGTGTGTGTGTGTTTGTTTAAATCTATACCCAGAAGTGGAATTGCTGGATCATAAAGTAATTCTATGTTTAATTTTTTTTTTTTTTTGAGAAACCACCATATTTTCCACGCGGCTGTACCATTTTATATTCCCACTAACAGTGTACAAGGGTTCTAGTTTCTCCACATTCTCGCCAGCACTTTTATTTTCTGCTTTTTTTTTTTTTTAAAGATAAATACCATCTAAGGAGAGTGTGTAGGATCGCGCAGTTTTGATTTGCATGTCCCTAATGTCGGATGTTGCGCATGTGTCGTTTGTGCATCTTCTTTGGAGAAATGACTGTTCAAGCCCTTTGCCCATTTTGAATCAGGTTTTGTTGTTGTTGAGTTTTAGACATTCTCTCTCTATAGTCTGGATATTAATTCCTTCCCAGATATCTGATTTGCATATGTTTTCTCCCATTCTGTGGGCTGCCTTTTTATTTTGTGAATAGTATCTTTTGATGCACAAACATTTTAAATTCTCATGAAGTGCAATTTGCCTTTTTTTTCTTCTTTTTCTTTTGTTGCCTGTGCTTTTTGGTGTCACAGCCAAGAAATCATTGCCACCCTATATTTTCTTCTAAGAGTTTTATAATAAAGTTTTAGGTCTTACATTTAGTTCTTTGATCCATTTTGACTGAAGTTTTGTATATGGTGTTAGATAAGAACCCAACTTCATTCTTATGTTTGTGGTTACCCAGTTTTCCCGGTACAAACGGTATACTTTTAAAATATTGCATGTCTGATTGTTGCTTGAATAGATAATGTAGTTGATTTCTGTATATAAATAGGGCTTATATGCATACTTTTTGATAAAATTTTTCATTAATTCTAAGATTTTTCTGAGTACAATCATAAGAACTGTAAATATTGACAGTTCTGTTTGTTCTTTATTTCTCACCCCTTCCCCCCTTGTCTTTCTGAATGGCACTGGTTGGGAACTCTTGTACTGTGTTAAATGGAAGTGCAAGATTTTAAAGGGAGTGCTTCTAACATTAAACACCGAGAATGACGCTGACTATAGGTTTTGGTAGAAATGTTTTGTCAGATTAACAAAGTTCCTTCAGTTTTAGTTTGCTAGGACATTTTATTTTAAATGGGCATTAAACCTTACCAAATCCTTTTTCTGCCTTATTGTCATATTTTTCCCCCTTACATTGTTAATGAGGCAAGTGACATTTAGCTTTTCTAGTGTTAAGGTAACCTTCGAGTCTTGAGATAAGTTCAACCTGGCCATGTTGCATTAGATTTTGTATGTATTGTTGGATTCAGTATCATTATAATATCATTCAGGATTTTAAAGCTGTATTCCTGAGTGGGATTACACTGCCTTTGTTTGGTTTCTGATATCAAAATTCTGTTAGTCTTATAAAATGCATTGAAGTTTCTTTTCTTTTTTTCCTTTTCATGGAAGAACGGAATAACGGTCTCCTTGAAAGTCTGATGGAATTCATCTGTAAAACAATCTCTTTCTGTTCTTTTCTCTATGAAAAATACAAACTTTTAATTCAACGTAGTTAAATGAGTAATGGATTATTGAAGCTCTCTATTTCTTTTTCGAGCCACTTTTAGTAAGTTAATTTTTTTCTAGGAATTTGTCCATTTTATTCAGGTTTTCAGATTCATTGACATGTAGTTCTTCATCATGTTCTCTTAGTGGTCTCCCTCCTTACATTTCCATTGCAGCGCGCAGTAGCTGTTATCAACCCTTCGTGTTACAAACAAGGAAACAGAAGCTCAAAGAGACACAGTCACTCGTCCAGGCCAAAGAGCCAGGAAGTGGCTTAGCCAGGATTTAAGTGCAGGTCTCTCTGAGTTGCCAATAGCTGTTTCTACTGTCTCATGCTAGGCCTTGAGCAATGGGTATGATTCAGCCAGGCAGAGATGGGAAAGAAAGGGTGTTTGTGGATGAGAAACAGCATGTGTAAATGCCCGGGGGTGGGCATATAATCTTTATGGAAAACACGAGAGGTCTGATCGGGCTGAAAACTCCAGTGGGTATTGGGGTGAGTGGGAGGGGAGGGTAATAGGGTGCCGATCTTGCTGCTGTGTCCTGCTGAGAGCCACAGAGGTAGGAAACCCGGGCTCTGCTCCCTAGAAACTCATTGATGGGCTGGGGAGACAGGATCCAGCCAGGGAAGTCAGCACCAGGCTAGTCGCCAGGTGGGTGGTGGGGACTATGGGTGCTGCCAGGGTTTTGGGAAGATGCACCTTTGGGCAGGGGTGGCCAGGTTTTCGGCTGAGATGGGTAAGATTGGACTGATGGTGGGATGCAGGACCTGGGTGAAGAGGTGACAGCAGGGGAACTCAGGGAGTTTTCTGGAGACCGGAGTTGAGTCTCAGTGCCTTCTCTATTTCTCCCGGCCCCACACTCTCCCCTCTGCTTTCTTCTTTTCTTTCCCACACAGTATAGGCCAGATTTTTTTTTTTTTTTTGGGGGGGGTGGTTTAGAACAGAAAGCCATGTTGATTTGGATGCAACCTTAGTATGCACATTTTAAAATTGGGATTTAACGTTCTGAGCAAATGGTGGCAGGCTGGCTGTGAATTTTTTTTTTTTTTTAATTTCTTTATTGATTAAGGTATCACATATTTGTCCTTATCCCCCCATTCCCGTCCTGGCTGTGAATGTTCCCAAAGTGTTGGGATGTGTCCCTGTTGTCTCTGAAATCCGCCTGTGAAACCCTCAGAGCCTCTGGGCCCTGGCTGTTCGGCGCTCTTCCTCCATGCTCCTTGTGAGGCTGCGTCAGGCTGCGTCAGGCTGCCAGACTTTCAGGGTCTCTGGGATGAGCTGCTGGATTCCCCATCACCTCCGTTACCCCTTTCTGGAGGGCCTCCATAGAGCTGTGGGCATGGTTTCCACAAAGAGCACTAGGAACCACTCCCCTCTCCTTCTCCCCCCCCCCCCCCCCCCCCCCCCCCCGCCCCATCTTGGAGTTCCAGCAGAAACCCTGTGTTTGGAAAGCTCTGCATTGTGTGTTTGCTGTAGCGCAGTTTAGAATTGTTAGGTCCTGGACGGAGATGCCGCAGTGGAGAGGGACTAAGACAGGAAGGCCTCCTCTCGTCGGCCAGCTGCTGCGGCTCCCGGAGACTCAAGGGTCCCTCCCTTTTCTGGAAATGACTTCTGTGTCAATGGCTGCCACCTGCAGGTGCTCACTGTGTGCCCGGCACGGGGCCGTGTGCTTTGTGCACATTCTCTTATTTAATATTTACATCCTCAGGCTGGAGAGGAGCAGGGCTCTGTTTTTCATTTGACACATGAAAATGACCATTTAGAGAGAGAGTAAGCAACATCCCCAAGGTCAGCTGCAGAGCTGGGGTTCCATCTGGGGCCTGACTCCAGAGCCTGTCTCTTAATCGCCACATTACGCTGTGTTCCCCGAGGGCGTTTCCTGAAACAAACAAAAAAGCTCTCACGGTGCTATTTCTGCCATCTCTTGGAGATTTAAAATGCACACTACTATGTTGGAAGCCCTAACAGGTCTTAGAGGAAAAAACCCTGCTTATTATTTAAAAATATATTTCATCAATTTTTTTACATAGAGGAAAGGAGAGTGATAGAGAGTTAGAAATATCGACCAGCTGCCTCCTGCACACCCCCTATTGGGGATGTGCCCGCAACCAAGGTACATGCCCTTGACCGGAATCGAACCTGGGACCCTTCAGTCCGAAGGCTGATGCTCTATCCACTGAGCCAGTCTGGTTAGGGCCTGCTTATTATTTTTAAACCAGAATTTCAAAGATTTCCTAAAAACACAGAACCAGTCTTTGTCCTCCTCCTCCTCCTTCTCTTGGAATACCTCCTTCTCTTGGAATACCTTCTAATGGAATACCACTTAGTCATGTGACATGACTAGTATTTTCCAGAACATACTTTGGCAACTGCTGCGTTAGGCAAGTCTCTCATCTTTGGACTCTAGTTTCCTCATCTGTAAAATTAAGGGTTTGGGGCATCTCGCCTCGAAGGCGTAACTGACACTCGACGTGCCCTCCAGCTGTAAGCAACTAGAAATCTGGACGAAAGATGTGAAGTAATTATTTTCAGACATTGAATGACAGCCGCTCAGGACTTTGATTCGTGAGAGAAGAGACACGGATAAGCCCTGTCTTGGAATGGCCTTTCTGCCGGGAGCCCCTAAAGCCAGTCTTCAACCCCAGCACAGGAAGGGGGGCCCCAGCAGGGCCGGCGGTCTTTGGGTTTGAAGGGACAGGGACTAGAGTTTGGGGAAGTCGAGGTGTGCAGGGTGTGCCTGGTGGCCATTCATTCATTCTATCAGTGAGTCCTGAGTGGGACTTAGAGTAAGGTGACCAGACATCCCGCTTTTGGCGGGACAAATTGGTAAAAATCGGGACTGTCCCGCCAAAAGCGGGACGTCTGGTCACCGAGGCCCGGCACCATGTGGCTGAGGTCTGAAGGAGGAGTGTGAGTTCGCTGGGCAAAGACAGGAGGGAAGGGTGTCTGAGGCAGAGGGGACAGCATGTGTGAAGGCAGAGGGAGGGGTGGGGGCTGGCACGTAGGCCCCGCTGGGAGTTCCTCACTCTCCCCTGCCGGCTCAGACTGGGCAGAGAGCAGCTGTGAGAAATTCGGGGGGCTGCCGAGAGTCCCCCACCCCTTACCCAGGCCAGGAGGGGAAGGAGTGTTAAGTAAGTGTGCGGGAGTGTCTGAAGGTGGGAGGACTGAGTGGGCTGTTCTCTCAATCCCGGGACCTGCTCTCAGGGGCCAGGTGGGACATCCTTGGAGGGACTCACTGGAGGAGCCAGCGAGTGGGCTGGTCAGGGGGGAGGGTACCATTTTATTGGGGTGCACGGTGAACCTCTCCTCCTGCTCCCTGATTGGCTGAGGCTGCTGCACAGACCGACAATGGAAATGCTGGCACAGGGAAAACGTCTCTATTCAGGTGCCTGGCGTTAATCTGCAGAGGGGGTGGCCTCAGCCGCTAATTTTGGGATTTGCTTATCTTTGAGTTTTGGGATTTGCTTGCCTTTGAATGGGGGTAATTGCTGGGAGTTGCCAGTGTTCCAGATTTGTCCCCTGGAAGAGGGGAGGGATGAGGAGGCTGTCACAGGCTCTGCTGAGTGCTGTCCCCTTCGGGGAGCATGGAGAAGCCACAGAGCTCTGGCCCTGGGAGGGAGCGGAGGGATGCCGTGAGGGGACCACAGGATCGCAGCAGGCAGGGCTGGGCCGGAAGGGCCCTCCGAGGTCACGTGATCCGACCTGCTCATTTTACAGATGGGAAACCCCAGATGCAATAGGGAAGGCACTTGCCCAGGGTCACGTGGGGGGGCCCAGCTAGGCTGCTTGGCTCCAGTGAGCCACCCCGCCATCCTCCATGTTGCCCATGCTCCTCCTTCCCTGGCTCCTCTAGTCCATCTGGGGCTCCCGAGGCTGGGCCTGTGTGTGTGAGGAACCCCTTTCCCTTTCTCCAACTGCAGGGGACCAGCGTGGCAATGGTGTCACTGAGGCCAGCAGCCTTCTGGGGGGCTCCCCGAGGCGTCCGTGCGGCCGGAAGGGCTCCCCGTATCACACGGGGCAGCTGCACCCTGCGGTGCGTGTGGCCGACCTCCTGCAGCACATCAACCAGATGAAGACGGCCGAGGGCTATGGCTTCAAGCAGGAGTACGAGGTGCAGGGCCCCAGGCCAGCCAGGGCCCCTCACCGGGGCCTCGCCTGCTTCCTCCCTGTGCACCCCGCCCTCCCCGACCCTCAGCCCCCTCCCAAGGGATTCTCTCTCAGTCCCCAACTTCATTTAATGTCATTTACTTGACCCTGATCCTATTTTCAGAATTAATCTGATTTCTCACTTGTATCCTAACCCTGACTGGAGATCTGACCTTAAGTCTTATCTTCGTTTCCATCTGGATTCTGATCGAGCCCCTCATCCTAATCCTAACACGAACCTGACCACCAACCCTGACCTTGGCCTCAAACCCCCTGACCTTGGCCTCAAACCTAACCCTCCCCCCCTCCCCATCTGCCTTGGACCCTGACTGTCATCCTGAGCTCCATTTAACTCTAATTTGAATCCCATCCTCCCTCTCTCTAGACTCTGACACCACCCTTATCCTAATCTTAATTTGACCCTCACGTTGACCTCATTTCCCAACTCACACCTGGATTTAACCTAAATTTGATTCTAATCTTCAAATGTCTCTGAATTCTTCCCCCACCCCACCCCCCCTTTTCTCACTCTCTCCTCTCCCACCACTGCTTGGTTCGGAACCAAGCTGATAAAGGGATTTGCAGCGACTTTATCTTAGGCTCCAAGTTTAACCACGAACCTGGCCCTTATCTCGGTCGCCCCAGCATCCCGGGGAGAGGATAGGGTTCTTAGGAGTGGAGGGTTTCTCTCCCCACCGACTTCCACTTTCCCTTCCGGCAGAGCTTCTTTGAAGGCTGGGATGCCACAAAGAAGAAAGACAAGGTCAAGGGCAGCCGGCAGGAGCCCTTGCCTGCCTGTGAGTCCTGGGGAGGGGCCTGGGGTCTGGGGCGGTGGGTGGAGGGGGTCGGGAGGGGAGGACAGCCAGAGCGAGCCTTGTATTGGGTGTCTACCATGTGCCCAGCCATGTGCTCAGCATCACACCCATTATCTCACTCATCCTTCTCAATAACTCTGTCAAGGGGGACATATTATAACCCCACTTTACAGGTAAGAAAACCGAGGCTTGGGAAGTTAAGGTCCTTGCCCAAGGTCACAAAGCTAACACTTGTCTGGGTAGCACAGGACCTCTGGCCTCCATGGTGCGGTAGCCCAGACGCTAACCACTGGCCTGTCCTGCTCCTTGTGGCCTACAGAGCCTATTGGTCAGTTTCCTGGCCGCCCTGCCTGTGCCCCTTTCCCTTTAGCCCCCGCTCCGGCTCCCAGGTCAGCCCCCGCCCACCCCCCGGCCCCGCTCTGTGCTTCCAGATGACCGGCACCGCGTGAAGCTCCACCCGATGCTGGGAGACCCCGATGCCGACTACATTAACGCCAACTATATAGACGTGAGTGCCTCTCCCCGGCCACCCCTGCTGACCGCGCCCTGCCTGCTCCGGGCTCCCCGTCCCCGCGGGGCAGGACCTGTCAGGGGCTGCGTGGGGATCCAGATGGCTGGGTTCTGAGGGCCCCGTCTCCTACATCAGTGCCCGGGAGCTCCGCAGCCGGGACAGAGCAGGTGCAGGCATCAGGATGGCTTCCTGCACCTGGGGCTCGGCCTGAGAGAGGACGGGTCGGAGACGCAGAGTAGAGGGAAGAGGGCAGACCGCGAGGCCCAGCTGTGAGGAAGGATCTGCTCGCCGCGAGGGGCCAAGAGGCTTGGAGCTGGGGTTGCCATGAGACCCAGTGAGGCTGCAGGGAGGCAGGGGCTGGAGTGGGGAGGCCTCCAATGACAGGAGAGGGAACTGGGGCTTCCCCCAGGGGCACCAGGGAGCTGTTAAGGGTTTTGACAGTGATCAGAGTGGAACTTCAGGATAATAATCCGTGTTTTCTCAGCACGTACAGGATGCCAAGCGCTGTGCTAAGCACTTTACACCAAACATGTAACTTTACGTAATCCCTGCGGCCACCCTGGGCGTAGTTAGCAGGAGCGGAATCCGGGGGGGGCCCAGGGAGGTGAGGCTCCTCCTCCCGGGTCACACAGCTAGTGCCTCGGCCGAGAAGGGGCTCAGATCTCAGTCTGTGTCTCCAAAGCCTTGGCCGCGGACCGGGAGGCCCTCCTGCCTTCACTATGGCAGCTGGGTCTGGCTGGACAGCAGGGAGGGGCCGGAGACGGGGCTGGGGGTGGGGTGTGAAGAAGGGGTGGTGAGTCTGCTCCCACCTGGAGGATGCCGCCAGGCTTCGGGGAGCATCACTGATTCATTTGCAGATATAATCTGAGAACCTACCACGCACCAGGCTTTGTGCCGGGCACCAGGGATTGGCAGTGAACAAGACAGACACGGGGCCTGCTTTCCTGAAGCATATATATGTCATCCTAGCTGGGGAGACACAAAACTATAGACACAAGTTAAATGTCAGGTCAGCGGGGAAAGCAAAGGCCGGAAAGTGCAAGGCCTTTCCCAGGCCCACTCAGCAGGTTAGCGGCAGGGCCACGGTCAGCCCCGGGCGGCTGCCTGGAGGAGGGGGGCTTGCGCTGGCTTTGGGTGGCCGGAGAGGAGAGGGAAGGGCGTCCCAGGGAGGGAGGAGTGTGAGCGAAGGCCTGAGGTGTGTAGGAGGAGGGAGGGGTGCATCGGGGAGGTGGGGTCGTTGGTGATTCTGGGGATGACCTTCTTCTCCCTGTTCTTCACTCCCTCCTGGGGGCCGGGCAAGCTAAGCTCTATTTCCCAGAATGCCTTGCCTTCTCCCCCACCTCCCATCCTCTCTCCTGGCTGGGACATGGGCGGGGCCTGGCTTCTCAGACTGAAGCACCTTTGATGACTGAGGCCTCTCCTTGGTCTCCTCAACGTCCCAGTTGGCTTCTTCTTGGGCCCCTGCCACTACCCTCCCTGCCCCCCAAACCCCCCTCGCCCCCGCTCTGCTTCCCCTGCTCGCATCGCCCATTCTGGCCACTTCTGTGCTCCGTCCACCTCCATCTGCCTCTGGCCTAACATCTGTCTCTTTTGCTTTGTACTGTTCCCTCACTGGAATCATTAAGATTCGGATAAACCGTGAAGTAAGTATATCTCCCCTTCCCCGCTTCCTCTTCCTCCTGTCTGTCCGACCGGCTGTATCTCAGATTCTCTCTCGGTCTCTGTCCTCTTTCCCGTCACTTGTGTGCCCCACGCCAACCGTCCATTTCAGCAGCCCAGCTGGGGGCCGCCCAGGGCTGCTGATGTCACGCCGCCCCTGTTGTAAGCAGCCCCTGCCACCCTCACTGCCCTGCGGTGGGCAGCAGGGCTGGGTGCTCCCCGGGCCCGTTATGTACCAGCTACCGCCTTCCGTCATCTTTGTCCTCCAGCCCGTTCTGTGCCCCGCGTCCTCTCACTAGCCACACCTTGGGGGGCTCTGGGAAGGATGGGCAGGGGGTGGGCCTGGGTGCCCTGTCTCTGCTGCTTGTGGGTCAGGATCGTTTATCAAGGAAGGAAGGACAGCCACGGCCAGTCCCCTTAAAACTAGTTTCCCTCGTGTTCAAATCCCTTAGTGATGAGTTTGCTTGAACTCAACCCCAACCACTTTGCCCTCAGTTTAGCCCTAATTTGAATGTTTTATTTGGGGGAGCAGTTTGGCTATTCTATTTTTAAGAAACTGTGTCATCTTTGGGTCTTTAGGACCATAAAAGACCCCAAATTCATCTAGTGATCCTCTGATTTGATTTATAGATATATTATGTTCATAATTCTGGTTGCTTGTTGGGATTGCTATTTTGTGTATACCTTTTCTAGTTTTTTTTAAAAAAGTATTTTTATTGATTTCAGGGAGTAAGGGAGAGGAATAGATAGAAACATCAATGATGAGGGAGAATCATTGATTAGCTGCCTCCTGTCCATCCCCCCACTGTGGGGGTGGGGATGGAGCCTGCAACCCAGGCTTGTGTCCTTGGCTGGAATCGAATCTGGGACCCTTTAGTTCACAGGCCGACACTCTAGCCACTGAACCAAATCACCCAGGGCCACCTTTTCTATTTTAGTTTCCTCATTTCTTTAAAAAATACTTTTCTTGCTTTTGCAAAGACATGGCTCATTATCAGACAACACGGACACGCCTAATGTAAAGTGAAAGTCTCCTGCAGTCGCATCTGCTGGAGGTGCCCGGTGGCTGCAGAGGTGCTCCCAGACACCCCCTTATTTCGGGCGTGCTCATTCTATGAGCTCCCCGAATTTAAATGGGGTGTTAGACCCACGGAGTGCAGTGACTGCACTCGGCCCTTGCGCCTCCACTAGGAGGTGATGAATGAGGTGGTTATACTCTGTATGCCCCGTTTCCACACAGCACACAGCCCGCCCCCTTGGCTCTCGGTTGTCAGACCTTTAAGAGACACCCTCCGAAGCCTTGGCTTAGTGTTCACACAGCAGTCCGCCTGAGTGCGGCTGTCCTGTGCTGTCCCGTCATCCTTACTGCACTCTGCGAGCTGGGGACCCACGTTAGGCAGACGAGAAAACTGAGACTTAGGAAAGTTAGTTGACTGTTCACACTGCATGGAGCTGGGTCTCCACCTCAGCCTGACCTCGATCCTCACGCTGGACGCTGGTTCTTTCCCTTTGGGGAGCACCAGGATGCCCTGGAGTCTCACCCATGAGGCAAGTGGTCGATCTCCCAGTCCACCCACTTGGAGGCTGCAGGGAGGGGTGGGGATGGGCTCAGGCTCCTAGGACACGCTGATGAGCAATGGTTGGCAAACTCATTAGTCAACAGAGCCAAATATCAACAGTACAACGACTGAAATTTCTTTTGAGAGCCAAAATTTTAAAACTTAAACTTCTAGCACCACTTCTTCAAAATAGACTTGCCCAGGCCGTGGTATTTTGTGGAAGAGCCACACTCAAGCGACCAAAGAGCCTCATGTGGCTCGAGAGCCACAGTTTGCCGACCATGGCCCTAGAGTGTGAGGACCAGAGCTCTCTCGTGCTTATCTCTAAAGTGGGTTTGCTCAAGATGGATCCCTTCTCTTCCTTTAAATCATTGTTTTAAACTTTCTGCTTCATGGTCCTCTATGTCATATCATTATGCAATAATGCATGTATACAATTAAAAAGGTAATGTGCATATATTGAGGGTTGTCTGTTTGAAAACTTGTATTTGCTGACTAGCATGTATGTGTGCATTGGGGGGGCTGGGCCCTGCAGAGAGAGAGAGGGAGAGAGACGGATGAATCTGAAGAGGCTCTTGCTCTCATGCAAGTGGATTTTCTTTTAGGTGGAGTAGTCTGTTCCCAGCTTGACCCGCACTGGGGAGGAGGCAGCAGTGGGGCACCCTTGCTGGGCTCTCCCCTGTAACCCCAGTTACTCTGTTGAGGCCTCAGACAGAGGCAGTGGCCTGGGAGACACCAGCAGGGAATTAAGCTAGACCGGGAGGATTCCAGTAGTGAGGGCTGAGCGAGTCTGGGCAGCTTCTCATTATTGGCATCTTTGACTACGGTGTGGACTCAGGGTGCATGTCTCCTGTTATGCCGAGGAGAACAGAGGCCTAGAGAGGCTGAGAGTCTGGCTACACAAAGGGTTTGGAGGCCCAGCCCCAGCACCACCTGGGAGGTGGCTGGAAATGCCCACACCAGACCTTCTGCGGCAGAATCCGCCTTTTAGCTGGATCCCCAGGAGATTCGGGTGCACACGAGACGCTGAGAAGTGCCCTTTGGTCTCAGGGCCACACAGCTACCACTTGGCAGAGCTGTGACAAGAACCAGGTCAACTTGACTCCAAGGATAAGATGGTTAAGCTCACTGCAAACCACCTTTTGCCCTGGAAATTCTTGACATCCACACTATTTGGATCTTGAAAGATACTCTTTGACCTTTGAAGTAGTGGTAATGATAGTTATGCTGATGAAGTGCTGGCACTGAGCTTGCCTTGGTGCCAACCTCTTGACATACATTACTTCACTCTTCACAACAGCCCGAGGAAGTCATAGTGGAGTCTTTCCCATGGTATAGACGGGAACTTGGAGGCACAGAGAGGGGAAGCGATTTGCCTAAGGGCACACCTGTTAGCAAGAGCTCCGCAGAGCTGGGGTTTGAACCCCTATGGTCTGACTTCAGGGCTCCTTGGGCTTGGGGTGGAGGAGTTCAGGGAGGTGACAGGTGACCTTGTTTGCTCTTGCTCCAGCCCCTCAGCACTTCTTATATGTAACCCCATGCCCTTGTGATACCTTAGGTATCTCATTGGGCAGGGCCTTCTGGGCAGCTATGGCCCTGGAGCAGGGATTAGGCAGGGGTGAAGCAAGGGTGGGGTCTGGCCAGTGCCTCTTCACTGCCCAAGGGCCCTGGGCGTGGAGGATGAAGTAGCTCTTAGCACCTCTTCAGTGGGAGGTAATTCAGGTAAAGTGCTTAGCACAGTCTGTGGCCTTAGTAGGGTCTCAACATTTATTATTGATTTCAAAAATATTTATCCAAGACCCATGAGTAACCGTGTTTATTTGCTCCCAACCTGAAGCCCTCCTCTGGGCCCCAAGCTCTGGGGGACTGAAGCAGATGGGGGGCTGTCCCTTCTGGCTGCCTCACCTGGACTGGGAGAGCTGACAAGACCCAGCCCTGGGTCTGGGGTTGCTGAGGGCCTCTGGGGCTTTGGGGACAGGGCAGGATCACCCTGGGCTTTATTTTTCTCCAAACAACAGCTGGGTTGTCAGCAGATTGTGGGTAACTGTTCCCAATTTATGGATGGGGAGACCCTCTAGGCCCATAAAAGGAGTGTGTCCTCCCTGGGGTCACACAGCAAAGATGCGTCTAGGCCTAAGACACTGGTGTCCCAGCTGCTTTGCCCTCCTCCTCCTCCTCCTCCTCCTCCTCCTCCTCCTCCTCCTCCTCCTTCTTTTTAAAATATATTTTATTGATTTTTAACAGAGGAAGAGAGAGGGATAGAGAGCTAGAAACATCAATGAGAGAGAAACATCAACCAGCTGCCTCCTACATATCCCCTCCTGGGTGCCTGCAACCAATGTACATGCCCTTGACCGGAATCGAACCCAGGACCTTTCAGTCCGCAGGCCGATGCTCTATCCACTGAGCCAAACCGGTTTCGGCTTCTTTTCCCTTCTTGCTTGGGGACCGGTGGGCCAGGAAATCCTGGGGAAAGGGTGGGGCAGTGCTGGGCGTGGGGTGTGCTTATTGTGGAGAGAAGGGAGGAGGAGACCCCGAGGTCTCACTGCTCCCTCTTCTTCGTTCCAGGGTTACCACAGGTCAAACCACTTCATAGCCACTCAAGGTACCTGGCACGTCTGCCCGTGTGCCCCCGTGTGCCCCGCGTGTGCGGAACGCCCTCAGCCACCTCTCTGCTTCCCTACCGAGCTGCTTGACTCTGTCTCTCTTCTGTGCCTGTCTGTCCGAGCCCCAATCTGGCTGTAGCTTCTGGAATCTGGCTGTCAGTCTGTACCTGCCTGTACTTGTGTCTCCCTGATATGCCCAGTCCATCTGTAGCTCCCTGTCCCTCTGTCTGTCCCCAAGGTGGTGCATGCAAAGGGGCTAGCCAGACTCAGTCTTCCGAGCTGTGGGTTGTGTCTCAGTCTGGGGCCACGTGGGTCCCTCTGGCTGTGTCTTTTCCTTCTGAGTGTCCATTTGTCCATCCTTTCTGGAGACTGGGGCCATGGCTCTGCTTCCTGGGTTCCACTCAAGATGACCGAGGTCCCCAGCCAGGCCCTCCCTGATTCTGCCCGGCTCCAGGGCCCTCTAGGCCTGAGCTGGCAGCTGGTGGGGGTGTGGGTGGTGTGTACATGAAGCCCCCCTGGGGACTCGGGAGCCTTCTGGCCGGGAATGCTGATGCCAGGCGGAGGGGGTGCTGGCCCTGGACGGAGACCTTGCCTCGGGGACAAGCACCCCCTGTGCCTCCAGGGCCGAAGCCCGAGATGGTCTACGACTTCTGGCGCCTGGTGTGGCAGGAGCACTGTTCGAGCATCGTCATGATCACCAAGCTGGTGGAAGTGGGCCGGGTAAGCGGGCTGTGGGGCGAGGGGGCCTGGCAGGCCCAGGGGGCAGCAGGGAGCCCGCTGAGCCTGCCCGGTGGGGACTCCAGGTGAAGTGCTCGCGGTACTGGCCGGAAGACTCGGACATGTACGGGGACATCAAGATCACGCTGGTGAAGACGGAGACGCTCGCAGAGTATGTTGTGCGCACCTTTGCCCTGGAGCGGGTGAGTCTCCTGTCGCCTGGGGACTTGGGGTGCCTGACGGGGGGGGGGCGGGGGGAGGGCAGAGCCCACCTCCCCACCTCCCCCATCCCAGGAGAGGAGGGGGGAGAAGGGCATCACTGCCCTCCCACTAGGCAGCTGCCTGGTACCTGCTGGGAGCACCGAGATCGGGTGCGAAGCTGTCTTTGCTGGCGACTCCAAAAGGAAGTCGAGGTGCTGAATGACGTGATGGCTGCTGGTAGTTGGTCTTGCTCTGTGCTGGACACACTGAGCATGTTACACACGCTGTTCCAGCCCCGGAAGCTCTCTAGGCTTAGCGTTTCCCATCAGCCCCATGTCACAGACAAGGAAAGTGAGGCTCAGGGTGGTCACCCATGAGAGGCCACAGGGCCAGTGGACGAGTCCTCCCACACATGATCCCTTTTGATCCTCTGTAAGCCCCTCTGTTCTTAGTCTTAGACCCGTGGTTGGCAAACTGTGGCTCGCGAGCCACATGCGGCTCTTGGGCCCCTTGAGTGTGGCTCTTCCACAAAATACCACGGCCTGGGCGAGTCTGTTTTGAAGAAGTGGCGTTAGAAGAAGTTCACGTTTAAAAAATTTGGCCGTCAGAAGAAATCTCAATGGTTGTACTCTTGATATTTGGCTCTGTGGACTCATGAGTTTGCCGACCACTGTCTTAGGCTGAGAGCAGAGTCAGAACCACAGCCTGGTGTGGGCGGTGGGTGCTCAGCGGCGCAGGGCAGGCATCAGGCGGGCTCTGCCCCAGTCCTGGGTAGCTAGCCTGGGGCAACGGCTTTCTCCTCCCTGAGCCCAGGTTTTCCCGCTTGTACTCGGGACGTCAGCACCCCGCCTCCCCTGCCCTAAGTGTATTATTGGGGATGACTGAGATCCTGCTCACCGCAGGGCCTGGCATACAGCAAGCGTCTAATAGCGGCCCGCAGTGACTGACTGCAGTTCCCGCTGTCTCCGCAGAGAGGCTACTCTGCCCGGCACGAGGTCCGCCAGTTCCACTTCACCGCGTGGCCGGAGCATGGCGTCCCCTACCACGCCACTGGGCTGCTGGCCTTCGTCCGGCGCGTGAAGGCCTCCACCCCGCCCGACGCCGGGCCCATCGTCATCCACTGCAGGTGGGCGCGGGTCCAGGCGGAGAGGCCGGGGGCGGGCTGGTTCCAGGTCCCTCAGGACCCCGGGCGTTCTTCCTAACGAGAGAGAGAGAGAGAGAGAGAGAGAGAGAGAGAGAGAGAGAGAGGGGGGGGGGCCCTTTGAACTCTGGCTCCAAGGTTGGCACCCTCATGTCCTTCCCCAAACCCGGGAGGCCCTTGGCCCAGTCACCAAGGAGGCGCCAGAGACGGAGAGGAGTTGTTGAGCTTGGCGGCACCAGGCAGGACCAAGGTGTGTTGGCTTCCGTTCAGCAGGTGTCAGCTACGCCTGTGTGCTAGGTGTGGCCTAGGTGCTGGGAAGGACGTTGCCTTCTCTTTTTTTCTCCAAACCCAGGGACTTTCCTCACCCCTTGGCCCTCTCACCTTCCGCAGCTCTCCTGGCTCCTGCCCTGGTTGGGTCCTGTGACCCCTACTGCCCTTTCTCTCTCTGCTCCGCTTCCTCCTCTGCTCATCTTCCTTCTTCCTCTTAAGCGGAAGCCCAGTGCCCTGGCCTGTCCCTCCCCCAACTATTCCTCCCCCACCTCCCCATTGGAGAGCTTCACCGCTGACCCAAGGCCCCGGGCCTCTGTATCTTGTCCTGGCTCCTCTCCTTGGCTTCTTATCCGCTCCCCCCAGGCCACAAAGCAGGCTCATGCCACTGCCTGCGCTGCCACCCGCACACCAGCTTCTCTGGTTTCTTTAGCATACCATCTTTTAGAATAAGACTTCATCCATGAATAATATACTTGAAGCAACATGCACAAATAAGTGTATTTCTGACATTATGAATTTTCTTAAGTTGCACACACCCGTGAAATAACCAGCACTACTCAGATCAAGAAACAACATTACCAGCACCCAGAGGCCCCTGAGCACCCTCCTCCCTCTCTGACCAATCACTGTTGTGACCAGTCACCGTCCTGACCAATCACCATCCTGACCAATCACTGTCCTGACCAATCACCGCCCTGACTTCCGAACCATAGATTGGTGGTGCGGTGTTTTTGAACTTGGTGTGAATGGAATCGTACGCTTTGGTGTCTGAATTCTTTCTCTCAACCTTATGTTCCCCAAGGTCCATTCATATGGTATGTTACTCGCCTGGATGAATAAACCGCAATGTGTTAATCGGTTCTGCAGCTGATAGGCGTTCGGGTGGTTTCCAGTTTTGAGCTATAGGAATAGTGCTGCTAAGGACATTCTATTGCAAGTTTTGTGGCCAACATACATACGCGCTTCTGTGGGTTATGTGCGTAGGAGTGGAATCGCTGTCTGCAAACACTCAGCTTTCGTAGATCCCGCTGGTCTTCTGAAGTGGTGGTTCTAATTTAAGCTCCCACCAGCAGTGTACGGGGGACCCAGTTGCTATATGTCCTCGACAACACTTGGATACTACTATTTTCAAGCTTGAAATCTGTTGTCATCTTTGTCTGCCCTCTTCCCCCCAACCCCCCCCCCCCCCCGTCCCGGCCCGTAACTTTGCTCTAACCTGGTGCTCAGCACGAAGATCCCAGAGACAGATGAGACTCAGCTGAGCTCCCGGTGAGCTCCCAATCGGGTTAGGGAGACAGTCTCGTAAACAATGACCACGTAGCAGGAAGGGTACTGTAAGGGCTGTGAGTGGTGGGGCTTTGAGGGATGTACAGGAGATTGGAGGCCTGTCCAGGAGCAAGAACAGCCTTGGATAAACTCTGAGCATCACCTTTGTTTCTCCCTCCGATCGAAGTTGCGTTCTCCCTAGCCCTTTTCCCTCTCTCCTTCCCCAAGGCCCACTCCCAGCTCTGTCCTTACCCCCGCTCACCAGAACTCTTCCAGAGGCTTTCTCCCTGCCTCGTCCTTGCCCGGGGAGGAGGGGGTCTCTCTGTCCCCATCCGCTGGGTGGTGGAGTCATGGCCAGGTGCCCGGGACCTCTCTTTTCTGCTCCCTGGACCTGGGCTCCTTTCCCAAGGCCCTGACCCGGCCCGGGCCGTTCTCTCCCAGCGCCGGCACCGGCCGCACGGGCTGCTACATCGTCCTGGATGTGATGCTGGACATGGCCGAGTGTGAGGGTGTCGTGGACATTTACAACTGCGTGAAGACCCTCTGCTCCCGGCGTGTCAACATGATCCAGACGGAGGTAGGGGATGCGGCCCCCTCTCCGGGATTCGAGTCCAGGGTGCTGGCATCAGAGGGTGTCCTCACACTCTCCCCCTTCCTAGGTGCCCCTTTGTTCTTTCCAATCCCTGCCAACCTCTCGGGGTCTCCCAGACTCAGCTCCACTGTGGGCTGCTGGGTGAGGTCAAGTAGCAGGGGCCAAGGTCATAGGTTCGGCAGTTAAGATCTGACCTGTCTGTACCCTCACTAGATGTGACTCTGGGCTGTCCCTGAACCATCAGAGCTGCTCACCGGGTTGTTATGGGGATGACATATAAGGGAATGTGCCCATGAAGGTTGTTTTAAGTAGGGTAGGTCCAAGCTGTAGTAACACGTGGGCTGGACTCCACATCAGCACACCCATGCCTCAACCCTGAGCTTGCTTCCTCCTGCCTCCACCCCACATTTCTAGCGTCTTTTCCCCTCCTGGTTCTTCATAGTCTTTTTCTCCTGTTCTAGGAGCAGTACATCTTCATCCATGATGCAATCCTGGAGGCCTGCCTGTGTGGGGAGACCACCATCCCTGTCAGTGAATTCAAAGCTACCTACAAGGAGATGATCCGTATTGACCCTCAGAGTAATTCCTCCCAGCTGCGGGAAGAGTTCCAGGTGGGACAGGAGTGCGTATGTATGGGTGTCTGTAGGTATGTAGGTGTGTGTGTGAGTGTGTGTGTGTGTGTGTATGTGAGTGTATGTGAGTGTGTGTGTGAGAGTGTGTGAGTGTGTGTGAGTGTGTGAGTGTGTGTGTGTGAGAGTGTGTGTGCATGAGAGTGTGAGTGTGTATGTGTGTGTGTGAGAGTGTGTGTGTGAGTGTGAGTGTGTGTGTATGTGTGTGTGTGTGAGTGTGTGAGTGTATGAGAGTGTGAGTGTGTGTGTGTGTGAGTGTGTGTGTGAGTGTGTGAGTGTGTATGTGAGAGTGTGAGAGTGTGTGTGTGTATGTGTGTGTGTGAGTGTGTGTGTGAGAGTGTGAGTGTGTGTGTGTGAGTGTGTGAGAGTGTGTGTGTGTATGTGTGTGTGAGTGTGTGTATGTGTGAGTGTGTGTGTATGTGTGTGTGTGTATGTGTGAGTGTACGTGTGTGTATGTGAGTGTGTGTGTGTGAGTGTGTGTGTATGTGTGTGTATGTGTGTGAGAGTGTGAGTGTGTGTGTGTGTGTATGTGTGAGTGTACGTGTGTTTGTGTGTGTATGTGAGTGTACGTGAGTATGTGTGTTTGTGTGTGTGTGAGTGTGTGTGTATGTGTGTGTGAGTATGTGTGTGAGAGTGTGAGTGTGTGAGTGTGTGTGTGTATGTGTGTGTGAGTGTGTGTATGTGTGAGTGTACGTGTGTTTGTGTGTGTATGTGAGTGTACGTGAGTGTGTGTGTGTGTGTGTGTGTGTGTGTGTTGGAGGTCCTCAGTGCCGTAGGAGTCAGAGATGGGATGAATAACTCAGTTTCCATCCTGGGGCTGTGAGGAAGCCCAGGAAGTGCCAGTTGCCACCGCCGTTCCTCTTCCCACTTCCTGTAGACGCTGAACTCGGTCACGCCGACGCTGGACGTGGAGGAGTGCAGCATCGCCCTGCTGCCCCGCAACCGAGACAAGAACCGCAGCATGGACGTCCTGCCGCCCGACCGCTGCCTGCCCTTCCTCATCTCCACCGACGGGGACCCCAACAACTACATCAACGCGGCCCTGACCGACGTGAGGGCCCGGGCGAGGGGTGGGCTCTGGGACTGCCCCCCCTCCCCCCTGCACGACCAGGAGCCAGGGAGTAGCCCTGAGGGCTCTGGTTCTGGGACCCTTCGCCCCTTCAGGGGTGACTCTCCTATCCCCAGTGAGCTCCGTTCAGGACACCCCAGGCAGTCTCCCCCTCAGTATACCCTTGGCCTGAGTCGGGGTTGGGTGGCTGAGTCCAGGGAGGGCTGCAGGCTTGGACCAAGCAGAGCCCGGGTAGGAGTGATTTGGGGGCTCTGGCTGGGAGGACAGGAGGGTTTGGGGTTGGGGTTTGAGACCAGGAGTCTGGAGCCAGGGGAGCTTGTGCGGGGTGATCGAGGGGGGAGCCGGTCTCAGGACATGGCCCAGGCTGTAACTTGCTTGGTCTGAGGGCTCAGGAGCCATTTAGAGGCCTCTTCCCCTGCTCCAGCTTGGGGGTGCCACCTCCCGCATTGGGTTTTGCAAGCAGAACGGGGGCTTTAGTCCCCAAGGAGTAACCCCGAGATGCTGCCGTCTGAGGGGGAAGAGTCTGTCACATCGCCTCTTTCCTCCCCCAAATGGAACCAGTGGAGAGGTGGGTGCAGGAGACAGACTGGATCAACCCGGAGAATGTGACTTCCTACACGTGGCTGAGGACTGGCTCCTCCTTCGCTCCCGAGTCCAGGCAGACTTGTCCTGGAGACAGTGGCGCAGCCTCAGGCCACCCTGCCACCAGGACCGGCCTTTACATGTGGCAGGAGCAGGAGCAGGAGCAGGAGCGGTTGATCGCACACTCTCTGAGGACGGGTGGGCCTGGGAAAAGGGGGGAGGGGGCTGAGCTGAGCGTGCTCAGTCCTTGTCCCGGACTTGCCAAGGGAGGCGTGCAGGAAGGTGGGCCTGTGACAGGCTTGCCGACCACTGCTGTCCCTCCGCGTGGAGATGAGGGACGTGGAGAGGGAGGCTTTTTCAGAGCAGGCATGAGCGAGAGGGCCTGGCTCCTGGCAGAGCGCCTTGGCAGGAGAGAACAGGGGACAGGGAGAAAGCCCCCCTACTTGCTTCCCAAGGTGGTTGTGGTGTGAGCTAAAGGCAGGGGGAGGAGTACCCCAGCCACTAACGGGGAGCCTTCGGCAGAGGATCGGCTGTGCCGTGGCCGTGAGCGGCCCTGCTGAGTCCCGGCTTCCCTGCAGAGCTACACGCGGAGCGCAGCCTTCATCGTGACCCTGCACCCGCTGCAGAGCACCACGCCCGACTTCTGGAGGCTGGTCTACGACTACGGCTGCACCTCCATCGTCATGCTCAACCAGCTGCACCAGTCCAACTCCGCCTGGGTGAGGGCCTGCTGCCCAGGCCGCCGTGCGTGCGTTCAGGGGCACATCCCGGAAGTCAGGGGTTGGATCCCAGCTCTGTCACCTATTGGCTGAGTGACCTTAGACAGGTCATGCTCCCTCCCATGTGCGTGCCGTTCCCTGGTCTGTAAATGAGACTGTCAACCTGGAGGAAAAGAGTTGCTTTTTGTTAAGTCCCTGCTGTGCCACTTACGGGCTTCAGGTGAGAAGGTGAAGACCCAAGGTCACAGCTGGGAAGCATGGAGCTGTGCCCCTACTCTGTGTTGCCGCCTTCCAGAGCCGATTAGTTGCTGAACTAAACCGTCCATCATGGGGGGGTCTTTGAGGCAGAAAAAGTTCCAGCCTCCTTACTTTCTGATTGTTCGGTCTTAGGACATAGTTTGAGCCTTAGTTTCCTTCTCGTGAAATGGGCACCCTCAGAGCGCCCGGATCATGGGGCTATTGTCAGGACCATGCCAGACAGAGGTAGGATGCTTAGCATGGGCCATGTCTAGTGCCCGGGAGGCTCTCCGTACATGGCTGGGATGAAGATGATGAGGGTGAGAGCTGGAGGATGAGTGACCCAGGGAGGGAGCGGCATGTGCACAGGCCTGAAAGCGAGGACTTGCCGGAACCCCCGGCTGAAAGAGGAAGGCAGTGCCCTCTCCTGGGTGTGGTCGGAGAGGGGAGCAGGGGAGCCTGGGTATAGTCGGAAAGGGAGGAGCGTGAGGCCATCTCACTGGCGGAAAAATGGGCCCAGAATAAGGGAGAGAGGAGACTAGAAGCTGGGGCCTGGGACCATCTAGCCCGGAGCACTTGTGCGTCTTGTGGGGGCCCTGCCGCCTCTGTCCCCCTGCTGTCCCAAGCCTGTGGCCTGGAGGGGGGACATTTAGGTCCCTGACTCCAAGGAGTGGTCGTGGGCAGGTGCTGAGCTGCGTTGCAGAATCAGGGACATCCTACCTCTGCCTTCTAGCTGATGCTGGAAGGCAGAGCAGTGAGAGAGAAGGGGGTGGAGGGGCGGGGATGGGAGGGCTGACGAGGCCGCCCGGGAGAGGCAGCCTGTGTCGGTGCATGAGGGGTGGCTGTGGAGCACAAGGGCACCCCCTTGGAAGGGTTTGTCTCCGCTGCCCCGGGGGTATCTGCAAACACACCGGCAGGTGTGCACTGCCGTCTGTGGTGAGTGGTGGGGAGTGGATGGACTCTGAAGAGGAGTCTGGGGTGAGTGGGTGGGCCAGGGTGCCTGGGAGTCCCAGCGCCAGTGTGGAGGTTGGGGAGGGTGAGTGGCAGCTGCCTGGAGGCTCTGCTCAGCGCCCGTCTCTGCCCGTGCCGCCAGCCGTGCCTGCAGTACTGGCCGGAGCCGGGCCGGCAGCAGTACGGCCTCATGGAGGTGGAGTTTGTGTCGGGCACGGCGGACGAAGACCTGGTGGCCCGTGTCTTCCGGGTGCAGAACATCTCCAGGGTGAGTGATCCGGGAGCCTCAGGGTGAGAACCGGGGTGGCGGGTGTGGCCTGTAAGGACCTCCTGGAGGTCACCGGGGCCTGTAACCCCGGGGCTCACGTCCCCCTGGCTGGCTGCCCACACCCCCAGCTGCAGGAGGGGCACCTGCTGGTGCGGCACTTCCAGTTCCTGCGCTGGTCCGCCTACCGGGACACGCCGGACTCCAAGAAGGCCTTCCTGCGCCTGCTGGCCGAGGTGGACAGGTGGCAGGCGGAGAGCGGGGATGGGCGCACCGTCGTGCACTGCCTGTGAGTGCGGGGCCTGCCTGGGGGGTGGGGGGTGAGGGGAGGGGGTGGGAGGGGGCGTGAGGGAGTGTGAGGGAAAAGTCCAGCGTGAGAGGCCGGCCTCAAGCTGGCACCAGAGCCCCTGGCTCCCAGTCGCCTGGCCCTGCCTTCCCTGGAGGATCCCGGCCAGCTCTGACCCTGCAGAACTGCCCAGCTCCCCGTGTGTGATGCTGGCCTTTGCCCATGTAATTAGGGCCCCGCCGGCGCCCTGGGACCCTGGAATACACTTTTTAAGCCAATGGGTTTCTGGTCTTTTGTTCATGAATGCTCACATATAACTTTTTTCACCTTTTCATTCGTTAATTAGTTAATTAGCTAACTAATTAACTCACGCTCCCATCCACGGTTCATTGGTGCACTCTTGTCTGCCGCAGCCACCCCTTCGCTGCTTTCAGACTTGCCGGCCCTTCCCGGCGCCGGGCTGGGCGTGCTGGATGCGGGGACGGAGCCGGGTTGGGCCAGGCCTGCCTCTCAGGGGCTTTCAGTTCTAGTGGGAGAGGCTCTAGAGATGGGGCTGAGGCCTGTCCTGTCCCTCATCTCCCGAGAGGACTTGGCGCCCTGAGTTACAGGAACAGAGGAGGGAGAGGGACGGGGGATGGGCCGTGGGGACTCGGGGCGTTCCTGTGCTTGTAGTCAGGTCTGCATTGCTGGGGTGACGGCATTCTCGGTAGTCATTTCCCGTCCGGCTCTCTGGCTTTGCTTGCTGCTCCGTTGCCCTCCTCTGTGGCTGTCTCATTCGTTCTCTGGGCGTGTGCCTTCCTCCTTTGTCAGAATCAGTTGTGTCTCCTGGGTGCTGTCTTCCTAGATACCTTCAGTTTTGAATGTCCATGTTAGCCCAGACTCCGCCTCTTAACCTCCTGCTCACCTCTGGGATCCCTCCCCTCCCCTCCCCTCCCCTCCCTTCCTCTCCCCTCCCCTCCCCTCCCCTCCCCTCTCCTCCCCTCCTCTCCCCTCCCCTCCCCTCCCCTCCCCTCCCCTTCCCTTCCCTCTGGGCTCCCAGCCCCTCCCCTCTGGGTTCCCAGACCCTGGCCCTGCTCTTTACCTTGGAGTTTACCCTGCTCCCCAAGCCTTACCCCAAACCTTTTGTGTCTCCTTTAGAAATGGGGGTGGCCGCAGCGGCACCTTCTGCGCCTGCGCCACGGTCCTGGAGATGATTCGCTGCCACAACCTGGTGGACGTTTTCTTTGCTGCCAAAACGCTTAGGAACTACAAGCCCAATATGGTGGAGACCCTGGTGAGGTGCCATGTCCCCTGTGCCCAGCCAGTTCCATGCCCAGCCAGCCCCCTCAACACCCACTCTTCCACATCCAGTCCCCACAATTGGGCCTTGGGTCCCCCCCGTCCCTCTTAAAAGGGGTCCCCATTTCCCCTTCTCCCCAACACGGGCCGGGTCTCATGCTTGCCCTCTCCACCCCAGGCTCATGGCTCCTTCTCTCCTCTCCCCAGGATCAGTACCACTTTTGCTATGATATGGCCCTGGAGTACCTGGAGGGGCTGGAGTCCAGATAGCGGGGGCCCCTGGCCTGGAGCACCCACTGCGCACTCAGGGCCAGGCCCGCCGTCCCTACGGAGAGGAAGAGCTGTGTCCCCAACTCTGCTCCACCACAACCTCCGGGGAAGGCACTGGAGTGGGCGATGGGCTTCTTGGTGCTGCCTTCACCGTGGGCAGGGCCTTTCGCCAGATGTCCCGTGGGCAGCCCGGGGGGCCAAGGAGGAGCTGAGCCAGGCTGCAGCCCCGCCCACCTGTGCAGGGGGGTCCTGCTGGCCCACGCCGAGAGGCCCGGCACCGCCTGGCAGAGTGACAGGAGCTCAGAATTACTGGCTCTGGGGGACCAGGCTCAAGCCCCTTGACTGCACCCCAGCCCTTGGTGGAACGTGTGCCAGGCCAAGGTCCCACCCAGCATGGCTCCACGCGGGCAGGGAGTGCATTGGCCGAGTCCCTGCGGCCCTGGGCAGACTGGGCTCTGCCCCGATTTGCCAGTGGGCACATCCGACGGAGGTCCCCCAGGGGGAGCCGCAGCCCCTCCTCCACCACTGCGCCCCGTGAGCCCCTGGGAAATGTTGCTCATGATCCTTCCCACTTTCGCTTCCCTGACTTGTGCTCTGAGTTCTCCGATCCAGGACCTGCCCGCCCCTCCCCTGCCGATGTGAAGCCCCTCCCCTGCCTGGCCCAATGTCTGCAGAATGAGACACCTCAGGCTCCTCTGCCCATAGCCTCCGGCCTCCCTGGCCTGGCCGGCGGCAGTCTGAACGGGAAGGCTGGACAGCAGCCCGTGGGGTTGAGGTGCCTGCGGCTCCCGATCAGGATGCCAGCTGGGGAGAGAGCACTGTTAGACGAGGGGTGCTCCCCGCCCGGAGGGTTCTGAGGAAGAAGGGGTGTTCGGGGAGGAGGATCAGTGCTTTTCTGTTTATTTTTTGATGGGTGGGTGGGAGGATCTCTCTCAGACGGGGCAGGCCACACCCCCATTCCGTGCCTCAGATTCCCCACCTGGAAACTGTAGATATGACTACTGACCTACCTCGCAGGGGGCTGTGGGGAGGCAAACGCTGATGTTTGTAAAGTGCTTTGTAAATAAACGTGCTCTCTGAATGCCACGGAGCGCCCTTGTGTGTGTCTGACTGGCCCGCCCGGGGCTTGCTCGCCGGCCCCCGCTTCCCAGTGCAGAGAGAGGGCCCTGGACTGGGGGTCAGGGGCCTGCGTGCTGGTCTGGCATCCGTTTTCCTGTAAAATGGTGGAGGTGTGGACCAGAGCATCCCTCAGAGTCCTTGCATTTGCCGAGGCGGTTCCAAGGGCCTCTGGCTCATTGCTGCCTCCTCCCAGGCCTCTTCACCGGGCAGGGGGTGGGCTCTGTCCTGAGACCTCCGAGGGGCCCAGAGCTGCCTCTCCCCCTGGGGCCTGGGCCTGGTTGAGCTCTTTTAGGGGACAGTTTGGGAGGCTCAGGCTTTGGTGTCAGGCAGACGAGCCTCGCCAGCTGTGAGGCTCTGGGTGGCAAGTCAGCTGTCCTCCCCAGGCCTTGCTTTCCCACCTGCAAAATGGGGACAGTCCTGTTAGGAGCAGAAGACGTCGTGGTTGAGGTTCTTGCGTGGTGCCGGGTGGTTAGAAAGGGCCACTTGTGCGCACTCAGCAGAGAGGAGACCAGAGG
This sequence comes from Pipistrellus hanaki, assembly GCF_964339955.1. NCBI lineage: Eukaryota > Metazoa > Chordata > Mammalia > Chiroptera > Vespertilionidae > Pipistrellus > Pipistrellus hanaki. The sequence continues at coordinate 183,111,456 of NC_140504.1, read as the reverse complement.
AGACACCCATCTGGGGATGGTCGTCCTGCTGCCCATGGTCAGCCCAGTCTCAGCCCGAGGCTCCTCAGGGGCTGGAGGGGAGGAGGCGTGGACTGGCTGGTAGGGACCCGAGTCACTCCTGGTTCTCACAAACTTGCTATATGACCTTGGGCAAGACCCCATTCCCCCCCCCCCCCCCCCCCCCCCGTTTCTGGGCCTCAGTTTCTTCATGTGGAGACTGGCTCTCTGATGTACCGATTCTGGCTGCCTCTCTGTGCCTCAGTTTTTCTATTGGTTAAAGGGAAGGGCCTATTCTAGCCACACAATTCAACCTCCTTTAATCTGAATTAAAAATGCATTAGTTAGGGTCTCGCCTAGCTAGACTGGCCTGCTCACACTCATTCTGCGCTGACTGCTGAGCCTTACGTGGTAGGTCACAAATGTATATGTCCGATACCCGCTAAGCAACACAATGTGACTTGCTTTGACTGACAGAATGTGGCGTAAGTGGCGTCAGATTCTGGATCCTAAACCTCCAGGGGCACTGCAGCTTTTGTCGTGCCCTTCTGGAACTCTGCTGGGTAAGGAAGCCTGGACAGCCCACCTGAAGACTGAGGGCACATGGAGAAGCACCGATGTAACCTATGAGTGGCAGACACCAGCTGTCAGACCTGCGAACAAGGCCATCTTGGAACTTCTAGACTCGCCGGCCTCTCAGGTGAGTCGTAGCTGCATGATTAAACTTAGCAAAAACTGTCTAATCAGACAGAACTGGGAGAGATAATAAATTGTTCTTTCTTTTAAAACAATATACATTTTTGGGATTGTTTGTTATGCAGCAAAAGCTAACTGATACATGCGTTCCAGGCAATGTGGATACAGCTTTACTCTTTGCCCATCAGGTATTGACCTTCTCAAGGGCAAGGAGTATTTCTTTGTTCATTTTATTGTGCTCATTGGCCAGCAAAGGGCTGATCTTGGAGCTGGTGCTCGAGAAATGATGGCATGAGGGAGAACAGGAGGGAGGGAAGGAAGGCAGAAATGTGGTTGTGCCAATCTGTATGACTAGTGGCCTTCCATGGCCTTTCAGAGGAGCTGGGAAGGTAGGTTGTGTGTTAAGAGGAGCACTAGCTCCAGAACCAACACACTAGCATCCCACCCCCAGCTCCACATTCCTCCAGCTGGTGACCTTGATCAAATGCCTTAACCACTCTGCTTCTTAATCTAGAAAATCAACATAACAATCCCTACTTGCAGGATTGGTGGTGGAGTGTAGAGATAAAATGCTTAAAAAGAGCTAGCAGAGTAAAATAAAATAAAATAAAATAAAATAAAATAAAATAAAAATAAGCACCCTAAAACTAGCCAAGTTACTGCCCCTCCATAAATGCCATTTCATATGATACTGTTGAAGGCCTTGGCTAATAAAGATGGCCACCATCACTTTCTGTTTAGCACTGTTAGATGTTAGATGCCTTGTACCTTTTTCTCTTAATTCATACAACAGCTCTTTAGAGTAGGCATCCCTCCCCTTTCTTTGAGAGACGAGGGAGTGGAGTCTCAGAGAGGCAGTTTACTCACCCAGAGTCACAGTCAGTCCATGACAGAGTCCGGCGTTGAACTTGAACCCACGTTGAAGCTGACTACAGCCTGGGCCTTCAATCACCTTGCTCCACGGACGATCTGGGTGGTGTCAAAAGCCAGGGGATCACTTGGTGCGACACCACATGAGTCATGTGTGAACTGGGCACTGATTCCCAGAGGCTGTGAAATGTGTCAGCGGTGGTGGCCTCTTGGACAAGGCGGCCTAGAGCACAGAAGACGAATGGTCCAGGGCCCAGCCAGCGTGGGGTAGAAGCCCCTACCCACCCAACCCCGGCAAATAGGATTCCGCTAAGTGTGGATGGGCCAGCTGCCTGGCGCTGCCAGCAGCTAAATTTGTTTCTTTATGTCATAATGAGTCTCCTGTAGGAACCTGCCAAGCCAATTATTACTCTCACTGCCTTTCTGCTGGCCTCCGATGGGGACATGTTATATATCCTGGGCACCCAGGAGGTGGAGCCGTGACTTTGATAAATGCTCAGGCCATTTGCAAGGCCTTAATTGAGAGCAGGCCCTGGCGGCCTCCCTGTCCCTGGGATCCTGCTGACCACCCATGGCTGTCTCCTGATGGACAAGGGTTTAATGGACAACCCCATGGCTGAGGGCTGTGCAGAAATAAGGGTGTCATCGCATGGGCTCCAGAACCAACAAGAACCTGCCTTGCCATGTGTGGAGAGAGCAGGGACCCTGGGGCCCTTAGTCTGAGGGCCTCCTTTCCAGGGGAACACTGAGGCAGGTCTCAACTCTCAGTGGGCCTCGGTACCTCCTCTGAGAAATGGAAGAAGAAGAAACCACGGGCTGAGGTGCTCTGAGGCAGTGGGAGGCTTGGCTGTGTGGATTGAATTGGAAGGACCTATGGTTTCAACAGGTGCAGGCCACGCTGGTGCAGGACGAGGGCTTTGGACACAGTGATGTAAAACAGCAAAGCATTACTTAGTACGGACAACGCATGGGGCGTGGTGGTAAGTGCTCTGTGTGTGTTGTCATGCCAGCTTCCAGTGAAACCTGGGAGGGAGGGTCTGTTACCCCCATTTTAGAGAAGAGATAGGCTCAGAGGCTGTAAGCATCTTGCCCAAGGTCACACAACCACCAAATGTCCAATGCACAGCAGCAGCCAGTGATATTTTGAAAAAAAAAAAAAAAGCCAGGTCACATCACTTGCCTGCTCTCACCCTCCAGTGACCTCCTACTGCTCTGAGTAAAAGCTGAGCTCCTGGCCCTGACTTTGGAGGCCTTGTCTGATACGGCTCCCTCTCTCTCTCTCTCTCTCTCTCTCTCTCTCTCTCTCTCTCTCTCTCTCCCTCTCTCTGTCTCTCTCTGTCTCTCTCTTTCATTTTTGTTGATTTCAAAAAGGAAGGGAGAGGGAGATAAAACATCAGCGATGAGAATCATTGGTTGGCTGCCTCCTGCTCGCCTCCTATGGGGGTTAGAGCCCTGCAGCCCGGGCATGTGCCCTGACTAGGAATTGAACCATGACCTCCTGGTTCCTAGCTTGACGCTCACTCACTGAGCCACACTAGCTGAGCTACCTTTGCCCTTTCTCTGACCGTGTGCCCCTGGCCTCATTTCTTCTCATCACTTCACACTCCTTGCCTGGATGCCCTTCACTAGTCTCCGTATGACTGGTCCTTCTTAGGATCCAGGCCTCAGTTCAGATGGCCCCTCCTTCAGAGGTCCTTTCTGATGGCCCGAGGTGCCTCCCTGCCCCACTGTCCCTCTCAGGGCCCTGCCCCCTCTGACTCTAGCTGCCTTCTCACAGTGGGAGATCAGCTTGCTATTCATTGGTTGGTTGTTCCCTGCCTCTCCCACCCGACGGTGAGAGAGCTGGGCCCTGTGGGCCTGGCCCTCTGTGCCCCCTGCACTGAGCATGGTGCCTAGCACAGACTCAGTAAATATTTGTTGAGTGAATGAAAGGTGCAAGGCCAGAATCCAAACCGTCTGCCTTCCTTAAAGCCCACCTTTAAGCGCATTATTTTTTGGTCTTCCAGATGGTCCCATGGCTGGATGCCATGAGCTGGGTTCCAGTGCTGGCGCAGCCACCACCATGCTGGGTGGCCTTGAGCTAACATCTGCTGTCTTTGGAGCTCAGTCTCCCGCTCTGCCCAGGGAGGAGGTGGGACGAGGTGCCCTTTAGGAGCCCGTTCCAAGGAGGTGCCACTGGTTCAACATCAGTGACACTGGCAGGGAATGTGATCAATAATATTGTCATAACTATAATTTTGACAATGTCATACAACTATTGTTATGACAATAATATTGTCATAATCATAACTATATATGGTGCCAGCTGGGTACTAGACTTACTGGGGGTGATTGCTTTATAAGTTATTTAATGTCCAATACTTAAAACCAATAGAATATTGTATGTCAACTGTAATTGGAAAAAAGAATGAACAAACAAACAAATTAATAATAAGCCCACATTAACAGGGCTGATGTGGCTCAGTGGTGGCAGGCCACTGGCCTGAGATCTGCTTTCTTTTTAAAAAATATATATTTTATTGATTTTTTACAGAGAGGAACAGAGAGGAATAGAAAGCTAGAAACATGGATGAGAGAGAAACATCAATCAGCTGCCTCCTGCACACCCCCTACTGGGGATGTGCCCGCAACCAAGGTACATGCCCTTGATGGGAATTGAACCTGGGACCTTTCAGTCCGCAGGCCAACGCTCTATCCACTGAGCCAAACCCGTTTCAGCCTGAGATCTGCTTCCTGAGTCTGGTGTGACCGTGGGTGTGGCCTGGGCTGTGGTCTGATGGGCCTGGGCACTCACCCTGGTAGGTCCCTACATCATACTTAATGCAGTCATTGTCCCTAATTGTCCAGAAATCCTGAGAGGTACGTATTACCAAAACCACTCGATAGACAAGGAAACAGGTTCAGGGAGGCGAGGCCAATTGCTTAAGGCTATACAGCGAGAAAAGAACCAAAGCAGGATCAGAAGCCAAGTCCCTTGGCTCCAGAGCCTTTGCTCTTGGAATCATCACAGACGTGCTGAGACGTCTGAACCTGGACCCGTTAACTGCTTGCAATCTTTCTTGTCCGTGACTCAGTCTGCCCTCTCAACACCGGCTCCGCCAGGCTCAGCGCAGGCAGCGGAGACAGACTTAGCGGAGGCCCACAGGCAGGCAGCTTCCCAGACCCAGTGGTCTAGAAGGCCTGCCGGAAATGCCGTTGAATGAGTGTCTGAATATCAGGTGAAACTGCAGATGGTGGGGTGTGGGGGGAGGGGGGTGGGGTGGTGAGTGAGCAGGAGCCAAGGAACTGAGAAAGCCGCTTCAAGAAAAATAAAATGCATCTCAACTCACTTCCTACTAGCTCCCAGGGGTGGGAGCGGGAGCCTGCCCAGGAGTTTTATTTTATGTTCTTTTGAAAGCAGAACAATGTGGCTTTCTTGAGCCATGCTTATTATGTGACTGCATTCTCTTTTTGGAGAGGGCTGGGAAACAGTTCTCTCCCCAGGGCTCCAGCCCATGCCTGCCCCTCGCCCCAAAAGGCAGAGCCTCTTTCCCTAGTGAACCCTTCGCTCTTTTCCATACCTGCCTCTCCCCAATGCCAGTTATTGATTTATTGTCTCTGAGCTCCAAACACACCCTTCTTTGCCCTGCTTGGTCATACTGGAGCCGGACCCTGTAAGAGTTCTTTTGCCTGCTGGAGCAATGATAGGCTTTGCCAGTAGAGGGCGCAAGAGAGACACTGTAAGGTGATAGCAGCAGGAAGGCAATTTTCCAGATTCTGGTCCTCCCTCGATTGAATAAAAAACAACCCCGTACAGGAGCCAAAACCTCAGTGACTCTTGTAAACCAGCTCCAGATGTACCCTCAGGCCTCACTTTCCTGAAGGCCCCTTCTACAGACCAGTGCTAGCCCACACTCCCGGGCAAGTTTCTTAGCCACTGGGGGCTTCATGTTCTTGTGGCCATCCCACCCTCATTGAGGAGGTCTGAATCAGTCCTCAGGGAGGACCTTCTCCTCAGTCCTTAGCTCCTTCACTATTCACTCTCCCTCAGCATGGACATAGTAATTTCTTTTATTTTTTATTTGCAGAACACCTTTTCTTCTGGATGTCCTTTTCCTGCTACTTCTGGGTCCCTTAGCATCTTCTTTTACCTCCGTTAGTAATTAACTACCCTTTGCTAGTTAATTCTTTATATTACATTTTTCATATTAAAACGACGGGCTATGAGCTCTGTCTCCTGTCTGGCTTGAATTGATATGGAGTCAGGAGCAGGGGTGGTCCCAGGAAACAGAAAGTGCAATTTTGATTGGTTTTGTTGCCCGTGGACTTGAGTGCAGTGCCAGGCTCCCTGCCAGTGGGGCCTGGGATGCTAGCAATCCACAGCACAGTGGCATCGTAACTATGCTATCACCGGCGATGGATTTTGATGTGATGCCCGCTGAAGACAGTGTCTTGGGAGCCAAAATGACCACTCCACCTGACCATCACATCAGTGATTACGATGGCAAGAACTGTGATGTGGGACTGATTCTTGAACGCACTGAAGCACTCAAGAAAAAACAAAAAGGAGTTCAGGCTAATTAGCTCAAATCCTGGTTTGAAAAACCACAGGGCTTCCATGAAAAAAAAAAATCTCTTATTTCCTGTAGCAATGGAGCTGATATTGATGAAAATAAGGTATTTACTTGTGTGGGTCACAGAAGGAAAGCACCAGTTACATTTACAGCATTGCCACGTTGTTCACGTGAGAGATTGGGTATAACTTAGGAAAGAATTCCTGTACTGGGCCTCTGACTCAGGAGGTGAGGGCAATTACGAAAGGAATTCTGGGGAAAAAAATGCAAGTTCCTGAAACTTCCTTTCTCTACCATGATAGTACACTGGGAGCACTTTCTCTATCCTGGGGAAAATTTTAGGGATTGGTGAAGCCTAGAATATACAGAGGTGATCATTCCTATTTTGTCACCATTTAACTTGCCTGCTGGCCTGTGCAGAGGTTGGATGGGTTTTGGAAAATGACTAGAATATAGAGATTTGTGTGCTTCATCAGGTGGTGACTCCAACTGCAGCTTCTGTCCCAGAAATTGTCTTTCCTGGAGCAACTCAGTATAACACTTGGTATATAACCACTGACATAGCTACTGCCTTTTTTCCATATGAATTTGTGAGGACTACCAAAAACAGTTTGCTTTTACCTGAAGGGGCCAACAGTACACCCTCACAGTCTTTTTTATTTAAATTTATTTTTATTTTTAAAAAATATATTTTATTTATTTTGTACAGAGAAGAAGGGAGAGAGATAGAGAGTTAGAAACATCGATGAGAGAGTCATCGATCAGCTGCCTCTTGCACACCCCCTACTGGGGATATGCCCGCAAGCAAGGTACATGTCCTTGACCGGAATCGAACCTGGGACCTTTCAGTCCCCAAGCCGACGCTCTATCCATTGAGCCAAACCGGTCTCGGCTAAATTTATTTTTATTGATTTTTTACAGAGAGGAAGGGAGAGAAATAGAGAGTTAGAAACATTGATGAGAGAGAAACATCTACCAGCTGCCTCCACACACCCCCAACTGGGGATATGCCCGCAACCAAGGTACATGCCCTTGACCAGAATTGAACCTGGGACCTTTCAGTCTGCAGACCAATGCTCTATCCACTGAGCCAAACCGGTTTCGGCATAATGTGGCCATCTTGACATTATGTAAAACATTGCACTACATTAATGACAAGCTGATTGCATCTGATGAAGAGGAAGTACCATATGGAGGGAAGGACCACAACATTTCAGAGGTTTGCTATCTTAGTGAGGTTTCTGAGGGTTTAATGGTATGAAACATGTTGAGACATCCCTTCCAAGGTGAAAGTCAAATTACTGCACCTTATACTACCAACCTTAAACAATGAGGGTGGGCTTGGCAGGCTTTTGGATTTTAGAAGAAACATATATCACATTTGGGTGAGCTGCTCTGACCCATTGATAAAAATCCTCAGTGAACTGCCAACTTCGAAGGCTCTGTAGCAAGTAAAGGTTTCCTTAAAAGTCTTTCTACCAGCTCATCCTGCAATCCAGGAGACCCAGTGATTTTCAGAAATTTTATAGTAAGTATGGATGCTATATGGAGTCTCAGGCAAGTCCCCAAAGAGAGATGACAAAACAGACCTCTAGGATTTGAGTATCCGTTCCTTCTTCTGTAGCTAACAGTCATTCTTCTGAGAAATAGCTTCTATCAATAGCTTGCTCCTGGACAATGGCAGAAACTGGGTGCCTAACTGTGGGACATCAGGGGACCTCAGCCTGAGATTCCCATTTAGGATCCTCATGACACAACTAGCTATACGTGGAGCTTTGTGAAGCAGCAATCTACCATCAGACGGGAGTGATGAGAAAGAGACTACACATGGGCAACTCTGGAAGTTATGAAGTTATATGAGCCAATGATTCTGACTCCTGCTTCATTGCTTCCTATTTCTCAAACATACCTATGGCTTCCTGGGGGAGTTCCTTATGACCAGTTGACTGAGGAATAAAAACTCAGGTCTGGTTTACAGCTGGTGTTATACAATAGGCTACTCCCATCCAAAACAGAAGACTGCCACCCCATGAGGAGTGGCCCTGGGGGACAGTGCTAAAGAACTGTGTTTTGGTTTGGTTTTTTTTTTTTTCAGTGGGTAGAACCTTAACTAGTATATTTGATTGCCATCTTGGAATTAGAGCTGGCCGGAAGTATGGGTGTCCAGTGACTTATGGGCAGTTGTTGATGGTATAGTTTGGCTTGGTGATCACAGGAACAGGATTGGAAAATTGGTGGCAAAGACTTCTGGGGAAGAGGTATGTGGATGGACTCTTCAGGGTAGGTGTAGACCGATTTGTGTCCCACGTGAATGTTTACTAAAGGGAATCCACTACAAGGGAGGCTTCCGATAATCAGGTGAACATTATGACATGCGTCGTGGTTATCAGCCTCTTTACCCAGCAATCCCCGTGCTTGTCTAATTGGCCCCTGAATAAAGTTGCCGTAGCGGCAGGGATAGGGCAAAGCCTGTACATCCCCTTACTAAGGGCTGCCTTGGATACCATCCCTGCTGGGTGCTCATAAACTCACCAAATGGCACCAACATGAGCCTACAAGATGGTACCAATCCCTGGATGGACCAACCATCCACCTGGTGGCAGGTGGATTTCATTGTACCTCTTCCATCATGCAGGGGGAAGCGATTCTTCTTTCCTGGAATAGAACAATTTTCTGGATAAGATTTGTTGTCCCTGCCTGTAATGCTTTTGTCTATATCACCCCCATGATTTACAGAATGCCTCAGCCATCATCATGGTATTCTACTTAGAATTGCCTCTTCTCAAGGAACTCATTTCATTATAAAGGAAGTGGTGCAGTAGGCTCATTCCCATGGAATTAACTGGTCTTACCATATAACTCATCACCTGAAAGTAGATGGCTTAATTGAAGGTAGAATGGCTTACTGAAGGGCTCAAGTATGGTGCCAGCTGGGCCACAAACCTTGAAAGGAGGTAATATATGCTTTGATTCCGACAGCATTGTGTAGTGCTGTCTCTCCCTCATCACTGAGACAAAGGGGTCCATCAATCAAGGTGTGGAAGTGCAAGTGGTTCTGGTCAGTCAAGGTTCAATCAGGGGACAGAAACCACATCGAATGAACCAAAGATGAATAAGGGAACTCTAAAGAATACCATGGAAATGGGAGGAAAGTGTTCAAGGAATAAAACTTGGAAGGGGGATGGACCTGGAGAGTATTATGCTAAGTGAAATAAGCCAGTTGGAGAAAGATAAATATCACATATCCTCACTCATTTGTGGAATATAAGGAACATAAACCGATGAACAAAAATAGAAACAGAGACATGGAAGCATCGAACAGACCATCAAACCTCAGAGGAAAGGCAGGGGAGGGGGATGGGAGGGTAAGAGATCAAAGGACTTGTATGCACGCATACAAGCGTAGCCAATGGACACAAACAGTAGGGGGGTGAGGGCATGTGCTGGGAGGTGGGAGTGGGCGGGGAGCGATCAATGGGGAAAAAAGGAGACTCATATAATACTTTCAACAATAAAGAATTAAAAAAAAAAAAGACTTGGAAGGGATCAATGATCCTCCTTGTGGCTGGGATTCAGATCACTGGAGAGGCTGGGGTTGCAGCCTGAGGGATGGTGCGAAAATTCACTGGATTGTCCGGGCGGGAGGTGGTCTGTGGTGGGCCGAGGTGAGTGGGCAAAAACTACTTGCTGGGGTGCTGATGAAATTGGGAAGCTGCCGTGGGGTTGCTGTTGAATGTGCTGGAAAGCCAGCTGGGGCACTGGCTGCCAGAAGTTTCCCACAGAGTGGGATGGGGGATGCGGGGGGGGGGGGGGGGGGGGCATCCTGGCAGGGAATAGGAGCCACCATTGGGAAGATGCTGGGAAGTGAGCTGGGGCTCCATCCATCTTGCCTTTGGGAAGCCAGCTGCCGGGGTGCTGCTGATACCACTGGGATCGTGTCCTGCACACCGAGAAGAAGCAAAGTACCTGGACTCAGACAGAGTCCCATGTCCTGCCAGTGCTGTCTGTTGACAAAAATTAACACCATGCCTGCAAGGGAGGACGTCCTAGTCCCACAAGCAGGCCCACCAGGGGGGTCTGAAACTGAGAAGCAACATGACAAGGGACACAGCCTCCTTTCACTATCATACTTGATCACCCACTTGAAAAATTTAAAAAAATATATATATTTTATTGATTTTTTTTTTTTTATAGAGAGGAAGGGAGAGAGATAAAGAGTTAGAAACATTGATGAGAGAGAGAAACACGGATCAGCTATCTCCTGCACACTCCCTACTGGGTATGTGCCTGCAACCAAGGTACATGGCCTTGACTGGAATCGAATCTGGGACCCTTGAGTCCGCAGGCTGACACTATTCACTAAGCCAAACCGGTTAGGACCACTTGCAGAATTTTTGCTTCTCAGAAAAACTGAGCTGTGCTGGCTTGGAGATCTTTGTTCCCAAGAGACCACATGGGAGGATACAATGATGGTCTTAATTAATGGGAGGATGAGACTGCCATTTGAGATCCTTGTCACTGAATAAACACTGAAGCAAAAAGTTTTTTTGTTTTTTCGTTTTTGTTTTTTCTTTGCTTCACCACATAAAAGGGTTCCTCTACTGGATGGAATGATGGATTGAGCCTGATTACTGAGGTGAAATGGAGCTGCTGCTACATAATGGGGGCACAGAGGACTATGTCTGGAACTGAGGGCTTCTCTGGAGCATCTCTGAGTGCTTCCTTGTCCAATTGTAAAGGCTAATAGAAAACCTTGTCAACCCCCAAAGCAGGATAACCGAGGGCTCTCACCAGTCAGTAAGGACGTTTTGGCTCATTTTTCCTGGTAAAATCCACAAGTAGCTGAAGTTCTGGTGGAGGGTGGAGGGAAAGTGGGATGGGTAGTGGGAGAAGGAAGTGATAGATGTAAGTTATGGCTTTATGATCCATTACAGAAAGGAGGGCCATAGTAGCTTTGCTTGTTATGTTTGTAATTATAGCAAGATGGTAGCCATTTTGTTTTGTTTCCTCATTCCCATTAATATGTACATATAGGTTACTGGAGGTTAATTTTATCATTCTGTTTTTAGGAAACAGAATAGCCAGCATGACTGTACTGAATTTGAGGAGTCATTCACACAGCCAGGGATGGACCCAGTGATATTGGAACTATCATCTCCACATTTTGAGGCAAGAGTCTGGGTTGTATTTGTACAGAGGATAGCTGCCTTATTAGGTGGAAGCAGAGTTAGTTGCTTTGTTGTGAAGGGAGTTGGAAAGCATGTGGAAGGTGTAAGTGGGAGCTGATTAGCCAAAGGCAAGGACTGTGGCCGTTGTCACTTCATTGTCCCTCAGTTCCAGTCTACCCGTTGTGGCCCTGCTTTGTGATGCTGGGGTTGGACCCTGGAAACATGTCCTCTCTGCCAGCTGGTGCAATGTTAATGTCTGTCACCCAGGGCAGAGAGGGACATCACAAGGTGATTACATCAGAAGGCACCTCGTTTCTCGTGTGGGATCTCGTTTCCTTCCATTCGGTGTGGGGCTCTTCAGCGGCCAGCTCAGCAGCCACCAGGGCCTACCTCCATTGCACTCTTGGGCTGTGCTTTCCTAACTTGGCAGCCACTGGTTCAGGCTGGCTTCAGTCACACCCGTAGTCATCGCTAGAGGCAGTACATTTCCCTACATTTAATATTCCTGTGTCTCTCAGAGTCCTCTCTCTTTCTTTTTTAAATGCTCACCCAACGATATTTTCCCATTGATTTTTAGAGAGAGTAGAAGGGAGGGAGGAGAGAGGGAGGAACATTGATGTGAGAGAGACACATTGATTGGTTGCCTCCAACATGCACTCTATCCCCAGCTGGGGATTGAGCCTGCCACCGAGATACGAGCCCTTGACCAGAAATTGAATCCTTGACCTTTGGTACTCTCACCACTGAGCCAAACCAGCTAGGCCAGGGTCTTCTTTTAACCCTTTTACTAGATAACACTTTTATATTTAATTTTCCCTATTCAAATGCCTGGCATGCTCTCTGCCTCCTGAATGGACCCTGACTCAAACACTCCCCATCCCAGCATCTGGTCTCCTTTGCTGCCTCCATCTCCCTCCTGGGCTCCCTCCTGTTCTTTTATCTTGGCCTTTCGCCCCACTCTGCTCTCTAAGATCCATCTTGGGAGCATCCAGAGACTGTGCAAAGACAAGGATGTGGCATCGTCCCAGAATGCTTTGCAGAAAGGCGGGCTTTCACAAAGCTGGTAGTGTGGGAAGAGCCTGGACCCTGGAAGCCTGGATTCTAGACCCAGCTCTACTCTGACCCATGTATTTCACAGGCGGGGAGATGGGGAAGTTGTGATAAACAGCTGCTCAGAGCCAAGTTGCTCTAATCAGCTGCCAGAGGCTCCCCCCATCAGTTCAGTGCCCATTTTTAAAATGTGTTCCTCATGAGAACCCTTTTGTGCATGGGTTGGCTGGAGAGCTAGTATTCTCTTCCTCCCCCCCCCCTCCTCCTTCTCCCCTTCCCCCACCTCCTCCTCTTCCTTCCCCTCCTCCTGCTCCTCCTTCTCCCCTCCTCCTACTTTTCCTCCCCTTCCTCCTTCTCCCCCTCCTTCTGTTTCCTTTCTCCTCCTCTTCTTCCTCCTCCTCCTCTTTCTCCTTTTCTTTCTCCTCCTCCTCCTCTTCCTCCTTCTCCTCTTCCTCCTCCTCTCTTATACAGTGGTCTTCAAAAGAGAACTATTTTCAACAGGAGGCTCACAATGGAGGTGTGTGTATGTTATCGCATTTACTGGCCAGTAACCAGGGATGCTGCTAAAAGTCCTACATGGCACAGGACAGTGCCCACAACAAGGAGTTACCTGGCCCAAAGTGTCCTCAGTGCCGAGTCGGAGAAGTTCTGAATTAACAGGTGTAGAAAGGAGGGGAAGGGACTTGCCCAGGATCACACACAAAGTGGGCAGCAGGACCTGGATGGCAGCCAGGCCCCCTAACTCCCCATGGGAGTCTCTTCAGCTCTCACCCTCACCCGTTCTTCTCCCTGAAGCAAGGATTGGGAAGGAGATAGGAAGCCAGTGAGGCCCGGCTCCGGGAATATGGTTCCTGCAGGCTGGCATTCTTCTCTCGCTTCCCTGCCCTGCCAAACCCTAGCCACTTCCCAAGGCAACCATCTGCTCTCCAAGTCCTGTTCTGAGATCCCGGGAAGCCACGAGAAAAATGCATTTGGTGAGTCCTGGCAACATTGCCAAGGCATGCGTGCCAATGTCAGCTGCCTCCAGCATCGCCCAGCCTTCCTCTGACCTTCCCGCAGTCTGCTCCCGGTCCCCTTACCTTCAAGGACAGGCAACCTTCACAGTTCAAGTCCTCCATCCTTCTCAAGCTCTCTCCCTTCCCCAACCATCAACTCCTCGCTCCCAACAGGTCACGGACTCCTCCAAGAACCCCCTTCTGTCTGACAGCTAACCCACACTCAGCCAGCTTAGGACAGTTCTTACCCGTTCTCAGGGACAGAATACCCCTCCTGGTAGAAGGCAAGCCTCTTCCCATCCTCTGGGTCCATTCCTTTCTATCTTTGGAGGGGGCTGTCCATATAAAGTTCTCTCTCTCTCTCTCTCTCTCTCTCTCTCTCTCTCTCTCTCTCTTTCTCTCTCTCTCTCTCTCTCTTCAATTCCACCTTTGTGGAATTCTTTTAAAAATATATTTTATTGATATTTTACAGAGAGGAAGGGAGAGGGATAGAGAGTTAGAAACATCGATCAGCTGCCTCCTGCTTTTCCCTCACTGGGGATGTGCCTGCAACTGAGGTACATGCCCTTGACCGGAATTAAACCTGGGACCCTTAAGTCTGCAGGTCGACGCTCTATCCACTGAGCCAAACAGGTCAGGGCATAAGTTATTTTCTTGAAAGCCTCTGGCCTTTGGAGCCAGTTCCATTTCTTCCCCTCCCATCCACACACTATTCCAGCTGCCTGGATTAGTGGCCATCACATGGCCATCACACCCCCATGGCCATCACAGTGATAAAACTCATACTCACGCTCCAAACTCAGCTCAGACATTAGATCTCCAAAGAAGCCGTAGCAGGTGCTGTGGATGTCCTGCCTCATCTCCCCTTGGCTTTCTGAGCTCCTGAAACTGTAGACAGTTCTGGGCATGCTGACAGCTTCCACCCTAAATGTCTGTATTTCCCCCTGTTCTCTCTGGCACCTGGAGAACTTGCTTGTCTTTGAGGCAGTTGTGTGAGGCAGGTGCCAACTGGAAGTACAGGGGCAGGAGGCATTGATGTTCTGAGAGTCAGTGGGCAGAGTGTCCACCAGGAGGATGGCCCTGAGATCGCTCCTCCTGGTCCTTAGAGGGTCCCAGCAGGACTGAGCTTGCCCACCGCTGGAACCCATCGTTCGTCCATGCTCTGTTGGCTTACCCCTTCCCTGATCAGTCTCTCCATGTCCTCACACGGAGTCACCTCCCACATAAACCACTGGCATCAGAGCCCTGTCTCACCATCTGCTTTTGGGGCACCCACCCTCAGACCCACACTTGCCCAATCTTCCCCTTGAGGTAATTCATGAGGTAATTCATGTTCCCTTCTTCTGCTCCTTGGTGTCTATTTTTAAAAAATATATATTTTTATTGACTTCAGAGAGGAAGGGAGAAGGAGAGAGAGATATAGAAACATCAATGATGAGAGAGAGCCATTGATTGGCTGCCTCCTAAATGCTCCCTACTGGGGGTCAAGGCCACAATCCAGGCATGTGCCCTGGACCAGAATCAAACCCAGGACCCTTTAGTCCACAGGTTGACGCTCTATCCACTGAGCCAAACCAGCCAGGGTCATGGTGTCTATTTTTGCTCTTCTTAGGGGCAGAGTTTCTGTCTCTTGTGCCAGACTCTGAGTCTCTTGAGGGTAATGGCAACCTGTTAATCCCCCTGTGTCCCTTTCACCTGGCACCTTGCCCCTGCACACCAATGGCCAAGGAGTGTTTGCTGAGTGAGTGAGAGGTGGATGGATGAGTGATGAAATGAATCTTTGGGGTACCTATTGCTAGGTGACAGACCCCATGAAGCCAATTATCCCATTGGTGTGACCCTCTCAACCCCAGGTTCTCCTCTCCTGCCCCCACCCAGGCCCAGATACCCGTCCCTCTGTCATTGGCACCCTTCATTCTTCCCTCTATAACTCCGTCAGCACCCAGGACTCCTCTTGATAGGAAAAGTCCCCAGTCAGGGAAGTGGGTCATTCGACTCTGACTAAATATAGGTTACAGGAACCAAATAAAATGTTCTTCTAATATGACATAATTCAATGCCACCTTCCGGCAGATGTTTTGGAGGGATGGATTTGTCCCAGCTGGACTCTGGGCTCATTCAGAAGCACTCAGAACAACTCCTGCTGCTTCTGATGTGAGCAGCCCCAGGAAATGGTAATATCTACAAATCAACTTATTCAGCCCAAATACACGGAGCTGAGTTTCCGGCAGGAGGAAGTGGAATTGTTGCTGGGAATATGAAGCAGCTGCTGCCAAGAGGAACCATCATGTAGACCACATCCAGCCTTGAGACCCTCAGAGGGGGCGGTGCTTTGAGCGCACCCAGGATGCCAGGGACTCCAAAGTCGGTGCCCTGGTCTTGTGAAAGATGAGTTTACATGCGAGAAACCGAGGCCTATAGAGGCAAAGGAGTGGCTGCCCAAGGTCACACACAGTGAGCCCCAGTTTCTCCATTCAAGGGGCACAATGCTTTACTTTCTGGGATGCTGTGAGGATCACCTGAGGTCCAGAAGAAGCTCCATGGCACAAGTGTGTGAAAGCAAGGGGACACTGAGGGTAGAGCTAGTTCCATATTTGAGCTTCTGGAGTGAAGGGAACTCCAATATGTCATCGCCCATCCAAGTGGCTCTGGAACCAAGGGAAGAGCTGTAGGGTGAGTTGGAAGCCCTGGACCTCCTCCCCATAAGGCGACGGTCTCTGAAGTCCTATCTCTCTTGCTGTACCAGCAGGTGACACGGAATGCCTTATCTCAGGCTATCTTTCCCAAGGATCCTTGGAAGTGCCAAGCTGTGGGCAAGAGCTGAGGAAAGGAAAGGAAAAGGGTGATTCACAGAGGGGTGGGAAGAAGAAAAGGAGGTGAGAGAAAGAAGAGGAGAAGAACAAGGAGGACAAAGAAGAGAGGGAACATCTGGAGAGGGATGACGATCTTCACCCTCTGGTGAAATATGCAAGCAGGAAGTGTAGGCTCTAAGATTAGAAAGACCTGAGATCAAAGGCTGCTCCACTTCTCAGCCTGTGGGGGACTTTGGGTTAATCATTCAGCCTCAGTTTCCACATCTGTAAAATAAGGATAAGAAGAGTGCCCTTTTTTTTTTTTTTAGGGATAATCTTGTCAAAGTGCTTAGCACCACACCTGGGCCAGAGGAAGTTCTCAATACATATTAGCTAGCGTGGCAAAAGAAGCATGAAAATCATCAGATGTCTACAAACTAGTGTGCTCTGGGCAGGCGGTGGTCAGAATGCATCCACCTACAAGAGGAACAGGTAGGTTTGTTTAAGTTGAGAGAAGCTTGAGGAGGTGCAGAAACCCAGATCACACTTGCCAAGAAATACAATTAACACATTTTTATTGTATTGATTACAGCAGGAATTATTCTTATCTGGCTAGCAGAAATTGTATTAGCGAGGATAATTCATGTACTAATGGTGGTTAAATTGATTAAAAAATAAGAAAGCTAATTTCATGTCATTAGATCAATCATGGAGACATATCAATGAAAACCATGACCAAATGACTGTTTCACGTATAAACAGAGGGCCTGATGTTAGAGAGACAGGAGAGGGAGTGACTGCGCGCTCACTGAGTCAGCATTTGATATCAATGAGGCACAGCAAGTGAAATATCCCCCAAATCCCACAGTGGACCAATGGAGCCTGGACTCCGACCCAGCCAACTGACGCTGAGGCTCTGACTGCTCATCAGATTGGCTCACACATGCATTCAGGCTGGACCTTCAGGTCTGCCAGGCCCAGCAAGATAGGGGGACAGAGCATCAGAGACTGTGGGGTCTGGACAGATAGTGTGAGGCGACCTTCCCTGCAGTCCTGATGGTGTGGATCTAGCAAAGACCATATCTGCAAGTCCAGAAGGATGGATGTGCCAAGCTGAGGGCTTTCCAGCTCTCGGGATTATGAAATCCTTGCAGGATTTTCCTTTCAAACTAAATTTAGGAAGGAGAAACTGGGAGCTTCTTGCTATGGTATCAGGACATGGGGACAACCAGGTTACCAAAAAGTCTAAAGACAATGCTTCACTGAGACCCCAGCCACAAAGCTCACAGCTCTTTTAAGTCTCCAATTTAATATTTCAAATACCTGCAAATTTTGCCCTCTCTGATATATCCACGATTGTCTATATATATAAAAATGCAGTGACCATAATGACTGCAACAATCAGTTGACTGAAAAGCAGGCCATGTGAGCGACCAGGCTGGTGGGGGGGGGGGGAGGGAGGGGAGTGAGGGGCAACCAGGCCAGCAAGGGGGGCAGTTGGGGGTGACCAGCCTGGCAGGGGGCCAGTTGGGGGTGACCAGGCTGGCGGGGGCAGGGGGAAGGAAGTTAGGGGTAACCAGGCCAGCAGGGGGGGCAGTTAGGGGTGATCAGGCAGGCAGGCAGAAGCGGTTATGGGTGATCAGGCTGGCAGGCAGAGGTGGTTAGGGGCAACCAGGCCAGCAGACAGATGAGTGGTTAGGAGCCAGCGGTCCAGGATTGTGAGAGGGATGTCCAACTGCTAGTTTAGGCCTTATCCCCGGATTGGAGAGGGTGCAGGCTAGGGTGAGGGGACCCTCCCCACCATGCTTGAATTTCATGCACCGGGCCTCAAGTTTTATTATTTTTTAATTTTTAAAATATATTTTATTGATTTTTTTTTACATAGAGGAAAGAAGAGGGATAGAGAGTTAGAAACATCGATGAGAGAGAGAAACATCTATCAGCTGCCTCCTGCACACCCCCTAGTGGGGATGTGCCCGCAACCAAGGTATATACCCTTGACTGGAATCGAATCTGGGACCCTTCAGTCCACAGGCCGACGCTCTATCCACCGAGCCAAACCAGTTAGGGCTGGGCCTCTAGTTTTAATATAAAATACCTTTTCCCATGATATTAGAATAAAACTGACACAGAGGGAGGATGCTCTATGCTTATCCTATGGCTTCCTCCAGTGTGTGTGTGTGTGTGTGTGTGTGTGTGTGTGTGTGTGTGGTGGGAGACACTGCCTACAGGACGAAATTCAACATCCTTAGCTTGGAATTCATATCATCATCAACCACTCCCTTCTATTCCTCCCCCACATTCACCTCTGTCCCACCCTCACATCTCACCCAACAACTACACCCCCCACCCCCATAGATCCCTTTGAGCCCAGACTCACCTTACCCGGTAGTGTTTTTTAGGTTATATCCTTTCTCTATGGGAGAACGTGGGTTCCTCCCCCCTTGCCTTCTCTGCTCCTGCCCGTGAATATAGACATGTGTCCTGGGATGCAGCCCAGCAGGGCAGGGCAGTGGCTCTGCTGTTTTTAAGGAATAAGCCTGGGCTGCCCTCCACAGATTACTTTCACTCTTTGAGGCTTGTCCCCTGGCAAGGGCTGTTCCACATTGCCCGCAATGAGCAGACGGAGGAGAGGTTCCAGTAACTGGACTGTCCAGGTCAGCTGCAGCTGGAAAGGAAATGCCTGAGGTTTGAGTTCCCCCTCCCTGCTATAGTTTAATTGTGACTCAGTGAGACGTCCACAGCATTACAAGTTCTGTGGGGGCTGAGGCTTCCTCCACACAGCCTGCATGCTAAAACTCTTCCAGGGAAATTTCTTCCTGTTGCTCTCACATGGGCTGGGTCTCCAGGAGGCTCTCAGGATGGACAGAAAATCAGCAGCCAGTAACCCCACATCACACATGGCCCTGAACCTGGGAGGTGAAGGGGAAGCACCTGCACGGATTGAGCAACAGCCCCACTGATACCTGCTCTGGGCCAGTCTGTCCTGGGCTCTGTGACTGCAGGGGTAGCTTGGGCATCGACCTTGCCCTTGGGGAGCTCATTCTGGGGGCTGGTGGATGAACCACACAACCATAGAGGGAGTGGGACTCCATTGGGTCCCACAATCAGGCAAAGAGTTGGGTTAGGATAAAACCCAGACCTTCTGAATCACGGGCTGCCCAACCAGGACTTGCCATTCAGGTGCCAGGGCAATGTAAGGGGTCAGGGGATGTTTTATGGGAAAAGATCTTCTCCTAAGAACTGTATATCCCACCCCATGCCAGGCCCAGGCACTCACTGGCTGCTACTTTAGAAGCTCTATGCAGTTCTGTCCTCCAGAAATGCCCTGCGTCAGTTGAGAACTTTTTCCTTGAAAACAACAGCAAACAGGCTAGATAAACGCGGGAATCTGCTGGCTCAGCTGAGAACTGCAGAGGCAGGTCTAGCTAGGCTGCATCTCTCTGACCTCCTCTCCTCTCTGCTCTCCCCTAGTGTTATCTTCCTCTCTGGCCTCCATACCCTCACTCCATGGAGCTGGAAGAAAAGTGTGGCTCCCTCCTGGAAGTTCCCTGGGAAAAAGGGGATGGGTCTTCTTTCCCAGAAACCCTAGCAGACATCTTGCCTTTCATTGTCTTGAGCTGGGTCATGTGCTCTTCCCTGAACCAATAACAGGATGAGGTAGGCTGCCAGCTTAAGCCAATCTGGAGCTGAGGGTGGGCCATTCAGACCACGTGACAGAGAGGGGGCACAGAAGAGTCCTTTAAAGGAGATTTCATTGGGCTTGGTGGTAGGAGGTGGGATGGGAGCTGGGGGGAGATAGCAAAGAACTATGAAAGATGCCATCATCTGAGGTGATTCACAACCATTAGTTATAAATCTTCCCTGCAGCTCTGGCCCCATCTCCCATGTCCTGCCTTATGCCCTAGCCTTCTGAGTGGCATGAAGTCCCCTGTGTCCCACCATACTAGCTCCATTCACTTGCCCAGGCTGTGCCCTCCATCAGCATTCTCTACCACCCCTCCCCTACTCCCTTGTATCATTTGGGCTGTAGCTCCAGCTTCACCTTTTGCAGCTACGAAACCTTTGCTGGACCCCCCACAGCACCTTCTCCCACCACCATCTGCTGCACCATGATGGTCAGAGTTCAGATAGTCCCCCTGCCCTGCACCCATACACACACACAGCTTGCCAGCTTCTGAAGGGGTTGAAATACATTTCTAGGCCCAAGATGGAGCTGCTCCTGCCCAGGGGGCCACATTGGCAAACCCAAACTCAGACAACTTTCACGCCTTTGTAAATGCTCTCCTTGACCAGAAATGCAAGGTGTCTAACCAGCCAGCCCCCAATGTCTTGGCGACTCCAGGCTCTAGGCTGACTTCTGTCTTCCTATTTAGTTTCTGTTTTTCCTGGTTCCTTATTCACTTTCTGTTTTTGCCTTTCTTGTTCCGCATTCTTCTGCCCATAAAAGCTTCCTGACTTCTGCCCCGTTTTGCGACTCCCAGAATCCTTGGGAAGTCCCTGCTTCACAAAGTGTTAAGTAGGTTTGCTTGTATCACCTAAATTGTCTTCTTTCATCATTTTAAAAACAAAGATATGAGCCTGGACAAGTCTTAATTAATCTCTTTATTCCCAGCATCTAAGCACTGTCTGTTACAGAGAAGTCAATACATATTTGTTGACAATGAAAATAAGTCTTTGCGGAAAACACTGCTTCGGTGAAGATGTTTGTATTTGAACAAAGAATAAAACTTCAAGCCATAGGAATGAAGCATCAGGAACCTGGGGACAGAGCTGCCTCTATTCTTTCGTGTCTGGAGGAGGCAGGTGGAATTTTCCACGCGGGGCTTTCCAGTGCAAAGCAATCACCCTGTCTCAGGAAAAACACAGATGTGCCAAGAAAACAAATGTGTTTTCCTCTGGCCTGTCCTGTTTCCCAGGGCTGGTTCTGGTGTGTTCCTTCCTGACATCCCTGGGACCTGTGAGGATGATGCCCTGATTGACCCTCTTCAGCTCTCCGACCCCACAGTCTCCAAACCCTACCTGCCAGCCCAGCTCTGCCTGGTGGGGAGACTCACTCTGCAGTTCAGACATCTCCATGGCTAGCCCTTTGGGCTGCATGCTTCTTCCCGTCTTCCTGGGTGCTGTCCTCAGCACTGGGTCCCTCTCTGGTCCTAGAGCCCACCCTCCACTGAGCCCCAGCGCCATGCACTGACAGCTTCTCTGCCCTGCAGCCCACCCTCCACTGAGCCTCAGAGCTGCCCTCAGCAGCTCAGAGCTGACAGGGTCTCTCCTTGCTGGAAACCCTTCCCAGGCGCCAGAGGCACAGGCATTAGCCAGGCTCAAATTCCGGTGACCTCCTGGACTCTGTTTCTCCATCTGACAATGGAGGGGTTGGACCAGATGACCGCTAAGGTAAATGCTGCTCCAGGTTGACTAACCAATAGAAAAGAATGACCTCAGACTGGAAAAGGTGGCCTGAGCCTCGTTTTGGGGACTCAAGGTCCAGAAGAGGGAGGATATGGAGCAGGGATCAGCTCCCTGAGGATGAGCTCCTGCTCCGAGAGAACCCGCAGAGGAGACGGAGGGAAGATGACCAGGAAAGCAGCAGTCACAGAAGCATGGGGGCCACAGCGTTGGGGCTTGGGAGGAGCTCAGCTATCCTTGATGTGTCTGAGTCCCTACCATGCCTAGGACATTGGGAAAATGACTCCATTGCTCAGATGAGATGAGAGACCTGAGGTGGAAGCAGCTCCAAAGGAATGCAGGGCCAGGACTTGAACCTGAGCCTCCACCTAGCACCCCTGGTCCCTTCCCGTCCCCACGTGCAGGTTCAGGGTTCAGGGGATGGGCAGGGCCTGTCCAGGGTCTGGAGACTTGGGCAGGTGTGTTGACTTCACACAGAATCATCTTGAGTCATGCCAGTTTGCACCCAGCATCTTCACTCCTCACAACGACCCCTGTGGGGTACACCGTGGTGCCCCGCTTTACCGGGGAGCACGCTGCGGCTCCCAGCGGTGAGGTGACGCTCTCAGCTCCCACAGCTCGGAAACGGCAGATCCGTGCCCAGTGCCGCCTGGCCCCGCAGCCCCCAGTCAGCCCGTCTGAGGTCTCATTTCGGGAAGGCAGCGAGATTGATGCCCGTGTCTGCAGCCGGGCCCTGCTGTTCCCAGCTCCCCCTGACCCGACCGGCTCAACCAGCAAGTGTTTTATTACTGAAATCACATCCAGTAAGTATTACCCCTTAGGCTGGACATTGAGAAATGGTCTCAGCCACCAAGGTGGAAGGTGAAAGAGGAATTGCTGGGGAAGAGGGAGAGTGATCGGCTGGACAGAGGCTGGGGCTGACCGGAGGAAGAGAGACCCGCGGCCAGGGAGGCCGGCCAGGGCCCGGGCAATGGGCTTCCCGCCCAGCCACCCCATCGCTGGCTCCGGTGACTCGGGCAGGCTGGGAGCCTCTTCGAGCCTTGGCTTCCTTCTGGGAAAAACAGCTCTGGCTGTTCCCTGCCCCTGGCAGCTCCATTCCTGGCATTTTCTTTGACTCTGACTCTGCTGGACCCTCTCACTTCCTCTGTCCTCCCAGCCTTTGCACGGCTGGTGGCCCCACCAGGAGCCTCTTCCCCTCCTGTGGCCTGGCTGCCCCCACTCATCCTTCTGACCCTGGCTT
The DNA here is from genome assembly GCF_964339955.1 of Pipistrellus hanaki. Taxonomy (NCBI): domain Eukaryota; kingdom Metazoa; phylum Chordata; class Mammalia; order Chiroptera; family Vespertilionidae; genus Pipistrellus; species Pipistrellus hanaki. The sequence continues at coordinate 183,088,689 of NC_140504.1, read as the reverse complement.
GTAAGAGTATGGCACACTCCTTCTTCTGGGAATTCCTACCCTAGCTGGTTTGGCTCAGTGGTTAGAGTATCAGCCTTCACACCTGAAGGTCCCAGGTTTGCTTCTAGTCAAGGGCACGTGCCCAGGTTGTGGGCCTGATCCCCAATGGGGGGCATGCAGGAGGTTGCCAATCAATGATTCTCCTTCATTGTTGATGTTTCGATTTCTCTCCCTCTCCTTCCTCTCTGAAATCAACAATATTCCTATTTCCACTTCCTGAAGGAAATGAAAGGGATATAATTTCTACACCCAGAACATGTTGTCAAGCCCATTCCTGGCGTGGGGAACCCAGAGCCTCTCACAGCCCACATTCCGAAGTCTCCCCTGATCACAAGTTCACAGAGCTGTCCTCTCTGCCTCCCTGGTCCTTGCCTCCCCGTTTCATTATATACAGAACGGCCATCCTAGTCTTCTGGTTTCTCCTTTGTTTTCCCCTCCATTGCGGGTTCTCCTGGCTCGGCATCACGTGCGGGTACACACACACTGGAAAACATCTTGCAAAGATAATATTTTCCTTTGAGGGCAGGGGAAGGGGAGCCGCTGGGTGGTTGGAGATAAAATTCCCGTGTGTGTGTGTGTGTGTGTGTGTGTGTGTGTGTGTGTGTGTAAATGGTTGCAAACACCCACACGATAGTAAATCCCGTTCCCGCTGTGCAGGTTATCACTAAGTGCCTGGGGACGTCCCTGCAGGCGGAGATGCTGCGATTCCATGAATTTTAAGATGTCAGGCCTCGAGGGGAAGCGGATGAGCTAAAGCCCTCCCCCCGACCGGTGCGCCTCTCACATACTCACCAACTCCAGAGCCATGAGAGAGCCCAACCTCTGGACTGCAGTCTCAGAGGAGAGACTGAGGCTCTGGTCCCAAAAGCCCCACTCCCAGACTCTCAGCTCCAGGGGCCCCGCTTGTTTTCTGTATCACCCACAGGACCCCCGGGGGCCACAGCCATATCCAGCACAGGATGTGCTGTGGGCCGTGGTGTGTGTGTGTGTGTGTGTGTGTGTAGGGTAATCAGGGCCCTGCCTAGAGAGCAAAAGGCCATCACCTTTACCCCCGAGGAGAGCCAGGTGCTTTCCTTCTCTTGAATGCTGGTCTTGAATGTCATTAATTCAACAAACCCTCCATGTCCCTGCCCTGGTCCTGCCCTGGGGTGGGCCCTGGGGCCTAGAGGAATCCCTCCTTCAGAGTTCCTGGTCTGGACAGGGAGGCAGGTGGAGACACAGACCACCTACAAAGCAGAAGGACAAAGGCTCAGTGAGGTGGTGAACAAAGGAGCCTGGAAGCCGATGCCAGGTTGAGTCTGGGGATCAGAGATGGTTGGTGGGGGGCGGCGGCAGGGGGTGTTGGAGGAAGTTCCAAGCTGCAGTCGGATCTCACCCCATCATTTGTTCATCTGTTCAGCACCCACACCATATCTCTTGCACACTGATTGTGATGCTGGAGAGACAGGTGACCGGGACCTGGTGGCTGCCCCCATGGAGTTGGCAGCCAGTGGAGGAGCTGCCAAACCAATCACTGCCACAGGAGAAATCCATCACACCCGGGGCAGTGCCACCTGGGAGGCGGCTTTCAGGCTCGGAAACACACACCGTATGTAGGTTAGACCAGCCCGAGGCCAAGGAGAGCCACAGGGACCAGGAGGGTGATCTAGGCAGTGATAAGAGCAAGTGAAGGCCCTGCAGTGGGTGGGAGCCTGGGGCATTCTGGGAGATTGAGAGAAGGCCCTGGATGCCGGAAGGCAGAGGGAAGAGAATAGGATAGCCAGTGACTGAAGGAAGCCTGGGACACAGGAGGGACAGGCTTTGGGGGCTCCAGAGGAGTCCACCCTGTTCCTGCAGCTGTGTCATCCCTTCACCAACCACGTGTTCAAGGGATGTTCTCTGTGCCACATCCTGTGCTGGGCACTGAAGATCCTGGGGTGGAGACAGGCAACTGAGACCTCTCTCAGTTCTCCCCACCCCCAGCCTCTGACTGCGCTCTTGGTTGGCTCTTGCTCTTGACATTCTCCAGACACCTGAAGGGGCCCTCCTGCATGCCCCCCATTGGGCATGTGCACCGGAAGATGGGGGTGCATATACCCAACAGGTGGCCTGAGATAATGCCTTCACCTGAAAATGAGGAGGATGGTAGCATCGCCCTCACAGGGTGCTTGTGAGGAATAAATGAGAGAGAGAGAGTGTGGGAAGCGGATGAGCTCTTGCCACCTTCTGCAGCCACAGCTCCTTACAGGGCCCCGCTTTGCTTCAGAACAGCACTGAGGGCATACAGAGGTGGGGCCTGTCCCCTCACAGCGGGAGTGAGCGATCTCCACAGATGGACAGGCACCATGCTGATCCCTCAGCCATGCTGGTCCCGCGGCAAAGCTGGCATCTCCTGAGGACTCCGCTTGCCTCTAGATCAGATCAGTGAGGCCTCTCTGACTCCTCCGCTCCGGACACTTCAAGGAGGGGTGGCCCATGCTCCCTGCTGGAGATTGGTTCCTTCATTGCTGACTCCAGGGATGAGCGAGCACATTGTGCACTCATAGTAGGCGCTGTAGGCTGTCCCTGATATTTGAGGGGCCCCAGGAGGGAGGCCACGCTAATGGATGCCCACATTCCTAAATATTAATATTTAAAATGATAAACTAGCTAACTGGTAAATGATTAATATATACACTGAGTGGCCAGATTATTATGATCTCTGAATGCATAATAATCTGGCCACTCAGTGTATATCCTATATAATAAAAGGCTAATATACAAATTGTCCTCTTGGCCAGGAGTTTGACCAGCAGGCAGGCCCACCAACCGCCTATGTCCCCTCCTCCTGGCCAGGCTGGCTGGACCCCACCCATGCATAAATTCATGCACTGGGCCTCAGAATATATATACTGAGTGGCCAGATTATTATGCATTCAGAGATCATAATAATCTGGCCACTCAGTGTATATATCTTTTTGCTACCTCGACAAATGCAACTTTATAACAACCTGGGAGACCAGGTTTGATTTGAATGTTCTCAGGCCCTCGGGGTTCCACCCAAGATATGGAGGTATGGGGAAAACCTGCCTTGGTCCCTCCTGGGCCAACCCCTTCGCTTCCCATCCCCAGGCTTGACTGACATCACCAAGGCCTCACTTGCATGTGGACGCCCAATGCGCATGCTCACTCCATCGTCGGGAGAATAGGCCCAGGGAAGAGGCCCACTCAGCTCAGGAAGTGGGCCTTGGGACAGTTGGGTGGGGAGTTTTGGGGTCCCAGGTATCTAAACCATTGTCTAAGTTGTGGGCTAGTTTCCAGTGGGCACTTTGCTTTGGCCACACCATGAGAAGAAGCATGACTAGAGGAGGGATAGGGCAGGGGCTTGGGGGGGGGGGGGCTCTTGCCCAGGTCTGAGGATGGTATCAGATCCAGCCCCAGTTCATTTGCTAGCCATCTGCCTGGTTCTGCAATGAGAAGGACCTAAGAGGCTGGAGCAAGCCTTTAGGGAAAGTCACAGATCCATGCCAAGGCCAAGGCTATGGACAAAGGTCCAGAGGCAGGACCAGACTTAGGGCTTAGAGAAGGGGTCTGGGATCCAGGGAGCATACAGATGAGATGGTGCAGGTGGGCCTTATAGGACTGTGGCAGGGCTGACTGATCCAACCTCTACTGTTTCCTTGCAGGTCACGACTGGAAACAAAGGCCGTGAGCACCCGTTAGAAGCAAGCAATTACAGAGAGCTCCACAGCAAAACCATTCAGCCTGCACGGCAGCATCCCATTGACCTTGCTTGGTTTACACACTCTCACTCAGCTGCATTTTATGCCACAAATGAATGCCTTTTAAAAGAGCAATGCCTTTGCAGGAGTCCATGAATTTCCTAGACTCATCTCCCTTAACAGATCATTCACAAGAAAGAATGTCTTAGTCAACTCAGGCTAATACCGTAGACTGGGTGACTCAAACAACAGAAATTTATTTTCTCACAGTTCTGGAGGCTGGAAGTCTGAGATTGGCATGCCAGCATGATTGGGTTCTAGTGAGAAATCACTTCCTGGCTTGCAAACAAACACCTACTCACTGTGTAAATGAGAGAGAGAGAGAGAGAGAGGGGGGGGGGGAGATCGGTCTCTGATGTCTCATTATAAAGGCACTAACCTCATCATGGGGGCCTACCCTCATCCTGGGACCCCCCACCCTCATCTAACCTTAATTATCCTCCAAAGGCCCCATCTCCAAATACCATCACTTTGGGAATTAAACTTCAACATATGGATTTTGAGGGTCTATTATTCAGTCTTTGGCAATGAACAGGGTTGATCTCATTTAAAAGAAAGACAAAAAGGTAACAGCTAGTGGAGAGAAAACTGCTTTTAACACAATGGTCCTGGTTATTGATTCAACTCCTCTCCCCTCCCCAAAGGTCAGGGTATGGAACTGAAAGTCCCTCTAATCACATGGTTAGTTCTCTTGGCAAAAGGCTCCATCCTCAGGTGGGGTCCAAAAGTTACCTTATTTTCAGAAGACCCCTTTATGACTCCTATCAAGGAGTTTTAGGAGCTCTGTGCTAGGAATAGAAGGAAGACTAAATATACATTTCTTTTTTTTTAAATATATTTTTTATTGATTTCAAAAAGGAAGGGAGAGGGAGAGAGAGAGATAGAAACATAAATGATGAGAGAGAATCATTGATTGGGTGCCTTCTGCATGCCCCTCATAAATCACAATGCCACACAGCTGTTGCCATCGTGATGCTGTGCAAAAGCCACCTGAAGTGGCCATCTATTTTGGGCCTGTGGACCGGCTGGGGCAGTCCGTCCAGGATATGAGTGGGGTGGGGTTGGCCCCAGGGTTTGGCTTCGGTTTTGGTCTGCTGCACGTAGTCTCATCCTCTGTGGATCCTGGTGACAGGTTCTGCTCATCAAAAATGTTACAAGAGGGTGAGCAGAGATGCAAGATGCTTCTTAAGGACTTGGCTCAGAATTGGCAACTGTTATCCATTCACAGCCTCTAGGCCAGAGGTCGGCAAACTGTGGCCCGCGAGCCACATGCGGCTCTTTGGCCCCTTGAGTGTGACTCTTCCACAAAATACCACGGCCTGGGCGAGTCTATTTTGAAAAAATGGCGTTAGAAGGAGTTTAAGTTTAAAAAACTTGGCTCTCAAAAGAAATTTCAGTCGTTGTACTGTTGATATTTGGCTCTGTTGACTAACGAGTTTGCCGACCATTTCTCTAGGCCAAACCAAGTCACCTGGTCAAGCCCTACATCTCTAGGGTGGAGGAATACACTGTTTCGAGGAGGGCCGTGAGTATTTGCTTAAAAGACTCCCAACTATTTCAGATACTTTGGGTAATTTACACCCTATTTCTAGACCGTGGAATTCCTTATGTTCTTATTTCAAGAGCTTCCCCACCCCCCTCTCTATGATTCTCTGACCCTGAGACAATGGGGTTTCATTACATCCTGAGGAGTCATAAGGCCCAACAGTGAGCTGGGGCGGGTGGGGGCTAAGGACCAGGCTCCTGTTCCTTTAAGTTGCTGGGCCCCTCACTCCGGGTGCCAGTCCCCGTGCTCCTCCCCTTATCCAGAGCCTTTTGCTCTGACCCACCCTCTCCCCTCAGTCCCACCTGCTCCTGCTCCCTGACACGTCTCACTCACAGCCACATTCACTCCCTGAGCCTGTGCCTGTCACAGCCTCCCCAGCTCCAAATCCCTCTCATCTTTGATGTGACTCAACCTTCTCCCTCACACTCAGAAAAATTCCAGCCCATTCTGACCCGGACCCCAGAGTCTTCCCAGCCCAAGCCCCCATACCAGCTGTCTTCATGTCAGACTCCATACAAAAGGACGTATTAAAACCCAGCCCATGAGTCTCCACAACTGTAGGGGGTTTGCGAGTCTCCACAACTGTAGGGGGTTCGCTTCCCCCTCCCACCAGCGGGCAAACACCTGCCTGTGGACCCTTCATTCACGTGAACAGAACCCTGGGCCCCAGTGGATGTGCTCGGGCTCAGGTTGCTCAGAAATTGCTCTTCCACAGTCAGCTCCCTGTTTCGTTGCTGGGGTCCCTGGCTCTCTCTCTAATGCCTCCTTTTGTGCTGCTGAAATTGTTTTCAGTTCCAGCAAAGTGGTCTCCAGCTTTCTCCAGTAAAGTCCAAACTCTGGCCTGGAGAAAGGCTCTCCACCTGCTTTCCCTCCCGCCCAGCCAGGCACCACATCCTTGTGTCTGAGCCACTGATGAAGGTGGAATGGCACCTGGAGGTGACAGAAAGGTCTCTCCTATGGCCATCAGTGCCACTGCCCATGAAATGCATGAACTCGTGCAGTGGGCCTACTTCCCACGTTCACCCAGGATGGAGCTGTGCGGTCCTCACAGTAATGACATGGATGGTAACCATGATCACAGAGCCCTTCCTGGGGCTGGTCTCCGTGATCATGGCTCCTTCCAGGCACTATCTCTCAGCTCTCACTGGAACTCTGTAAAGTGGGTGCTCTTACTGTCCCTGTTCCTCATAGAAAGTCACTGAGGCCTAGAGAAGAAACTGAGCTGAGGTCATGCAATGAGTTAGCAGTAGGGCAGGGAAATGACCCCATTTCCCCAGGCTGTCTGAATACAGGTGCTTCTAACTACATCCCACCCAAGTGGTCAGTACTGGGCCAGCCCCCAAGGACACTCACGTGCCCTCACATTAATGCATAACCAAACTCGTACCCTGAAAATGCTGGTTGCCTTGCTGATGGGCAATGCCGATGAAAAGCCTCCTGTGTGTGGGGCAGTGAATGCCCCTGTGTGCTCTGGCGATGCTGCCCTGTGAACACAGGGGCTGCTGCTGCCAGTCTGGGTCTGGCTGGGCCCAACTGCTTGTTGCTGGGATCAGTGATGAACCCACTTGTAGGCAGATCCATCAACAGCTTCCAGAAGTCCTGGACTCCAAGCCCTGGGGGTTATTCATGAACGTCTAACTCATGAACATTTTTTCTAAGTGCCCCCTTCTGCCCCCAAAGGTGACCAGCGAGCCCCAGAGAGGCCCACAAGCCCCTGCTCCCTCCTTCCTCTCTTTAATACCATTTGCCCATTGACAACCCCCTCACGCCCGCAGCCGGGCCCAGCGACAGAGGAAGATAATTAACTGCAATCGTTCTGGCTTAATCAGCCCCAGCGTGGGGAAGGCTGTGGTGATGGAAGGAGCTGGCTATCGGGGATGTGAATTATGTGTTCCCAGCACTTCATCACCCACTATTACTGTCTTATCTTTATTCATTCTGGCAAATTAAATTAGCACTGTCTTTCCAATCTTGTTCTCCAGGAGGAATTTAACCACAGTGGCAAGGAGAGAACTGGCCATAATAGTGGTGTTTGCGTACTTTCGACCACTCTGTGTCTTAAGGGTCCACTGCCCTGGAAAATACTGGACAACCAGAGCTACTGGGGATGGAGTTGGGTCATTTGGGGGGTGGGACATTTGGCTTTTTCTAATGTTAGACATGGAGAGGGGTCAGCAGTCCCAGGCCCAGTTCAACATTCTGTGCCTCAGTTATCCCATCAACACGGGGCAACTGCCAGCCCCACAGGCAGAGGACTCACCACTCCAGGGGTTGACAAACTTATCCTGCAGATTTACATGTGAACTTGTTAAAAATACAGACTCCTGGACCTTGGAATATAACTCTCCAAGACTATATAGCCTGGGATCTGCTTTTCCCCAAAGCTTTCAGGATCCGATCTGATAAAGGTAGTCTCTAACTCACAGTTTGGAACTCACTGCTCTATTTCTAATGTTCATAAATGTTGGGAGGGTGTTCCAGACATCATCAGTACCCTATTATCAATATCCTATCATCCTCCCCTTCTGGTGTGCATGGAAGTCTTCCCAGCTTCCCCTGATGAGTTCTATGACTAGCTAGGCTAATGAGTAGTGAGTGGAAGTGATATGTGTCACTTCTGGGCAGCAAAAAGCTGCTCTTCCTGGAGGCAGCATGAGGAGATGGTGAGACATAAGCACAGCCTGGATTGCTGGGTCAGCACGCAGAGGACAGCAGGCCTGAAGGGTCACCTGGCCCACAGTAGAGTTGATGAGAGATAAGAAGTAAACTCTTAGCCAGTGACATTTGGGACTATTTGCCACTAAGCATCATGCTAGCCTGTTTTGACTAATCTGGTAAAAACTATGGGTCTTCTCCCTAGGAAAATGTGCACTTGTATATAACCATAAACTTTGGGGTATCTTCCTGGGATCCCTTTATTTACCTCAGCTCTAAGAATTACAGCCTTAAATTACTGCCCATTTTATACTCTCTGATTTGTGACAATGATGGCATTCCCTTCCTATTACTGCTCTCTTTCCTGCTCCCCTTCATTGATGGCCTTTGGGAGCTTCAAGTCCTTCTCTTTTACTCATACAGGGCAATCCAGTTCTCTGCTTCTACTCTGCCTGTGTAGGTCCAAACCCATCCTGGCAGTCGGGAGAATCAAGGGCCTTGTTTATCACCCCCACTCATCCTCCTTAGAACGTGTATGGGAGCATAAAGTTAAATAATTAGGAATCGTATGTGTATTTATTTGCTCTTAAACTTGATCAAATATCAGGGGACCTTGTTCTCCTTGAATCTCATCCTCTCATTCATAAACTCAGATTAATATCCCAGGTCTCTCTTAAGGCCAGACAAATTCCCAGTGACTCATGGGAAATTCTTCAGGACTTCACACGTGTCTAATGCGGGTCACTGTGAGGATGTCACAATCAGAGGCTGAGCCTCACCTTTGAAGAGTGGCCTAATGGGACCCTCTTACCCACTCCAGTGGCATCTAGAGCACAAGCGTCAGCTTGGCTAGATGGCCCTCCACATGCTTCTCCCGAAGACATTGATCTTGTGGCCCCTACCTGAAGCTGGGTTTCTGGGACTTTAGCTGTTAGAAGTGATATGTGTCACTTCTGGGCAGCGAAAAGCCCTTTTTTGAAGTGTGCCGTGCCAGCACAGCCATAGGTGAACCTGAGGGGGGGGGGGGAGGGAGGAGGGTGTGATGAAGGATTGGAAAAGACAGACAAGAGAACAAAGCTGGGGCTAGGTGGGATGCTGCTTTCTGATGGAGAGACAGTGCCATGGCCTGCAAGTATTTTTTTTTTAATAGCCAGATTCCTCGAGGCACAGTAAGGGCCTGGTCAAGATGTTTACAATGTTCTCACGGGTTTTGGATCTACTCAACTACATGCACCTGATCAAGCTTTGTTTACTTGCTGCACCTCCTGCAGCCCATGTCACTCAGCCACGTGGGACCACAGGTTCGAACCATAAGGTCAAGTTTGGCTATAATTGTGCTGGAACTTACACGTGGCTTTGCTAGGAGAGGATAGTGTCCTTTCATTAGTCCGAGGCTTGAACCTTTCCAAACACGGTAGCTGCTCTCCACACTGAAGACCTGAGCTTCCTTCAGCTTGAGTCTCTGCTTTCTCCTGCAAGGAGCCGACCTGCAGATGGCAAATGAGAGAATCCCCAAGCCTCCCAGGCCTGGAGTCAAATGCTGGGTTTGCTACTGGCCAGCTGTGTCAGCCTGGACAAGTCACATAACATCGATAGGCCTCACTTTCCCCATGAAATGTGAGTATTGTACCAGGTGGTACCTATCCTGCCCCGCATATGTCCTGCACTCAAGCCAAACCGGGTGGGTCTCTACTCTAGAAAGAATCCCTGCCTCCCTACCTTTGCTCATGCCATTCCTTCTGCCAAGGGTGCCCCATCACCCATATCTGTCTTACTTTTAAATATTCCCTATAAAGCAAGGCCTGGTTCAAATGCCACCAAAGTCTTCCCTGAGCCAACTATTATAGAATGACCTTTCCCTTCCTAGAATCCCCTAACTCTTGTTGGCTCTGCCTAACTTTCTGCTTTTCTCTCTATATTTTCCAGAATTTCTCAATGAGAGAAAGCCAGTGTTGATTGGTTATCTACTAAATGCCAGAACTTAAAACATTATTTTACCGTCACTATTATCATATAATAGGATTATGGTTAAACATGTAGACTCTGGAGCCAAATGGTTTGAATCCCAGCACTGTCATTTAACAACTGCATGACACTGGGCAAGTTACTTAGCCTCTCCATATCTGTTTCTCGCCTACAACATGGGGATACTATTGATACCAACTTTTTAGAGACATTGGGAAGAATAAACGCACTAAAATGTATAAAGTGCTTGAAACACTGCCTGGCACATCCAACTGCCTAATACAGTCACCCTCACCATTATCTTTACCACAGTAATCACCTCATCATCATTTTTACCATCATCATCTTACCAACCATGTCCTCCTCACCACCACACCACTATTACCATCGTCATTCTCACCACTGTCATCACCACCATCATCCTATGTTGAATCAGGGAAGGGTAGGTTCTCTTTGTCCCCATTCCCCATTTATCACCCCTCCTCTGCCTGTTTCTCAAAGAGCAGCCCCTCTCTCTTCCTTACTGTGGTACCCACCCGCACCTACCATACCCTTAGCCTGGCCCTCAGGATGAGCCTTTGTTGATCTATAAGGATCAGGCAGAGAAAATGTAAAGTTCTGGACTCCAAGCTTCTGGGCAAAGGAGGAGAGTGGAAGACCTGAGGCCAGTTTCCTCAGAGAAGGAGATGGAGCCAGGGAGAGAGGGTTTGTCCAGGTTACCAGGCTAGTCAAGACTGAGGGGAAGAGAACTAGTGTGTGGGCTCCCATTATATACCAGACACCTTATATAAATGATTACATTTATCCCTCACAGCCCTACCATAATGTGGATATTATATTCCCATTTCACAGATGAGAAAACTGAGGGCCGAGGCCATAGCAAGACAGCAGCAGAGCTGGGATCTGACCTTGTCCAACTTAAAGTGACTAACATCATGCCTGGCATGCAGTGGGTGCTAAGTGGGGGTTTGGGCCCCTAACTGGATGTCTGCAAAGCTCCTATTGAGCAATGGGGCTCTGGGCTCTCTCCCCGGACCCCTTCCCAGCCCACAGGCCCCTTTATGGCACTGACATGGTTTGGGTCTGACACAAGAGACAAGGAGTGTTTCCACTCTTAGAAAATTACTCTTTAAGCTGGTTCTTCTGAGGATGCCCAGAGGATCCCTAGTGGGGCTGAGAGCACCCAGGCCAGGAATCCAGGACCTGGCCTTCCTTCTGGTCTTTATTTTCAAAACACCAGTAACAGCTGGCACTTACTGAACATTTGCTGTAGGCTTGCCCTGCACCGAGCTCTCCACACACATTATTATCCACTTCTTCCTCCCAAGGCATGCCTTATCATCCCATTTTATAGATGAGAAAACTGACTCCAGATAGGTTAAGTGTCTTGACACCAAAACACCCCAAAGCTTGTCTCCTTTTTCACTGCCAGCCCTATGAGGTACAGGAACCTTCTGAGGCCCCTCACAATGGCCCTCTTTCCTCTGTTCACATTCAGGCTGAGGGTGGACCCAGTCCTGGGTGCAGAGTAGGTCACTAGTTGCCAAGGAGTGGGGAGGTCACTAGAGGAGGAGGGTGTGGAAGGGTCCCGCGTTGACTGTGGAGGAGTAGGTTCCTCTCCATCCTCCTCACCCCATCTCACAGGAATGTTAGCAAGGCCACAGCTCAGCTTACCTCTGTCCTGCAGGCTTGCTGAGCTCCACAGAGAAAATAAAACAGTGGGAGGCTGTGGTGTCGTGGGCAGATCTGCCCTAGAAAGTGCGACAGTGAGAGGGGCCAGAGAGCCAGCCCTGTCCTGCTGAGTCACTGCACCTCCTGAAAGGGAAGCAGAGGGTTCTGCCCTGTCCTCCTAGCAGGGCCTGTCACCTCCTGGCTATTCTTCGTCACAGTTCCTGCTGGCAGGGCAGGTGAGCGCTGCGAGAGCGGGCTCCTGGGGAAGGCTGGCTGGGTTCTAATTGGGCTCCACAATTTGCCACCTGTGGGGCCGTGGGCAAGTCGCTGCTTACATCCAACCTGTAAAACGGGGCGGGTGGAGTCTGCACCTGCCTGGTTGGGGCCATTGGAAGGATCCAGGGAGATAATAGCTATGTAAAGTGCTTTGTTCATCACCGTACACATAACAAGTATGAGCTCAGAGGGTTATTAACCAGCCCACCCACCAATGCCTTCCAACTGGGCCTGGCTCCAGGCCCCCCACAGCGAAGGAGGACCAGAAACCCCTGTGGTGCAGAGCCTGGGGTGAGTCCAATAAGAAAGGGGTGGGAACCACATTCACTGGGTTCTGATTGGTTTCAGGAGGGGGGCGGCGCTCATGTGGTCATTTATCCCTCATGGGGTCCCGTGACATGGGTATCACCCAGATAAAGAGTGAGAGGTTCAGGGAGAATCAGTGTGGAGGGGAGTGATTTCCGAGCTTGGGACTTAGATTCATCACCGCAGGGCTCTCTTCACGGACAACATTCTCATGCAGCCCGGGAATGACCTCTGATGTTGATGGGGCTCAGGCTCCATGCTGAATGCTCTGCTGTGCCTGCTCCCTGGGTCACTGCCCCTCACAACCCGCCTCTGGTGGGTGCTGTTATTATTCCACTTGCAGATGAGGCTCAAGAGCTTACATGGCTTGCCCAGGGCACAGCTGCTCAGGGCCAGAGTCAATATTTGAAGAGCATCTTGATCCCAGTGCCCTCCAATGCCTCCACGCCTTCAGCAATAACCCCGCCCACCCCAGCCCCCATGTGACCACAGGTTGATGGAGAGCAGCCAGTGAGTCCTGGAGGCAAGACTGGAACCTGGGCCTGTCTGACCTGGGCTGAGCCCTTAACCTCAGTGACCCCTTTGGGAGCAAGGGCAGGGCAGGGCCAGGCAGGGCCAGAATCTGAGTCCAAGGTAGAGCCTTCTGCTGGTCTGGGTCATCTAGTCACTCCTGTCTTGGCTTCTTGTCCACTGCCCCAGTGGAGGCCCAAACAGTGCTGAGCTCTGAGGTCAGAGACCTGTGTGAGCTGGACAAGCCACTGAGTGCCCACACAGGGCCAGGAATCCCCTCCCCACAGGATTGCCTGAAAGTGCCTGAATGTGACTGAACGTGCCACACGAGCTCCCCCATCAGGCGAATAATGGTTCCGTCCGGCAGAATGGTGCGAGGACAGTTCCTTAAGGATCCCGGGGAAAGCTGGCAGTGCCTGCCGCTCAGTAAGAGAGGGAATGAACGAATGGATGAAAAAGTTACAATGGCTGCCTTTAAGTAAATATTTTATGAACGAATGAGTGGCATGATCATTCCTTCCCATGTTTAAAGAGCTGCCATGGGAAAAAGGGATTCAGCTTGCGTGCCCCAGGAGTTGTGTCTAGGATAGAACAGTAAGGCCACATGGACAGCTTTTAGTTTAGTCTAAGGCAAAGCGGACCACCGGTTGGCGACCGATGGTCTAAGGAAAGCCTTTCTAACAGTCAGGGATGTCTTTTTTTGGCTTGGTTTGTTTGTCTTTTGTTAATCCTTACCCAAGGCTATTTTTTCCACTGATGTTTAGAGAGAGTGAAAGAGAGGGAGAGAGGGGAGAGAGTGAGAAAGAGAAAAATATTCATATAGAGAGATACATCAATTGCCTGCCTCCTGCACACAGAACCTGCAGCCCAGGTATGTTCCCTTGACCATGAATCAGACCCTAGACCCTTCAGTTGGTTGGGCCAGTCAGGGCTGTCTTGGTATGTTGGATAATTTGGGGGAGTAAGCGCCCTATCACAAGAAGTGTGTAAGCCTGGTAGTGAGGCCTGTGACTGCCCAGGAGGTGTATCAGACCTGGGCTTGGCAATCTGGAGTGTTGGTGTCAGGCGGGACCAAGGTCCACTTCCTGGGATGATAAAGAACATCGTGGGTGGGGGTCCATGTTCCCCCGACTCTCTGATGGGGGCAGAGCACAGGAGGACATCTCGCTGGAGGGTGCAGAGAGCTGAAGGGATCACACAGCTCTATTGGCCTGGAGAGCTCTGGGCATTTGACCTCCCAAGGCTGAGGTCAGGATGGAGTTGTGACAAGGGCCATCACAGCCTCTGGGGTGGAATAGGAACCTGGAGGGAGGGCAGAGGGGCTTGAGAGAAGAAGGTCTGCATCCAGGGATCCAGACCTGTGCTGGGTCAGAGAAGTCCTGGGTGTGAGTCCTGACAACACCCTGGCTGGTGCCCTTGGGCTCATCACTGCCACTCTGAGCCTGAGCTCCGTTGTCGGTCCAAGGGGAGTTGTGCTCAGTGCTTCCCGGGAGTCGGGAGTAGCAGCTGTGTGTCCTTGGGCTCATTCCTTAAACTTTCCGAGTCTTTGCTTCTTTGTCTAAAAAGATGAGATCATGGCACCTATCCTCCCCAATTCACAGGGGCATTCTGGGAACAAAGTCATATTTACAAATAGGATGTCTTTCATCCATTCAATAAATCTTCATTGTGCACCGTCTATGTCCTTTGAAAGTCTGAACTGTCATCCCCATCCAGCTGTGGCGTGTTTATATATGTTGAGGTGACTCCACGTTGCTTCCCTGTACAATGGGTCCATGACTGCTGCTCTCTCACCACAGCGAGGTCTGTCCTTGCCTCTCTGTCTGCGACCTGAAGGGCCGGGACATAGGGAGTCCTGCTCTGAGAGCAGACGCAGCTTCAGCTTCGGGAGCAGCATCCTTAGTGCCCTTCAGGGACATCCTCAGGAAAACCGTATTTCATGAGTGAAACATCACAATGTTTACAAGAGACCCAGCACCAAAGGCAGTCCTGGTTTTCTGGATGAGGTGACAGAAGTATCAAAGGACCTGATTTCTCTGGTTGTTTCCCTCAGGCCCTCTGGGCACAATCCTTCAGGTCACAGACAGAGAGCAGGGAACACCTACTGGCCAGGAGCCGGGGTGAGGTGAGGGGGTAGAGTGAGGACAGAAAGGGGATGGGGAGAAGGAAGGACCCAGGCAAAAGACCAGGGATGATTCAGTTAACCCCCTCCCCCTCCCTCCCCCCCACACACTCTCAAACTCTCTTTCAAACTCTCTCTCTCTCTCTCTCTCTCTCTCTCTCTCTCTCTCTCTCTCTCTCACACACACACACACACACACACACACACACACACCCTCTCAGGTACACTATCTTCCCCGCTGCGCTGGCTCTGGCCCCTCTCCCGGCTCCTTCCCGCTGCCTGGGATGGCAGCCAGGCTCCGGGCAGCGGCTCCGGGCAGCAGCTCCGTGCTGGCCGCGCTCCAGGTGTCTGTTTCGCTTGGCCCCAGCACAGAAGTGAGGCAGGAGCCCCTGAGTGGTGGGGAGGACCGGGCAGAGAGCCAGGACCCCGCAGAAGGATCCCGGCCTGAACCTAGAGGGAAGGTTTGGGTTTCAAAACTTAGGCAGGCTGAATGTTTTCCTTTTAAATGTTTTCTTGTTCCTTCTCACTGGCTTCCCAGCTCAGGAAAGGACATTCCATCAAGAGAAAGAAAAGACATTCCATCAGGAGCAAAGAGGTGGTAGAGGGGTTGTAAGTGTCAAACCCCACCTACGTGATCACGCTTAATCCTCCCACGGCCTGTGACGCCGGTCATTGTTCCCATCAACAGCCAAGACAACCAAGGCTCGGAGGTGGATGTGAATTGTCTGAGGCCACAAGTACATTCCGCAAGACAGAGACCTGGACTTGCCTGACCCCAGCCCCCCTTCTTCCCCCTCCAGCCCATGACAACTCTGAAATCAACTCTGTTTTTAATTTATTCTTTAATTTTTTTTTTAAAAGACAGTCATTATCTTTTGAGGAAGTTGAGAAGGTCCCAGGGGAATGACCAGGTAAAGGGAAGGAAGCCAGTCCCCGCTGCCATCACTTCCTGAACGTGGTGGTGACCAGCATTGGGGCTGATGACCCCCCTGAAAATGAGAGGCAAGATAAGAAGTTGACATCTAACTTCTCTGGGTGCAACCAGAGCTGTCTGCAGCTTCCGGAGGGTGATATACCCCGGAACTTCCTCTTGTCCAGAGAGCTCGGCAGCTCCCTGTCCCACTGGCAGGAACTCTCTGGACCTCTCAGTGACTTCCCTTCTCAGGCCAGGACATCTTCAGGCTGCTCCTGGTCCAGCCCCACCTGGTGTGGAGCCTACTTTCACATGCGTGGATGAGCCCAGCATCCACCAGACTCGCAGTGCCGAGGGCTCCTCTGCATGTAGACCTCGTTTTGCTTGTCCATCACCCCTTGATGGACACCGTGTGGGTTGCTTCCATGTTTTGGCGCTCATGCACAATGCTGCTGGGAGCTTGCGTGCGCAGAGATCTCGCCCAGACTTTGCTCACAGCTCTTCTGTGGCACCGCCTTAGAGGCACAGGCTGCAGGGTGACAGCTACGGGAAGGAGCAGTTAGAGCTTCTGGTTTTCACCTTGAACACATTGAATCTCAGGCCCTGGAACAGGAGGGGACTCGCCATCTGGAGGGACAGTCTCCGCTCTTTGGATCTGACTGTGATGCACCAAAATATTTCCATTGGCATCTGGAGAGCAGGAAAGAGGACGGTGCCATCGGAGGGCCTTGGGACAGGGAAGGAGGTGCAGGGGTGAGGCGGCAGGTGGCTGGGTGGAGAGGCCCCCCCATCCAGGCCTCCACACCTTCCTCCCATCCAATGGAGCTCTTGTGGCAGATGCCAGAACCCAGGACTCAGAAAAAAGCATTGGTGTCCAGTGTATATCTCTCTCTATGCAAGGCCCTCTGATGTATGGGCTTCCCACACCACCAAGCAATGAACTCAGTTTGGACACTATTTACCTGGAGATGGTGTCAGATCCCACAGGTTAGGGACTCGGTCTATAAGACTGAAGTTCAGTTCAGATACCAATTCCAAGTCCAGGCTGCCACCATGTTTCTTACTGACCAGCTATAGATCAGAGGTCCCCATGACCTCCCCCCTTGCATGCGGTTCACTTGCTAGGGCAGCTCACAGAACTCAGGGAGATACGTATAGCTTACTGGTTTATGATAAAGGACTAGAACTCAGGAATAGCCAGGCGGGAGAGACGCACAGGGCAGGTGTGGGGAGGGGCTACTGCGCCCTCTCTGAGCACACCACTCCCTGCCAAGTCTCCACGTGTTGACCAATCCAGCAGCTCCCAGAACCCCTGCCGTGTGTGTGTGTGTGTGTGTGTGTGTGTGTGTGTGTGTGTGTGATGTTCACACTTGGGCCCTTCATTACATAAGCATGGTTGATTAAATCATTGGCTATTGGCAATTGAACTGACTTTCCAGCCCCTTATTTCTACTTGAATGAAGGTCAAGGGGCAGGGATGGGACTGAAAATTCTAACCCTCCAATCACATGGTTGGTTCTCCTGGCAACCAGCCCCCACCCTTAGGCTAACCTAGGAGCTTACCAAAAGTCACCTCATTAATATCACACAAGACACCACTCAACACTTAGGAAATTCCAAGGGTTTTAGGAGCTCTGTGCCAAAAACAGTGGAGGAAGACCAAATCTATGTTATAAATCACAATATCTCAGGCCCCATGAGAGGGAGACCCTTGCCCAAGGTCACACAGCAAATTGCTGTCTAGGCTGGGCGGAGGCCCCAGGTTTCCTGACTCCCTGTCCAGTGCTCTTGCCCTTCAGAGAAGCAGGGAGAGAGGAGAGGAAGCTGAGAGGGGCAGGGCTGACCCCCAGAATCCCTCAAAGGCCATTGGCCAAGGGTTCTATGGGTAGAGTTTCCTGCTGAGCTGGACCTCCTCAGCTCTCATCACAGCTGGTGGGCGGGTCACCCCTGAGTGACAGGTGGCTGGCCTCGGGGGTAAGGGGGGCGGGCACAGCCTGTAAGCCACAGTGCAGGGACGCAAGTCAAGGGCTCTTGTTCCCAAGACCAGCCTGTACCCTGATCTGATATTTTCATTTAAAATCTCACCCAGAGCTTTGGAACAAAAGCCGATTTTATTACAATTTTTTGTGTCCTGCACAATCCTCGCCCCTACAGCCATCACCTCGAGATATTCTCATACCCACTTTGTCTCCAGGGCCGCCAGGCTCCGCCAGCCTCTGCAGCCTCTTCCCCCACTGCAGGCTCCCGTGCCGGCTGCAGCGAGGCACAAAGTGCCCACGCTATTTATTTCTAATAAAAAGACAGCCCGGGTGGCCCAGGGGAGATTAAAGCAGAGATTTACTACAAGATGATTAACCATAAAAACCACAGGTTAAATCAACACTAGACCAGGAGAAGGAGGGGGAGACAGGACAGGAGCTTCGGGGAAATGTTAGCTGAGTGGGCTCGCATTTGCAGAGGTGACCAGATCACTGTTGTCTCTAGGCCTCTGCCCAGGAAGGCTGAGGGGGGCCTGGCCCCTCTCACTGTGTAAGTCCAGTCTCAGCCATGCTCTGGACCTCAATTTCCTCATTTATCTAATGCAGAGACTGGGCTCGGGGCTTCTTGCTTGATCCAGGTGAAAAGAACATTGTTTTTGGCAGGTGGACTGGGCTGGGGATCCAACGTTGCTGGGGCCATAGGAAGGTCACTTCGCTAAGCCCCGGTTTTCTCCCCACGAGGATGGTAGTGAGAGAGGTGACGACGACAAGGATGATGATGATGATAAGAATAACGGTGACAGCTAACGTTTATTGAGGGTTTACCTACACTTCAGCGCACTAGAAAAACACCATCTGGTCTAGCCTTTCACATGCACTGAATTGTTGAATCCCCACAACAGCATTGTGGGTACTGTCACCTCCTCCCTCTCCCGGGGGAGGAGGGCTCCCGGCGAGCTCCCATGGTCCTTAGACAGCAGGCTCCTGGCAGGTTTGTTGGCCCCACAGTGTCCTCAGCCTGAGCCTCAGCAGTCTAGTCCTCCGTGGCTCCAGCCACACCCTCTCCAAGGAGGACTGAATCCCAGTATTTCGGGGAGTGGTTCTGGCAATTTTGTTTCCTCCTCGAGTACACTCAACTCAACTGTACTGGTCATTTCAATTGAGTTTAGAGTTCTACTTGCTTCTCTGTAGTTAATCCCATTACTAGATGATAATTCTTTATGTTACACTTGCCCTGACGAAATTGTTAGACTATATCCTGACTGATATAGAATTGGTACTGGAACTGGTCCCAGGATTCAGATCAGCAAAGATGACATATATATGACATAAATATGTACATATTCCCCTGTAAAAATGTAAAACCTATTTTTAGGTCACGGGCCAGACAAAGATAGACCATGGACTAGACTTGCACATAGGCAGGGCTTGTCAATCCCTGAACTAGAGAGATTGCCCACTGAAGGGTAGGAAAGACCCAGACCTTTTAGGGATTTCTAGGGACTGACTATAAGGTGATGCTACATCCTGGGTCCCAACATGCCACTGTGGGCCACCATCCAAGGTGTCTTATTTCAAGTTCGTTTCACAATGGGCCAAGTCAGTTATTTCCCTAATTTCTGAAAGTGTCATTGAAATAGACATACAGCCTGCCAGCTTGGCTCAGTGGTTGAACATTGACCTATGAACCAGGAGGTCACAGTTCGATTCCCAGTTGGGGCACCTGCCCAGGTGGCAGGCTTGATCTCCATGGAGGGGGGGGGATGAGGGAGGCAGCTGATCAATGGGTCTCTGTCATCATTGATGTTTCTCTCTTCTCTTCTCTTCTCTTCTCTTCTCTTCTCTTCTCTTCTCTTCTCTTCTCTTCTCTTCTTCTTCTTCTTCTTCTTCTTCTTCTTCTTCTTCTTTTCTCTCTCTCTCTCTCTCTCTCTCTCTCTCTCTCTCTCTCTCTCCTTCTCCTTTCCTCTCTGAAATAAATATATATATTAAAAAAAGGAAAGTAGACATACAAAACAATTGGAAGAATCCGCACTTTGGCCCTCTGGCCAGGAAAGGCTTCAGTAGGAGTCCCAGAACTTTCTCTCCCTAGGAAGATAGTAAACCCTCGGTGATTATGCTTTCAGGGCCTGGGGGAGCAGCTTGCAAAGATTCATGCCACCTTCACAACTTGAAGGAAGCAGGGGTGCTTCTAAATAGGCCTGTTACCTAATCTGATGAACTCGTTCAGAAGTTCAATGGGTCTTCACATATGGCTGCGGGTTATCGTAAGCACAGTTAGGTGGCTACTCCAATTGCAGCTGTTTTCCCAGATGTGCTATTTTTGCTGAAGCAAATCAACATGGCCCCTGGAATTGAAGTGCAATTACGGACCTGGCTTATGCCTTTTCCTCTATACCAGTTTTGAAAGGACCACAAGAGGCAGTTTTCTTTGACTTGGCAGGGCCAACAGTGCCCTGTCTAAATCATGCCTAGGGGTTATGGCAAGACTCCTGCTATTGTCCATGATGAGTGTTGGATATCTTGATATTCCACGAAATGCCACGCTGGTCCACTTCCACCCAACAACAGAATCCTCCAGAAAGCTGCTGGCTTTGAGTGGTAACCTAGGATGTCTTGGCAGTAAGTCCAGGCTACCAGGCAAACTGCTCTACCCCTTTGGCTTTATGATACAGCAGATCAATGATTCTTGAAGTATCATTGCAGCCGTGGGACTTCCATTCGTGTGTGTGTGTGTGTGTGTGTGTGTTACAGACATCAAACAATAAATACAAAAAGTAAATTATACATACTTCCAAAGATGATGAGAGCAGGATGAGGGGGATTGGAAGAGCTGGGGAAGGGCTGCATTAAAAAAATATATATTTTATTGATTTTTTTTACAGAGAGGGAGAGAGAGTCAGAAACATGGATGAGAGAGAAACATCAATCAGCTACCTCTTGCACACCCCCTACTGGGGATGTGCCCACAACCAACGTACATGCCCTTGACCAGACTCGAACCTGGGACCTCTCAATCCACAGACTGATGCTCTATCCACTGAGCCAAACCAGTTTCGGTGGGGCTGCATTTTTTAAAAATATATTTTATTGACTTTTTACAGAGAGAAAGGGAGAGGGAGAGAGAGTCAGAAACATCGATGAGAGAGAAACATCAATCAGCTGCCTCCTGCACACCCCCTACTGGGAATGTGCTTGCCAGCAACCAAGGTACATGCCCTTGACCGGAATCGATCCTGGGACCCTTGAGTCTGCAGGCCGATGGTCTATCCACTGAGCCAACCTAGTTAGGGCGAGGGGCTGCATTTTAAGGGGACCAGACAGGGTGGCTCACTGAGGAGACTGAGAGAGGACTTGCAGGAGGCAGGGAGCGCTCCTGGCTGTGTGGCGGGTGTTTGCTGTGATGCTAGCTCAGCACATGCACACTGTGCTGGAAGTTTCAAGCATCTGAATTCAGGCCTCCCTCTCCTCTCAGCTCCTGTCTGTCCTACCCACCCCCACTTCCTCCCCTCCAAATCCATTTTCCCTCCAGAAGCTAGAGTGCAGATTCCACAGGAATCTGACCACTTTACTGATTAAAATCTACCATAATTCTCCATTAAGTTCCAGAAAAAAGTCCAAAGTTTTGATAACTTGCTACTCAGAGCTCCCCCATTGCCTGGCGCAGCCGCAGCCCTGCTCACTGCTGCTCAAAATGCTGTAAAGCTCTTCCAGGAAGTCCTTCTTGCCTCTCTGCCCACCCCTACCCCTACCCTTTTGGAATGTTCCCTCGGATAGAGCCCAGTACCCTCCTCTCCCCCCAGCACGGCACTTAGTCTTGGGTGGTAGCTGCTGAAGGTCTGAGCAGCCTTTGGTCAGAGGATTATGAGGAAGGGGTGGTGCTGACCATTTGTTGCCAGACTTTTGACACCAAGCTCTGGGCTGGGCACACAGTAGGAGCACAATAAATCCTTGGTGACTGTGGAGATGCATGGATGGCCAGAGGGACCAGTGGGGGAACAAACGCATGGCAGGCCCCTTCATCATTCCCTCCCCAGGGATGAGTAGATGGAGAGAAACGATTCTGCATCCAGAAACTCATTTGATTTAATTTCACGATTGTTTAGGTCTTTTTTCTTCCTTGACAGCTATGGATTGGGAAATAACCTGAAAATCAATCTTTCTCCAAGTTCACCCAGGCCCCTTGCTTGGCTCCATTGACCATCCATAGGAACTGATGTACCTTTCACACTGTCCTGTTGGTGGTGACAGATGTTTCTAAGATAGTGGAGCAGGGATCCTCTTCCCCTCCTGGCCCAGAGATCCTGGTGGGAGACCAGAGATGGCCTGGCATCACATAGGGGGAGCATCCAGGAGCCCGAGAGGCCCTGGGTCTGAGGACCAGAAAGATGATATCCTCATGGTCATGTCATGTCACCCCAAGATACTGACGGGTCCTCCAGGGCCTCTCTCACTTTCAGCCCATTATCTCTATCCCATGCCACCTGTGGATACATGTGTGGGCTGGTGAAGGTGCCCTGGAGGCAGGCAGGCACAGACCAAGGGTAGAATCCAGATTGAAACTCACATTGAGAACTTTCTGTCCCAGATACTTCTGATCCATATCTGAGTCCTGTACCTTTTCAGCCCAAAACTTGGAGTGCAGAGGTCACCAGCTCTAATGATTGGGGGAAGGTGGACAGGTCAGTCATGTTAATGAGTGTTGGGGTGAAGACAGCGGGGATAGTAGGCAGAGGAGGGAGCTGTGGGCAGCAGGAGAGGGCAGGTCCCATCAGAGGAGGACCAGAGTGAACACAGCAATAGCTCTTACTGTAAATCTACCTGTGTTTACATGTGTTAAGTTCATTTATTGCTCTTGAGGACCTGCAAGGTAGGAGCTAGAGATAACCCATCATACAGATGCTGTAACTGGGGTTTAAGGGGTATGTCATTTGTCCAAGGTCACCCAGGCATCTGACCCCAAAGCCTGTGCTGCTCTTGAAGATGAGCTTGGCTCTGGATAATGGTTGCCATATGGGACTTTTAGAATGCAGTGTCCTGATTTCCTTACCATTTCATGAGGAATCAGAGATCCTATGTGTTTTTTTTCCCCCTGTGAAATTTGCAGATTTTTATTATATTACTAGAGGCCTGGTGCACAAAATTTGTGCACAGGTGTGTGTGGGGATCCCTCAGTCCGGCCTACACCCTCTTACAATCCGGGACCTTTCAGACATCCCTCTCACAATCCAGGACCACTGGCTCTTAACGGCTCACCTGCCTGCCAGCCTGATTTCGCCCCTAAAACCTAAGCTTCTTCTTTTTAAAAATTTTAATATTTATATTTCTTCTTCATTTTTTATTTTAAAATTCAAACTTCTTGAGAACATGAGGCATTTAACATTATTTCATATTCCTTCCAGAGAGCTAAGCATGGTAAACACAGCAAGTACTTAATACTATGGGCTTCTATAAATATTTTCCTACCAGGAATGTTTTCATAGGCAGTCTCCAAAAACTTGAACTGGAACAGCTAAAAGTCGAGTGTTCAGATTTCAGGCATCAGGAGCTATTAGATTTCTATCCCAATTAAACTCTAATTCTGAGCTCTCAGTCTGAGAGCTTCACTATCTCCCAAGTTTTTTATTCGTCACTATGCTATTTTCCTCCGCTTCAAACCAAGGTAACAAACGAAACCTTTGATTCTAATCTTCCTCGTCAAAAGGGAAAAGCGAACCTTAATGGAAACAATTTCTCGCCAGAAATCACCTCCAAATACCGCGAGACTGAGGACTGTAGGCTGACTCTGCACATGCGCAATAACAGGCTCCTCTACAATCCCAGAATCCTCTGGTCCCACACTTCCGGCTTTTCAAGCTCCTCCTTAACTGGTGTTTTCTTCCATTGTGCTGACAAGTCCAGGGTCTCTAGTGGGAGAGGATTGTCTGTTCTTTGACGTTGATAGCTGTGTGCTATTTGGAATCAGTGAAGTTTCGAGAGGACTGCTGCTGCCATGAACTTGCGGGTCCCAAGCGCACTCATTTCACCCCAACCCTGCAGACCCTTAAGGCCTTCCCCCTGTTTCTTCAACTTTCCCTCATCAAACTCGCACCCTATCGTTTTGCCTAGGGGCCCCCCTAACTGCTCCCTGTGGGGCAGGGCCAGCCTGGGTCAGAGGCCTTGGTGTTCTGGTCTCTGATCCTTCCAGATGCTGGCTTTTTGTATATATAGATAGGTTGGTGCCAAACAGATTCCATCTGGGAGCAGGATTCTGCTCGAGGCTGTTGATTGGCAATCTCTGGGCGAGTGAAGAGAGTCCTGGTTGGGTTTCTAATTGAAAGGCCAAGACTTGGAGGCAAATTCCACTAAAGCTGAAAAGTTCCCTTTCTATTCCTAGTTTGTTGAGAGTGTTTCTTTTTTTTAACCAAAGAAGGTATTAATTTTTGTCTAATGCCTTTACTGCTTCAACTGATATGATGCATTTTTCTTCTTTGTTAATAACGATGGATTATAATGATTGTTTCTCTAATTTCAATCAGTCTTACATCCCTAGAATAAACAAGATTGGCCATGATGTATTATACTTATTATATATTCTTGGATTTGATTTGCTAATATTTTGTTGAAGGATTTTTGCATCTATGTTCATAAGAAACTTAATCTTTAGTTTTCTTACATGGTTTTTGACTGGTTTTGCTATCACGGCAATGCTGACCTCATAAAGTGTGTTGTGGAATGTTCCCTTCTTATCTACATTCCCAAAGAGATTTTGTAGAATTATGTGTCTTAAATATTGGTAGAATTTGCCGGTGAAACCATATGTTCCTGGAATTTTCTTTTTTGGAAGATTTTCTAACTACAAATTTAATTTCTTCATGGATATAGGGCCACTCAGGTTGTCAATTTCTTCTTGGTGAGCTTTGGTAGTTTGTATAAGGGATTGGTCCATTTTATCAAAGTCCTCGGAGATATGGGCATAGAATTGTTGCATAGTATCTGCTTATTCTCATGTTGATGTTTGGGGGTCTAATAGTGAAGTCTCTGCTTTCATTTATGTTGATCAGACCAGACAACTTCTACTGATCTATCCTGAGGTTAACCGATTCATTCCACTGTTATACTCATTACTCTGTTGAGCCCATACACTGGCAACTTAAATGCACCCACATTCTATTGGCCAAAGCAAATCATATGGCAAAGTCTAAGATCAGTGAGTCAGGCAGCCATACATTGCTTGTTCCAGTGCTCTGCAAGGTTACCTGGCAAAGGCAGGAAGGGAGTGAAGGGTTGGAAACAAAAATGGAACCAATCATTGTAACACTTGAGCCCCATCTCATATTCTGTGCATGTCCAGGGGACTCCCTAAGCAGTTTACAGATTCCGCTTAGGGTCTCCTGGTCACGGCTTCCTCTGGTTTTCTTTTCTAAATCTTATCCATTTCCTTCCTGTGTCTGTTTTCCACTTCTACCTCACACCAAACTTCTGTGTTATGTTTGCATAATCCAAAACCTTTGCTTTGCTTGACTGAGTAAAAAGCCATCTATTCTGAGCTTTTTAGGATCATAAAATGCGTATTCCACCCTAAATGGTTTGGCTCAGTGGATAGTCAGCCTGTGGACTGAGGAGTCCTAGGTTCAATTCCGGACAAGGGCACGTGCCTTGATTGTGGGCACATCCCCAGTTAGGGGGTGTGCAGGACACAGCTGATTGATGTTTCTCTCTCATCGATGTTTCTAACTCTCTACCCCTCTCCCTTCCTCTCTGTAAAAAGTCAATAAAATATATTTAAAAAAATAAAATGCTTATGTGTTTTTTCTTTCTGTTTACTCAACAACGTTCTGAGGAACAGTAAACTACCTGTCTGGGTAACGGAATAAACTTAAGGAAAATAGTACAAAGATTTATCTCATACCAATTCTTTTATAGAGTTACAGTGTTGTGGGAGTGTCTTCTTTTCCTTCCTGCCGTTCATATTAGTATGGTGAGAGCTCTGAGAAACTTGGCGGTGGGGAACCCAGTTTATTGCTGTTTAACTCAGTCTTTCTAAAACTTACTTGGCCATGGAACATCTTTGTCATGGAGCATCAAGTAATACTTGAAAGGCCAATGTGTGAGAGAGCATAGAGAATCAAAGGTGGTCATCCTGACTAAATGAAGGAAGGTGCACCCGAGCTATTTGTTGGTGAGCAGTCAATGGTGGTTTGCTCCTCCCGAGACCACCCCCTCAGGGACCTTGAAAAAAATATTAAAATGAGGAAACTTTTGAGAGTGAGAGGAAGCAATATTAATGATTATGCCAAGGCAGTAGGCAATTTAAACTGAACTGTCTTGGGCAAAGAGAGACATATGTTTCTCTATCCATTTGTTGTACAGCTAGTGGTGGATTCAAATAATCTATGAATGCTCTTTAGGCCTTACTTTCTTTTGTATTTTTTCCCCCTCACAATAAAAAGCTGAATTCTCTGGAAGTTCAGTCTCCCCTCACCCCCCACTTATTCAATCATCCACCAGATATATAACAAAACACTCCTAGATTCCAGTACTGTCTAGGCCGTGAAGAGCCAACACTGGAATGAGATACTTCCCATCTTTATGAGGATCACCCCATAGAAGGAGAGACACATAATGGAACTGTTCAGAGATCTTGGTCTCAGCTTCACCTTGACCTTTAACCCTCAATCCATGAGCAGAGGCCAATCCAGAAGGGACTTTTTGTTGTGGATCCTGGACTGTAACAGGAAAATCTCATAGCACCTAGAGGTGTCACTTCACCTGCGCTGGTTCAAACAACTTCCAGGCTGGAGTCGTATGGGGATGGTGGACACAAGGCCACTTCCTCCTCTAGTCGGGGAGGAGCGTTGATCACCACTTTCACTTATTACTCTGAAAAGGGATTATCTGTCAAGGCTCACCTGAGTCCTTAGCCTCCCGCAGACTCCACCCTCCCGCCTCCCTCCACCAGACAGTCTTGCTCTTGATAGTGACTGAGGAGCTCTTCCCAGGAAGTGAGAGGGAGGAAAATTACCTTATACTCTACCACCTGTTTGGCTTGGCAGTTGCAGCAACAGCTTATGTCCCGCCAAACCTGATAAGAGAACTGTCAAGATCTGTGGACAATCTGGCCCTGGGAGTTGAGCAGAGGATTCTAGGAAATTGTGGAGATTGCCTGCAATTTGGGCCACCTTAAATTAGACTCCCCTGCTGAAGGATTGCAGATGCTGCAAATTGCAAGTAGGGTAGGCTACTTTGCTTCCCTCGGCCCCAACTCTCATAGCTTCCCTCAAAGACCATCATTGCTAGAGACAGCTGGATTTGGGCTTGAATCGTTGTGTGTCTGTAGATAAATTACTTCATGGGGACAATATTTCATGGGAATAATAACTATGTCAGTCAAGATGCTTTTTATCGTGAGGGGAAGAAATGAAAAAGAGAAACTATAGGCTTATTAAATTAGAGGTCCAGGATAATTTCGAGTATGGCTGGATCCAGATGATCAGATGAGGTCTCCAAGAATCCATCTCTCACTGTAACTTGGCTGTTGTTTTCTCCTTTTCGCTTCTATACCTTTTCACAACCCCCATCTTCCCGGGGGCTCCCAGAAGTTCCAGCAGAAGGGAGATCTTCACTTGCCCAATAATTCCAGAAAAAGTCTCAGGATAGAATTTCATTGGTCAATCCTGAGGTATGTATCCATCCCTAAGCCAATGGCTATGGCCAGAGATTATGTGCAATATTTCCAATTACTAATTGGCCAGGCTGAGGTTATGTGCCCACACCCAGGAACCAAAGCACATTGGATGGTGATAGTGGGTCCCTAAAGGAAAATAGAGGAGATGGTATTCTAGAGAAACAGGGAATAGGTTTCAATTAGGTGAAAATAGCCACCTGGGCAGGGGTCAGATTGAAAATATTTAACAACTAATAGATCAGTGGCACCACCAATAGGGCGTGGATGGGCAGGACCCTGAAGCCCAGGGCTGGATAGTAGCACGGCTTCTTGTTGAGTGAATTCCAGTAGGCCAGTGCCGGGACTGTGCCTGGTGCAGAGTAGATGTCCCAGAAATATTAGGGGGATATGCTCTGTTGGCCTTAGGAACATCCAGACCCTTTCCTGGTTCCTCATCACGTGGCTCCTGCAGACTCTCCGGCTTCATTCATTCCTCTTACTTCCGAAGTTACAGTTGACCTTGTAGCTGCCCTCTAGTTCCCGAAACACCTGGTCTCACTGTCACCTCTGACTGGACCGGTTTCTCCTGCATCTCCTTGACGATTCTGCTCAGGAGCTGGCCTCCCTGGAAGCCATCCCAGACCTCCCCAGTCCCCGTTTATGAGTTATGCGCCTCTTCTCTGTGTTCCCAGGGCCCTATCCACGTCCCAGGCTCTGTGGTAAAACAAACTTGCTCATCGTTATTTACTGAGCACCTACTATGTGCTGGGGCCAGAGTCACAGCGGTGAAGATGTGTGTCATGGATCCTGCCATTAGGGAGTGGGTGTTCCAGACACAGAGACCTCAAGTCTGCTGCTTGGCTGGTGACGCCCTGAGCTCGCGGATAAGAATGCTTCTGAACCAACCAGAGGCCCTGCTTCTGAACCAACCAGAGGCTCCAGGACGTGGCGGAGAGAGAAGGCGCCTGCCTGTCACCCCCGATGAAGCTGCTGGAGGCGGGGCTCACACCTGCGGGCCTGTGGCCCCCACTGCACACTTCAGGATTAGATCGGCGACTCAGCCTCAGAGGCAGCACTGGCCTCCCACAGGCCTCCCCAAGGCCAGGAGCTCAGGTGGTTGCTATATCCCCCTGGCATGCGGGAGAGCAGGGCAGCCTGCCCAGGAGAGCGTGAGAAGGCCGGGGCCCAGGCAGCCGGCCCTGCTTCTCCTCCTCACACCCACCCAGCTCTGGGGACACCCCTTCCCGGGGACACGAGCAGTTGAAGGAAGCCTCCCCCAACTTGAACTAACAAATAATAGTGTGAGTACTCTCTGAGCACTGCCCTGTGCCCAAGCATCGGAGGCTTAGAAAAACCCACCCCCTCATCCAGCCCCCGGGGCAGTGCGGCTCAGGAAATGGGCCCAGGTGTCACCCATGCTCCTGCCCTTCGCTGCCTCCACAGTGACCACACCAGGCTTGCACCTGCTGGTCTGGCCCTCAGCAGCCGGCTCCCGCCCTCAGCAGCCGGCTCCCGCCCTCAGCAGCCGGCTCCCGCCCTCAGCAACCAGCTCCCACCCTCAGGAAGTGCTCCTTCCCCCTGAGCTCCAGCCTGCCTCCTGGAGCTTCGCACTGGGCCTTGTGTTGCCCCTGGAGCCGCTCCGTGAGTTTAATCTCCGCAGTAACAGCAAAATAAGCTCACTAGACTCCACCAGAGCATGCGGTCTCATAGACGGGGTGCAGCACTGCTGTGCCTCAGACGCTTCTCCGTAATTACTAGCACCATGGAAATTGCAGGGATTAGAGACTCCACTGGAGACGGGGACAGATTGTGTCACCAAGAAAGTACTGATGAGCGGAACTTCCGCAGGCTAAGGCGCTAAGGCAGGCTGGGATTTGCATTCAATTAGGAGGCAGGTCTGAGCCCATTAACTCCATGGGGACCAACGCAGACCTTGTAGGGTTTGTTCAGGGAAGTGGGGGAGGAGTTGGGGTAGGGGTAGACTGTAGTGATTTGGTAGTAGCTTATCTTATATAATAAAGAGCTAATATGCTAATTAGACCAAACAGCAGAACGACCATCCAGAGGACCTTTGGACACAGCCGGGGCTGCGAGGGCCAAGGCTGCCATGATCTTGCATGAATTTCATGCTTCAGGCATCTGGTCTTTAATAAATGGACTCATTCTGCATCTCAATTTTCATCTGGGCTAACCCCATTTTCTAGGCCAGAAAGCATTCTTCCACAATCCCTTCTTTACTACTGTCCATCCCCAGAAGAGACTTGCGTGCCACCACACAGCTGGCCCATGGGGACCTGGACCAAAATATAGGCTTTGCTGCATCCAGTGACCTCCCCATTAGTCCTGGTCCCTGTCCGCTTTGGTGAAAAATGTCTGTGCTACCAGGCTGTCTTCAGGTCAGTAGAAAATACCATGTTGTCAAAAGAAGATTTTGCTGTTCATGCCCCCGTGTGATCCATAAGCAACCATGGGGAGGGCAGGATGGAGCAGGGCCTGGCTCCTCTAAGCCCTGGTCTCACTGCCTGGCACACACACTGGCACCCTCACCGCCGCCTCCCATTGCGCACTCACGGCAGGCGGTGCAGATTAATGTCAGCACCGCTCCCACTAAGTGTGGACCTTGCAGTCTTTTCCAATAACTGGCGTTAACTCATGAAATGAAAGCTGTTTGCTCTACTCGGTCTTTATAAGCTCCATCAACCAAGAGAAAAAGTGCACAATTTGTGACTTTCTATTTCCACCCTAAAACCCACTATTGAGCACCAACCATGGCCATAACTGTGTGAAATGCTAGGGTAGAATGATTGCAAGAATGGCCCCAGTTCCCCATTCCTCCCTGTAATGAAGCCTTTTGCAATACGACTTCGCAGCTTCTTCCGCCAGATGCAGGAGTTGATTTTCCTGCTTCTTGTACCTGGGATGGCCTTGGGCCTCCCTTTGCTCGATAGAATAGAATGGAAATGATGGTACAGACGGTTCAGAGCCTGGGCCCCAAGAGACCCTGCATTCTGCCACCCAATATCTTGGAATTCTACTGTTCTCAAGGGAACAAGCCTGGGCTAGCTTGCTGGAAGATGAGAGACCCCATGGCTTAATCATCCCCATTACCTCAGATGACAGCCAGAGAGCTGTCAACCATTTGAGTAAGGCTACCAAAGACCAACCGGCTCCTGCTGACCGGAAAGCCTACCGCAGACAGGTGAGTAGGTTCAAGTGGAGTCAGCCAACCCTGCCCATACAAAAGTATCCCCCAGCTACACTGCACACTCAAGGAACTATACAAGTGCTCGTTGTTTTAAGACAATAGGTTTTGAATTCCTTTTTAATGCAGCCAAAACTAACATGCACTACCTCATGGATTTCCTTCAATAATTGTATGTGATAACAATGACCCTCATTTTACAGATGGGAAAGTTGAGGCTCCGAGAAGTGAAGACTTGTTTGAGGTCATCCTGGTAGTAATCACAGAGCAAAAATCCAACCCAGGTTTTTCTGACTCCTTTGTCAATGTTTGATGTAGCTGAAGAGTCTCTAATACTGAAGCGGCAAGCGGGTTTCATTTCATTTGCCGATGTCAGTTAATTAGTAATGACTGCCTGTGATGTAGTGTTGAAAAGACGCCGGGAAAATAAGAGGACTGTGGTTGATTAGTGATGTCTGCCAGGGGTGGTGAAGGCAGAAGCAGCAGGGTGAGTGCCATACATTTGCCCTGGAAGTTTTGTGGATACCCAAACCCAAAGTCTGAGTGAATTTTGGCGGACGTATCAGGATTTATCACCGAGGCAGAGGAGGGTGTTTGTGAGCGCTACCTGCTCTTCTTAAGACGACCATATGCTCTTGCTTCACGTACAGATGCTGGGTCCTGTAGTTGTCAGCCTTGCTGCCTCTGCTGTCTGGTTCAAGGTGACATAGTATTGTTCACCTCTTAGGGTTGGTGTTAGGATTAAGAGATAATGGGTGATAACTTAAAGCATTTAATTTCCAGGTGAAAATGATGACATAAGGACATTTGAATCCCACTCCTATCCCCAAATCAACTAAGGACAGTAACAATAAAAAAAAAAATGGAATGTAGGAGAAATTGTTCACTGCCCTGAATTTTTATTGAAGTCAGAAACGACCACAGACCCAAACCACAAACTCTGAAATCTTTCTGCCCCAATACAGTTACGTCTAGACCAGGACACAGAAGAAACTGGCTACATCCAACGTTCTGAGTATGCTTTGTGGATAGGAAACCTGAAGCTTTGTGGGATATGCCCCGAATATGAACACTTTATCTAAAAGTCCTTGGCTTAGAGCGCTGAGACCCAGACACAGTCTCCCTGGAGTCTTGGCTGGGGCCACACTGACCGCTGAGTGTCAAACACTGAGCTGTGCTCCCACAGCAAAGGAAACCATTGATGTGGCGAGAGAGGCTAAGAGGATAAACCCCAATGGAAGCTGTCGTCTGCCCAGGGCCATCCCTCCCACTCCTTCCCACACTGCCCTCCCACAAACAGCTGGCCCCCTTCAAACAAGAGTTAAAAAGAAACCAACACAGGAACTGTGCCTAGATGCTGCAGAAAAAGGAGAAAGAAAACATAAACAAAGGCAGATGAGACATATACACCACGAGAGGAATTGCCCAAAGAAAAGGGGGATGAAAAAACAAACAAACCAACAGTTGTTGGTCCCAGTCGCCATCAATTTCAAGTGACACAATGTTTCTTTAAAGAGACTTAAGTAAGAAATATGAGAATTGAAAGAAGTGATTATAAAGTAACAGCCTGTGATGAAAATCAAGCTGGCTGTTCTCAGGAATGAGAGAGAGAGAGAAAGAAAGAAACAGAAGAGATTAAAACCACATTAGAAATACCAATGAATAAAATGAGTGTGCTAAGCTACAATAAGGAACATTGTGAATAAGCTATAGAAAGTGATACAACATTAAATAGAAAAGAAGAGCCTTTTTTTGGGGGTTCAAAGGTTAGAATGATAAGAGTCTTAAAAGACATACAGAGGTTATTCAACAAATCAACCTTGTATGGCACAAATGGTATAAAATATTAAATTACACAAAAATAAAAGTCTAAACGTCATGAATATGCTGATCCAAATTGCACACGATCACCCAGGAAAAATTGCTGAAGAAATATCAGCTCTAAGGCAATCTGAATGAAATGATTGCACTCCAAAAAGGAAAGATTTATCTGGTGAAAAGGTCAAATCACAATGGAGAAAGAAATCAGGTTTGCATGAATATTTCTGTAATAATGCTGCAAAACAGAGTGGGACGTCGATGGCTACAAAGTTCTGAGGGAAAGAACATACACTCTGCAAATTTTATACCCAACTAAGTTGTCTTTTGGCTTATCCCTGTGAGAGCTGTTGCTCCCTGCCTGGTGCAACACATTCTC
Source organism: Pipistrellus hanaki (assembly GCF_964339955.1). Lineage (NCBI taxonomy): Eukaryota > Metazoa > Chordata > Mammalia > Chiroptera > Vespertilionidae > Pipistrellus > Pipistrellus hanaki. The sequence goes on along the minus strand of NC_140504.1, from coordinate 183,055,925 downwards.
CAGTGTGCAGAACTTAGAAAACAACATTCTGATTCTTTCTGGAAAAATTATTCTGTTAAAAAATTTGAAATGAAAAAAGAACAAAGAAAAAGCAAAGATGTGGTTAAAAGTTAAAATAAAACAGAAGAAAGGCAGGCAGGTAGGCAGGAAGGACCGGGGCTGAGAACAGACTATTTAAATGCAAAGCTCACTCTAAATTGCCAGGAGAATTGTGCTTCCAAACCAGCATGAAATGTGATAAACCCTGACAAGGTAATAATAATGTTTTAAGGAACAGTGTAAATGTGCTAATTTCCTAAACTTTATTACCTGCGAGTCAATACATTCAGTCTAGAATCAAAACATAAAGTGTTTTATTTTAAAGCATGACCACAATATCTTAAAATTTTACAAGCTTTCTTCTTAACTATAAAAGTGTTGTAGAAAAAAAAAAAATCTCTTGTGAAACAACATTTATCTAAAGTTAATATTTATTCAGTTTAACTTCAATTAGTTTTTTTTCTGTTAAATTTAAGTTAAATTATATTTAATATGCTTTTATGAAAAATAGGATGTATATATTTTTTCTTCATCTACCTTTCCTTCTATCCAAATATGTGCATAGAGAAATACTTAGAATAAGATTCACCAAATATTGAACTTATTAATATTATTATTTTTGGTAATATTTAGTATTGTTTGGCTGTTTTACACTATACATTTGTCCTTAATTAAAAAAAAAAATCCTCTCAAATATATTTTTCATTGATTTTAAGAGAGAGAGTGGAAGGGAGAGAGGAGGAAGGAAGAAAGAAGAAGAGAGAGACATAAACTGGCCACCTCTCAACATGCCCTGACCGGGCTGAGGATCAAACCTACAATTAGTCTGCGGGCCGATGCTCTAACCCACATGTGTCAAACACAAGGCCCGCGGGCCAAATCCAACCCGCCAGGCCTTGCAATGTGGCCCGCACCGCGCTGTCATCACTGCACTCCGCTGTCAGTTTATGACATTGTCAGTTTATGACTGTTCAGTAAACCATTCGGCCCGTGATTTAGGCTGGATTTCAGATTTTGGCCCCTTCTCTGATTGAGTTCGACACCCCTACCTAACCACTGAACACCCAGTCAGGGCTACATTTGCTATTTTAACAGAACAAAAATTTATTATAATTATTTTGGTGGAATCAGTCAGATCTCAGATGGTGTCTGGCTCAGCGAACTCAAAGCTAGTGTTTGGACAGCCTCCCATCAGACCCATGAGGTAGGGACTCTTATTAAAATGTCCACTTTACAGGCGAGAGACTGGGGTACAGAGAGGCTGAGTCACTGGTCTCAGGTCCCACTGTTCTGAATGGTAGAGCCAGGACTAGACCAGGCTGTGAAGCTCTATCACCTGCATTTTTAGCCACCCCCTCTCAGCCCCTGCCCACTCTCCTCCTACCATCCAGGCCCTGATAGGTCATGTGGTGACGGCAGGAAGATTCCATCCAGCAGCTGTGCATGGTCACCGATAAGCATCCACCATTAGCTTAGCCACACTCGATGCCTCGAGTCGGGGGGCAGCAGAGCTGTCTGGAAAGATTGAAGATAGAGCATTTGGAGGTGGGTTCAAGCCACAGCTTACCCCTGTGCGGGCTGTGTGACCTTGGGCCAGCCAGTTTACCTCTCCGGGTTGTCCTTTCTCCCTGGACTTTGCTTCCTGCCTGATGCGAGAGAGAAGTTCAAATGGATAAGAACACACTTTACAGTGGAAACCGGTTTGGCTCAGTGGTAGAGTGTCGGTCTGCGGACTGAAAGGTCCTGGGTTCGATTCCGGTCAGGGGCATGTACGTTGGTTGCGGGCACATCCCCGGTAGGGGGTGTGCAAGAGGCAGCTGGTTGATGTTTCTCTCTCATCGACGTTTCTAGCTCTCTATCTCTCTCCCTTCCTCTCTGTAAAAAATCAATAAAATATATTAAAGAAAAAAAAAAGAAAAAGAACACACTTTACAAACCTGAGAGCCGAGAGGGATTAATGAGAGCCTGTGGGTATCATTGTCACCGCGGGCACCTTTCTATGCTCGAACAATCCCAGGGCACAGTGAGAAGCTCCTCTTTCCTCCCCCAGCGCTGCTTTTCCTGAGCCAAAGCCCCCAGCAGGCGAGCAGGTGAAGGCTATGATTGAGTTGTCTTTATCAATATCCCTCCCACTGTGTGCTGTCCTCCCTGTGGGCTGAGCAAGCAAGATCTGCTCCTGCCTCTGGAAGCTCTGAGCCTTGCCAGGCCCTCAGGTTCCTCCGAACCCTGCATGTCAGAGCTGGACCCCAGGCTGCCACCAGGCTCAGCCCTTTCCCTGAGCAGATGGGGAAACTGAGGTCTGAGAGTAAATAACAACAGTCATGTCTGTCAGCACTCTCAGTTGCACATGATGGTAAAAAAAAATCCACATTGAGCTGATTTCAGCACGAAGGGGAGGTAGTGGCAGAGGTCAGCGATTTTCAACCTTTCTCATCTCCTGACACACATAAACTAATTACTAAAACTCTGTGGCACACCAAAAATTACTTTTTTTTTCTGATCTGACCAAAAATAGGCATAATTTTGATTTATTCACACTGAATGGCTACTGTAGTGTTAGCTGTTGTCATTTTTTCCTCTTGACAATCTAAGGAAAAGAGGTCAGTGCCCCTGACTGAATAGTCAGGTATTGCATGCTTTAAAAATCCTTATGGCACACCAGTGTGCCCCTTGTGGCACACCAGTTGAAAATCACTGGCATAGATTACCGAAAAGTCAGGGTAGGGCTTCAGGAACGGCTTGATCAGGACCTCAAACAATGTTACTAGCTCCGAGTCTCACTGCCTCTCCGCTCTGGTTCTGCCTCCTTGGCTCTATCCTCAGGCCCGGTGTGATGGGAAGATGGCTGCGGTAGCTCTTTTATCTCTTCAGGTTCTGTGCCAGGGCAATGAGCATGCGCCTCTGCACCAACACTCCCCGCCAATGCTGCGCGCACCTCGTCGGCTCTTATTGGCCCCTGTGACCTTCCCAGGGTCAATAGCTGTGGCTGAGTTATTGTCATACTCTGACTCATCGGGGCCTGCCCCCCCCCCCCCCCCCCAGGACTACCAACTGCGAGTGGAAGAAGAAGGATGCTTTTGATCCCTCCCCAAATCAATGGTTGTTGACATGAGGACATGGGTTCTGGGGGTCTAGGCACGATGCCCGCTAGAGTGCACACGCTGGATGGAGCACCTACTGCACACAGATGCTGCTGTGAACACTTGGTACCCACTTTCACAAATCTTCCTAGCAAGCTGCCAGGTGCCACCCTCATGTGGAGGAAGAAACTCAAGGCAGAACGCAAGGCCACTCACCTGAGGACATTGCTAGGGGGAGGGCTCAGAGTCAGCTCACCGAAGTGCATTTTGGGATAGTTACCCCGGGGGACAACTGAGGCTCAATCCAGATGGAGGGCAGATGTAGGCAGGACCTGACTCCTCTTTCCCACTTTGTCCAAAAAAAATCACTAAGCGGGTGAGCTAGGCCAGAGTCTGCAAGGTTGGCCCTGAGGCTCCCACTTCCCATATTCAGCTCCCTTCCTCCTCAGAGGAGGGCCAAGGGGCAAAAGAGGGACATCTCTAGAATTCTCAACAATCAGATAAACAGAAAAACCACATAGGAGCGAGGTGGGAGAATCCATCTCAGCTGTGAGCTTAAGCTGGAAACGTTCACAGGAGCCCACAGAAGAGGCGCAGCCAGGGCGGGAGAGCACTGCCCGCACAGAGACCCAGAGCAGAGGGCGAGAGGAAGGGCATCCGGTACCCGAGCAGGATCCGCCATGCCCGAGCTGTCCTCACGGCTAAATGTCGGGACACCTGCAGGTGGGCCGCCAGAAGTTCCAGGGTGCTGTGACCCAAAATATTGAGAACCATCTTGACCTTAGAGGGTCAGCAGCCACCTTTTGCTCCTCTGCTCTGGCTGCACGCCACCTGGCTGGAGGGGCTGGAGTCCTCAAGGGCAAAGTGGCCTGTGCGTGCCCTCCGGTGCTGGGCGCTCCTGCCACCACCCGCCTCCCCGTTTCCTTCTCCGCTCGCAGGTCAGGGCTGGGGCTGGGAGGTTAATGGAAACCTGGAGGGGAAATTGCTGCTATGTTTCCTCTTTCTCTCCTCCTGCTGCGCGGTGCTCTGTCCTCACCCAGACGTCAGCCGGCGCTCCGGCTCCTAATTTCAAAGTCCTTTACCTTCTCCAGGTCAGAGTGTTATTGCTTCTGGCCAAAGGCCACTTCAGAATGTACACAGCGGAGAGGAGGTACAGCGCGCTCTTTAGAACGAGTTCACGGGTTCAGATGGAGCCGGGCCCTGATTTAGCGGCTCTGAAATGCCTTTCCCTGGAGCGGGCCCAGCTGCCGGGACCCACGTTGCAGACGCGTCCATTGGGCGGTTGGACGGGGTTCCTCTCCCCCAGGTGATCCCTGAGGGGCTGGCGGTGGCTCCAGGCCTGGGCAGAGGGGGCGCCAGAGGACAGGCGATGGGGGTGGAGGGTGGGAGGGGAGAGGACGAAGGGGGGGGGGTGGTGGTGAGAGTTCACTGTCTTTGCACCCAGGGTAGTTGCATGTGGTTGTGGGCCAGACCTAACCTTTCTGTGCCTCAGTTTCCTCATCCACAACATGGGTGAGTAGCAACACCCCGGGTGGCTGTGGTGAGGGTGCAGCGAGGTGACACGGATGAAGTCTGTGTGCCTGGCAGCTCTCAGGGACTTTGGACTCACGGGTTCCAGAACTTCCCATCAGACCCCAGTCTCCTGGTCATGGAAGCGAGGAGGCAAATACTGGCGGGTAGTTTTGTCTCTCACCGAACCACACACAGGACTGGAGCCCTGAGGGAGGCCGGGAAGTGTCCTGGAAGGAAGAGCCACCATGGGGCCCTGACTGAGGGCTCCCACAGGTCTGCTGGGCGAGGGGCCTGGGGCTGGACAGAAGGGCTGCGGACGGGTCATCGCTGCCGGGTCCGCTGAGTGACAGGCAGCTGAGGGGTTTCCAGATTCTTCTGTGGCTGCAGGACCTGGAGCTGAAGGCCCCCGGCTCGGGGCTCACACCCAGCCCTCAGTCCCTCCTGGGGAGCAGGGTGAGAGTCTGCAGGGGCCTCCCTCCCAGGCCCCCCAGAGACTGTGCCCATCTGCACTCTTGGCTCTGGGGGGTGGGAGCTGGTTTGGGGGAGGGGTGGAGGATGAGGGATGGGGTCAGAGCCGAGGGCAAACTGGACAAGCCATTCCATCGGAGCCTCACCTGACGCCCCGCAGAAGGGCAGTGAGGGTGCTGGCTGCAGCGCTGGGAGGTGGCACCCGGCAGGCGGGCAGGGGTCAGCCCAGGCCTGGCACAGAGTCAGACCCCAGAGTGCCTAGAGGACACTGCCAGGTTCAAGGTTTGGCTCTGCCACTCTGCAGTCACACTGCCTTGGTCAAGGGAAGTAAGTCCTCTGTAAGTGTCAGTTAATCATAGCGGCCACCTCATGGAGCTTAGTGAGGATTCAGTGGTGGGTTTATTAAAGCTCTGCAGGCACATAGCTCTACTGCCTACCTGCTAAGATTATCACCCCGCAGCCACCCACAGGGCTGTCGTGGGATCAAATGAGAGCCCGTGTGAACCTGGCCCCTGCTAAGCCTCCCTGTGTGTGTGCTGGTGGTTTAAGGATGCATTCATTGATTGAGCACCTACTATGTGCCAGGCACCGTTAGGAGCGTGGGCAAATCAGGAACAAAACAAACCAAGGTCGGGGGGGAGGGGCAAGCGGTAGGATGGAAGGGAGTGGGTGGGGTTGTGAACTGGCGAAGGCCCCAGGCAGTAGGTGACTTTGCAGCCACAAGGAAAACAGGGCTGAGGCGAGGCAGTTACGGAGGTGAACCGCCCTGGGGTCCGGGAGAACGTGGCCCTCCCAGAGGACGGGTCCTGTGCCCCGAGCCAGAGGATGCCCAGCCCTGCCCACCCTCTCCAACCCTTCAGGAGGGAGAGCAAGGGTCAGCCAGCCCACCCAGGTGTCCTCGAAAATAGACCCTCTTCCTGGTGACCCGAGTGAAAGACAGATTGTTTGGAAAGTGCTGTTCGCGCGGAATTACCTGAACCTTTCTCAGCAGGGCGGGCTTCCCACGGGCGACATCTGGCGAAGGTGTCAGTTTCCATAATTAATTAGACCTTCCCTAGGTTCCTGATACAGGTGCTGCTGCCTACTCTGCAGGATGGGGGGGACTGACCCCACACCTGGGTACACCCCCACCCGTGGGAGCTCAGGGCCCTCAGTCACTCAGACAGCCCCGAGTGGGGCAGCTCCACCCTCGGGGACACTTTCTGAGACTCAGGACAGGCAAATGGCCAGCACTGTGTGTGTGCGCGTGTATATGTGTGTGTGTATATGTGTGAGAGTGTGTGTGTGTGTATTTATGTGTGAGTGTGTGAATGTGTGTGTGTTTATGTGTGAGTGTGTGTTTATGTGTTTGTGTGTGTTTATGTGCGAGTGTGTGTGTGTATGTGTGAGTGAGTGTGTGTGTATGTTTATGTGTGTGTGTATGTGTGTGTGTTTATGTGTGTTTATGTGTGAGTGTGTGTATGTGTGAGTGTGTGTTTATGTGTGAGTGTGTGTATGTGTGAGTGTGTGTTTGTGTGTGTTTATGTGTGAGTGTGTGTGTGTATGTGTGTGTGTGTGTGAGTGTGTGTGTGTGAGACAGAAGTATGACAGTAATCGTAATGATGATGTCACAATTCTGGTGTAGGGAGTGTCTACTCCGTGCTGGGAGATTAGATTTATCGAACAGGAGCTCCTTTGATTCTAATGACAAAGGCAACTCCATGACTTATGGTCCCACCGGGACCCTTCAGAGAGTGGAGGGGGCTCTGTTCATGACGACACCGCCCTGGGGCTCCTGGACAGGTTGGCTCTTCCACTTCAGGTCTCAGCTCCGATGTCATCTCCCCCGAGCCCTCTCGACCACTCTCTGAAGTCTGAGCCCCACTTTCAGTAGCACACTGTCCCCCACCCTGTTCCACGCCCTGGTCCTGTCCACCGGCCTCTGCTCTGGTCCGAGTCCCCTTTTCACCCTCATCGACTGCCCCAGCGTGAGCCAGTCAGCTGCTGGCGTGTCTGTCTCCTCTCCCAACCCCCAGTGAGCCCACGAGGGAGCGGCCGGGCCCCTCCGCCCACTGCTGCTCCCCGTGCCTAGAGCAGAGCTGGGCCACAGTAGCTGCTCATCAAATGAGGGCAGGTGGGAGGCTGGGTGGTGTGAATGAATTAATGAGAAGTTGTGGAACAGAGGAACTGTTACAGGAGCTCACAGACTTTGCTGGGGCAACAGCTCTCTTTGGGGGCGGGGGGACGTCTGAAATCTCAGTCACTTCCCTGGCCTGGGGAGGGGCAGCTGGGGCTGGGGATGAGCTGCTTAGTCTGAGAGGCAGACCAGTGGATGGGTGGGTCAGCACGTTCCCAGCCAGGTGCCGGGAGGGTGGGGGCTTTGGAAGTCTAGCTGTGTTCACCCACCAGGGCTGGAGGAGGATGAAGGATGAGGCTTGAATCAGAGGAGGGGAGCCCTGAGCAGCTGCCTGACCTTGGCCCTGCACAGCCCTCCCTGCCCTTTTTTGTGTAAACAGCAGCCTGCCCGGGGCTGCTTTGAAGAGGAAGGGAGATGAGGACGTATGGCCACTTTGAAGCAGTGCCGGGCTCCAAGGGGTCAGCTTTGACTCTCCCCCGAGTGCACAGGCCTCCTGAGAGAGTCCCCACCCCACACCCACCCTCCCACGGCTCAGCTGGCTGTCCCTGTGCAGGGCTTAATTAAGGGGCTCAGCCAACCAGGCAGGCCCGGAATCCTGCGCCTGGGCTGTTAACTCCTTGTGAGTCAGCCAGCCCCTAGTGACAGATGTGGACAAGTGGGGGGTGGAGGGGTGGGAGGCAGTGCCAGCAGGAGTCAGGGGTCAGGATGGGGCCAGCGCATAACTCCTCAGGGGGACTTGGTTTCCCTAACTAAGGGTTCTCATTATACCCTCGCACACATCTTCATGGAACACCTGGTGCATGCTGGGCACTGTGCTGGGGCTGGGGGTCACGGTGAGCGACACAGACACGGCCACTGGCCACTTGGAGGGCAGAGGCCAGCAGGAAGGGCGGATGTGAGTAAAAACGCCCGCTGGGGAAAGTGCTGCGGGGCTGGAGGGGCTGCAATGCAGTGGCCTCGGACCAGCCCCTTCTCTCTCTGCACCTCAGTGTCCTGGTCTGTAAAATGGGGCCAGTCATGTACCCACCCAAGGGGAGGTGGCGAGGGCGAAATGCATCTCCCCTGTAAGTGCTGGGCACGTGCCTGGCAGGCACCTTAATGATCACCGTTGTCATGATTGTCACTTCAAGTTTCTCCATCAGAAGCACGCACGTCAGTGGGAACCAGTCATCACTGGTTTGCCGTGTGGTCTCGGCAAGCTGCTTCCCTCCCTGTTCTCAGTTTCCCCACTGAACACGGAGGAGTAAGGGGGCTCGCTGCTCAGACAGGGGTCGGGCTCCAAGTCCCATGGTCCCCTTCCGCAGCCAGGGCTCCCAGAGCAGGACGAGGTCAGAGCAGCCCCCCACCAGGGGGTCACTTGGAGCAGGAGGGTTGGGGTGGGGACATGCCATCTTCTCTGGAAACTCTCACCCGGCCCACCCAGACGCTGTGCAGCCCACCTTCTCTTCTCCAGCCCTGCCCAGGTCCCACCCAGGCCCTTGGTCCTCTTCAGTGTTTCCCAAACTTTTGACATATGTGTACCCCGTCTATAATTTTCGTAACGCTGAGTACCCCTTGTACTCATGAGAACGTAGAATTAGGCGCAGCTAAGCACGGTGCAGTGCATATCCCCACCAAACTCCAGTGCAACGCTTACCCCCACCAAACTCTTCCCGTGCCCCTGGGGGTACGCATACCACACTTTGGGAAAACACCGCTCTAGGTCAAGCACATCAAATTCGGGCGAACATGAACCAAATACATGAGGCATGCGGCCCGCGGGCCACAAGTTTGACATGCTTGCTCTAGGTCAGTGGTTCTCTACCTTTTTAATGCCTCGACCCCCAACCATAAAATTACTTTTGTTGCTACTTCATAACTGTAATTTTGCTACTGGTATGAATTGTAATGTAAGCATTTGTGTTTTCCGATGGTCTTAGGCTCTACAGCAGGTTGAGAACCACTAGCAAAGTCGCCTAAGACCATCGGAAAACACAGATATTTACATTACGATTCATTAACAGTAGCAAAATTACAGTTATGAAGTAGCAACGAAAGTAATTTTATGGTTGGGGGTCACCACAACATGAGGAACTGTATTAAAGGGTCGCGGCATCAGAAAGGTTGAGAACCACTGCAGTCTAGGTGATCCCCATCTCATAGAGCAGGAAACCTGGAGCCAGGATCTGGCTCTGCTCACCATGGTGTTCTGCCCCTCGCATAAAGCATGGCCACAACAGGTGCTTAAACTAGTTTAAAATGGGTCGATGGATTAGTAACTAACGGAGGAGCTTGACTAATCCAGCAACCAAGGGCTCCAAATGGGTCTCCCAACCCCATTCTGCCTCCTCACCAACCTCCCTGTGACGTGGGCACAGCACACGACAGTTTGCAAAGCCCTTTCTCTGTTGATATTAATATTATATTAATAGAGGTCTGTTGTGTCATTTCCTCCTCATGTTTCTTCAGCCTCAGAACACGCATCACTGAGCCAATTTATAGATGAGGGAAGAGGCTTAGGGGAGGGTCTGACCCATGTGGGCTCAGCTGGGGCCTAGGAAGCCGGGGAGGGACCTCTCTGAAGTCACAAGAGGGCCGAGGGGGCTGGGACACGTGACCCCTATGAGGCTTTGAGCGGCTGCTTCTGTCGAGGCCCCCAGAACCTCCGACCTCCCAGTGGGCCTCGGTGAGGCCCAAAGGGTTAATGCTTGAGATGTTTGAGCCCAGCCTGTCTGCCCCTCCTCACCGTGATTAATTCAGTTGGTAAAGCTGTATTTACGCTGGAAATTTAATCGTCATTTCGAATGCTAGAGGAATTGGAAAATAAATTGAAAGTGTCAGACGATGCATTAGGATGGGTGATGGAGTGGAAGCGGGGCGCCCACCTGGCCTCCCCATTGGGTGGCTTTGGGGCCCAAGGAATTAGCCAGGTTACTGTTTCTGCAACTGCAGGATCATGGACCATGGATGATGGGGAGAGGGGGGTGGAGCCAGGGGATGAGATGAGGGAGGAGAGACATCCAGTGTGGGAGTGATGGCAGCATTCGCTGTCACAGATGAGCTGGGCCTGGAGAGGGGCCTGGGTCTGTCTGTGATGCCACAGGATGCTGGGGTCCAGGCTCCTTCCTGGGGGTGGGAGTGGGTCCTGATGCGGGTTGGGCCTCTCAGGAGAGGGATGCTCTTAGCAGCTCTGCCTCAGGGGGGCGCTCCTCTGAGGAGGGTGGCCTGCACCTCCTCCAAGCTGCCCCTTTGCCTCAGGGAGGGGATGCCCACCTGCGAGGGGGCTGCCTCGCCAGTGGTCTCTGTCGGGAGGGAGTGAGCTCTGTCTGTGGGAGTCTGCTGGGACCAGGGTCTCCTCAGTAGTGCCTGGTCTCTCCCAGAGGGATCCTGACCCCAGATGGGACCAGGACTCCCCACTTAGACTGGATGTTTCCAAAGGCAGGGCTGTCGCGCCCAGCAGACTGGGTCTCAGGGCAGCTCTGGATCTGCCTCCAGGTCGGTGGCTGCTGAGAGCCCATATGTGTCTCCTCCCTCAGGCTCGGGTCACCTGACGTCAGGACTCCCCCCTCCCCCCACCAGCCTGAGGACTCCCTGAAGGTGGTGGACAAGCCTACGCTGTTACACATCTTCTCTGTAGTCCACTTAATAGGCCAAAATGGGCAGGTCTGTTGAAGTGCCAGTGGTCAGACTGGCTCTGTCTAGACTTGGCAGACATGTGGAGGGGTGTAGGCAGCAAGCTGGAAATGGAGGGAGGCCACATGCTGACTCCCAAACCCATGGAAACAAGAGAAGGACCTTGTCAGGAGCACCAGGGGCCGAGCGGTCATGAGGATGGGAGGACTAGCCCTGACCATACTTACAACCCTTCCTGAGAACTGTGGGACAGGGAGGGCCTAGCACAGGAGGCAGGGGCTCTGGACTTCAGCTCAGTTCATTCATTTACTCATCCATTCATCTCTTGAGCACCTACTCTGTGCCTGGCACCCCACAGGGCACTGGAGATGCAGCAGGGCATAAAGCAGAGAAGGTCCCTGTCCCACTGAGCCTGTAGCCTTGTGGAAAGCGCTAATAAATACACCAAGGAACGAATAAGCTGGCTTTCTGAAGTGCTAAGTGCCCTGAAGGGAATGGAGCAGGATGATGTGGTATAGAGTGCTTGGTGTCCGGGTCCTTTCCCAGGAGATCTGGGAAGGCTTTCAAACTCTAGGCTGAAATCTGGGGAGGAGCCACGGGAAGGGCGTCCCAGGCATTGGGAGGGCGAACACAAAGATCTGGGCACCATCTAGGAGTAATCAAACAGGGCGGCCGGGGCAAGGGCACGAGGGACTGTGGGAGACGATGGAGATGGCTATCAGTTTCTGCACAACCTTGTGGCCATGCGAGGACTTTGAAGTTGATTCTGGAAGCATCAGAGTCCCTGGATGGTTTTCAACAAGAGAGCAACGCAGTTGTGTTTTTACAAGGCCACACTCTCTATTGTGTGTGTGTTTGGAGGCAAGAAGGAGCAGGGGGACCTGGCAGGGGCCACTGCAGGTATCAGAACTCAGGGCCTGGACCAGGGTGCAAGCAGTACAGGTGGAGAGAAGCAGATGAAACCCTGACGAGGTTGAATCAACAGAACTGGTGATGGATTTGAAGTAGGTGGCGGGAAAAGGAGCATCAGGTTCTTAGATTAACTGGTGGATGGAGGTGCCATTTGCAGGCACTGGAAGGCCTGGGGGATGGTCAGGAAGAAGAGGTAGTTCTATTTAAAAAAAAATATTTTATTGATTTTTTACAGAGGAAGAGAGAGGGATAGAGAGTTAGAAACATCGATGAGAGAGAGACATCAATCAGCTGCCTCCTGCACACCCCGTACTGGGGATTGTGCCCGCAACCAAGGTACATGCCCTTGACCGGAATCGAACCCTGGATCTTTCAGTCCGCAGGCCGATACTCTATTCACTGAGCCAAACCGGTTTCGGCAGAAAGTTCTATTTTGCAAATGCTGAATTTGAACTGCCTTCTGGGTGTACAACTTGGGTATACCAGATATATGGTTGGCTCTTGTTTTGTGCACCAACATTTCATTTTTCACTCCAAATCACATGGTGGGATGTACTTCTCTGCCAACTTGAACTTGGATGAGGTCATCTGACTTGCCTAAGAATCTGCATGATTCCCCTTGCTTCTTTTTCTCTCTGCCTGTATAATGAGAAGTGCTCCATTACTTGGGTCTTGGAGAGAGGATAATGTGGCTCAGAAGGGACAGACAGTTTGAGTGAAAAAGAAGCCTTTGTGGTTTTAAACCACTGAGATTTTGGGGATGTTTGTTACCACAGGATAGCCTAGATTAACTGACTGATACAAAGCTCAGAATATAGAATTCAGAGAAGTGCTCATTTAATTTTGAGAGTCACCAGTGATTGATTTAACATCTTTAAAAAAATCATATTAGAAGATACTGGGAGTAAGATTAGTGAAATACCTGTTGCCTTCTCTGCACAGTATGATGCCACGCTGTTCCGTTGAGTTTACTACCTTTACCCCAACATCCTCTGAAAAGCTCAAATGCCCAGGATGATTCTCCAAGTCTCACCCATCTCTGCCACCTCCAAACCCTCTTAATTTGTCCTTTCTGATATCTGTGAAAGGATCCCTCTCTCCCACCCCCAATTCCACAGCCCCACACATGTCAGCTCTTTAGGGGGGCAGCAGTGCTGGCTTCAAATTTGCCTCCTGATAAATGGATGACTCTTAGGGATAACACCCTCTCTGAGCTTCAGTTGCCGGGAGAAATGGTACTATTGATGCGACAGTTTTTAAGATTAAGTAAAACAAACACATGAAGTGCTTGGGGCCCACAGTGGTCAGTATAGGGTCACTAGTCTTACATCACGATTTTATGGTCACTACCCTCCTGCATCACTCACTGCCCAGCCTCTTCACCAATTTCCCTGCCTCCAGACTCATTATCCTCAGTCATGTCCCCCTGCTGCTTCCCGAGACAGCTCCCCAAGGCAAGCTCTGACTGTGTCACTCCTGTGCTCAGAACCAGCCATGGCTTCCTATTACCTACATAATGATGTCCAACCCCCACCCCCTGGCCTTAGGCCCTCTTTCCTCTCTCCCATACAGCAGCAACCCGGTCCGTATCTTCTCCCTTAAACAAGTCTTTTAGTACCCCAGTCAGCGTGGTCTAAAAAGCCCTGGCATGAGAGGCAGCCCAAGTTCTAGTCCCTGCTCTGCAGCTGATTTGTAGTGTAACCTTGGGGGAGTTTCTTGCCCTCTCTGGGCCTCAGTTTCCCCATCCAAGAAATGGAGGGGAAAGGAGAGGCTGAAATCAATCATCTCAATGCTTCATCGTAAAGCAAACATCCCACTTGCTTGTGGGAACCGAGCTACTCCCTCATTCCCAGCACTGCTTGGCCTGCCCCCTCCTCCCCATCATCTCTCCTCTTCCCTCCTGAAGCGGGAGAAGTCAGGCAGGTGAGGAAGCACAGCCTTGCCCTGCTGGGCTGCTGGGACCCCAAGATCTGAGCAATTAAACCTCAGGGAGGCAGAGTCTGTCAGCGCCAGGGCTGGAGTGCAGGTTAGACTGACATTGCTCCTTATTTCCAGGATTCAGAGTGGGGCCCTGGGAGGAGGGGAGCAGAGGCCTAAGCACTGGGGGTGTGGGTGTGGCCTGTGACATGGTGTGGGTGGTGGGCAGGGAGTGAGGGGGACAGTGGCATTCAGTCCATCCTGAGTAAAATGCTCACCAACATCACATCTTTTTCCCCCTAAAGTGTATATAAGTGTTAGCTATTATTATTGGGTCGGCAGCTAAGTAATTGCGGATTTTTTAAAGAAAATCAAAGACAATTTTTTTATGGAACTAAATAACTTTATTCTTTAATGTATTGCCCATTTTGATCAATGACCTTTTGCCATCTTTCAGGCAGCATCATAATCCCACGTTCAAAAAACTTCTGTTTTTTATTAGCAAAAAACTGAATCAGGTACGATTTGACATCATCATCATTATTGAAATTTTTACCATTCAAGGAGTTTTGTAAAGATCGAAACAAAAAGTAATCAGATGGTGCAAGGTCAGGACTATATGGTGGATGTGGCAAAACATCCCAACCAAGCTCCATTAATTTTTGCCGAGTGACCAAAGATGTGTGTGGCCTTGTATTGTCATGATGGAATACAACACCTTTTCGATTTGTCAATTCGGGCCACTTTTCTTCAACTGCATTGTTTAATTTCATTAGTTGTTCAATGTAGACATCAGAATTGATCGTTCGGTTGGGTGGTAAGAGTTCAAAGTAGACAATTCCTTTGTAATCCCACCAAACTGATAACAAAACCTTCTTTTGATGAATATCAGCTTTTGATGTTGTTTGAGTTGGTTCACCTGGCCTGCTCCACGATCTTTTCCGCTTGATATTGTTGTAAACAACCCATTTTTCATCGCCAGTTATCAGTCGTTTTAAAAATGGATCATTTTCATTACGTTTCTTTAGCAAATCGCAGCTGCTAATGCGTTGCGTTAACTGTGATTCTTTCAGTTCGTGAGGAACCCATGTATCGAGTTTTTGAACATAGCCAAGTTGTTTTAAGTGATTTTCAATGCATGTATGTGATACATGAAGCTTCTCTGCAATCTCACGTGTTGTACTGTGACAGTCCGAATTGATTATTGCTTTGATTAGGGCGTCATCAACTTCAACTGGATGACCAGAGCGTCTTTCATCTTTGAGTGAAAAATCACCAGAACGAAATTTGGCAAACCAATTTTGACACTGCCGTTCTTTTAAGGCTTCGTCACCATAAACAGCACATAACTTTTTATGAGCTTGTGATGCGTTTTTCCCTTGCGGAAATAAAAAAGCAAAATATGACGAAAATGTTCCTTTTGATTTTCCATTTTTCAACGAACGCCAAACAAAAACTACAAAACAGATCAAAAAACTTTTTTTTACTGATTAACAGCTGAAAAGCCAACTATCAAATACAAAATGTGTTTTACATTTGTACTACATCTGCAAACCTAAAAATTCAACTGAAGCCATATATGTGTGAAACCCGCAATTACTTAGTTGCCGACCCAATATTATTATGCTTAACCTTCATAATGGCCCATCGTTATATTAAAATAGCTCCCATTTAGTGAGCACTACCATACACTGGGCCCTGCTTAACTTCTCTAAGGCTCCTGATTTACCTAATTGCAATGATACCTCTACAAGACACCTGTTATTTTATTGTCTCCCCACTTTATGGGTAAGAAAATTGTGTGGTTAAGCAATTTATCTAAGGTCACGCAGATCCCAGGTGTGCAGGGCACTATCTGAACCCAGGTGGTCAGGGCTGTGCCACTCAGCGCTCTGCACAGCCAATATAGACCACACAGCTACTCCCACCCTCGCACCCTCGCATCCTTATTTGACAGGTGGGGAGACTGACGTTAAGAGGAGGGGAGGGACCTGCCTCAGGTTGCAATGGGGGGACCAGCCTGCTGGCTTTGGGGAGACAACAGAGGTGGAGGAGTGATGGGTCCCTCACAGAGTAAAGAAGGGAGGAAGAAGATGGACTTACAGGGACCTGGTTTGAATCCCTGCCCCAACAGATCCCTTCAGGGATCCAATTATGTGTGCACAATAGAGTCTGAATTTGTCCCACTGCTGCTTTATTTAAAAAATTCTCTTTCTCTCTGTGTTTCAGTTTAAATTTTAACTATGGCTATGGTATCCTATTCATTAACCTTTTCTTCTTCAGTTTCTAGTCTGCTGTCAATTCCATCCACCATCTATATCATCTCACACATTGTAGCTTTCACCTCTCCATGTTCCATTGATCTTTTCGATATTCTTCATGTCTCTATTTCACTTGGAGAACATATGACATACAGTTATAATAGCCTTTAAAGTCCTTTTTTGAGAATGCTATCATCTTCGTCACTCCTGAAGTTGGTGTTGGTGGATTCATTTATCTCCTCATTATGGGTTTCAATACCTGCTAATTTTTAATTGACTCCTAGGTGTCATGAATTCTATTGTTGGATCCTGGGTAGTTTTCTATTTCTATAAAATTTCTTAAGCTATCTATCTTCTCTGGTGTCTCTAAGCTACTTGTTAATAGTTTAATCCTTTTGGTCTTGTTTTAGAGAATTGTTAGCAGACCTGAAGTAGTGCTTAATCCAGGGGCCTCTACTTCCCACGATCTAGGCAAGAATTTATGTGTATCTGCTCAAATACCCAAGAACCGTGGGCCTCCAAGTCTGGCTAGTGGATTCCCAGCCTGTGTGAGTGCTGGCTCTGTTACCCCTCATCCTTTCAGGTGGTCTTTCCCCAGAGTTTCCTCAAGTGGTACACTTATCAGGCCTCAGTGGACTACTTGAGAGGGACCCTCTGCAGGTAATAGTTCTCTGTTTTTTCTTCTCTTTCCTCTTGGTACGCTCTGTCCTACGGACCCAAACTGTCCTGTTCCTATTGGTTTCTCAGCCGTGTCCCAGCTGCAGATGATTCCTCCTCCCTGCATCATCGCCTGGAAGTTCTGTCAAGAGAGGGACTCACTGCTTTCACCTCTCTGTGCCCCATCTCTCGGGAATCGCTGTCCTCTGCTGTCTAATGTCAGTATCCTGGCCCTGGTTTTCTTATCCACCAAACGGGAATATAATAGTAACTAGAGGCCCGGTGCACAAAAATTCATGCAAGAGTAGGCCTTCCTTCCCCGGCTGCCAGCTCTGGCTTCCTTCCGCTGGCTGCTGGCAGGCACCTGGGTTCCGGGCTGGCTTTCCTCAGGACCTGGCTTGTTCCAGAATGATGTTCAGTCTAATTAGCATATTACCCTTTTATTATTATAGACTAGAGGCCCAGTGCACGAAAATTTGTGCACTGGGGGTGGGGAGGTTCCTCAGCCCAGCCTGCCCCCTCTCACAGTCCAGGAGCCCTCAGGGGATGTCCTACTGATTCCTGAGGGGAAGCAACCAGCTGATCAGGGGAAGGCGATGCCCCCATCATGCCTCTGTTGCTGCCACTGCTGGCTGCTGTGGCCTGCCTAAGCCTCTGGTCACAGTGGCAGCCACCATCCGGAAGCTTGCCTGAACCTTGGGCAGCCGCTGCTGCTTTGTCCAGAAGGACATCCGGAAGACTTCCACCCTAATTAGCATATTACCCTTTTATTAGTATAGATTACTCCCCCTTCCCAGAGTTGTTGTGAAGATTAAATGAGATAATCTACCAAACCAGCAAGCCCTAGGCCTAGTATCCAATAAGTACTCAATAGATGGTGCCTGTTACTATTCTATCACTACTGTAACCACTGCTGTGTGGTACCAGTGGCTGAGGAAATGCATAATGGGCAAAGCCATCAGGAATTCAGAGATGTCTTTATAATCATGTAGCTCATGATAATGATATAGAATAAAGTAGTGGCCTGTTATATGCTATTATTCCATGTACACTCAGTGCTTGGTGCTGTTACGTGCTGGGTATACAGCAGACAAATTGGAGAACCCTTTGCAACAGCCATCCCCAAGAGTTTAATAGCCACCTTCTGACCTGGATGCAGACAAAGCCAGGGGGGATTTCTGATCGCTCAGTTATGGCAGCGTTGCAGCAACAGGAGTAGGAGTAACCTGGGTCTGGCTTCAGCCCCTCCCTTACTCCCCACACAATCAGAGTACTCAGCAGCCCAGGCCCGTTCTGGATTCAGAGCTGGGCTCTTCTCCCCTTCCCACCCTCAAGTCTCAAGCACTTGTGGCTGAGGTTTGTGGTTCTTTTTTCTTTCTCTCAATGAATACATAATTGTCTCATAGGATGAGCTGAGATGATGGCTGTAATAAAACCGGTTCATTACATCCCTCTACACAGAGCTGTTTAATGAACACATGGCTGCCAGCCCTCCTTGGCCCCTGAGTCAAATGAAAATGAAATGCATTCCACAGTATCATTTAATTAGTTAGGGAGTGGGCTGGGAGAGGGAGGAGATAGTATGGGGCAGAGACAGAGAAAGGAGAGAGCATGAGGGTAGGAGAGAGAGGGGTAGGGGAGAGGCAGAGAGGATGAGGGAGGGCAGAAAAGAGGAAAGAGGGTAAGGGGAGGACAGGAGTGGGCCAGGAAGGGGGAAGAGGTAAGATGGGACCTACATTTGGATCTGACTCTCTAAATCCCTCTTGTTGGGAGGGAAGTTTTAGGGTGGGCTCATGATTCTCATGGGAAAATGAGGACAAAGTTCTACTATGTGCTACCTACCGTGTAAAGGGCTAGATGAGACAGGCTCCAACCATGAACACATGGCATTTGGCAAAAAGGCACATCACGGATATACAAAAGTACAGGTAGCTTGTGATTATTTGCAGGATTGTGCTTAGAGGGAGGGTACAGAGTGGTTAAGAGAGTGGGCTCTGGAGAATGACTGCCTGGATTATAACCCCAGCCACATTAGGATGGTGGGAATGTGAGCAAGTTACTTAACCTCTCCAGGCCTCAGTTTCCTCATTCCTGAACTGGAGATAAAAGTAAGTAGCTCATAGGGAAGTTAGGAGGATGAAGCAAAATGATATGTGTAATTCACTTAGAATTGTGCTTGGTGCCCATTAAGCAATGGTGGATTCTCCTTGACCAGACCTCGACCTTGGCTTGCATTCTTGCCAAGTCCAGTTTTACCAAGAACCCTGCTAAGTCAGACTAGAGAGAATCTCCCACCGTTGGCATCTGATCAACCTGGCCTATGTTTCAGTTAGAATCCTGTTAGGTCACTTTAACAAGCATCTCCCACCCTTGTTGCCGCCTCTTAGTAATTTTCTATCCACCAAACCCTCCCCACACTGCTGTTTGGCTATAAATCCCTGCTTGGACATGTGGTATTTTAAATTGTGCTTAGTTTTATATTGATGTCTCTCTTCCACTATTGCAACGGTTTTTAAATAAAATCTGTCTTTATAACTTTAATTAGTGTCTGGATTTGGTTCTCTTTGGTAGCACTTGATATAGTCCAACGTTGAATATAAAAGAGCTAAAAAGTAAAGCAAAAGGATTGGAGGCTATGGTTTAGCTCAGGCTAAACCATATTTTCTGAAGAGCTGCATCTTAAGCTGAGATCTGAAGGATGATCCACATGTCAAGAAGAGGAGACAAAATGCCTCTGTTTTTCATTGTCTAGAAATCATTCCTATTGTGGTAGGACCACTCCCTAAATTTCTTTTTTTTCTTTCTTTTTTTTTTTTTTTTTTTTTAAAACTCTCTACCCACTCTCAATCCATCCCTTGGCTTCTGCCACCCAGCCCTGACCATTCAGTTAATTTCACCTCCTGGCTATAGTAATCGTTGTAGTCATGGGCAGATCACCAAAGCCAAGCCAATGAGAATCATACCAAGAAAGAGAGATGCAAGCCAGTGTGATGCAATCCTAATGCTAATAGTGTCTATTTCCCACCTAGAGTGGCTAGCTGACTATAAAAGACACCGATCTAGAAGAGATGGAAAGACAATATCCCGATGACATCATGTAAGAGCCTGGATCCAGCTATGCTTGAAATCAACAACTCCCTGGGTGTTTCAGGTAAATGTACCAATTAATTTTCCTTTTAAAAATTAGTTTGTTAAACTAGATTGAATTGTTTTTTTTGTCACTCAGAACCAAAATAATTCTTTTTGATAGTGTACATTTCTAGCAAAGGAAATAGCCTATGATGGGTCTCAGAGGAGAGAAAGATCACGGTTTATTCAAGAAACCCAAAGAATGCCAGTGTGACTGACATGTGATGTGTGAGGGGAGTGGTGAGTGTCTGCATATCATGGCTCAGGGTGCCAAGAAACCTGAGCATACATTGGGAAAAGTGGAGAAGCTAAAAACATTAAGAAGAACGTATAATTCTTTATAATCAGTATACCCCATGATCTGTTCCAAAGGCTTCATTTCCTGTAAGCCTCAGGCTCAACTCTTTATCCACTTATGGAAAGTTCTGAATCCAAGACCCCAGGACAGTTATGACTGGACAGTTATGGAGCATGAATATGTCTGACTTAAATATACTTATTTTACATAATTGACCAAATAATATAAAATTATATTATCATGGTAAAAAGTCTAATAATATGAATTAAGAAATGATCTCATTTTAAAGAATGGAAATTGGGTCCAAGAATTTCCATCGTGCATAGAAAGATATTGGAATAATGATAATAATAGTAGTTCACATATTATTCTGGTACCACCTATATTCCAGCCACTATGCCAAACTCTTCACTTCAATTATTTTTTTCTTGTTTTTCATTTCAACCCTAAGAGGTATGTACCATTATTATCCTTATTTGACAGATAAGGCAGTCATGGCACAGAGAAGTTAAGAAATTTGCCTGAGGTTATATAACTAGTATGGGGCAGAGCCAGGATTTAAATTCAAGCAATCTGGCTTCATAACCCATACCCTCATTTATGGGTCAAGAGCAAATTTCCTTTATCAACTTGGTAATTTTATCTAGAATGCAGAGGAAAATGAGTGATCCCAGGAGTCTGAAGAGAAAAGCCACTAGCTGCCCTGAGAGCTATCCATGGTTCTGAAATCCATATGGAAACTAACTGACATAGGAACCTGCACCTTGGATCTACTCTCCTGACCTCCCCCCACCTTCTCTCTCCTTTCCAACCCCCTCATCCTCTGTCTATAGCTGTTCAGGATACTCTTTATAACACCCACCTGGTCTAACCTGACATTTACTCCTTTTCTTATGAGCCTTCTCAGTACATCAACTCTTCTCAGTTGAGCTTTGGACCAGCAATATTCTAGGGTCTGTCATTCTGGGTTCTGGGCTCTATAACTCTGGGTTCAAGTCATTTACTTTTCTGTTATAGATTCCATGGCTCAGGATTATATGACTCTGGGTTCTGAATCTCTGGGTTTAGAATTCTGTGATTCCAGGGTCTTTGTCTCTAGGTTCTGTGATTCTAAGTTTTACAATCTGTAGTGCTGGGGTCTGTGATTCTACAGTCTTGATTTTGGGTTATATAATTCTGAATTCTGGATTATATTTATCATTTCGAGAACTGCATCATGTTTATTCATCTCCAGGCCCAAAGGCAGGCATTGGGGAAGAGAAGGAGATCCCTACATTTCCCCCCACCCCCAACTCCTCTGAAGGATGTTGTCTCCTCCCCACAAGGGGCAACTGGTCAAAGGAAACCCCTTTAATTGACCCTTTCTACCCTCTTTTACAGTCTTTCCATTCCAGTTTTTCTGACCCCAATGAGGTGCCCAATGGGGGCCAAGCTGAGAAAGGGTGTGGCTGGAAGGGCCAGTCCACCTAACTTGGCAGGGCAGAACATATTCATCCCAGGCTCTGCCCATTCCTAAATGATGGATGGTCTGGAAAGGGCACTGCTCTCAGCAAATAGGCCCCCCCATCCTGAAATAACCTGAGGGCTTGCCCCTTACTGAAGGAGAAGTAGGAAGTGTGATTTATGGCCCCTTAAAGGCATCGCACATTATCAGGGAGGCATCACTTTGGATTAAGCACCATTCTACCTGGTGTCATCCCTCAGGCTGCTTTCCCAAGCTTCTCCTGATGAAGGCTACTGGAGTCCCACTTAGCCCCTCCATTCTTCCTGAGCCAAACCCAGCAGAGACAGGAAGTAGTGAAATTGGTGCAACTCCTCCCCCAACAAGCAAACACATGTGCACACATGCAAGCATGCACGTGACATAACCATCTCTGGCTCCTAAGAATTCTGGGTTCTCTTGAGGGAGGGTCTGTTGGAATAGAATATAGGAAGTTCAAGGACAGATGTGTCATTTGTCTCAGGGTATGGGTGTGTATGAACTGGACTGGATGTGTGAGAGAGGCCTACGGGGGGACCATGGCTGTCCCCCAGGGTGTGGGTGGTGGCCTTGAGATAGCATAGCTCTCCCAGAGTGACTGTTGTAGCTGGTCTGAGGTGCATCTTGCCCATCTGGTAATAGCTTTACTTTCTCTCTCTCTCTGGGCCCATGGCTGGTGAGATGGAGAGAGGGAGCCCACTCTTCTTTATTTGGTTTTTAGATAATGGACCAAAAAATTAAGTCTAAACTCTTTGCAGGGGATCATTCATTCTAATCATTCACCTGCTGCCCAGATCTCCACAACTTGATTACCTCTAATTAGATTAATTAGGTGGAGAATGATTTCCTTTCTCAGGAACACGAATGGTCGCTAGTGTTTCTGAGTCCAGCGTGGGCTTTGCTCAGATGAGACTTCTGTCCTCTGGGTGCTGGAGGGCCTTCCCAAGGTCACACCACAAAAACAACTGAACTCAGGTCTGTCCGATTCTGAAACCCAAATTCTTGACTTTCATACAGTTGGTCTCACCTTAGCCACCTCTCCTTCTCTCCTCTCCTGGGTGTGGGATAAATAGAGTGCACTCTCTCCAGTACCCAGAAGCTGGGGTTAGGCTGTTGGTCCCCCCAACTTGACAGCAAGCTGGCCTCTTGAACAAATCCTCATGTACCTCTTTGACTATAGATCCTGTCTATGTCCTAAATCATGGAGTCCCTCTCATCTCTGGGCCTAAGGTCCCCCATCCTCTCAACAGAGTGTGGAACCTGCCAGGACCCCATGTGGGCTTCCACCAGGCAAAGGTGGCATCTGCAGGAGCTCAGTGGACGTTTGTTCCAGTCGCCTCTGCAGCCACCACAGTGCCTGGCTCCAGGTCAGTGCTCAGTAAGTTGGTGAGATAATGAAAGGAGCCCACGCTGCGTGTCTGGGCCTCAGAAAAATCTGAACGTGTGTTGGGACATTGAACAGTCAGTGGACCAAGTGGGTGGAGGCATTGGGAGTTTGGCTGCCAGATGCCAGGGAAGACTTCTTGGAGGAGGCAGGCCTTGGGCTGGGTAAAATTTGGATAGTGAAGGGAAAGGCATACTAGGAGGGGGAGACTCCACGGGCAAAAGGAGGGAGGTAGGAAGTAGAGGAATGAAGGTGAGACCTCTCTCTTGTGTTGTGAGGCTGGCATGGGATAGTGTGTGTGTGTGTGTGAGTGTGTGTGTGTGTGTGTGAGTGTGTGTGTGTGTGTGTGTGTGTGTGTGTGTGTGTGTGTGTATGTGTATGTGTAGCAAGGGTGGTTCCAGCATAGCACTGGGCTCCCAGGGACATTTGGTAACAGGGGATCCTTTCCCTTCTTCAGCTCATCAGGGTCATCTTCTTCCCTCTATCTTCAGAGATGGCCTCCTGACCTGGTCACATGTGGCCCAGGGCAGAGCAGACTTTAGTGCAGAGACCTAGGGGGACCATAGACACATCATCCATCTTGGGGAAGACCACCAGGCTCTCCTTGCTATGGAAGGTCCCAGAAGCTTGGAGCTGGGAGGCTCCTCCAGCACTTCCACCATGTAGGAACCCGGCTCAGAGAGGTTAAGGGAGTGGCGCAAAGTCACCCAGCTCTCAGTGCAGGCCTCCCGTGCTCTGCTCTCTCTCCAGCCTGGGGTGTGTGTGTGGGAGGCATTAGTCTACAAACACCTGAAAAGAGAGCCCGAGGGATTCCTCTTCTCCCCTTGTCTGCCCTCTGCCCTCACATCCACTCACCAGGCTGAGATGAGTTTGAAAGGGGACCCAGGCCAGTGATCTGTAGGCCCATCTGGCTGAGGTCTGTGCTGGGAGGGGGAGGGTTAAGTCTTGAACAGCCCTTTCTGGTTGGTGTTTAACGTGCAGTTTCCAAAGGCCATCAGAAGCCCCACAGAGCAAACATTTTTTGTCTTAATGACACCACAGTAGATTAAAGAGGACCATCTCCCAGCCAACATTGAAGGGAGACCATCCATCACCCAGAATGTCCACAGGCTGGCAGCTGGAATAACTTTCTCAGAGACCTGCCTGAGTGGAGGTAGGGCCCCCGCATTCCTGCCACCAGCAGACCCTGCCTGGTCCCTCTGACACTCCGAAGAGGACAGTCTGGAAAGACACTGAGACAGGCTGGGGCTCAGGTCAATACAGGAGAGAGCTCCTAGACCCTGTCCCAGTGGACTGCAAGTGGACAGCCATCTGCCTTCATCTACCTTTTCCTGTCTTTTAACCCCTTCCCTATCCCCTTTTTCTTAGGCAATCACTGATCTGCTTTCTGTCACTATAGATTAGTTTACATTTTCTAGAATTTTATATAACTAGAATTATAGAGCATGTATTCTTTTGTCTGTTTTCTTTCACTAGGCCTAATTATTTTGTGTTTCATTCATGCTGCATGTATAAACAGTTTGCTCCTTTTTATGGCTGAGTATTAATCCATTATATGGATATACCACAATTTGTTAATCCATTCACCTGTTGATGGACATGTTTTCAGTATTTTCGATATTACACATAAAGCTCCTATGAACACTTGTGTATGAGTCTTTGGCTAAACTTATGTTTTCATTTTTCTTGGGTAAATAGCTAGGAGTGGAATGGCTGGATCCTAAAGTAGGTTGCATGTTTAACTTTCAAAGAAGCCAGAAAACTGTTTCCACGGTGCTTGTACCATTTTTCATTCCCATCTACAGAATGGGAGTCTTCCCCAACATTTGGTGCTTCAGTTTCTTTAATTCTCACAATTCTCAGAGGTGTCTAGTAGTATCTCATTGTGGTTTTAATTTGTATTTTTCTAGTAACTAAAGATGTCAAAAGTCTTTTTGTGTAATTACGTGCCCTCTGTATCTGTTCAAGTCCTTTGTCCATTTTTGAGATTTCTTTATATATTCTGGAAACAAGTCCTTTATCAGATATATTAGAGGCTCAGTGCATGAAATTTGTGCATGGGTAGAGGCCCTAGCTGCTGGCAGGGGCCTTCCTTCGTTCCATGCTGCCCTCTTGTGGTCAGTGCACGTCATACTGAGTGATTGAACTCCAGGTCAGTAGAACTCTCAAGGGGATACTTTGCATGTTAGGCTTTTATATATAGATGATTTGCAGATTTTTCCTAAAGTCTAGAGTTTACCTTTTCAGTCTTTAACCAGTGTCTTTTGAAGGTCAACGTTTTTATATTTAATGAGGCTGTCATTCCAACCTTCTGCTCATTACAGTAATCACGCCATCTGCCATTGTGAGCTCTACCTCCCCATAGATGTCAGAGAACCAGTTCTGGAACAGGCCCTTCCCAGAGGGTTAGGTCCAGTGTCACAGGGCAGTCTCCCTATACCAGCGTGCTTCACTAGCCAGCTCATATTCTTCTCTCCTGGTCTGGCACCTCCAGGATCCATTTCTCCATCTGCTCCCCTGGTTCCTACTGGTCCTTGTAGAAGGTCCTGCAGCTGCTTGGATTTATCTAACTTTCTCTCCTCCCCTGAAAGATCCAATTCTTGGGCAGTTGATTTGTGCTTAGATTTGAGCCTCGTTATGGGTCTGCTGGCCAAAAGATGATGTAGGGGTGGATTCTGAAGAAGGCAAGTCTTATTGTATGAGGCACCTCCTCAGTGGAGACCTTTGCATAGTCTTCTAGCAAGGGGCTCTCATCTTTCAACATGGGTTCTCAAGTGAAGTGCATCCATCCAGACAGTGTCACGCCAAGTCTCAGGGACTTCCTTCTTTCCTCTAGGGCCCTGACTTTGGCAAAAAGACTTTCCTAGCCAGAGCTCACCCTTCCTTGGAGCTCTCCACTCTCCTGGGGAGGTCCTGTGCCTGGCCTCCAGTTACAAAGAGGGATGTCTCTTCACATGCTGCCAAGTAGCTTCTCGGATGAACACTTTGCTTCAAATTGTTGATTGTTAAATCTGAGTCTATAATTTTCAGTCTTCAGCGTATCAGTGACACTTAAAAATAGTCTCTATTTCCAATTTCCTTATAATTACTTATCTCACATACGTCATGGTGCCAGAGACCTTGCACCAGCCAGTGCACACTCCACCCACCTGTACCTCTTCCTTGTTCCCTTTGGTGAATGTCTGAACAATGGCACCGCCACCACATGCCAGGCACTGTTGCTACTCCCTTACCAGCAGGGACAAGGCCCTCACCACCATCTCAGCCATTTTGACTTAGAGTCTGCTTCCTGGGATCATTTCTACTACCATTTAACTGAGGTTGGGTTTCCCAGCAGCAGAGCCTGGGATGAGGATTCTTAGGAAAGTCATTTACTGGGAAGAAGGGAGTGAGGGGAGCAGGTGGGACAGGAGCTAAGCAAAGATGTTGTCTCCCAGGAGAGCTGACTTGGGGAGGCTACCTGCTGAATATCAGAACAGTCCTGGGGAATTTGGGCCCTTGGGCCCTTGGGCTGGCTTCTCAGAGAAGTATAATATAGTGTGTATAGTGTGTGTGTGTGTGTGTGTGTGTGTGTGTGTGTGTAGGTATTATATGGAATTAGTTCATGCAATTGTAATTATGGAAACTGGAGACTGCAAAATCTGTAATATGGACCTGCAGCGTGAAGAGGCAGTCTGCTGGTGAATTCTCTATTGTTTGAGGAGGTTAGTCTTTCTGTTTATTCAGGTCTTCACTAATTGGATGGCACCCATCCACACTGTGGAGGACAATCTGCTTACTCAAAATATACCTGTCTAGGTGGACCTCATGCCTGGTCATGAAATGGGTGACAGGGGGCCACTCTCCAGGCCCAGCCACCTGGCTAGCAAGTGATGTCGGCAGACTTCCCAGCAGGCTTTGGGCCCAGATGGAGGCCTGTCAGGCAGAGGAACTGCAAGCCCAGGGAACAATGGGGTCATCAGAAGTCTCATCAGAGGCTCGAATAGGAAAAAGTCTGCTTTCATCATTTATCACTCTGCCCACCACAGCCCTGCCCCCTTCTCTCCCGAGTACCTCTCAGACCCTGCACTCTGTCCATCTGCTGCTCTGCAGTGACCCAGTGCTGTCTGACTTCGGATTCCTCCAGAAGTGCAGGTGGCTTATGTGGAAGGTGATCCCAGGTGGCTCAGTGAGGACAGGGCAGTGGAGGGAGAACACCCTAAAGGCTGAATCAGAGAGCATTGTGGGCTCAGTCCTGCTAGGACCTGCTGAGGACGTGTGTGATGTGCTGGGAACTGCCCACCATTATGTTCCTCTGCTGCAGGTGAACTCAGAGCAGACCCAGGTGCATGTAGTGGGGTCCAAAGCATGAGGCTCCCAGTGGGAAGGGCCCTCCTCTGAAGGCCTTTCCAGCCTGTGCTGTTCTCCACGGCTCCCTATAAACAGCCAAACCCCATCTTAACCCAACCAGCAAAGCAAACCCCACTTCACGCTAAAGGCATAATTTGCTGCAAATTAAACTTAATGGGACTAGAATAATTATATTGACTTTTAAAGGTACTTAGAGATAAATACCTGATTCGATATTTCAGAGCATCAACTTTTCCATTGTGTTTCTTGAGCAAAAAGGGAGAGGAGGTGAGGGGGTGGGGGGTGAGAGAGAAGATGCCGAAGGAGGGAGAAGGTGTCAGAAACCATTTGAGAGCCTCCCTCCTTGGACCTGCATGGGGTGTGGGACCAAGGCCAGCCTCTGGGAAGGCAATTTGGCAAAGAACATCCAAAGTCTTAAAAATACCCATGCCCATTTCCCTGGTAAGTCCACAAATCTATCATCAGGGAAACATTAGAGGGAGACTGATCTATGTGAAGAGTCAGCCATCCCAGTATCATTTATAATATACACATTTAGATGGGAAACATCTGAATGCCTAACAATGGCAGTTAGCTACCTCGGTTACAGAATAGCCATGTGACGGATGTAGGGTAACCATTAAAACAAGACATTCAAAAAGCAATTCACGTTGGGAAGATGCTGGCAAAATCGGAGTGAGAATAAAAAGCAATGTATAAGTCTAAGCATTCCAGACATACCCAGAAAAAAAGAAACCTCAGGAGAAAGTTTGCAAGAATATCAACAGTTTTTAATTAATTTTTAATTTAAAGGAAAAGCACACTCTTGTGTGTCTCCTCTACTCTCAGTCCCCCACCGCCACACTGCTTCACTTCTGATGCCAAATGTGTAGGTTTTTACATATTAAGCAATTCTGCGACATCAGCTGGGTGTCCTACGACTTAATGTAATCCTGATCCTGTTTACCTGGAGTCAGCATCAGATCCCACAGGCTCAGGGTTCATCCCACAAGTTGGTCCCCACCCAACCCCTGCGGATGGTGAGCACCAGGTCAGGGTGGGGCTGCAAGGTTGCCGGAGGAATGGGTGCTTCTGGCATGTGGCTGGGGCCAGGTATGGCCAGATGTTCTCAGACCCACACTGCTGACCGACTATGAAGCTGCTGGATCCAGCAGAAACCCTTCCTCTTGCAATGCCCCTCCGGCGCTCTTTACTAAGAAAGCTTCATGTTGCACTCACTGTAGAGGGGAGATGCTTAAAGGAATCCAGCCCACTGCTAAAGGCCAGGTTTTGACGAGTGAACTTAGAGCTGAGAGGCAATACGTTGGTAATTGGCATATGAGGTCTGCTTTATTGAAGTAGAAAGAGAGGGAAACTGGATGCCAGGACACCCGGGCTTTGCCTGTGGCCTTAAGCAAGTCCCTTTCCCTTCCGGGCCTCAGTTTCCCACATGTTAAGTGGGAAGAGTTAGTTGGATGAGAGGATGTCTGTTTCCTTTTGAGCTAATGGCCTCTGGCTATGACTGTTTAGGTAGTTATGGCCCATGGAAGACCAGGAAGTGTTGAGAGAAGGAAGAGCCTTCCCCAAGCTGACCATCTACGTTCTCCCTGGTTCCCACAACTACTGAGAACATGGGCAGCCCAGTGTTAATCTCAGCTGGGTCAGGCTTCCTGTCCAGAAGCTGAGCCTAGTGACATAAGAATTCCTAACCCACAGTTTCTAGCTCTCCCACAGAGGGTGTGTCAACAGAGGGAGAGACTGATGTCTATAGAGGGAGTGAGCTGTCTTGTAAAGTATTTTCTCATTAAATCTTAGTATTTTAAGAGAACCTTAGTGGTCTTCTAGTTCTATCCCTTGCTTAGTGCTGGAATTCCTTCCATACAACCACTACCAAACATAAAAACAATTTCACCATCATTAACAACCTTGTCATCATCATCACCAGCTACATCATCAGCACCATATCTACCATCACTGTCAGTATCACCATCTACATCACTAGTACCACCACCATCATTATCATCATCATCACCATTCTCCTTATCACCTCCATCATCACCATAATCATTACCATCACCACCATCATCTCCATCAATACTGTCACTATCATCATCACCACCATCATTCTACTTCTTATCACCTCTGTCATTCCCATCAACAACATTGCCATCATCATTATCACCATTTTTCTTCTTATTACCTCTATCATCTCCATCAACAACATCCATAATCATTACCACCATCACCATAACCACCACTGTGGACCATCATCATCAGGACCATCATCATCATCATCATCATTATCATCACCACCATCATTACCATCATCTCGTCACTTCCACTTACTGAGTACTTTCTATGTGCCAGGCCCACAATACAGATGAGGAACAAATACAGACGAGGAAACTGCAGCTCAGAAAGGAAAAGTGGCCTAAGGCAACACAAATTTAATTTAAAGGAAAAGCACACTCTTGTGTGCTAGAAACTGTGGGTTAGGTAATAAGCAGAAAGTGAGGATGATCTGAATTCAGATTTGTCTAATTCCAAAAAGCTAACCTCTGTCCACTTCACCACGCAGCCCTGAGAGCTGACCTTTGCTGAGCACCTCCAGTAAGGGTAGGGGGCATGTCCCCACCAGGAAGCTGCTCCATCTTTGGTGAGCCCTGAAAGCTTTCCTGCGGCCCCACCCATCGGTTCTGGTTTCGACCTTTTGGGGGACTGCAGAATGGGTCCAACTTCTACCTCACGTGACAGCCTTTCTGAAGCTGGAGGTCAACTGCCATATCCACAGAACCTTTTCTTTTTTAGGATGAACATTCTAATCCTCCCATTCTCCATGTGAATGGCCACTTTTATGGCCTCCTTGGCCCACACCCTGGTCATCAGGGACTTCTGTGATCCCTCCTCCTGGTGTCTCCGTTTCCATTCTTACCTGAGCAGCCTCTTTCCCAGCAGAAACAATGATCTTAAAACACAATCAGGTCACATCACTCTCCTGCTCAAAATTCTGAACTCCCTCAACACTAAAAATAAAATCCAAACTGTAACTGTGTCCTATAGACCCTAAGTGATCTTCCTTCTGCTGACGCTTCACAACTTTTTTTCCGATCTCTCTTTCCTCACTCTGTGTCAGCCACACTGACCTCTCCACTTCCTGAGCATATCATACCTCAGGGCCTTTGTATCTGTTGCTCCCTGTGACTGAATCATTCTCTTGACAATTATTGCAACAATCACTTTTTTACTTCCATGTCTGTGCTCAAATATCACATTGACCACCTTCTCTACTACAGCTCCCTCATCTTTGGTCTCTTTCCATTCAAATTTTTCTTCATTTTAGGATGTATTACTTCCTAATATATATTTATTTGATTATTATCTGTCTTCCCTACTAGAATGCAAGCTCTAGGAGAGGAGGGACTTTGTCTTATTCACCTCAAAATCTCCAGAGCTTAGAAGAGGACTTAATACTTAGTAAGATTCTAACAAATACATCTTAAATTAATTAATTAATCAATATGACCTGATTCTCATGCCCTTCTTGGCTTGGAGGCCTTGCATTTAAAGCAAGCTTCAGCTTATCTATGAGCCTCTTGAAGTGTGACTCTGATGGTACAAGGCTCTGAGCTGCTCAGTTTAATAGGATTCTATCCTCCCTTTTTTTTTAGACTTTATATCTCTATTTATATGGCCTAAAAAGCAGCAGAATTTGCACAGAAACATTTCAGCTTTAAAGTCAAATACAGTGAGGTTCAAAGCTCAGCTCTTTCACTTACAATCTCCGCATTAGATTTTCTGAGTCTCAGTTTCCTCTTGTGTAAAATGGTATTGCTAATACTTACCACGAGAACTTGTGAGGAGATAATGTGGGTACATGGTGCGAAGTAAGCATTTGGGAAATGGTAGCTATTACATTGTTCTTGTTATTATTACACTAACAGGTTTTGGGGCCATCCTCTCAGGAAAAGTCTTCATTGGGACTGCATTGGGTGAGGGGGTGGGGTGGGTGGGAGAGCAGTGAAGGGACTGGTGACATGAGAGAGGTGTCAGCTCATGAGTTCACACTGAGCTCTCTGTCAGTCTCATCTCAAGGCCAGTCTCCCTCCTCTGCCCCTGAGCTGTTGATTTATTTGGCACCGCATGTTTAATTCACCAGTGCATATGAAATACATCCTGTGAATCTCAGTCTGCGGCTCTGGCCTACGGGATGTTCTTTTCCACTCTGGTCCAAGATGCTTGCTTGTCTTCAAGAGCCTGTCATCTGCAAAATGGAAGAGCCCAGCTCCCCGTGGTGTGGTTGCTGATGCTGCTGGGTCTCTCCCTCTGTGGCTGAAGGCTCCTGGGAGGCAGGGATGGAAGCTGACACTTGAGTAGATGCTGGCCCAGAAAGCCCGAGCCCCGCCCAGAGGGCACGCCAGGATGGTTGGCTGGTGGGAAGTGATTCTGTCAATGGAACAAGCTGGAAGGTCATACTGCTCATACATTGTGAATACAGATGAAAGGACGCTGGATCCTGAAGCCATTAAAATAAGTCATGTCCTCTGGCCAATGCTCTCTATGAAGACTAGAACGAGTTTCAAAGTCAGAATTCAAACCAGTGTTAGGATGAGAGCCAGAGTTCAGAGTTTGGGATTAAGTTGAGGGTCAGGGTCAAGGTAAAAAGGAATTAGGTTGACAATTAGAGTTGGGTTGAGGTTAGACCAGGCCAGGATGCAGAGGGAGGAAGCAGGTGAGGCCCCGGTGAGGGGCCCTGGCTGGCCTGGGGCCCTGCACCTCGTACTCCTGCTTGAAGCCATAGCCCTCGGCCGTCTTCATCTGGTTGATGTGCTGCAGGAGGTCGGGCACACGCACCGCAGGGTGCAGCTGCCCCGTGTGATACAGGGAGCCCTTCCGGCCGCACGGACGCCTCGGGGAGCCCCCCAGAAGGCTGCTGGCCTCGGTGACGCCATTGCCACGCTGGTCCCCTGCAGTTGGAGAAAGGGAAAGGGGTTCCTTACACACGCAGGCCCAGCCTGGGGAGCCCCGGATGGACTAGAGGAGCCAGGAAAGGAGGAGCATGGGCAATGTGGAGAATGGCGGGGTGGCTCACTGGAGCCAAGCGGCCTAGCTGGGCCCTCCCAGGTGACCCTGGGCAAGTGCCTTCCCTATTGCATCTGGGGTTTCCCATCTGTAAAATGAGCAGGTCAGATCATGTGATCTCTGAGGGCCCTTCTGGCCCAGCCCTGCCTGCTGCGATCCTGTGGTCCCCTCACTGCATCCCTCCGCTCCCTCCCAGGACCAGAGCCTTCTCCATGCTCCCTGAAGGGGACAGCACTCAGCAGAGCCTGTGACAGCCTCCTCATCCCTCCCCACTTCCAGGGAACAATCTGGAACACTGGCAACTCCCAGCAATTACTCTCATTCAAAGACAAGCAAATTCCAAAATTAGCTGCTGCCACCACCCCCTCTGTGAGGCACCTGGACAGAGGTGGTTGTCTTGTGCCAGCATCCCAATGCCAGCCTGTGCAGCAGCCCCAGCCAGTCAGGAGCAGGTGGAGAGGTTCACAGTGCCCCCCTCCCACTCTGAAAAACTAGATTCCCTCCTAGATCCACCCATAGCCCAACTCTTCTGGTCAGCATCCTCTAGGACATCCCACCAATGGTCCCTGAGATCAGGTCCTGGGATTGAGAAAACAGCCCTATTTAGTCCCACCCACCTTCAGACATTCACTGCCACAGTCATAGGACCCACTGTGTGTTTTCCTCTTCAAGGATCACAGTCCTGAGCTGCCTGTGGCCCAAGGTCTGAAGACAGTTGTTTCATGTGTTTTTTCCTGAGTTCTAGTCGTGTAGGGTGGGAGGGCAGCCCTGCTGTTACGTCACCGTGGCCGGGAGCTCCACCGATGCGACTTGCCACTTGTAGTGTTTCCCAAAGTGCATTCTAGAGAACACTAGTCATGCAAGATGACTAAGTGGCAGTCCATTCACACAATAAGCAATAAGGACAAATGTTCAGTTTTTTAAAATGAGTTTGGAAAACTCTGGTTTAAGTGAAATGGAACAGATGTGTCCCCTGCAGGAAATCTCAGGACTTCAAGCGCACTAACATGTATTCACAGTAACTTTCCATGAGGAGACTGGAAGGGTGGCATCACCCAAACTTCTTTTAGCAAGGAGGGCTTTTTTGTCTGTTTCATAAAACGTCTTCATATTCTAGGGGCCCAGTGCACAAATTCATGCACCTTGAAAGGAACTGTGGGCTGTGAGGCTGTGCACAGGGGCAGGTCTTGGTTTATCCTTTGCACCCCCTGCCTGGCCCCTCCTTCCATGGTCCCCAGTCCCTTGTCTGCCAGCAGCCCAGCTCCTGCTGCAGCTCTCACACATTGATGGCGTGGAGCTATTGGGGCCAGTGCCAGCAGCGGGTATGAACATCAGGCGGGACCGCAGCACATGGGAGTAAAGAATTTTCAGTAACCATCAGAAGCTTGCTCCAAACAGTGACTGGCCTCCTGTCTTGGTCTGGCACCCACCCCCCCCCCTCACCTGCTCCACTATCCCGCCACATCTGATGCCCGCCATGTTCGTGTGTGCCCCCTGGTGGTCAGTGCACATCATAGTGACTGGTTGTTTGGTTGTTCTGCCATTCTATTTGCATATTAACCTTTTATTATATAGGATATTTTGTTAATTCTCACCTGAGATAGTAGAAGGGAGGGGGGGTGAGACAGAGAAAGAAAGAAACATCAATTTGATGTTTTTAGAGATAGTAGAAGGGAGGGGGGTGAGACAGAGAAAGAAAGAAACATCGATTTGAAAGAGACACTCACATTGATTGGTTGATTGCTGCATGCGCCCTGACCAGGGCTGGGAATCAAGCTTGCAACCCAGGTATGTGCCCTTGACCAGAATAGAACCCAGGACCCTTCAGTCCGCAGGCTGATGCTCTATCCACTGAGCCCAGTGGCTAGGGCCACAAAATGTCTTTAGAGAAATGGTGTAATGGAGTGATGATGGGCAAGGACTTCAAATTAAAATGCTTGAGTTTGAATGCCACTTACTGGCTGTGTGTCCTTGGGAAAGTCACTAGCCCTCTCTGAACCTCAGTGTCCACCTATGCCAAATGAGGATGAAGTTATTACTATCCAGTGGAGGTATCATGATTATTAAAGGAGAGGATGCATGAAAAGTACCCAGCCTGTTGTTGGCATGTCATGAATGCCCACAGACAGTTGCTGTTGGTATTATTTAAATTTACTTTGGAATCAGACAAGCTCTGAGTCCAGCAAGCTGGGGGCATCTTCTCTGAGGAAAGAAGGAGCCCACATGAGTAGAGCTTGATGTGCCTTCAACGCCCCTTAGAGTAAGACCTTGAACCAGGACTTGAAAGGTAGCATTGGAAAGCCGGTTCTTTAGGGACAGGCAGCCAACATGCAGAGCCCGTGCTCAGAAGTCAGGAGAGAGAATCTTCTCCTCCAGGAGCTCTCAGGAGCTCCAAAAGCAGGGGCTGGGGGATGGAGGCTCACTCAGGCTCTGTATGGAAGCGGTGCTGCCAGCTCCCCAGAGAGCGCTCAGGCGGAGGGGCAGGTGTGCGAGGGCTGCCTGAGGGCCGGCAAAAAGTGGACACAGGCGAGGCTCGTGTGGCTGAGGACGAGTACATTGTGCCACCCGGGCAGGGTAATGCCGGGCGGCCAGAGCACACCTGGGCGGCTTCCTGGCTGAGTGCAAGGACAGCAGAAGCCGGCAGATACAAACACAAGTGCAAATGCAGCCGGCAGGCAGGGGCAGGATGCTCATGGAAGTGTAGTCATAAAGTAGTTGTCTATCTGTGGCCGGCTTATTCATTTAGCATAATGTCCCCCGTTTCCTCTATGTTGTAGCATCTTTCAGAATTTCCTTCCAGTTCAGGATTGAATAATATTCCACCTCATTTTGTTTACCCCTTCATCGGTCGATGGACACTTTAGGTACTTCCACCTCTTGGCTATTGTGAATAGTGCTGCTATGAACACAGGTGGAGTCTCCCTGCCTCCTGCCGCCAACCCCCACCAGGCTCTGGGCATCACCCTCACAGGCCACAGCCAAAGCCCTCTCTGGAAGCAGATGAGGAGAAGCCTCTGTGGCTGTGGGGTGGAGTGGGGTAGGTGGAGGAGGACTGCATGTCAGGACGGGCTGAGCTTGGTCAATCCTGGTTCCACCGCTTGCTATAAGTCATTTTTTATAAATGGTAAACCCAGGTCCTGTTCTCTCTCCCTTGCCTAATAAAACCCCTGCAGGACTGCAGGCAGCAGCCAGCACACAGGAGGGGCTCGGTAAGTGTGGCTGCTGCTCTTAGGACCGGGGCTGCTGCCTCCAGCTGTCTGCCCTTGAGGAAGCCATTCCCCATCTCGGCACCATATCCACAGCCTCGGACCTTCTAATGACGGCACAGCCACAGGTCACTGTGCCGCTCGAATGGGACCCTGGGTGACTGAAAAGAGACAAAGCCCAGGATGTCTACACTGATCCGAATACCCCAAACTCAGCATAAAGTGCCGTGCAGCTGTTATTACTGCCCGGGCTCGGCTGCTCCCCCCGCCCCCCCCCCCCCCCCCCCCAGTTGCCTGCTAATGAGCCCGAGGCTTCAGTAATGAGGCTGCTCCATCATGTAATGCGCTGGGCTGGGACTGCCTGGGAGGGAGAGGGGATGAATGGGGTGAGGAGGGGAGTGGTGGGGTGCCTGTCTCCTCCATGGCCGGGCAGCCCCAGATTCTGCCGGCCCTCAGAACCTCTCTCCCCAGTCTAGAGCAATTGGTAAGAGGAGAGCAAGACACAGCCCTCCTCTCATTGTGAAAGTTCCCTGTGCCCATGGAATGTAAGGAAGAGAGGACCTGAATATGAGTCCAACCCCCACCCAGCAGCCTCCCTGACTCCAGGCTCAACCCCCTCCCCATCTACCCCCTGCCTTGCCCTACAGTGACCCTGTGAAACCACCCAAGTCTTGCTGTGTCCCCCGAGGACCTCTGGGGCCCAAGATGGCTTCTATTGCTCCTCTGTGGGCCCTGGGCCTGGCATGCCTCCTCACCTCCAGGCCTTTGCACAAGCTGTTCCCTTGTCTGTCTCCACTCCCCTCCTTGGGCTCCTGTGGCCTCCTGACTGACCTTCTCCAGCCCCAGCTCTCCCCTGTTTTATGAGACAGTTCCCTCCTTGGACACCCTCCTGGGACTGGAGGCCACTTAGGGCCCTGTGTCTGGCTCAGTCACCACTGTTTCCCCGGAGTTCAGGGCAGTGCCTGACACCTTAGCCAGCATTTATTTAGTGCTGACTGTGTGCTGGGACTGCGTTTAGTCCTTTATAGACATACTAGAGGCTTTTGTGCGAGACCCCAGACCTGCCATGCTGCGAGACAGAGAACCACCGCGCTGAGACCCATCAACGCACCTCCTGGTGACCGGTTGTTTGGTCGTTATGGCGTTATGGTGTTATGGCCACTGGTCTTTTATAATTAGGTTTCAATTAACCTTCAAGATCATCTTCGGGGATGTGCTGGAGACAGGACAGCACTGGGGCTGGGAGCAACTGGATCCCCATCAGGCTCTGGCTGGGTGACCTTTATGCAGTTACATGAGCTGTCTGTGCCTCAGTTTCCTTGTGTAAGATGGATCAAGTAAGGACAGTACCTGCATCATGGGGTTGTTCTGAGGATTTAAAGAGTGATGATATATAAAGGTGTAAAACAGAGCCTGACGGAGTAAGTGCTGGCCACCAGTGCTGGCCACAGTTTACAGAAGAGGAACCGAGAGAAGGAGCATCCCGCCCAAGATCTCACCAATGAGGTGGCATAGTTAAAAGGAGAATCCAAGATTTGCCTGACCCCAGAGCACTGTCCTTTACTGAGCCTTGTGAGCCTCAGTTTCCTGACTGAAAGTCAGAGGGGCTGGAGGGACGATGCCCGGAGTTCCAGGCTGACACTCTTTTCCTCTGGGACTCGGTGCTGAGTCCAGGCTTGGAGTGGGCTTCAGAACCCTGGGCTCCCATGTACATTCAACGCAGGATTCCGCCTACCATCATGGCAGTGACTGGCGGGTTGGTCTGAAGTGCAGTGGGGGCTGGATTTAGCAGGGGAGGCTTTGGATGAGGTGCTTCTATTGGGGGGGTGGAGGGGGTCCCCGAATTGGAGTGCACTGAGACGGGGCAGTTGGGCGCCAGTTGCTACCTGCCACGACACGTCACAGGAACGCCATCTGCCTCTGCAGGAGCCAGCTGACAGCATCGGCTTCAGAGCTGGAGCTGCCTGTGAGGAGCCCAATCTGCTAAGGTCCTGTGTGTGTGTGTGTGTGTGTGTAGGCCCTGAGCTGAGAGGGTAGAACCACATTCTAGTGGGCGAGGCACCTACTGTGTGCCTGTGTGTTCTGCAGCTTGTCTCATTTTTATTCCCATACCCTTCTGCAGATGGGGAGTTGTTCATTCCCAAATTCAGCCACCCCATCACCTCCCCACTTAACCTAACTCAGCCCCCATCTCATCTCTCACCCAGTGTTTCAACCACCTCCCCCCTGGGTACCTGTGCAGTCCTCCCAGATCACAGCAAACAGTGGAGACCTTCCAGTGGCCACAGTCAGACTGTGCCCCCTTATGCCTCTACTGAATCTTTTAATGGCTTCTCTTCACCTCTTCCATGGGCCTATGAGGACCTGGTGGGCGGGAAGCTGACGATCCACCCCACCCCGCCCCCACCCTGTGTAAGCAGGCTGAGATGCTCCGATTTCTCTGCCAGGGTAGCGCCAGGTGGTTCTGACAGTGAGCTGAGCCTCTACTCGCACCTGGCAGCAATAAGACTTACGTAGTGGTGGAGGGTCGGGCCTATGCACCGTGTGCTGGTACCATCAGTGGGGCTGGAGTGGGGTAGGAGCTGATTCTCTACCCTGACCTCGCATCAGTGAGGCAGAGTGAGGTGGTGGGAGGCAGGGCCAGTTGGCACTCTGCTTCTCACCGCTCCTTGGTGTCAACAGGGCCCAGTGGGAAGCTCAGCTCCTGCCTCCACCTACAGTGGCAGCTCGGTGTGAGTCAGCTTCCCTATCCCTGCCATTAGGGCAAGTGGAGGGCTGAGCTTAACATCCCTTTCAGAAGCAACAAGGAGTTGCCCTATCTTTGTAGGCATGCCTGGGGGTGGTTACTGAGCATGTACACCCATCTGGATTATTGATACAATTTCTGATAAAAAATTAATTAGATGGGATTCAGAGTCTTATAATATTCAAAATGTCCAAGATACAACTTTTATTTATTTATTTTTTAAAAAAAGAATCAGTCATTATACCAAGAAGCAGGAAAATCACAATTCAAATGAGAAAGATAATCAACAGACCCCATCCCGAGACGAATCAAAGGTTGGAATGATCTAACAAGGACTTTAAAGCAACCATCGCAAAAGTGATTCAATAAGCAATTATGCATTCTCTGGAAACAAATGAAAGAACATCTCAGCAAAGAAATGGAAGTTATAAAAGAACCAAAGGGAAATTACGCCACTAAAATATACAATGACCAAAATAAAAAACTCAACGGGCGGCACAACAGTACGGTGGAGCTGACAGAGGGTAGAATCAGCGAACTTCAGGATAGATCAATAGAGTCTGCCGCTCTGAACAGCGGTGTTTCTTCAAGGAAAACTAGGAAGAGGTTAGCTTGGTACGGATGGTGGTGGTGGTGGTGGGGGAGGGGAGCAGAACCACCGATGTTCCTGGTGACTGCAGTCAGAGCCGGGCCTGTGTTAGTTTCCCAGGGCTGTCAGAACAAAGTGGGTGGATGATGTCAACAACAAAAATGTGTTGCCTCACAGTTCTGGAAGTGAGAAGTCCAAGATCAAGGTGTTGGCAGAGTTGGTTCCTTCAAGGGCTGCGAGGAGGAATCTGCCCTCTCCCCAAGCTTCTGATGGTTGCTGGCAATCTTAGGCATTCCTTGGTGTCAGAAGCTTCCATCCAATCTATGCCTCTCTCTTCGCATGGCTTTCTCTATGTGTATGTGTATGTGTGTCCAAATTTCCCCTCTTTGTTAGGACACTAGTGACCTTGACCTAGGGCCCATGCTAAGAACCTCATTTTAACTTGTTACCTGTGTAAGGACCCTATCTCCTACCTCCTGAGCTACTAAGGATTAGGACTCTAACACAGGAATTTGGGAGAACACAATTCAGCCCATAGAAGACAAGGAAGCTAGTGCCCCAGCCGGATGCCTGCTACCGGGTCAGGGCACCCATGCTCTAGCAGCATTGAGCCTTAATCTCAGCTGACTCTCTCTGAAAAGGCCAAGGTCACCCCACTTGGTGACCTTCCAGCTAATGACTGGCTGACAGAGGTACAGAAAGCCTGGCTCGCTGTCCGAAAGGCATGGCCACGAGAGGCCTGGCCCTGTAATGCTAATGCTCTCTGGGCTCCTCGTGAGCTTAGGATGAGGCCACCCCATGCCTGGCTTCTCTCCTCTTCCTCCTCCCCAGAGGGAACCCTCTGTCAGCCCTTGGCTTGACTCCTCCGGGGAACCTGACCTGCACGGGATTTCTGTCTAGAACATTCTCAACCACACGGCTGCCTTCCCGTGCTTTTCCCTGTGAGGGGCAGAGTTTAGAAGGACCACCTTGTCAGATTCTGAGGAAGGTGGGGCCGGCATCTTGGGGTCTTTCAAACCCAAACTCTTGTTGCTAACCCACCGCACATCTCCCCACGTCTGCTCTGGCCCTCCTGCAACCACCCTCTCCATGTTGTTCCCACGTCTCCCTTGGGTCTCCATTGGATTAGCGGGTTATAAACAAGTTCCAGAAAAAAGGAAGCCGGTGTCTCCCCAGGGCAGCCACCTCTATTGTCAAGTTGCTTTCTATCCGATAGTTTTGTTTTCTTGATTTTTTTACATAGATAAAGAATTAAGCTAATTAATATACACTTCTTTCTTTCTTCAGGTCTTGGGAAGCTCTTTGCCCGCAAAGAATTGATTGCCAGGTTTCTATAAAGGATCTGTCTCTGCAATTACAATTCATTAATGGATTTACAAGCGAGGGAAGATGGTTCAGTCCCGCTAGGAGGATTGCTTTGCATTTTTCCTCTTTTAATTATGTGGCTGTGTCCTGGCCCAGAGCTCCGTGAAAAATGGGTGGGGGGAGAGTACCAACACTCCATCTGTTTCAGGTGCAAGTGCAATTGATAGGGGGGAAGACAACAGGCGGGGAACGGGCGTCTTGCTAAGCGGACACTCTACTAGGAGAGAGAGAGAGTGAGGGGGTCCTGGGCAGGCAGGCGGAGGATGTGCCAGCACCCCACACGGGGATAGGAGAACAGCTAGGGGCCTCTGGGGGAGCTGAGGGTCCCGATTCTCAGAGTCACCTTGTGCCCAGCATCCTGGGTTGTTCACTGTGCTGGGCCTGGCTGGACATGAGGTGCTGGGGTTTCAGACTCCAGGAAAAGGAAGGTTG
Source organism: Pipistrellus hanaki (assembly GCF_964339955.1). NCBI lineage: Eukaryota > Metazoa > Chordata > Mammalia > Chiroptera > Vespertilionidae > Pipistrellus > Pipistrellus hanaki. The sequence goes on along the minus strand of NC_140504.1, from coordinate 183,015,314 downwards.
GAGAAGACTCAAGAAGTAGCCCATCTGGTTTCTCACCAGGGGTTCCCTAATGTAGGCTCTGCTGCCCCAAATCCCAGAACCTGGCCCTGAGACCCTGTCTTCAAATGGGCAGGGCCCTGGAACCTGTATTTCAAAGAGACCCTGGGTTGGGGGGTGGAATCTGAGTGGTCGCCCTGCCTCTGCCCAGGCCTGGGTGGGAGACCCGTCCAGCACCTGCACAGGGACCCTGGGCGAGTCCCTCTCCTCTGACCTCCTTGTCCATCTGGGAGTGGGGTGATGCCTCCTGCTTCCCAGGCTCCTACTGAAGGCTCAGGGGGACGCTGCCAGGGACTGTGCCACAGCTGGCGACCTGCACACAGTAGGCAGGTTATCAGTATGAATGCCTCTGAAACCCCAGGTAACTCAGCCCTTTCTAAGGCACCCACTGGGAGCTGTGACTGCAGTTTGTAGTGGTAAGAGAAGGAACAGGGCTTGAGCTCAGGCCTGTCTGCTCCACATGCTTCTCTTTCCCAGTGGTAAACCTCTCGCCACATTCTCTTCAGGGGGTTTGGATTGGGGTCCCCTCCCCTGCTGGTGCTGCGTCTGGGCATCCTCCAGCTTGGCCACGTCCCCTTGGGTGTGGCCCAGAGCAGACACCCTGTCTGCACGCCCCCTCCTTCCCCACAGCCCCCACTCCAGCCTGGAGGCTTTTCTGCATGTTTCCCCGCCCCCCACCCCCCAACACCCTACCCCACCAGTTGCTGTGGCTGCCTTTCTGGAAGGTTCTGTTCCCTTTCTTGTTGTCAGATTTTCCTTTGCAGTTTCCTGTCTTAGTTCTTGGCAGGACCCTTCGCAGATGAACAGAAGGCACCTCCTGGCTTCTCTCCCGGGAGTGGGGGGTGCAGAGCTGGGAATTCTGCTCCTGGTGTCTAGGGCTCCCTTTGGGGGAGAAGAGGGGCATGCAGTGAGCACCCCAATATGCACCCGGTGCTCAGGGGCCATCGGGCCATCATGGCCTTTTGATCCCTTCCCCCTGGGGCCTGTGCTCCCGGGGTCCGGGACAAGCCCAGCCTCTTCTGCTGCCACAGTTTCCTTGGCTGAGGCCCGGCCTGGGGGCAGCGGGCAGGGTGGGGCCTCCCCAGGAAGGGAAACCCCACCGTCCTGGGAGGGCACATTCACCCGCAGATGCCTCTCAGGGGAGTGGGACATCCTCACTGGGGGTCTGAGAGGTGACCAAGGGTGGTGCACGAACAGACATTTAATGTTTCCTATTTTACCAGTGGGGTATGTATTTTAATGGGCACCAGAAAACCCCCCATAAACAGAGTGTTGAACCCTTGATTTCATGGCTATTCATGCTGACGATTAGGCAAGTTCAAAAGGGGAGTCCATTTCAAGTCAATTTAATGGGAGGGTTGAGTTAATATTGTGCAGGTGGAGATTGTCGATGACAGGAAGAGTGGCCGGAGCTGGGGAGACATGAGACCTGTGAGCCCCAAGTGAGGTCCCTAGGGTCCAGCCTGGCTCTGCCTGTGGGTGTGGGACCCTGGGAAGGTCACTGCACCTCTGCAAGCCTCTGTTTCCTCCTCTGTAATGTGGGGATGAGCCATGGCAGCTCACAGGTGGTGGAGAGGGTTGTGAGATGAGGAGGGTGGAGGGCAACCTGGAGCTCTGCACAGGCCAGCGCCCAACTGGGCAGTGGTGGTGGTAGATTTATTATTATTAGTAACAGTAGCACTGTTATCACCAGGAGCTGAGTCTGGGTGAGGTGACCGATAGCTTTCATTGGGGAAGAGCTTGTCACACAGGTGGGGTAGGGTGGGGAGGGAGGTGGGAAAACACAGAAAAGCCTCCAGGCTGGAGTGGGGGCTGTGGGGGAGGAGGGGCATGCAGACAGGGTGTCTGCTCTGGGCCACACCCAAGGGGATGTGGCCAAGCTGGAGGATGCCCAGATGCAGCACCAGCAGGGGAGGGGACCCCAATCCAGTCCTCATGGGAGTAGCCCCCACCATGAGGCAGATGGAGAAGAGCCTGGTTCTGGGTCACTGCTAAGCAGTGCCAGAGCTTCATGAAGCTGCCATGTCCTTAATGTAGGCTAAGACCAAGAGATCCACCTCACAGAAGCATGGATAGTGTGAGGAGCAACAAGAAAATGCAGGTCAAGTCCCCAATATAGTAGGGCCTCATCTTGTGTGAGATTTTGTCTTCCTATGGGGTGAAGATTTGCAGGTCAAGTAAGGACAGTTTGGTATAATCTTGGGGGTTCTGAACCAGCTCTGAGTGTTAGAGGTGTCATCTCTGACATGCTGGTCCATCGTCAATCCATCCATCCATCCATCCATCCATCCATCCATCCATCCATCCATCCAGTACATGGTGATTGAGCACCTACTATGTGTCAGGTGTCATGGTACAGACTTTGCTGAACAAGACAGCTTAGATCCCACCTAAATGGCACTTCAGTCGAGCAAAGAAACTGGTGCTGAGCACATGCCCCTATGGAGTGTGAGAATGGCTGTGGAGGGGGAGCACATGTTGCTGAGGTACCCCCTACAAGAGTCAGGGAAGCCTGCCTGGAGGAAGGGGCATCTGAAGGAGACCTGTAGGACCAAGTCTCTTCCAGTGAAGGGAGGTGGGTGGGTGTGGAGTGTCCTGGTGAAGGCTCACCTTCCCTTGAGAGGTGCAGACAGGGTGTGGGGTGGGGGGCATGTGACTGAGTGCAACAGCTGCTGTGCAGCATGAGACCTGAGGACGAACCTGAGCAGATTTGGGTTGGAAGGCCTCTCTCGTCATGGGCAGGTGGAGAGGGACCACCCTGGGACATCCCTGGATGACCGACTTGGTGTCCGGCCTCCTCCAGGATTCCAGCCCTTCCCTTCCTGGTCTCCATTTCTCCCCTCTCCTTTCTAGAGAAACCAAACTGAACCTGAAGGACAGCCACTGCTCAGAGCCCACTGAGAGCCACTGGATTAAACACTGAATATAGGAAAGGACCTCGTGATGAGCAGGGCCAGAGGATCAGGAAAAACAAACAAAGCTGAAAGGAAAGTGGGTTCCTTACACTGCAGAGAGACACACCAGAAAATTCTACCCAGCAAAGGCTGCATCCCCGTCACAGTCCTCAAAGGAACCTGGGCAGGAACCACCTGGACAGCAAGTGTTCAGTGGAAGCACATCCTCCCAGGGGCTGGCCTCATGGGCTCTGTCTCCTGGGGCTTCAGGATCCATTTAACCCACCGAGCATGAGGGGCCCTGAGTGGGTGCATGAGCCAGGAGCGGGGGAGACAGGGACTCCTGGGGACCCATGTGTTAGCGCTGAGAGGAGCTTGCAGGTCACAGCTCAGCATGTCCTCCTGCAGATGCTGCAGCCTGAGGGGGGTCTTGGACCCTTCCTTCTCTCGGGTAGTCCAGGATTGTCAGATCTGTCAGTCCATTCATGGCTTTCGTGATGCTCAGGATCTTGGATTTAAAACTTCCTTCACAGACTCAAAGACACTTTCATAAAATCTTTGCATCTCAAGATCTGAGCATCTGGTCCCTTGCACCGAATCCTAAAATTCTAGAATCACAGAGCCATTCATGGGCTCACAGGCCCAAGAGTCTCAGAACGAAGGAACCTCTCCCCCAGCTCCCTGGACCCGTGGAATCCCAGAATCAATCCGGACAAACGTGCAGATGACATAGACGCCCTGGAGTCAGAATCGTAGCACAGGACACGGCCTTAGACCAACGCCCCCAGGTGTGCAGGAAGCACCCTTTCACTGTCCTCAGTAACTAGAATTCTTGGAGGGATGGGGAGCTCACCACCTGCGGTGTGTCTGCCCCGCTGTTGGGCACAGCCAGTGCTGGTGCTGAGCCTAAATCTGCTCCCACATGACCCCCCTCTCTCGGCCCCTCCTGAGAGCTGAACTGTGTTACCTGGAATCAACACGGAGGCTTCACCTCGGCAAGCACAGCTCCATCCTTCTGGGCTCTGTCTCCCTGTGGGCAGAGCAGGGCCCTGGGACATGGGAATGGGATGGGGCCATGTGTTTCACTTCAACCCACTTCCGTGCACCAAAATGAGCAAGACAAGAATTCTCTCTGCTCCTCTCCTTGAGAAGGAACCTGTCAGGGATAGAGGAAGGCAGGCAGGAGGCTCAGCAAGGCCCTGGGAGGGCCTGAAGGAAGCGGCAATGCCCCTTCTCAGGGGCCGGCTGGATGACCAGAGACCGGGTCAGAGTTAACCCGGCCCTGCCACTCACACCTGCGGTCTTGGAAAAGTTGCTCAATGTCTCTGAACCTCAGTTTCTCCATCCGTAAAAAGAGTTGATAAAGCAGGCATCCCTCCATCTCCCACTCCTCAGGGGTCCATCGGTGATTGGTGCCGAGCTGCGAGAACTCACCGCAAGTCCTCATTCTCGGCATGACTCTTGGCACATGGCAGGAGGGCAAGTATGTTAGCTCCCTTCCGCCTGCCAAGTGTGCCTGGGCCTGGGGGGTGAGCAGGATTTCTCCAGGTGGAGAAGACATGGCAAGGTGTGCCTGATAAGGGAACAGACTGTGCAAAGGCCTGAGAGCCAGGGGCATGTCAGAATGACATGGGGAGCAGCGCTTAATATTTTTGGAGGGTAGGGATGTGGGAGGGAAGCTGCAGGCATGGTCTAGGAGGCAGTGGGGCCCCGGATTACTGCCCAGGAGGGTGGGTGAGGGTGCTGGGAGCTATGGCAGGCAGAGGCGGCCTCCTATAAAGATACCCCCCTTCAGCCTCCCCCATGGCATCTGGCCTCAGCCTGCAGACAGAGTGCAGCCGACTGGCCTCCTGAGATTCCTTCGGCCAGGAAGGGGCAGGGAAGTCAAACAAACTAAGACATGTCAGGAATAATCATTAGAAAATACGAGATCTGCTCGCTCCCAGCCAACACCCCGCCCTGACCACATGGACCGATTTGAAGCTGAAACCCAGCACCGGAACACTGGAGCAATTTAGAAGGATCTGGCAAGGTTTCACTCTGACATGAAGAGCTGGATTTCATTAAAGTTCGCTTCAAACATCATCTGGGGAGTGAAGGAGGCCAAGTATCCGGATGAGTCTGGGCCAAGGCAGCAGCCATAGCAGATCTGGGAACGCAGCCTGAGGCACGTTGCTGGGGCCAAGAGTCTGGGCTGGGATCTCAGTTCTGCCCCCAGGAGCTGTGTGACGTGGGCAAGTTACCTAACCTCTCTGTGCCTCAGGTCCCTCCTGATGCAGCTCTCCCATCAGCACAGCCTGAAGGAGACAGGGTGGGAAGACCTCTGCTTCCTCAGGCTGCAGGTGTCCATTCATTCCTGCTCTCTCATTCACCCCTGTTCACTCAGGATCCGTGCACCGACCAGTCAGGTGTGGATTTACTCTCCCCCTCAGTTCTCCTGCTCCTCCTCTTTGGTGCACTCATTCCTGTGTGCATCCAGGCTGGCTCCACATGGCCCTCCAGGCTTCCCCTGCCTGTGGACAGACATTCCGGGCCCCATGTGAGACCCCAGCCTTCCTGTGAACAGCCACTGTCCGATCCACGCCCGTGAAGCGGGCTGGGCAGTTTAAAGAGCGTGAGAGTGACTCATTTGGGTCTCCAGATGCTGGCTTGCCTCTCCCCCTTGTCACTCAGGGGCTGGACATTAATGAGTGGACCCTGGAGGCAGGTATCGGAGGGGTGCAACCATCTGGAGGGGTGCCCGCTGCCCCTCAGGGTTTCTGTGAGACCTGGGCCAGGCCACCTGCCCTTGCTCTGTCCCAAGATGTCCTCTCACCTCTGGGGAGGGTGTCTGAGCACCACGAGCTCTGGCGGGAGGAGGTTCCTCCTCCGGGGCATGTGCAGAGAACAGAGCCGTTATCCTTTGTGTTACTCACGGCTCCAGTTCTATTTGTATCTGTATATCTATGTCTGTGTCTGTATCTTTTTTAAAATATATATTTTTATTGGTTTCAGACAGGGAGAGAGAGACACACATCAATGATAAGAGAGTCATTGGTCGACTGCCTCCTGCACACCCCCTATTGGGGATTGAGCCCACAACCTGGGCATGTGCCATGACAGGGAATTGAACTGTGACCTCCTGGTTCATAGGTCGATGCTCAACCACTGAGCCACGCCGGCTGGGCATGTGTGTCTATATCTTTATGTCCATGTCCATGTCCATACCTATATCATTATATGTATCTGTATTATCTGTATTTAATTTATTTTTCCAGAAAGTTGAGCATGTGAGGCCTTCCCCCCATGTCCTCATGGCTGAAAGGGGGTGACGCCCACCTCCCAGGATTGCTGGGGTATGAAGGAAGGCGTGTGAGGACAGCTCCGGGCACAGTGACTTGTCACTGACCCACGTGAGGTTTAAGTCCGTACTGAATCCAGCTGACATGGAGCATTTTCAAAATCTATTCCACTTTTTACCTTGGTGAACGGCGTTCTGCAGCTAAGTGCCCACTGGTTGGTTGCACTAATTAATTGATTGCATTGTCTATAAGTTAGGCCTCTGGAACCATGATATGTAAATATATGCAAATGACCAGAGGAGTGGGTTGAACCCAAAGCCTGGTGAGCATCCACCTAGACTGGGCTGATTTCTCTGCTCACCTTTCCCATTGAGATCCTGTCAGGTTCCCAGGGAGCAGGAGTTAGGGGAGAGGAGCAGGGGCCCTAGCACCAGTCAGATCTGAGTTCAAATCCCAGCCCCTCCTCTTGCTGCTGTGCGGGAACTTGGGGAGTTCCTTCACCCCTCGGTGCTGCGTGCCCCCATCTTGCAGCAGAGGTGACAGCTCTGGGACTGTGCAGGACGGGGTTAGAGGCAAGGAAGCAGGTGCTCAGTAAACAGGACCCACATGGTTGCTGTCAGGAGCGGTCCCCCCAGAAGCGCTAAGTCACGCATTTCTGAGGCGGTGCGGGGACAGGGCTCCTCTGGCTTTTCAGCCTCAGCAGGGCCTGTGCTCCTTGAAGGGGGGCTGCGAGTTCCCCTCATCAGCGGCAGCTGCTCCTGACTCGAGCCCCCGCCTTCTCTTCCTGCCTGATAGGGGGTTTATGTGTGACCTTTGCCGAGCACAGCCCGTCCCCTGGGAGAGGAGGTAAAAATTACATAAGAGATTGGAGCTTAAACATCCTGAGAGATTTATGGTATGTAGTGGATGGAACAAGTCCCACCGAGCCACACAAGTTATGTCAGGAGAAGTGGGGTGAGGTGGGCTGGGGCTTCGGAGGCTGCTGGATAGGGATTCATTCAAAAGCTTCTCAGACTGTGAGCTCTGCATCGGATGCAGCTGACAGAATGTGCCACCTTTGCAGGGGAGGGGCTGGCATTTAGTGAGCGCCTACTGTGTGCAGGGCGAGTGCATGCTGAACCCCGGCAGCCCTCACTCTGCCCCAGATGGCACTGCTGCTCCCACTTTCTGGAGGGGGGCCCGGGGCTCTGAGGGAGGCAGTGACTTGTCCCAGGTCCTGAGCTTGTCCGTGGCAGGAGGGGAGGGAGCCTGGGCCTGGGGACCCACATCCCTCTCTCTCCCTGGGCCTGTGCAGGGGGGTGCGGGGATGTGTACATCGGGGAGCTGGGACCCACACATGGGCATGGGCTGAGTCCACATTCAATCCAGCCGACACGGAGCGTTTCCCCGTGAAGCACCGGCGGCACTTGGCGGTCTGAGGGAGGCAGGTCCTGAGCCCCTGGGAACTTGTACCCCCTGGGGGCCGGGCTCCAACCAAGCAGCTGGGGACAGAGGCCCAGGCCTCTGAGGATGCCTGAGCTCCCGAGGAGACGCCAATGGGGACTCAGAGGCCCGGACCTGGCACAGCCTGGGGAGGGTGTCCAGGCAGGGTCATGGCGGGCAAAGTCTGGGGTGGGAATCACTTGACAGATGCCAATCAAACCTCCAGTGATGCTCCAGGGCCTGCTCTTTAGGTTCGGGGGATGAAGGGGAGACTCGGAGTGAGTCCTGCTTGAGGTGCAAGCCATCAAGTTAGGGAGACAACCTGGGACTCACGCAGTAACAAGTGGGGAGGGAGGGGATCCACAGCCTCTGAGGTTATTGTTCCTCCACCTGAGGGAGTTCTTCCTCCTTCCCCTCCTCCTCCTCCTCATTCTGTTCCTCCTCCCCTCTCCCTCTCCTTCCTTCCCCTCCTCCTCTTCCCTCTCCTTCTCCTTTTCCTCTTTGGGGAGCTCCCTGACACCCCAGGCTGGGTTAGGGTCCCCCTCTGGCTCTCACATAGCTGTGCTTCCCCATCAGATCCCACCATATTGTCATCTGTCCCTCTCGGGCTGGAGGCCTGGAGGGCAGTGACAGCGTCTCGGTCCCCATGGTTGGCACAAGGCCAGCCCCATCAGCGCTGGGGTTGGATGGCTCTGTGCCCGCTCTGCCCTCACCAGCTGGGGGCCTCAGTGTCCTCATGTCTGAAAGGGGGTGATGCCCACCTCCCAGGATTGCTGGGGCATGAAGTGAGGCGTGTGTGGACAGCCCCGGGCACAGTGAGGGGCACAGTGATGGGCTCAGTGATGGGCACCTGCAGCAGTGCCCGCTCTTAGACCCCAGCCTCTCCCCTCCTCCTGCCTCACTCCTTTCTATTCTCACTTCTACCTCTGAGGGTACCCGGGCTCCATGCTCCATGCCCCCTCCTCCATCCATTCAGAAGAAAGGTAATGAAAAACCTCTCCCTGGACTCACATTTCTGAAAGTTCCAGCTTAATTAGCTCGCCACTAGCTGAGAAGCCAGGCAACAGAAACCAGCCCCTGCTTGGGCGCTGGCTTCTCCCTGTAGGACCGGCCGCAGAATGTGTGGATCCAGAGCCAGGGGGGATGTGGGGCCTTGTTCTGAAGCTGAAAAGAAGTGCCATTAGACAACCTGAAATATGAAGCCCTTTCCTTCTGCCACAGCCCCTCTCTCATCTCGCTCGCCGTGGTGGTTTTCATGTTCTATTTCATGTTGTTCTAAGTAAAGAAAATTAGAATTTTAAATTATTAGCATGAACTTTACCGTTCATCTTTATAGTGTGCAATGCCGGTTTTAAATGCAAATTCAGGAACATTTAATTTGCATACGGAATCGCTGAAATCACAGGATTTGTATTTCATCGCTCACTCACGCCTGTGTATTTCATTCTTCCTGGGAGAGTGAAAACCACACCACACCAGCTCCACAGCGTGTATTTCACTTCTCAGGATGCGGGCTTGCTCCCACGCTTTCTCCCTTCAGCACCCACTGGGCGAGGACGGGAGGACGGGAAGGACAGGGAGCAGGAGGAGCTGATCTTTGCCTCGCCTCCTGCAATGTTCGGTGTCAGTGTTTGGCTGAGCCGGGGATGTCACACAGGAAAGAAAGAACGCGATAAGGTTCCTGGGTCATTTTTATTTTTATTTTATTTATTTTTTTTTAAGGAATCAGAGTTTCTTTTCTTTAAAAAAAAATATATTTTATTGATTTTTTACAGAGAGGAAAGGAGAGGGATAGAGAGCTAAAAACATTGATGAAAGAGACACATCGACCAGCTGCCTCCTGCACACCCCCTACTGGGGATGTGCCCGCAACCAAGGTACATGCCCTTGACCGGAATCAAACCTGGGACCTTTCAGTCCGCAGGCCAACGCTCTATTCACTGAGCCAAACCAGTTTTGGCTCCTGGGTCATTTTTGCATCTCAGAAGACCAGTGACACCTTTCTGCACTCGTAGAGCGTTCCTGCCCCAACAGGAAGCCTGGCCCCTGGGGCTGTCTGCACCCACTTAGTCGTAGCCATACCCACTTGCCTTGTGCTCACGTGGAGGCTTGTGGAACCACCACACACACTGTCTGCTGGGCCCCTGGGCATCATGGGAGCCATATGTGCATGGGACCCACATGTCACCCACACCCTTTGCTCATATGCATGCGTTCCATCGTCACATCGGACTTCACACACAAAACACAAGATAAAGGTAAAATGATGAAGAGTTTTAAGATGGCCGCAGCTGAGCGTTAAATCGAACTCGCGGGGTCCTGCGTGGCTGCCCGGGTCCTGTGCGCACTCTGTCCCCCGAGGTGTCTTTCAGCCCCTCCCCTCTTCTTTAATCTGAGCCTGCTTCCCTGAGAGTTTTCAAAATTGAAATCCAGGGGTGGATGACTCTGCGTTCCCATTGGAGGCTGTGCGGCTCTGAAATGTCAGAGCCAGAACCAGTCCGTTAACGAATGTGCTCGCGTGACAAGCTGATGGATCGAGGCCCTGCTGTGCGCTGGATCCTGCCATTCCCCAAGTTCGGTGAAACCCCGCGTCCTGTCAGGGCACCGAAGAGATGGGCGCAGAGGCTGGTCACAGGGCCTCGGTGCTCCTGGTGGGGCCACTGCGGGCTTCCTTCTCTGTGAGGGTCTCCCTACGGCCCTAACAATATGGGGGGAGTGGGCATTGACCCACTTGGCAAAGGAGGAAACTGAAGCCCAGTGAGAGATGAGGCCACCAGCTAGTGCCAGGGTGATGGGCCCAGCCTGGGATGTGGGTCAGCGGTGAGGAGACAGGTGGGTCCTGCGTGAGGTGGGAAGAGGACCCCAGCCGCAGCGTGCAGGAGAGCCCTCCCCTCCCTGTCTGGCGCTCACTGACAGCTGTCACTTTTGGACCCAGTCTGGCTTAGCCATGGGCCCTGCCACTGAGTGCCGACTTCATTCCTCATGCCTGTTCCAGTGGTTGCTGTCACCAAGTCTGCAGACTTCGTCTGCTGCCTCCTTATGGGATCTGCCTCCTCCTCTCCTCCAGGCCACGTCGTCTCTCCCCCGAGGACAGCAACAGCTTCTCCTGGGTTTGTCTGTTTTGGTCTCATTTACTGATTCTCCCCGAAGTGCCCTCTACTCTGGCCACGGCCACGGCCACGGCCACAGGACCCCTCTCATCATCTCCTGGGAGAGAAGAGACCACTGTGAATGAGCACACTGTGATGGAAGGTGGCAGGGAAGGGAACTGCAGAGAGGTGGGAAACTGGGAACAGTCTTGCAAAGTTGGCAGAATTGATCCAGATGACTCCCTGCCTGAGCATCTCCCACCCCCTCTTCCCCCTCCCTCGCTGTATCTAGTCATCCTGATAGTGGGGGACACTCCTGTTGTGGGATGTCCCTAGCCCTGCCTCAAAGCTCACCTTCTAAATTATTCTGCTGATGAAAGGAGCTACATAAAAAGTACACATATTTTAAAAAATACACATATCATGAATCTATATTAAATTTTAAGAAATGCAAACTAACCTATAAGGACAGAAAGCAAATCAGTGCTTACTTGGGATGGGGAACAGGAGAGAAGGATTACAAAGGGTCATGAGGAAACTATAGAAGGTGATGGACATATTCATTATCTTCATTGTGGTGATGGCTGGACGGGTGTGTACATATGTCAAAACTTACTCCGTTTTACACGTTAAGTATGTTCAGTTTATTACATTTCCTTTCCATCTCAAAAAAAAGTTTTTAAAACAAAATAAAACATCATATTTCTTCCACAGCAGATCCACTCCCCAGATGACATGCTGCAAATAACAACAATAATCCCGAGTTCTCTCTCTCATCTCTGCTGTGACGAGGATTTTGGACACATTAGTTCCATCAGTTCTTCATGGATCCCATGAGGTAGGTACTGTTGCTGCCAGTTAAAGCTGGGCAAACCCAGGTTCAGAGACACGGGGTGACCTACCCAAGCCCCCTCTGATAGTAAGCTGTCACAGCAGAGATTTCAGCCCAGGACTGAGTGATTCCAAAGCTCACACTCTCTACCCTGCGGCGTGCATTTTTATGTATATTGTAAATCATCTTTCTTTTACAAAAATCGGATCACACAGGACACGTTTTTCAAGTTGTTTTTTTTCATTTGCAAATATCTCCCTGCGTGGATCGGGCTGCCTGCTATTCTGTTGCCATAGGCACCATCATTTGTTTAGTTAGCTCCCTATAGATGAATATTTAGGTTGCTTTTGGCTTTTATGCTATTACAACAATGTTGCAATAAGCTGATGCTGCCATTTCCCCCATTCAGTTTAAATTATTTTTTTAATTACACAAGTGCTGCATGCACACGCTCTCATTGTTTTATATTCAAGAATTCAGACACAGGCAAAGTTCCTCCGTTCTGTCTTCCACCATAATCGCCTCCCCCCATAGTACTGTCATCAGTGTGGTATGTAATCCTTACCCTTTAATACACATTTCCTTACACACAGATGTATGCCAAGCTAGCTATATTTGCTCTGTGTTTTTAAGCACAACAGGTATCACACTGCATGTATTGTTTTGTATCTGGCTTTTTGTCATTTAAAGTAAATGACATATTTCCATGTCGGTAAGTACAGATAACCTCATTCTTTTTCCACAAGGCACGTATCATGTTCAGTCCCTCCTTTCCTAAAGCATTCCCTGATAAGTAATTAGGTTGTTTCCATCTTGTTCTCACCTTTGCACCACAGTAAGCACCCTGCATGTGCCTCACTCTGTCCATGGGAGCATTTCTCTTGTATCAATACCTACACCTGGGCTCGCTGCGGGAAGAGGGACTGCCAGGCCAACTCTTGTCTGAGGCCACAGAAGCTGGGAAGGCCAGGTTGCAGAATCTAGTTGGCCAGCGGGAGACAAGATGGGAGAATCTTCTCTTTATTCGAGTTTGCTATATGTGGCCCCATTCTTGGACAGCTCCTGGTGACACTGAGCTCCTGCTGCTACTGCCATTTGGGTAGAAAAATCAGAACAGCCCTCAGGGTTGCCTGTGGGGCCAGCCCCACACATCACTTACCTCTCTCTCTTCCTCTTTTTTTTTTTTTTTTAATATATTTTTATTGATTTCAGATAGGAGGAAGAAAGAGAGAGAGAGAGAGAGAGAGAGAGAGAGAGAGAGAGAGAGAGAGAGAGAAACATCAATGTTGATGGCTGCCTCCTGCATGCCCCACATTAGGGAATGAGCCCATGTCCAGACCAGGAATGGAACCATGATTCAACCACCGAGCTGTGCCTGCTGGGCTTTCTCTTCCTCTTTGTACTGACTGGGTTCTGGACTGACCGATCCAGACACCATTTGTTGGAAGGATTTCTGTCTGCTGTACTAGGGAGTCCTTGGAAAGGTCAGGGGGAGATGAGTAACAAATTATTCAACAAAAACTGTTCCTGAAACCTCCTCTGGGCCAGGGTGACTGTTCAGGACCCTGCCCTCCAGGAGTTGTGAGCTGGCTCACGTGCCCATCTCTGTGCAGGGGGAGGTGAGGGTAAGGAGGATGCTGCAGGGCTCTGACAGAGTGTGAGGTGGTCAGGGGAGATTCCTGGCCAGGTCTTAAAGGGCAAATAGGAATTAACCAGGTAAATCTGAGTGTGTGTGGGGGTGAATAGAATGTCTACTTAAAAAAAAAAAATCCCCCACTTTTTTTTTTTTTTTTTTTTTTTTTAGTAACAACCCTTCTTTCCCTTTGAGAGAATGTCCCATTAACCCTGTGCTATCTGAGAACTCTCAATCCCCTGGCCCAGAGATGGGTGTGTCACCCAGGCTTGGCCAATTAGTGTTTTGCACTCTGAGACCCAGTGATTGGTTTAGAGGTGGGCCAATCGGAGCCTTCTCTGGGACTCTCTGCTGGAGCTAATAGGACAAGCTCTGGTCTTTGGGATCAGGGAGCTGGAAGCAGCTGTGTGGGGCCACCTTCCTTGTTCTCATGAGGCACACCTGGGTCTGATGAGCGAAACAGCCCACTCTGTGGAATGAGGCAGAGACAAGCAGAGAGAATAGACGAGTAAAGAAAGAGTCCTTGGTGGCACTGAGATTCCGATTCCTGCAGTTTCTATGTTGAGAGCTTCCCCATATGTCCCCCAGCTTCCGGGGGTCTGTGAAGAAAGAATTGCCCCTCATAGAGAATGGCAAGGAGGAACCCTGCCACCACTCCACAGGTGCCACTCATAGACTTGACACTTAGTAGATCAGAGCAAAACCTTTCATCACTAGACATGGCAAATTAGCAAGATCATTAGCTTAGTTGCACTGATGCCCGGCCCCATGTCCCACAGGGCAGGTGATGGACCCAGTGGATCCTACACGTGCAGTGGTTGTGGTGAAACCAGGACCAAGGCATCAGCACTTGTGGAGCATGAAGCAAACACTGCCACAGGCACTAAACAAACCAGTCCCCTTCCTGGGAGGAAGGAGCAGCTACAGAATGATGGTTGCCCTCAGGTACCACGGTCCCTCCTTGGCAGGCAGATGGAGCCCATTGGGTTAGGATTGCTGTGCCCAGTCTAGTGATGGACCCCGGTTGTGATGCTGGCTCCCTGGGCTGCTCAGGTGTGAGCAGCCACATTGCTCCATTCAGTTTCATGTGAGTGTGGCATCTTCCAGGGTTTATACATGTCCCATTGGGCTGTGGCAGTGGATTCACAGAGCTCACGGCTCAATAGAAGGGCGTCTTTTATATACCAGTCAACCGTCACTTGTACTTGACCAGATATCTAAGCCATTAGCCACTGCCCAAGAGTTGGTGAAAATGTAACATGTTTGGTTCTTAGGAGTGTAGTCCAGGACAAGGGTGATGGCTTTCAGTGTGGCTTCCAGAGCTGTTAGAGGACTGCTGCCCCTGGATGCCATCAACTAGTAGTTTGGCTGAGCTGTGAGTAAACTAAGCCCAAGTACCCTGAGGCACGTCCTGGAACCAGAACTCGTATCTCCAGATAGCCAGAGGCAGCCCCAGAGCGTGACTGGGTGAGGTACAGTAGCCTCTAAAGGTGTGATTACACCTCTGACACCAGACTTGCTTCCTTCCTGAGTATTCCATTTTACAAGACGTAACTGCGGTGGGACTGTGTGGGTGCAATGTTATTGGGCGGTCCTGCATTAGGTGCCCCATACTGGGCCAGAAGCTGTTTCTCTAACGGAGTGTAGTGGGGCAGCTGGGCCAGGGAGGCAGAGCACCCAGATCCCCAAAGAGCACCTGCAGGTGGGGACCCACCTTTGACAGAAGCTTCAATCAGCAACTATATCTGAGTTAGCAAAGGTCTTGGGCAGGCAGGTCCCAAGGGTAGGGCTGTTATGCTGCTTCTAACACCATCTGCTGATCTGGTCCCCAGACTTTTCACAGGTTTTCTGGTCAATTTACACATAAGGCTCAACAGAATACCGCATGAGGCCCATGTTGTCTCCGGTCCCTGGACAATCCAATCAGGCACTGCGCTTGGGCTAGGGTGGGCCACTTCTCCTTCCTATCTCAGGGATCTATCTTTGAGCCACAGCCCATGTTGCTCCCAGAATTTGACTTGGGCACCTGGTCCCTGTAATGAAGTCTAACTCTCCTTTATGCAGATACAAAACCTGAGGCTCAGGGAGGTCAGTGAGCTGCACAGCAGGTGAGTGGCCAGGATTTGGACCCAGGTCAATGAGATTCCAGAATTCAGGCCTTTCCTGTGTCCTACAAGGTGGTTGGTCTTTCTCCACTGGAGGATCCCACCCTGACTCAGGCCCATCTGTGGGTTTTTCTGCTCCATCTGCAGCCCGGCTCCCATGACATGCGGGAGTGGGTGGCTCCTGGGCTTTGGCTCTTCTGTTCTCTGACTTCCCACAGCTGCTGTTTATCCATCAATATGGTCTGGAAAGGCATGAACCAGCCGGGGCCAGATGCCAATTCTAGAATTCAGTTCCTCATCTGGGCCCTTGGGATGCAGGAGTGGATGTCTACACATCTCTCTCTGAACCCTCTTCCTTCTCGCTGTCCCCAGGCCAGGCCCTTCCAGCGCTTACCTGGACCATTGCAACAGCTTCCTGACTGCCTACCCCCACCTAGCACCCCCAGCACTCAGGCTCTCTCAGGTTCCTGTCTGTGGAGCCAACCCTTTTCCCATTCTCAGCCATGTGGTTGGGTCACTCACAGCTTTAAAATGGACCCTAATTGGCCCGAGCCTGTTAGCCATTGGCCGCAGTTACTAGCTCTTGGGAACATAATCAGAACCAATGAGATGTTGAGATGTTTGCTCTTGGTTCAGGGAAAGGAAAGGTTTTCTGCTTTCAAAGAGACTTTCTCTCTGTCTCTGAGTGCTGTGAGGGGGGAAGTGAGACCTGGAGAATTTGGGTCATTGGAGGTGGGAGTGGGGTGGATGGGGGATGGGGCTGAGAAGGGAAGGAGGCAGGGATGCTATCAGGGGGAGCCTGAGATACAACTGGCATCATAGAAGGTAGAGGAGGCAGATGGAGGAGGCCTGGGTCTCTGTTGCCATCATTTGAGCCACTGGGTCAAGCCACACCTGAAGCCGATTGTACAGGGCGGGGCGAAAGTAGGTTTATCGCTGTGAGTACACAGAACACAGACCTTATTCTTGTGTTATTATTTATTAATTATTGTATCTTTCTATACGAACAACTATAAACCTACTTCCCCCACCGTGTATGAGTCTGGGACTCAGTAGGAAACACAGTTGGCAATTTGAAGAGAATTTAATAAATGGACAATTTATGAGGGTGAGAGTAGGGTAAAGGGACATCACAGGGATAGTTCAGGGCAAGTAACAGAGAGGCCATTGCTACTCTTGGGCGAGGAGACGAGCAGTTGTCAGGACCTGGAGACAGAGGGCGGCGTGGAGATGGCTTCCCTGTGGGAACTGCATGGTGGCCACAACACCCCCTCTCCCCCTCCCGTTACCCTGCGCCCTGGAGAGAGGCAGTACTTTGGCCACACTGCCCTGCCTCCCTCCAGCCTCCCTTTGGTGCTTCCATTGGTTGAGCCACCCGGAGCCAGAGGAACAGTGACCCACACAGGTTGTCCCTCAGGCACTGGGCAGGGCAGGGTGGATCTGGATGAATAAATGGGAACCTTCTAATCTTCACTCTGGCCTCTCCTTACCTGAGACAATCAGTTCCCTTGACTGTTCGAAGCAGGGTGAGTGGACCATTTTACCTGCCACCTTATGGACTAATCGGCAAGTACACCAATCAGGGTCCCGCCCGTGCCTTTGCTGGGCTCTTCCCTCACATTGCTCCTTCCCTTGCCTCTGGGCCTCCACTGTCCTGGCTTCCCTCCAGCGCCTCTCCTTTAAGTTCTGATCCAGACGCTGAAGCCAGGGAGGCAGCAGAAAACGTGTCAGACAGACCTGGGCTGCACTCCTTGTCCCACCACCTCACCCATTGTGCGTCCTTGGGCAAGTGCCCTACTCTCTCTGAGCCTCAGTTTCCTCATTCAACACCTGTCAGGTTCCACTCTGTCTCCAGGACCTGGGCCCTGCACTTGGCCAGGTGTGCTGGGAACATTCCCAACCTGCCTCTGCCTCCAGGCTGCCGTGTGTCCTTGGGCCTCAGTTTCCCTATCTGTAAACCAAGGGGGCTTATACTCAGTGGTTTCTAAGGCACCTCTCTCCCTGCTCCATCTTCCCTGGCTTTTCTTTGATTAACTGACTCTCGGTTGCTCGGCTCAACAGACAAACAGCTCAGTGGCTTTGTCTCGCCCCGTGGAGCGGAGGCTACTGTGGGAGCAGCTTGGCGGCGTTGAGAAGCCTGGCACGTCTACCGCTTGTGTTTAATTACTTTGGCGACTGTTTACTGCCTCCTCGGTTTCCTGAGCAAACAGCCCCATTATTTGGAGTAATTTACTGGCACCGGCTTGGGCTATGAGGAATGGAGCTTCGAGACGTGCCCCCACTTTAGCCACTGAACCCTGTTCACACAGCCCAGCTCTCTGCAGGGCGCTGAGGGCAGAGTGCCAGCCGTCCCTGGTGTCCTGGACTCAGGATCCTTTTGCCTGGACTCTGGGGCCCTGCAGCCCCTCCAGCCTAAGTTCTGAAGCCTAGTGGTTAGAGCAGAGGCTCTAGAGGCCAAAGGATCTGGGTTCAGGTCTCTGCTTATCACTGCATGTATGGCCTCAGGCAGGTTCCTCTGCTCTCTGAGCCTCAGTTCCCTCATCTGTGAAATGGGTGTTGCAACTTTCCCAGTTCCCCTCCCTCCTGGAAACATCTGCCTCTGTCCCTTTCCGGATGAGAATAGTGGGGACTCCCAGGGTCTTAGATGACCTTCCCCCTCCCTTGGCCACTATGGTATAGAGTAGGCTGATTTGGAAGCTGACCCAAACAGGGCTGGTCCTAGTCCCCTAGCTCACAGACCTTTAATATGAAGGTAACACTGATAGGAAGCCCCATCCCACGTGCTGTTAATGCACATCCCGAAGCGGGAGCACCCCACGCCTCTGGTGTCCCCTGTCTTAACCTGCCCTAGCCTCCTGCCATCCCCCGAGCTCCTCTGTTTGCTTTCTCTCCCCACCTGGGCACTGGACTCCACCTTCTGCCTGAGTGTCGGTTGGTACCCTGGGTCTGGAGGCTGGTTACCTATCACTCAGGTAACCTCCTGGCATGTAGTGGTGTAAACGAACCACCAGGGCTCCGGGTCAGAGTTCTGTGGGGGTGGTTTGACCCCCGTTCTACTACCTCTGCGGCCTCAGCTGGAAAGATGTGATTGGCGGAGAGCGACCTGAACAGCTGGGTGTGGAAAGCTTCTGGAGAATTCTTCACTCACATGTGTGATGGCTGTGCTGGGGTGGGCTGGAGGCCGGGACTCAGCTGAGAAATCTGAGCAGAGCCTTTCCCTGAGGCTTGGGCTTCCTCCCAGCATGGCGGCTCCGGGCAGCTGGACTCACGTGGCAGCTTTTAGGAGCTGCCCTGGAAGTCATGTGGCTTCCACCACACACTGTTATTATTATTATTTTTTTAAAAACAGTTTATTGATTATTAGAGAGAGAAGAGTGAAGGAGAATGAGAGAACGAAATATTAATATGAGAAACATTGATGTGAGAGAGGAAACATCCATCGATCTGCCGCCTCCCACGCTCTCCCTACTGGGGATATAGCCCACAACTTGGGCATATGCCCTGATGGGGAATCAAACCAGCAACCTTTTGGTGCACAGGCCGACACAACCCACCCACTGCATCCTATTGATCCAAGCAGTCAAGGAGGAGAAATGAAAGAGTGTGCGATCTTGTTTTGGAATTGCACTGTTGGTGATGGAGAGACTATTGCTGCTGCGGACAGCTGGTGAAAGGTGATCCCCACTGCCAGGTGCCATATGTGGGCCTGACCCACGTGGCCTGGCCACTTCTGTTCTAGAACCCAGGAGGAGGAGCAGAGCCCGGAGCCCGGCAGTCCTCACAGGGACCGGGACTCCATTTCTGTGAACATGGGCTGTCAGTTCTCCACTCGCACATGATATTTTTCTCATCTACCCAGACAGCAAGAGCGGCTTAGGGGGACAGAGTTCACTGGTTTAATTCAGAGACAGCTTTTAGCCCAAGGAAGAGCCTGGGTTTGCGGCTCCACGTTAGATACAGAGAGAAAGCCTTGTCTCCAGGACCGAAGGCTGACTGAGCAGCCAGACCAGGGTCCCTTCCCTGAGCCTGACTTCCGGTGGGAGCGGGGGAGACCCCTGCCCTCTCTGAGCGGAACTCCCCCCCCTTTGACAGAGAGACTCATAGGGAGAAGGGGCCTCTGAGGAGGAGGAGAGGAGAGGCTAACCACAGAGCCCCGCCCAGATGGGGTTTTCCTGCTGTCACCCACTCTCTGTGTCCCCAATGGGGCCTGGCCTGGGGGGTCCCCGCTATGGCCCCTGACCCCTGACCCTAGGTAGAACCTGGGTCTGAGATGAGGATGGCATCTCCTCAGGGCACGTCCTTAACTACCCTCCCCCGCAACCCCCCGACCCAGGAAGAGCCTGTGGTTTCAGAGCTTTTATATTTAGGGCCATTTAGCAAGTGGGTTTCCAATTGATCTCCAAAGGGAGAAGGGCTAGATTTATAGCTCCTAAAACG
Organism: Pipistrellus hanaki; assembly: GCF_964339955.1. Classification (NCBI taxonomy): domain Eukaryota; kingdom Metazoa; phylum Chordata; class Mammalia; order Chiroptera; family Vespertilionidae; genus Pipistrellus; species Pipistrellus hanaki. The sequence continues at coordinate 182,995,585 of NC_140504.1, read as the reverse complement.
GGCTGCAGCCTCGCCACGGAGCTGCACCAGGCGGCGGGCAGGAAGTTATTGACGTGACCTCCAGCCTCGGGCGGGAAAGATAATGAGTTTATGATAAATCCATCTTCTCGGGGTTTATCACTGACCCTCAGAGACGCGGTCTGACGCAGCCACGCGCCCCTCCAGGTGCCTCAGGGAGGAAGAACATGAAGCGTAAGCCCCGGGAAATGAGGTTCGCTCTGCCTCCCGCTGGCTCTCAGAGAGCTAGCTCTGCCTTAAGCCCTCTGGCTTTGCAAAGGATCGGAGCCTGCAAAGTTCCCTGCAACTTCTGAGATTGGGCAATTTCTGGGCGCCTGAGAGCTGGTTCCCGGGCCTGCCCCCCTCCAGGCCCCAGCTGGGCCCCGGCCCTGCAGCCCCTCCCCTCAGCTGCGGCCCATTGCTGGTCCCCGTACAGGCTCAGAACAAGGAAGGAGCAGGAGACCTCCTTTGCTGTGGGTTTGGGAATAGAGAGCTCTGGGTGTGAATTCTCCCACTTATTGACTGTGGGACCTTGAGCCAGTTCTGTGAGCACGATGGGCCTCAGTTTCTTTGCCTGTGAAATGGGAGATGAGAAGACCTCCCGCTGAGGACCGTTGTGGGATGACATGAGGTGTAAAGGAAGAAGCACAGTGCTTGGCATGACAAGGACACGGGATTAGACATGATGGATGGGAGGTGAAAAGCTGACTCCGTGTCTGTGTGATATTGGACCTGTGCCTTAGTCCCTCTGAGCCTCAGTTTGCTCATTTGTAAAATGGGGCGGATGGTAAAGATCACAGACCGCCCCCTGCATTATTCTACATGCTTCTACAAAATCGATATCATTCTTAGCCCCATTTTACAGGTGAGGAAACTGAGGCTCAAATAATAAACAACTTGCTCCAGGTCAACTAAGAAGTGGTGGGGGCAGGATTTGAATCAGATATTCTAGTTCCAGAGCTCATGCTCTTCACTGCTTTTCCGGGTCCTGAGGGTCCCCTAAAAAAGAAGGGTGGGAATGGGTTCTGCAAGCTTTAAAGTGCTATAAAAACGCCAACCAGGGTCACCTGCTTTGGGAGAGAGAATCTGAACCAAATAGCTGTGGCTGTGGTCTGTAAACTGTTAATTTCACATTCTGATGAGACCACCTGCTGTTTAAGAAGAGATGGGCTGAGATCAGAGTCAGGGTGACTGGGCCCTGGAGTAATCAGGAAAGACTTCCTGGAGGCGGAGAACTACATGCTGAGGGTGGGGAAGTGGGCAGGACTGACTGCCCTGGGTCCAGAGAAGGTCTTGGGGAGACTGAGCTCTGAGAGTGCAGTGAGGGTGGGGCCAGGCCCTGGTCCAGCCCCAGGGCTCACTTTGGGATACAGGGCGGAGGGGGAGGGGGGCTCCAGGAACCACTTATGTGGCTAGCAAATGCTCAGACCCCGCCCGCCACAGGCTCCAATGTTCCCTCCGAATGGCTCTTTATCACATTAACTGGTTTCTGCCTCTTTTGTTAAGAAGTTGCATGTTTGCCCATAATTCAATGTCATTGTTTTATCAATTCGGTGTCTCCAGCCCTATAATCAGGGGTGAGCGGTGGCTTTTTCCCTCCGCACTTACACGGGCCTATTGATGTGTCCTTCCTGGTTATTCAGCTGGTGATTCTCTCCATGAGCGCCCATCGATTTCCATATTGAAATATTCCTTGATGCCCTTTTTAGCAAGAATCTGTTCCGCTGTCCGCGCACCAGGTGAGAATGTTTTCGTTTTGGACCTGCTTTATTATAAAAACAGCATCGATACCGCACAGGACCTGTCTGAGTGCTCCCATCCTGAGGGCATCAGTGAGGACAAGGGAGACTCCTGGGGCTCCAGGCAGGTGGCAGCTGCTCCACGTTCTCACCTGGACATCTCCTCGTGGACAGCAGGCAGGTGTGTCACTATGGCCCTAAAGAAAGTCTCTCCCGTTCCCTCAAGGGATGCCATAGTCAACAAGCATTCATTGAGCACCACTGTATGCCAGGTCCTGTGTTAAGTGCTGGGCCCAGAGAATGTTCTTCTGTATGTGAACTGGTTACATCTCTCTCCTCCTGACCGCTCAGTGGCTTCTCCTCGACCCCAGGCTCCAGTGCAGGCTCCTCCCCTCAGCCACCAGGCCTGTGTGGTCCTCCCCCTGCCCACCCTGTCCCATCTGCCCGCCCCCCCTGCCCTCTGCTGTTTCTCCCTGGAAAACCTCAGCCCTTGCTTGCCACAGGGCCTTTGCATGCCCTGTTGCTGCCACCTGGACTGCCTTTCCCTTCACGTGGCTGGTGCCTCTCACTTTTGGGTCCCACCCCACCTGCAGACTTGGTTCCTCTCCCCCCGTGTCCTTCCTTCACCCCCTGGGTTTCCTCTGCTCCCACTCAGCACTGTCTGCAATTCTTTTCTTGGGGTGCTCACTGGTACCAGCTGTCACCCACACTAGCCTGCGAGCTCCAGGAGAGGGGCTGTGTCTATCCCGCTCCCTGGGGCATTCCCAGTGCCCAGCTCATGCCTGGCAGAGACTCGGTGTCTGGGAGGGGTGGGGAGGAGAAAGGGAGGGCTCCTTGTTGATTGGATGAGTAGACAGATGAGTCAGGAGCCCAGAGGTTCATGGGTGGGCGATCTGCACATTGGTATGGCAGGTGCCTGTCAAGATGGTTCGGCCTCCTGGATATTGGCAAGACCCGCCCAGACCTGAGACTGGGGTGGCGATGGGTGACCTGTCCCACAGGGACCAGCATTCATGGGGGCCTGGGAGTTGGGGAGCACAGGCCACCCCCTTCCTCCTCGCAGCCATGAGCCTTCTTGGGTGACCAGCGGTGGCCTCCGTCGGAGGCCTGGGCTATGCCGCAGTAATCAACACCGTGGCTTTCCAGCATGTGGGAGAGTCCCTCTCTGCACGGACATGCTCGGGGCAGGTGCCAGGCTCTGCGCCCCAGTCGCTCTGGGCTGTCAAGGCTTCACCTCTCAGATCACCCCAGCCACCTGTGGCCGGCTGGATCTGAAAGGTCCTTCCTGGAAGTGACAGATGTGCCACCTCTCACATCTCGTTGGCTAGAGCAAGTCACAGGCCACGGCAGCCTTAAAACCGCAAGGGAGAGCCCACTGCAAGCCAGGAACGAGGGAGCTGGGGATGTGGGAGAACAGGGCTGAGAATTCAGCTTGTCTGCTGCTGGGCCGAGAGCTACCCGGGGCAGGGGCTGTGTCCACCCGTCTGCATGGCCCCCAGAGCTGAGAGAAGAGCAGGAAAACGCAAACGCCCGTTATTCAGCACGTGCTGTGTGATGGCCCTGTGCCAGGGGTAGGGCCCAGAGACGACAAGGACAGCCCCAGGAGCTGGGCCAGCCTTGCTGAAGTGTCACTCACCCAGCACAGTGTGCTGTGGGCAGGCATTTATCCCTTGTCCTCCTGCCAAGGTCAGTGACTGTGGGAGCCCTAACTCAGCAGTTGCCCCCATGAGCCAGCCCCCCTCCTCACCTCCTCGCTCACCCTTCAGCTCCCCACATGTCGCTCCAGGCGGGACTAAACCTCTTCCACTTCCGGAGCCCTCTGTTCCCCTCACTCTTGCCTCTGAGCCCTTGCAACTGCTGTTCCCTCTTCCAGTACACAGCTTTAAGAGGAAGCACGTGGGGATCCGATGGTGAGCAGTTTCTTCATTTTGCCTCAGTTTCCTCATCTGTAAAGTGGGGGTTATGGTCATATCTGCCTCACATTCATGGGGGCGATTGTGAGGATTTCATGAGTCGATATATAAGCAAGGCCCTTAGAATGGAACCCGGCACCAGTAAATGTGCAGTTAGCCCTTGTGCTTAGCAGCCTCTGCTCCCAACCGGGTTCACACGTTACCCCCTCAGGTCTCAGCGAGATACCCCAGGAAAGCATCTGGCATCATTGTGTCCCCAGTGCCCAGCACAGGGCCTGGCACAGAGGCCCCGGCTGCCCCAAAGGTCTGGTGGCCTCTTCCTGGAGTATTTGCCTCCTAGCAGCAATGAAAGGAACCCACACAGGACGAAGGTGAAGTGTGCCTCGTGAGTGGGTGGGGCCTGGCCCCACACAACCTTGGGGGGCAGGGCAGAAGGCCAGGGCTCTCCTGCCCGGGCCTGTCCCACTGTGCCAGTCAGTTGGCAGCTCTTGAGTTTGCATGCGCCACACATCTGGGCCACTTCTTCTCTCTAGTTGGCTGTCAGAAGCATCTGCCCGGCTGTTTGGATGATCCTAGGAGCATTTGACATGGTCTCAACAGATAAAGCCTCACACACTGAGCAATTCCAAAGGCTTCAGTGATGTCTGGGCAGAAGCCCTCACTGCTTCTCCCACTCAGGGCGACAGGGACAGGAGCATTGCTGGGGCATGCTGCTTGGCCACAAGAACAAGGATAGTACATACGGACAGTGGGCCATGCCTAACCGGCCGCCTCTAGACAGAGCAGTTTAGCTGTCGCAGTTACCTAACCTCTCTGGACTGCAGCTCAGAGCTTTGGAGCCCAAACGTAGGCGTATATTCCCGCTCACCGTTTCCCAGCCGTGAGAATGGTTGCTGGTGTCTGTCCGGAGCTGGGCCTTGGGACACAAGGGTGGGCAGGACCAGGTTCCTGTCCTCATGTTGCTCAGTCCGGCAGGGAGGGCAGAGAGAGGGGAGGGAGGAGCTTCTGATAAGCCAGGTCAGTTAGGAGAAGCTTCCCAGAATCCTGTTGCACAGGCAGCAGAAGGCGGATGGCTCCCTCTAGAGTGATGCAGGCGGCAGCCCTGCCGGAGGGCATTCTCGAGCTGCGTTTGTTTTAAAGGGCGAAGAGTTGGTGCGGAATTGTAACAACAGCAACGATGACAACAACAACACTTCCACTGAGTGCTTTCTCCGTGCCAGGCATATGCTGGGGGGACAGCGGGGCCTCCTGACGCTGGCCGGGGACTTTCCCCGATGCCAGTGTGCAGACCGCCAGGCTGGCGGGCAGATGGCGCCGGGCCACGTGGCCTCGGGGACCTGTTGTCAGAGCTGAGAAAGCCATGCCAAGTGGCTGCTTTTGTCCCGAGCCTAGCTTTTATTTCTTAGGGATTTCAATTTCAGGAGCTTTTTTTTGTCTGTTTTTATTTTCTTGTCTTTCGTTGTGCTTTCTCTCTGGGTAATCTGAGGCTTGCAGGCAGCTAACTACGACACATACATTCAAATGCAATGCAATAAAATATAATTGAACATATTTCTTTCATGTGTGAGCAGTGGATTGATCTCCCGGCGCATCCGATTTCCTCTGCTTTTTCTCTGAGTGTGTTCCTCCCCTACCCAGAGTCTCTGGGGGTTGAATGGCCCTGTGGCCTCTGTCACTGGGGACACACAGATGGTCCTGACACCACGGCCTGGAGTGACCATCCACAGATCAGCCCCGGGACTGAGGAGAGGGCTCTGCGTGCGTCTGTGTGCCTTTGGGGGTCTCCACTGGGGTCGGGACAGCTGCAGGTCCACGTGGAAGTGGCAGGGGCTCCTGTGGGTGCATGGACTCTCTCAGGTACTACCTCTTGGCGGGTTTGTCTTTGTTGTTCCACAACTGAGGCTGATATTGGTGATGGTGACTGTCAGCCTAAGCAGCCATGGTGAGTCCCCAGTGACAAGGGCCTTTGCTGTGGATACCACCCCTTTCCCGGTGAGGACCCGGAAGCTCAGCGAGGTCAACTTACTTGCCTGAGGACACACAGCTGGCAATTCCATCTCAGGTCTGTCACCTACAGAGCCTGTGTCTGTCACCACTGCACCATCCTGTCCCTCCCTCAAGAAGTTCTCCTTGGGGTTTAGCTCAGTTTCCCTATCTTGACCTTCAGATTAGCTGCATTACCTCTAGGGCTTTCTTTATCCATCTTGGTATATTCCATATTAATTAAATATGAATTAGTGAATGAATGAATGAATGATATACAGTCACTCTGCATACTGGTAAGGAGGTGAGCAGGCAGGTAGGTGAGCACTTTGGTAGAAGGTGAGCAGGAAGTAGGAGGCGGGCAGGCAGGTAGGAGAATGTGGCTGTCAGGTGATGGATGAGGGGAGAGTGTTCAGGACTCTTTGAGGGAAAGGTGCTACTGAAGGGCATAATCTTGGTGCCACTCATACAAATCTGTGTGTCACGGGCCTGGAGACATCATGGTAGGGAGGCAGGGGTTGAGGTCAGGCCTCCCTGGGGACCACCATCATGAGGGGTGTTGGTCTGGGCAGCCAGGACTGGGGTGAACGGATCACTATCCAACTCCAAGTCCGCCCTCTGACTCCGAGAGGCGTGGGGGGATCACCATGGGCTCTGTGCCGGCTTCCCCTGGGGGGCTGTGAGGGCAGAGGAGGGAGCCCTGCCTGCTTGTCCTCCAGTGACCAGACTGTTCCTGACACCACAAATAGGAGGCGTCCGTGGGAAGAAAAATCACTCCTTGGTTTTGTCAAAAATCCAATTGTGGACGAAGCGCAATTATATCAAGTGGCCAACAGAGTTCTCGTGGTGGAATGTGTTTTGTTTCACTGTTTGATCTTGTCGGCTCACAAAACGAATTCTGCCAAGCTGGTTGAAGCCAACTGTCAAATTAAAACATTTCGGGGGAGATGGATTTCTTACTCTGACGGCAAAATTCATTTGAAATGATCCTTTAATCCAGTTTCCCTGCAAAACTTAGAGCTGAAAATTCAAGGTCTTTTCACCCTAAAAGATTTCTTCCCACTCTTCCCATGGAATGATAACCATTTGGTTTCTCACCACCGTTTTTTAGGGGGTAAATGGCAGAGCACAAAGCCTTGTTGCTCAGTGTCTGTGGGGGAAGAGAGAGAGGCGCTGGCTGTCTCAGGCTCTCAGCCCAGGGGATGGCTGCCCGGGGGTTGGGGGGTGGGGATGGTGGGGGGATGGGGCAGGGTCTGACACCTGAAGTCTGTGTGGCAGGACAGGGAGGAGAGGGGATGGCAGGGAGCACGGTGGCGCCTCATTCCTGGAGGAGCCAGGGGCTGCACCTTTTCTCTACCCCTGCTCTAGCCTGCACCTATTCCATCCCTCATCTCTGCTCACCTTTCAGATCTTAGTCTTGCACTGTACAGTTTGCAAAGCATTTTCAAATTTATCATGCTCATCCATTTGTCTTGTTTGTTTTTGTTTTTAAAAAAAAATATTTTCATTGGTTTCAAAAACCAATAAAAGGAGAGGGAAAGAGAGATAGAAACATCAGTGATGAGAGAGAATCATTGGTGGGCTGCCTCCTGCACACCCACACTGGGGATTGAGCCCACAACCTGGGCATGTGCCCTAACCGGGAATGGAACTGTGATCTCTGGTTCATAGATCAACACTCAACCCCTGAGCCACGCTGGCCGGGCCATCCGTTTCATTTGTTTATTCATTTGTGCACTTGCTCATCACCTACTCATGGCACTCAGCATGTGGAATTGTGTGCCAGGCCCTGCTGGCCCCGGGGCCAAGCGATACAGAGATCAGGAAGACACAGCTTCCGCCTGTAAGAGTTCAAGGATTGGTGAGGGAGACGGAATTGCAAACAAGCTGGTGTCTGGCACATAGTTGGGTGCTGCCGTCAGTTCAGATATTTTGAGCAGCACGTAATAGAAAACTCAACAACAGCCACTCAGGCAATTGAGATATGAAATGATCTCACATAACCAGATGTCTAGGGTCGGTTCTCATCCCGTCTTAGCTCAGGAAGGTGACCCAGGTCAAGAGAGGGCAGATGGGGCCCCAGGATCATCAGATGCCAGCCGCCCTTCTCTGGCCCACTGCAGGGCCTGGTGGAGCCGCACAGGCGGGCACTCAGGTAACCCCTCCCTGCCCTGCTGACCACCGCCCGGGCCCAGGTGGTGGCTGGGGTGCCCTCTCTCCTGAGCCTGCTCTCTGCCCCCCCTGGAGCTCCAGGGACCAGGACCTGCCTGAAGCAATGGGAGGTTTGCCCGCTGTCCGGCTGCCCCTCCCCCAGGAGGATGAATGGACTCGCTCCATTTCCGGGGCTGGGGGACACACTCTTGCCAGGCTGGTGTCCCTGTGTTGGTGGGGAATTGGCACCGTGCATTCCTGGGGAAACAATATACACTTATGCAGAACACAGGCATATGCTAATGATGGCTAATTACACTCGGTATTTATAGATTTCTCAAATATGCAAAACCACTCCTGACAATGAAACACCTACAGGCACATCGCGCTTAATACCTGCACACGAGGCTCCTGGCCACACTGTGATGTAAGCGTGGGCATCCACTATGTGTGTATGGCTGCTCCCTCTCCACCTTGTGCCCATCACTACCCTTCCCAGCCTGCCTGGCCCTCCCAGTTTCCCAGAGTGATGACCTTGAGGGGAGGTGCACTGGGGAGAGACCTTAGGGTGGGCTTTTCCCTTTTCCAGGTGGGGAAACTGAGGCCCCTTCACCCATTTGTTCTCTCATCCAACAGTTTGCTGAGGGCTGACTGTGTGGCAGGCTCTGTCCTAGGCGCAGGGACCCAGCTGTGTGCGGGGAGCGGGGGGCGGATGACTGTGCCTGGGGGTGATGGGCACGTATAGTGGACGGGGCGGGGGGACGGGGGGAAGAGTGATGGGCTGACAGCGGTGGAAGTTCTCTGTGTGAAAAGCTGGGCTGAAAACCAAAGTAAAGGCCATGCAGGCCCTCTCCCCCGTCCTGAGGGACTCCATGTAGGAACCTCCATTGTACAGGGAGGAGGGCTGAGCAGGACAGGGGGCAGTGAAGGGTCAGATGGGCGCAGTGACTCTGACCTTGGTCCCTCTCAGCCCACACGGTCCAGACCTGCATCTCTGCTCCTAGCCTGAATGCCAGGTTCTTCTGAACATGTCTGGTTTCACTCGGAGTTGACTGGCTTTTCCGCAGGTGCCGGCCCCGTTTTCCTGGGCGGGGGTTGTGGGGGCCGAGGGCCATGGGGTTGGGTAGGAAAGGGAAGGAAGAGAATTCTCATCCCAGGAGATGGTGAAGTTGGCCTGTGATTCTTATTTTTAATTTTAAAACCTGTTTCTTAAATTTATTTATTTTTAAACATAACAAGAGGAAGGCGTTACAACTGGTGTGATAGCTCCATAGAGAAAGCATTCCAGATCTGGGGAGAGATGAAGAGGGAGGCATCCAGAATCTCTTTCAGCAGAATCCCCCGAACCCGCTCATCGTGGATTAATGACACGTTTGGTGGATGTGGTTAGTCACCGACACCTGCCAATGGAGCCTTCCTTCTGCACTGGATCCCAGGGAGCCGTCTGGTCCCTTTGGCTGACGGGGAATGGTTAGGCGAGGACCACTGGCACCATCTGGTGATGCCCTTCAGGCGGTTGGCGGGAACTAACTGTTGTGAAGGAATCTTTTGCTTCTGTGACTGCACCTGTGACCTTCCTGTAACCACCTCCTGCCCCTGGCTGCCTGTCTTCTCTCCATTCTCCTGCCCCCTCATTATGCTCTATTATTTTTCTCTAACTATAAGACACCATTTCCCCCCCCACATCCCTTCCATGAACATTTTCTGGGGAGAAACACAGCCAAGCTGAAGGTGTAGCCCCTTTTTGCAGGAATGCTTTTGCAAATTGCAGAAAATGATTAAATATTAGAACAGCATTTCCGTCAATTACCACTGGAGATGGGGAGAAAGGTGGTCTGGGCGGGGATGGGCTGGGGTGCAACACCATTCTTACGAATGGGGGGCAGCATGGCATGGGAAGGGGAGAGAGCACTGGACTGGGAGCCCTGGAGTTGGGGCTCTTCTGGGCTCCGGGTCTTAGCAAGCCCTTGTGAGTCCCACCCAGAACCTCACAGTGTGTGGTGGCCACATTGAGAGATACACCTACCCATGTCACACACAGACCTGTCCCCTGGCCCAGGTAGAGGCAGAGCTGTGGAAGCCTGGTCTGCAGGGAAAGGTGAGCCCATGGGCAGAGGGGGTGGGCCTGTGAGTGTCGGCCCTTTGTCGCCCATGCTCTGCCAAACTCTCCTTTGCATGGAGGTGAGGAAGAGGGTGGAGTTGACCAGATTGTTGGTGCTGCAGCCTTCAGGCTCTTATGAGTCAGAAGATGCAGCTCCTAGCGCTGATGCAGCCCTACCTGATCCTTCTCCCTCGAGTCCTGGCTTCTCCTATGGATAGTCACAGAGACATTCTGCTCTGGCTCCTTGGCCGAATAAACACCTCTATTTTGTGATGACATGCAACGTGCCCACAACACGAATCATGCTAGGCAGGACCTGGCCCTGATGACACATACAGATCTGAGAGGCTGCGTGATTCATGTCAGGTCGGTCTGTGCTGGCCCTTGGCCTGAGGCTGTGTGATTTCAGGAAAGGAGAGATGCTTGTTTTGTGGGTGAGAAAAGAGAGGCAGGGGAACTATAGAGAGAAGAACAAAACAGATGCACAGAGAGAAGCTGAGATGAACCTCGGGGGTGGTGGTGGTGAGGGAGCAGGTGTATATTGATAGATGTCTGGGGTCCCAGTGGGGGTTCCAAGCCCTGGTTCCAGGCTCTGGTGAGGCAGGTCTTCCATGAGACATCACCCCCGCCCCCCAAGGCTGGTAAAATACTCCATTCACACACAACTTATCTTTGCCTAAGCTAGACTGAATGGTTTTCTGTTGCTTGCAAAGAGCCCTGACTCAGACACCAAGGAAACCTATTTATTTTTAAAACTGCTTTAAAAAAAACACCATTTCCAACAATGAATGTCTCTCACTCATAGAGGCCTCGTCAGATATGAGGAACGAGGCGTTTGCAAACCTATATGAAAATTAAACCCACAATTTGGGCACACACTTGTTTGACAAGTGATAATTAACTGCTGACAATATAATTTCAGTTTGGATGCAAATGTGTTTTTCATTAAAAAGTAATCAAAGGAGAAGATATATGAATGGCCAATAAGCACAAGAAAAGATGCTCAACATCGTTAGTCATCAAAGAAATGCAAATTAAAGCCACAATAAGATGTCATTACACACCCAGTAGAATGGCTAAAATTAAAAAGATTGAAAATAACAAGTATTGGTGAGGATGTGGAAGAACTGAGCCCTCATGCACTGCTGGTGGGAATATGAAATGTTATGATGACTATGGAAAACAATCTGGCGGTTTCTAAGAATCCTAATTTGCATCTGCCGTATGATCCATCCCTGCCTCTCCATTTCCCCCAAGACTTTGGGCTTGGCTGTGAGAACTCGGCCCGTCCTCTGAAAAGATTTTCGAAAGAGACGTTGCATATCGGCTGTTCTTTGCCTTGCCCAGAAATGACACTGGGATCGTGTGACCCTGGACCTTCTGTGACCCAGAGACCTGAGGGCAGCCCCCAGAAGATGGCTCAGATATCCGCCTCTTGTTAAGAGGCATCATTCCTTCTCTGGGCATGCCCAGCCCTGAATGTGCCAACAGCCACCTGGAGGGGAGCATGGCACTGACTCCAGCTTCGGGGAAGGAAGGGCACCTCCTCTCTGCCACCCCTACCACACTCCAGGTCTTGAGGTGTCATATGCTATCTTCCCATTTCACAGAGGAGGAGACTGAGGATCAGAGATGTGGACTCACTTATTCAAGGCCACACAGGTGGTGGCAACATGGGGATGTGAACTCTCACCAGCTTGACTGCCAAGTCTGTGCTACTCACCCTATCTCTTTGCCTTTCTCATAATTGACTCAACTCAGCTGTGCCTCAGCTTTCTCATGTGTAAAATGGGAATAATAACCCTATTTCCCTCATGAGCTTGTTGTGAGGATTAAATAAATTAATGCACAGGACAGTGCCTGGTACATAGCTATCTCTCAATCCATGTGACTTACGATGCTTACTACTAATTAATTCAGATAATTACAAACGTCATAGTGCCATCTTCATTTCTTCCCCCAGTGGGACCAGTTGGCTCATTTCCTTTAATGAATGGATTCTCTCTTGATCTCCCTCATCTGTTTAAGAGGGAGACCTGAAAGGGACCCCTGGAGAACAGGGTGCGGATGTTTCCTGGCCCGTGAAGGGTGGGCTCCTCTGAGGACAGACATATGAGAAGCCAAGATTCCTATGCCAGTCAAGTAGCCAGGAACCTCCAGTCACTTACTTATTGAAGAATCTGTCCTACCAGGGCGAAAGGGCATTTGAAATGCCCATGTAATTGTGTAAAAGGAAACTTGATCTCATTTCAAAGGAGCCACCACTGTCCATTTCCCTTCTCTTTTTATAACTTCTTGCTCTAGGGCAATTTGTGATGCTCAAGGACAATTTGAAGAATGTCGCTAACTTAGGAAGAGGAGTCCTGGACTGTCTGTCCTTCTCCAACTCCCCCGCTCTTCTGGAAGCCGGCAGAAGTCCCGGAATCTCAGGTGCAGACCCTCCCATCAGCAGGATGGACAGCAGGGAAGGCATGGAGTTCATTGTCAAGAGCCGGGTTCTCCTTCCAGCTCCTTTAGGCACCCAGGGGGGCTCAGCAGGTCTCTGTCCCTGCTATGCCCACGGGGTCAGGCCCACAGCTGACCACTCATCAGTGTGGACACACAGAGACGTGATATTCCTTCATGCACTTCCACCCAGAGCAGAGCCCCTCGCCCCTCACCCCTCCTCAGAGCCTTCTGATACTTACCTTCCTCACAATCTCCAGGCACCCAAGCATTAGAGCAGCACACAGGGAGCGGGAGAGGGGCCGAGACAGGCAGCCATGGTGGAGTCAACAGAAGGACGCCTGGCCTGGGAGTGAGGCAGAGTGCTGGGGAGCAGCTGGCTGCTTATCAAACTATCTTTTGTTTGAAAAAGACAATTTATTAAATACACTGTATGTGATAAGCTTAACCCATTCCTTTAACCAATGTCCACTGAGCACCTGCTGTGTGCAGCCACTGTGCTGGATGCTGAGTGTGCACAGAAATGTCCACTGAGCACCTACTGGGTGCAGGCACTGTGCTGGGTGTGCACAGAAATGTCCACTGAGCACCTACTGTGTGCAGGCACTGTGCTGGGTGTGCACAGAAATGTCCACTGAGCACCTACTGTGTGCAGGCACTGTGCTGGGTGTGCACAGAAATCTCCACTGAGCACCTACTGTGTGCAGGCACTGTGCTGAGGGTGCACAGAGGTCCCGCCCTCAGTCCGGTGGGGGAGAAACACTTGTCAAGAGGAGGCCCTGTTGCCCCAAGATAAGGGACATGTCCTGTGCTGTGGAGGTGAGACTAACCCTGACCTTGACATTGGTCTAGAGCAGGAGCTCTTAGATTTTGGATTTTGGGAATTTGGAGAACCATGTTCATTTCACAGGGAAGGTGAAGGTGGAGGTCAGGATAAAGGGCGACTTTGCCTGACATCCTGGACCCAGATTTTCCTACACCTGAGCCCTGAGACAACATCCTCAGACACAGGACGATCACAGTGACAGTGTAAGCCCATGCCTCACTCCCAGGCAACACGGCAAACTTTCCCATGTCGACATTAATTACAACTCCTGGAGGTTAATTTGTAGGGATATGGTGAAAATGTGTTATTTAAATAGTGATTATTAAAATCATGCTGGGGTTTGCCACATAATAGGTAATTATCTGGAACATAATTGGGAAAACAATGTAGTCAATCCTCTTTAGCCCTTCCCATTGAACCCAGAGTTAATCCTAAGGAGCGAGCAGCATACTCAATGGCATTCGGGATATTCGTGCAATCCTATTTTTATTACATCTAAATTGAAGTCCTGTAGGAACCTTCTCTGAGAGCAACACACTGTCAAGACCTTGACCCCTGGCGTCTGAATGGAGACACTTTATTCAGAGTTACTTCCCCTCATGTTTAACCAGGACATATTGAACCATTTATCCATTTATGCATTTGCCCAATATTCATTTGCTTATTGTTTGTTGGGTTTTTATATCCACTCATTCACCTCTTGTATTAGGTTTTTCCCTTTCCTTTAATGCTTCATTCATTCATTTATTCACACACTTACCTGTGTTAACTTATCAAAATCTTATTTATTCCTTCTTCTGTTGATTATGCTTCAGTCATTTCTTCTTCCATTGATCATTTATGAATTCAGTCAGCCAGTCAGTCAGCCAGTGACCTCTTCATTCCTTCACTCTTCATTCCATTGGTTCATTCATCCCCTTACTCATGAATGTATTCTTCGTTCATCACTTCACTTACTTATTCATTATTCCTCACTTCACTCACTTATTCAACGGCTCATGCAATTGTCAATTCAGTCCTTCATCATTCAGCAGTGAATGATTCCTTCATATACATTGTGTTGGTGTGCCCCCTTGGTGTGACTGGAGTCAGGCCATTTCTAAGCATTTCAGTAAAAGGGGCTTTTGGGGATTATTCTTTTTTAAAGCAATCTTTTTACTCTAGGATAATGTAATGTAAAACTTACATTGAGGAAAAATAGACAAACTATAGGAGAATTTTCTGAAACTGTAAAGACCCAAGCCAAGCAGGAGAGTGTTACCAGTGTCCCACAGCCTCCCTGGGGCCCCTGCCTGTCACTGGCTCTCGAGGTGGGATGGGTAATCACACTGTACCTTACCTGTGCCTGTTCCAGAGCTTCAGAGAAGTGGATTCATGCTGTTTTGTGCTCCTATGTGTCTTGTTTCCACTTTGTTTAACATTTTTTTTATGTGGTTTATCCACGTTACTACGTTAGGTTGTATATCATTCACTCATATTGATGTGTGGTGTTTGCATATTTATGAATAAGCAACTATTTATTTACCCACCTACGTGAGATGAAATGGAGTACTTTCTGACAGGGGCTGTTGGGAACAGTGCTGCTATGAAATTGTTGCACAGGCTTTTGAGGAACATATGGATGAATTTCTGCTGTGCTGACACTTGGGAGTGGAATTTCTGGATTTCATGGGCTACACATATGTTCAGCCTTAGGAGACACTGTCATCCAACTTTCCAACCTACACTCCCACCAGCAGTGTGTGGGGCCCACCCTTTCTCTGCAGACTTGCCCCTGAGCCACTCACCCTCCCCATGACCTCACCTCCCCCAGGGTCTGTCTCAGACCTCCCTCCAAGTCTTTGCCCCTCTCTGGGGCTTCCGTGCAGGACTTCCTCTCCTCTGGTCCTGAAGTCACATTCTCAAGCCACTCTGGGTGACGTCACCTGGCCCTGGCCCAGCCCAGTTTCTTTCTCTCCCTGGAGCTTTCACTGGTGGCAGGGCTTCTTATACATCCTGACCTACCTGGTGGGGGACTCAGACCCTGAATCAGGCTTCCTGCTGAGCACCGGGGGGGGGGGGGGTGGTTCTTTGATAAACCACAGGTGGGTACTTCCCCTGCGGGGTTCACAGTCTGAGATACAGCCTGGTCTTTGCTTGCGATGACTCAAAGGTGGATGGTCACATCTGAGAGGAAGAAATGAACAGAGGAAACATTACATGGAGAGAACGCATAGAACCTGGTGTCTGATTTCCTAGGGGTCTGGTGTCATAGGACAAAAAGTACCTGAGCTTTAAAAGCAGTCAGACCTGGGCTCACATTCCAATTCTTCCACCTCCCAACTGTGTGACCGAAAAACAATGGCGCCAGGCTGGGTGATTAGAACACACAGATTCCACCAGTGCTCCAGCAGGAGGTGACTGCTGGAGAGGGCTCTGGAGTGGGGGCTGGATGGTCACGGAGGGTCTCACCTCTGTTGCACTCTTGGGGGCTGCAGCCAGTGAATCCCCGTTCCCTGATGTTTTCCTTCTGACTCTCTAGCATTGTGACCCCTGCAAGTCCCACCATCTCTGAGTCTCTGGCTCAGAGGTCCTGAGACGAGTTGATGACCCCCACCTCCTGGGACTATGGGGAAGGTTGAGTGAGATGATGGCGGTGAAGGTGGTTAACAAACTCTGCTGCCTCATTCATCATAGGGTGGGTCGTCACGTTCTCATGGAGGATGGTGCTCTCTTCACTTCATCTCTATCCATCATCCTTTTAAAAAATATTTTTTTTATTGATTTCAGAGAGGAAGGAAGAGGGAGAGATAGGAACATCAATGATGAAAGAGAATCATGGATCAACTGCCTCCTGCACGCCCCCTACTGGGGATTGAGCCTGCAACCCAGGCATATGCCCTTGAACTGAATCAAACTTATAATCCTTCAGTCCGCAGGCCGACACTCTCTCCACTGAGCCATGCCGGTAGGGCTATCCATCATCCTTGAGGGTTCTTCTTTCCTCCTCCTTTCCACTCCCTGCTTCTTTTATCTCAGTTTGGTTTTGACTTACTATACTTTTAAACGATTTTTAGAGAGGGGAGAAGGGAGAGGGAGAGAGAAAGAGCAATATTGATATGGGATTGGAACATCTATTGGACCTCCTGCACGTCCCCTACCAGGATAGAACCCACAACCCAGGTGTGTGCCTTTGACTGGGAATGGAACCAGCACCCTTTCAGCGTATAAGATGATACCCAACTGAGCCACACTGGCCAGGCTTAACTTACCAAAATTTTAGGCTCAGAAGGACTGTTAGAGAACTGGCTCAAGCCCCCGTTTTACACACCGGGGAAATTGAGGCCCAGAGAAGTGGCTCAATGGGCTCAAGGTCACCCAGCCGGCTGTAGTTCAGCAACCAGCTCCACTCAGGAGTTTCAGCCCAAGAACAATGAATGTCCTTGCTCAGCGCGGCTCCTACTCTGTGCTCCAGGGATATGTTCAACTCAGGTCTGGGACTTTTCTGACTGATGTTCTCAACAAAGGAAAACCCAACAGGCCTGAAACGCTGCCTTTGAAATGCGGGAGGCTAATCTGCCCTGGGGCCGTATTTTTTTTTAAGATCCCACCAAAAGCCACATTTTCTGATCCAAACTGGCTGTCAGTTTCACTCCAAAGCAAGCACTCTTGATCTTTTGCCCATGCAAACATAGCAATTGATGTAATTACATCCAGCTTAAAAAACTCTATCGAAGAAGTTTGTGACAAAAAGAGGGGTTTGAGTTGGGAGAATTCAAGTTACTTCTGAACTTTTAATTTTATTTTTAAACCAAGAAGGAGCAGATTTTTTCTAAAGGTTACCTTCTCCTTAAAAATGCTCCAGATATATGTCACTCAGGCATGTGCTATATGTGTGAAACATGTGAGTGCTTTATCACTTTTCCAAGCCTCTCTCCAATGATGGGAGGACCTTGGCAAGGGATTCCCTGCTGTTCTGCGTCACTGGCAATTTCTCTTTGCAGTCTGAGGGGTTTTATTTTTCAGTTTTCTCCCAGAGACTGGATGGAGCTACTGGACTCAGAGAGATGTGACCATGTGGCTGCGAGATTTGATTGCAGATTTATCAACATTTTCCATTTGCTGATAGTAATAGCGACCACCTCCCGAGGACCTACTCTGTACCATGGCACGTATCATACACTGGGTGTGTGATACGTGCCATTGAGTTGGTTCTGACTCCTGGTAACCCTATGAATGAGTGGTGTCCATAATGAATGAGTGATGTCCATAATGAATGAGTGATATCCTCATAGGCCTGCTCAGCTCCTGCAGACTCATGCCTTTGGCTTCTTTTATGGAGCCAATCAGTCTCACATTTGGGCTTCCTCTTCCCCTGCTGCCTTCTATTTTCCTCAGCATTATTGTTTGTTCCAAGGAACCTGCCTTCTCAGAAAGCGCCCAATGCCCATGCATTGTGCTCAGGGTTATTGGTTTGTCTGTCTTGTTATTCTTCATCATTTGTAGTCCTTATAGTAACCCTGGAAAATGCAGGTTCATGTGAGCTTTCACCTTGGTCACAATGGCCATCTCCTGGATTATTGTGGGAGCCGCACCACCTTCTCCAAGATTCCTTATGGTCTCCTCCCCAAGAGAAGGGGCTTTAAAAGTACCAGTGCAAACACTGCCCAGTGCTCCCGCCCTCCATGGCTCCCACCCTCCATGGCTCCCATTTTCCCCAGGTTAAAGCCGGAGTCCTTTGCTGGTCCCCAAGATCCCTGTGACCTCTGCCATCCCTGCCCCCACCCTGACTCTGCCCCAGCCGCATGGGCATCCTTGCTGACCCTTAAGAGTGCCGGGCGTACTTCTCCCACTTGTCTCCTCACTGTGGTTCTCACAGCCTGGAGTACTCTTCCCCGGTACACTCCTGGCTCGCATCTCTTATGGTCCAGTTGACCTTGAGGGATTAGGGTTGTGAGGGCGTGGATGATCTTTAGGATGCTGGTTAGTGTTATAGGCAATGTTCCTGAAACTTTTCTTGTAAAAACCCCCTTAGGGCAGGGGTATGAATGCTCTCTGGGAGCCTGAGGATATTGACAGCAAGGAGTCACTGCAAAACAGAACATTATGAGGACTGCTCACTTAATCTTTTAAAAAGTCATGTTAATTTTCACTCTCTTCCATTACGTATTTATATTTTCTTGAATTAGAAAAATCTCCCAACAAATCTTTGTATTACTGATGTTCTAGGAAGGCTGGCTTGTGGCTCCAAAAGGTGTTATACCTGGGACTCCACCAACTGGAGAAGCAAAGTTGATCTTGGGGAGTGAGGTAGGTGTCCTGGGGTAGAGAGAATAGGGTGAAGCTGGAGTTGGCGTGGGGGCCTTTGCGAAATGAAGAGCATAGTGGTTAAGAGCACTGGCTTTGGAGCATTGAGACCCTAACATGTATCTCAGATCCATACCAACCAGCCAAGCGTCTTTTATCATCAGTTTTTTTCATCTTTATCTTTAAAATGGTGCTAACACTGGGAGCTATTTCATAGAGCTGCTTAGAGTCTCTATTCCATAGACTTCAAAGGGTCAGTGGGAGAACGAGTGCAAAGAAGCCAACACATAGTGATGCTCAACTACTGGCCTCATCCTGGTTCTCACCACAGCCAGGGCTGCTTTTTACGGTCTTCAGCCCGGGATGTGACTGCACGGGTTGGGTTGATGTTTCCAGCATGTGTAGAGGAAGTGGACATGGATATTGGCTGGGGGCTGAGAGCTGATCCTGGTTTTGGTTTTAGCTTTGACTCCAACTCACAATATGGACCCCGAGTGAGTCTTTTTCTCTGCCAGGGCCTCAGTTTCTTCATCTGGAAAATGCAGAGAGTTGAATCGAACAGTTGCCAAGACACTTCCAGCTGGAACATCCTCTGAACCTTTAAAGAATCCATCTTTAAAGATAAAGATGAAAAAAACTGATGATGAGTTGCTTCCTTGACATTGACACCATTTCACTGTCTCATGAAATCTCTGTTAAATAAACTTTTAGAAAATCTTTCAGTTTGTGGTTGATAAATATCACTATTTATTAGCCAGTTCTCAAGAATCTTCTACATAGCGGAAGACAAGGGACAACATTTTTGAAAGACAAAAATATGGTGGACAGTCAAGCAGACTCGCCGGTCTGTTGGCTCCTTTTCCCATCTGAGGACAGAATTAGGGCTGTGCAACTCGGGGATATCACCTGCATTTAACCTCAAGCCAGGCATCCTAAAACATAGAATTTAAGGGTTCTGTGGCTCATAGAGGGGATTGGTTTCCCCAGGGGGACGTAAAGCTGATTTAAGACATAGGTCTTTTAGTCCAATGACCGTTTTATCAAATTACATCACTAGTAAGCCAACACTCCTGGCATCTCTTCACTGGACAGTGAAGGAGAGACTAAGAGGGCCTTTGAGATTCCTTTTCACTATGTTAATTTACAATTCCTTGAGTCAAAGAAGACCCATGGAAGCTGGGGTTAGAATCTAGGTCAGCATGGCTTGTGTCCAAGGTCCTGGAAGACAGTGAGGGCCAGTCCCTACCAACAGGTCCCCACAGCCAAGGGGAAAATGGCACAATTAAGAGCTGCACTCCATCCACCCTAGAATCATTATTCTACTATCTCATCAAACTCCTGGTGTTCTCCCCACGAAGCCTGGGAAACCATGATGACCAGCACCTTTGGAAGATAGGACAGCAGTAGAGAATAATAGGATAGCTCTATTTTCTCTCTGATGTGGCACTGAGACTGTCTGTCCTAGGCTTGGGTGATCCAGCAAAAAGGATGCTAGAGCCGAGTTCTCTTCATCAGCTTTGATATTGTCCGTGGGAGGATGTTTTTGGATACAGTAAAGGGGAGCACTCACATGTTATGGTCAACTTTTTTACCCAAGACCTTTAATGGGCTGGCTGTCAGGACCCTGAATGAGCAGCTATAGCCAACAGGATGGGAGGCCAAGAGTGTGGAAACCATGGGTCAGGAGGGGCAGGAGAACCCTAGCCCAGACCCACAGCTGGAATCAGTTGGGCTGAAGGGCAGGTGAGCAGCAGGGAAGATAGTTTTGAGGAGGCTATACTGGATGATATCAGCACTTCTTCCAGATCAATTTTACACATAGTCACTGACACTCACTGTGCTAGTCAGCTTACACGTGTGTTTTCATTTAGTTCATTTCGGTGACCCAATAAAGAGCACAACGTCATCACCATTTACAACCGAGGAAGTGCAGCCTGAGAGGTGGAGAGGCTTGCCCATGCACTCTCAGTTTGGGCGTGGCAGAAGTGAGGTTTGAAATAACCTCTGTGTTCCTGTAAAATCCTCACTATTCCACAGTAGACACTTCCACCCTCACCCGAACGCAAAGGGAACAGGGCTGGGCTTGGCTGAAGACAGTGAGCAGGGAGGTGCTGAGCCTCTTTCTGCTGCTGACTTTTGGGCAGACACAGCATTGAACCAGGATGGCATGGAAGCCAATTCCCGGGAGAAGGGGTAGTGTGCCCTGGCTAGCATCTCATGGTTGGCATCAGCTCTACGTGCCCCCTGGAGAATGATTTGAGAATATCCACTGGTCAGTTTATCAAAGGAAATTGACTGTCAGATCACCCTCGGCCCTTAAGCCAGGAGGCATGAACACTGACTCAGCTCCCAGATGTGTCTGGGACACTTGAGATCATGTGGTTCCTTGAATAAAGAAGAGCAATTTTTTGAGCATCTACTTCACTTATTTAACAAATATCTGTTGACTATCCACTAGGTGCTAGGCTCAGTGATCGCACAAGGCTGGCAATGACAGAGATGGGCCAGCTGGACCCCCTGATTTGTTCACCGTGGTTGCTGTCTCTGTCTCCCTTTTAGTGCTCTGGCCCTTCCTGCTGCTCAGCTTTGGGCACTGCTTTCCCCACTCATCATAGCTGGTCTTTGGCCTTTTAGTCTCCGTGGAGCTTTGGCTGGTGGATTAGGGGAGGGAAATAAACAAGCACATAGGAGACAAATCTCATAGCCATGTGGGGATCTCCTTCCTGTTTCTTCCTCTAAGAAATGAGAAATTTAACACAAATGAATTCAAGCACAGCTCATATTTGAAAAAGAAAAAGGGGTTGGTTAGGTTTGGTTTCTTGGTCAGTCTTTCCATCCTGATATTAATCTACTCATCAGCGTTGTTCATCAGGAGAAAACATGCTTTTCCAGAAGTTTTCTAACTGAAAATAAATGCCTCATTAAGTGAAACATATTAACCTGAGAACAGTATTGATGTCAGACCGATTAATGAATGTCATTACAGAGAATGCACAGTAGTCCTCAGAGGGACGAACTGTTATGAATTTTCTGCAAACATGCCCAGCTATTGTGCAAGAGATAGAATCACAGAGGGAGAGGGAGGGAGAGGGAAGGGAAAGGAGCTGGCATGGAGCTGCTGTCGTCCCTGGAGTGATGAATTCCATCATCTTTAAATGATGTGATCGTACATGGCCAAGGGAGGCACCATGAGTGACGCAAATGGTTGTAGAGTCCAAGAGGAGGGCTCTGACTTAGCTTCTAAGGGGTGGCAGTGCATGAAGGTTAGAGTTTGGGCATCAGAACACAGGTTTTACTCTCAGGTCATCACATCACAGGGGATGAGATTCAGTTCCAGCCGTATACACTAAGCTGAACACTGCACTGGACACTTTCACATGCAGTCCTCACAGAATCCCAGGGAGACAGGCCTTTTGGCTCAGGGTTATAGATGGGGAAACTGAGGCTCAGAGGAGATAAATGGTCAGTAGTGTGTGGGTGAGAGAGCGGAGGCTGAGACCCAGGCTGGCTGACCCTGATGGAGGTTTAACCTCTCAGCCCCGCCCTGCCTCTCCCTCCTTGTGGTCTGTCTTCAGAGCCCTCTCCTCCCTCCTCCAGGCTGTGAGACCCCAACCACAGCTGTGCTGGGAAGAGTTCTCTCCATGGCCACACAAGCCCACCGAGGTGTAATGCAAATCACAGGGCTTGGGGGCCAGGGAGACCTTGATTTAAACATGTCCCAGAACACACCTGCCATGAGCCCTGGGCCAAGTTAGTGCTTGAGTCTCAGTGTCTTTACCAACAAAATGGGAATGGGTACTGCTATCCCACAGGCTTGATGTGGCAAGAAAATGAATTAATAAATGTAAAGTTCCTGATTTTAGTAGATGCTCCTACTGTGTGCGGGGCTCCTGGTCATCCAGCCGGATTTGGTCCTGGGGAGAAAGGTTGAACTAAGCCCAGGGGAATGTGAGGAGCAGACTGCTCTCATGCCTAGCAGTTAGAGGCAGCCTCAAGTCCCACAACAGATGGGCATTCCTTGAGAACCCAGCCTGTTCTAGGTACCATATGGAATATGAACATGACCTTGCATGGTTTCCCAAGCCAGGGAATTCACGTATGAGTGAGAAGGATGACCCAAGGGCATTGGAGAGAGTTTAAGGATAGGGGCAGAGAAGACTGGGGAGGATCTGAGACAGAGGCAGAGCCACTGGGACTGGCACAGAGAGAATCCGGGCACGACATGGAGCAGGTGTCTTTTACTAGTATATACAAATGTTGGGTAAGCCAGCCTTCCCCTGGGGACAGAAACAGGAAGACTCTATCTCAAGGTCAAAGATAGCTAGAGGCCTGGTCCAAGATTAAGATAAGCAGAGAAAACATAGAAATTCATGTATTTACAGACTCTGTCTGTCACTTCATTTATTAACAAGGGACTGGACATTCGTGTTCATAATTTTATTTATTTCTAACAATCTGAGTGGTGGTTAGGTGAGGAAATTGGGGCTCAGAGCTGCTGAGTGGCTGCTGCAGGGTCATACAGCTCCTGAGAGCTGAGTCTCACACCCACATCTGCCTGACCACAGGGCCATGGTTTCCCCACTGGCCATGGTGCCTCACACATCAGCAGGCCCAGCTGGGCAGCGTTTGCTTCCCCTGCAGACCGCAGAACCATCCAGAAAATGTTTGCTGCTGGCCCCTCCCCATCCCCCCCTCCCTGGTTAGGCTCTAAGGTGCATCTCATGGGCAGGAGACTTGGACTCCTCCCAGCCTTGTGTGGAGAGGCAGGCCCCACCACCACGTGTCAGCACAAGCTCCAGGGACCCACAGAAGCCCTGTGGTGACTTCTCTGATTCCGAGCCTGTGCTCCCATGGTGCAGAGCGAGCACAGCTGCTCAAGGTGGATGTGAGCTCCCCTCCCTCTGAGCACCTGCTCTCTCCCAAGGTGGGCTCTGAGCACTCTGCCCAAGCACCGTGGCTGCAGCTTAATCACAGGCTGGGGTACTTTATCTGCTGAATGGCGCAACTTCTGGGTGAAATGCTATGTTTAACTCGGCTGTAATTATTTAATTTTCATATTTCCTCCATGCTTTTTTTTGGTGGCAGTTTCTTTGTCAGTATTTTTATTTTTAAAAGATATTTTATTGATTTTTTACAGCGAGGAAGAGAGAGGGATAGAGAGTTAGAAACATTGATGAGAATCACCGACCAGCTGCCTCTTGCACATCTCCTACTTGGGATGTGCCCGCAACCAAGGTACATGCCCTTGACTGGAATTGAACCTGGGACCTTTCAGTTCGCAGGCCAATGCTCTGTCCACTAAGCCAAACCGGCTTCGGTTATCAGTCTTATTCACCATCCATTCTTCTGGACCTGGCACATATAGTAGGCACATTTGAAACGTTTGATGAGTGGTTGAACAAAGGACACCCTGAAGGAGGGAAATGAGTTTACTAACCAGTTGTAGTTTCTTTAGGCAGGGAAAATCTCCTGTGGGATTTCAGGAACAAAGATGGTGGAGACGATAATTGAGGAGAGTCACGGTATTAGATGAAACACTGCAAAACATACTGAGTCCATTAGTTACACAGTGAGAGAGGTGTTGCGTATTAGCTAATACCGCATCACAAACCACCCTCAGGTTTATTAACTTAGAACAATAAGCATTTCTTTAGCTCAGAGTGTGTGAGTAAGGTGGATACTTCTGCTGATCTGGGGTTGATTTGATCTCATGGGGCACTCAGCTCCTGCAGTTAGCTTGTGGCTCCCTGGTTTAGCGTGGCCTCAGCTGGGATGGCTCATTGCTGTTTCATGTGGTTTCATCTGACAATAGGTCAGCCCAGACTTGTCTTTGTGGTGAAGATAAAGTTCAAAAAAAGGAGTGAGAGCCGAAACTGGTCTGGCTCAGTGGATAGAGCATCGGCCTGCGGACTGAAAGGTCCCAGGTTCGATTCCGGTCAAGGGCATGTACCTTGGTTGCAGGCACATCCCCGGTAGGGGGTGTGCAAGAGGCAGCTGGTCGATGTTTCTCTCTCGTCGACGTTTCTAGCTCTCTATCTCTCTCCCTTTCTCTCTGTAAAAAATCAATAAAATATATTTTTTTAAAAATCAATAAAATATATTAAAGAAATAAAAAAATAAAAGGAGTGAGGGCACACAAGGTGTCTTAAGGCATTGACCATATATTCCTTTTTTTTAAAATTGAATTTATTGGGATGACATTGTTTAATAAAATTGTTTAGGTTTTAGGTGCACAATGGTATATATTGACCATATATTCTTATCTTCTGGATTCTTGATGTTCTGGCATTGGGACCTTGGTCCCAGAGAAACGTCTTCTCCTGGGGCCAATTCCTAGTGATCATGACTCCCGTGTAAAAACCAATCAACCCAGAACTCCCTCCACCTCTAACTCTCACATACCAAGTCACTATTCCCCCTGCCCTAAATGATCCCAGAGCCAGTTACCAGATATCTAGGGACCACCCCATAGCCAGAGCCTACTGAAACCATTCAAACTCTCCAATCCTAAGGTTACTCAGCATACCTACCTCATCCTGCCCACCCCTTCCTTTGAGATTGCTAATACAGGTTCTAGCCACGCTATCCCCTCCTCTACCCCTGTCCCCATCCTGGTGCTTCCCCGGGTGTCTCTTGTGTCCAAAGATCTGTGAGTATAAACTTCTTTTTTAATAGCAGTTGTTTCTCTGTCTGTGTGTCTTACCATTCCTGGTTAAAGGATCTGGGGTACATTTTAAATGAGCTGAGAATTGGTACAGCACTCCTACCACCTTCTATGGGCCACAGGAAGTCACGGTCAGTCTAGATTCAAGGGTTGGAGAAGCAAAGTCAATTGCAAAGGGCAGGATACAGAAAGACAAGTACAGTGGCCATTTCTAATCAAATTTCTACCCACGTTTTTAATATTTTATGAATTACCATTTCTATTCTTTATAAAAACTCTTATCAAACTAGGAATAGAAGGGAACAAAGAGCACCTCTAAAAAACACAACAGATAACATCATACTTAATGGTGAAAGATGATATTCCACCCTCAGATCCAGCACGAGAGAAGGATGTCTCTTCGCCTCAACATCTGCCCTCTTCACCGTTGTACTTAAGGGTCTAGCCAGTGCAAAAGGCATAAAAAGAAATTAAATGCATCAATATTGGAAAAATAATTAAAACTTTAGTTGTAGACAACATGATCACCCACATAGAAAACACAGGAGAATCTATAAGTTATTAGAACTAATAAGTGAGTTTAGCAGGGTCGTAGGCTAAAAGATCAATATAGAAGAATCAATTGTATTTATATTTACCAGTAAGAAACAATTAGAGATTAAAAGTACCATCAAACATTTCAAATATTTACAAATATATCTGACAAAAGATGTATAAGACCTATATACTGAACTAAAAAAAAAACAACATTGCTGAGAGAAATTAAAGAAGATCCAAATAAATGGAGAGAGATATGTTGCTCATGAGTCACGGGACCTAATATTGATTGTCAGTTCTCCCCAAATTGATCTCTAGGTCAACTCACCCCCATAAAAAGCCTAACAGGTTTTCTTGGTAGAAATTTACAAACTGGTTTTAAAACCTATGTGGAAATGCAAAAGGCCTAGAATAGTCAAAACAACTGTGAAAAAGATTAATATGCTTGGAGGATTAACACTGCCTAATTTCAAACTTAAAAAGTGAAAGCAATAAAACAGTGTAGTATTGGTAATAGTTAGAAAGATCAATGGAACAGACTAGTGTCCAGAAACAGGCCCATAGATATGTAGCCAACTGATTTTTTATCAAAGTGCAGAGAAAATTTAGTAGAGAAATAGTTTTCAACAAATGGTGCTGGCACAATTGGGTATCTACGTGCAAAACGTGAGCTTCTGTTCATACCATACACCACATAAAAACTGAACTCAAAATGGATTATACATCTAAATATAAATCCTAAAATTATATAACTTGTAGAATAAAATGGAGGAGAAAATCTTTGTGACCTTGGGTTAGGCAAAGCTTGCTTAGATATGACATCAAAACCGAGATCCACAAATGAAAACATTGATCAATTGGAGTTAATAAGAATTAAAAACTTGTGCTCTTCGAAAGATATTAAAATAATTAAAATACAAGCCATAGACTGGGAGGAAATATTTGCAAACATCCATCTGATGCAAGATTAATATCTAGAGTATGTAAATAATTCTCAAGACAAATAAGCAATAAAAAATAGACAAAGGATTTGAACACTTCATCAAGGGATGACACATACACAAGCACATGAACAGATGCTGAACATATTAGCGATTAGGAAAACAGTTCATAACCACCATGAAACACCTCTGCATTCTATGGGCAGTAGAATGGCTACAATGAGAAAGATTGCTCGGATCATGTTGAGGATGTGGAGGCACTGGAACTCACACAGGGCTGGTGGGAAACTAAAATGGTGCAACCAATTTAGAAGAGTTGACAGTTTCTTACAAAGTTAAACACTTATCATATGACCTAGCCCTTCCACTCCTAATTATTTATCCAACAGGAGCTTGAATGTTCCTAGGACTTTATTATAGCATCAAACTAGAAACAGCCCAAATGTCCATCAGCAGCTAATGGACGAACACATTTGACATGTTCACGCAATGAAATTCTACTCAGCAATAAAAAAATAACTTTTATTTTTATTTGTTAATCCTCACCCGAGGATATTTTTCCATTGATTTTTATGGAGAGTGGGAGAGAGGGGGAAAGACAGAGTGAAACATTGTTGTGAGAGAAATACATCAATTGGTTGCCTCCTGCACAAGCCCTGACCAGGGCCATGACCGAGGTACATGCCCTTGAGTGGAATCGAACTCTGGACCCTTAGGTGTGCAGGCCAATGCTCTATCCACTGAGCAAAACTGGCTAGGGCAATGACATAACTATTGACACATGCAACAACGGATGAATCTCAGAATAATTACACTGACACTAGATACAAAGGACCATATTGCTGTATGATTATATAAAATTCTCGAAGATGGAAACTAAGAAATAGTGACAGGAAGCAAGTTCACACTGTACAAGATGGAGATGGGGAGGCAGGGTAGGGCAGGGGCTGGGATTATAAAGGAGCATGTGAGGCTTCTGAGGGGGATGAATACACTCATGATCTTGATTGCAGCGATAGTTTCAAGGATGTATGTATACTTACGTCAAAACATATCCAAATGCACATTTAAATACATGCAGTTTATTTTATGTCAATTATACCTCCATAAAGTGGCTTTAAAAATTCTTGTTATTGAGATCCCCAGCTGCAGTGCAGGGGGGCGTTTCCGATGGGAGTCAGGCGAACAGGGGGGTGAATAAGGGAGAATTCACCCAGTCGGCCGTGACCAGCCCTGTGTCTCTGCAGTGTGTCCTCATTCAGGAAAAGTGGGCAGAAAAGATCAGAAACATGGTCCAGGGCTGCTGCCCCCTCCCCTGGATCACTGCAGAAACGAAGCTCCATCAGAGGGGCTGCTGTGGTGAGGAATGCTGACAGCATGGGGCTGTAGGGGCTGGGGATGGGACATCTCTGGGGGAAGAGAGTATTATCTCCAAGTACAGAACGGTCTGCCACGTGCAAGAGAAAGTGGGTACCCTCTGAGTGGCCAGAAGGAAGGACTTTGCAACAGTCAAAGCTTCCCAGAGATAGACTGGGCTACTGTAAGAGATGGTGAGCTCCTCATCCTTGGGGATGTGCAACCAGACGATGGAGGGAGGCATAATGGTGAAGTGCTCAGGCATTGGCATCAGACAGACCTGGACTTGCATTGCAACGTGGGTGTTTCAGGACAAAGGACTTCCCCTCTCGGAGCCTCAATTTCCTGATCTGTAAAGTGGGACCATAATACCAGCTAGGGGCCAATGGACTTTTATGACTCTTTACTGAAGTAACACGTAAAGCGCCAACGTAGGGTCAGGCACATATCAGATCCCGGTGGCTGGGAGCTGATGTCATTGTGCTGAGGCTCTGTCACCGGGTGAGGTGCTGGCTGTCAGCCTTCATCACTCTGAGCTTTGGGAACCAACCCCATCTTTTATCTCTGGGGATTAGTGATCTGGCCTTCCTCCTCCTGGTCCCTCTTGAAAGATGAAACAGAGTGGGCAGGAGACTGGGATGCCAGGACTCAGGCTTTATTGAAGAGAAGAGGGCTGGGATTCATGCACTTTTAAGGAGAGGATAGGGAATGGGACTTAGGGCACTCAGCACACGCTGATTGGTGGTTTCATGTAAGGTCTATGGTTAGGGACCTAGGGACTTAGGAATCAGGGGCTTAGGGCATTTGGCAGGTGCTGATTGGTGGTTCAGTGCTCAGGAATGTCTGGCTGCAGGTAGAGTTTATGTCCATCAACTGGAGGAAAGGAGGATCTATCACCTCTCTCTCTAGAAACGGTCTCTGCTGCTCAATCTCCTCCCCTCCCCACCCCCCTTAACCCCAACATGGCCTTCCTTTTCCCAGTAAACTGTGGCATGGAGGTGACGTCAGGCCTCCTTGCTCCCGCTGCGTGTGTGTGTGTGTGTGTGTGTGTGTGTGTGTGTGTGTGTGACTGAGTCACACTAGGAGGGACTCCTGGAGCCACAGATTCACAGACCAATTGAAAGTCATTGGGAAGCAAGACCCCTCTCCAGAGAGTGAGCTGGGAGTGCCTCCTCTGTCTACCACACTGGGCTGGCTGGCTGCTGTCTTAATCCTCCTCCTTGGTCTCCAAAACAAACCTTAATTTCAGGCAGAGGAAAAAGAAAAGGTTCATAAAGCCTGGTTCCAGGGCTCCCGGCAGAGTTATCATTTCTTGGTCTTAGTCAAAGGCCCCTCCATGAGCGATTGGCCACTTAGCACTTGTTAATGGATCTAACTTCCACAGGCTTTAAGTGTTTCCTTGAAATTGATCTTCCAGTGAAAAGTAGGCGTTGGAGACATGAAATAACCATCAGAGAGCCTTAAATGAATTACCCCTTTTCAAGAGGAGAAAAACAATGCTGGAAACTTGCGCTACCAGAGAAATGAGGGCTGTCTGGGCCGGAGCCGGGAGGGCGGCCAGGAGAAGGCCCCAGGCCTGCGTGCCTCCTGCTGCTGAACTTGTCTTGTCACAGCGCCTGCATTTGCATTCAACAGGGGATGCCATGTCTTGGATTATTTTCTCTGCTCTGTGATGGACATTTCCTGCTCCCACCCCCACCCCAGCTCTGCCCCCACCAGGAGGGAGGGTGTCTGAGTTACTCTGCTTGTCTCTGGGGCGTGGATGATGGCTGGGCCTGGAGAGGGGAGGCAGAGGGGGTCCAGCTCTCTCCTCGACCCTCTTCCCTCCCCCCATCCTCTGCCTTCTCCTGGGCCACATGGGTTGAAGAATGAGCCCTGAAGACCCTGGGCAAAGGGAATTCAGGGGTCTCCATACTCAGATGGGAGAGCTGAGATTAGCTCCCTCCTCCCCCACACAAGGGCCTGAGGAGGGGATCCATTTACTTAGATGCTTGGTTAGCGAACATTAGCTGAGGGCCAGCCTGCGCCGGCTCTGCGTCAGGTTGGAGACTCTGGCAGGGCGAGTCCTGGTCCCTGCCTTCCCTCTGTGCACAACGAGGCCACGTCAGCCTCTAAGCAGCATATCCATCATCTTTGTCCCATCACCTTGTATCTGTTCCCTTAGTGCGTGTCACCACTTGACTGGATGTGGCTTTGTGTGTTACTTTCTGTCTCTCATGTGGAATGTCCGCTCCCCGAGGAGGACTTTTCTTGTCCCCTCAGAGCTGGGTCCTGTGCCTGGAACAGCTCCTGGCCTGTAGGGGATGCTATGTTTTGTGAGTGAATGTTGTTGGACGTGTTCTAATGGAAGGAACAGGAAACAGAGTTGCAGGTGTCCTCAGCAGGCAGCCTTCCTTGGGGTGTGAGGGCCAGTGCTCAGGGGACATGGGTGGGGCACCCACAAGGTCTCCTACAATCACTGAGAACATCTGTGCATGGAGCATTGGGGCTCAGACCAGCAAACGCCACTCTCCCATGACAACCAGCCCCCACCAGACACAAATGCGTCCTCATCTTGCAGCTGGGACACGCGGATCTGCCGGACCACCACTTCCAGCCCAGTTCCAGCCCAGAGAGAGGGCTCGGCTGGGGCTCTGTGCTGTCTCAGCATCACTCTCTGCCTCGAGTGGGCTTTCTGAGCACCTGCCAGGTGCAGGATCAAGTGGGCAGGTGATGCTTGGAACCCGGGAAGAGGCAGGGGTGGAGCGAGGATGTGTGGTGGGAAGGGTCAGGGTATCAGCTGAGACCGGAGAGGCCAGCATGAAGAAACAAGTGTCTCAGCTCTTAGAGCCTCCGTGCTCTATAGGCACAGCTCTGTGGGCAGTGAGATGAGACGGGCAGGCACACAGACAAGACCGGTGCTCTGATGGGCATTTGATCAGTGGGGGTACTGGGAGGCAAAAGTGCAGGCGGCAGCCTGGGCCAGGTGGGCAGAAAGAGTGGGAGAACCACAAGGCATTCTAGGGCAGAAGGCAGGGGCCCTGAGAGAAAAGTGGGGGCAACAATTGTACAGTGAGGAGCCTGTCCCCCAACTGCTGCTGGAGGAGTTGGATGGTTCCAGCTGGTGCCCAGGGCTCCCTCTGACAGGCACATGCCCAGCCTGGCCTGCACAGTAAGTTCTGGGACGGGGGCTGCTCAAATACTCCCTGCACTGGTCTGGGCCTGGACCAGAGAGAGGAGGAGATGGAGTCCTGTTTATGAAGCGTCTGCTAGGAGCCCTTGAGTTGAGTCCATGATCCACTTAATCTTCCAAATTATCCTCAGGGAGAATAGGTCCGGTGGTGCCCATCTTTAGAGGGGAAAGTGGAGGCTCAGGGAGGTGCCCCAACAAATGAGTATGGAGGAGGGGGTTCTTAGGAGGGGAGGCCGAGACCCTAGGGCTCCTGGGACTTGGATGTGCCTGCCCTGGGGCTATGGGGGTGCAGTTCTAGTCCAGGAGGCCTGTACTCCCAACAGCTCCTGGGTGCTGCTGCTGTCCACGGGGCCCGGCTGAGCAGTCAGGGCTGCTGGAGGCCGCCTTGCTCATGCCTGGAGGTGATAGTGTGCGGAGGGCCCCTATGTGCGGGGTGCTGGGACATGTGGTGAGCAGATGGGGTCGCCTCTGCCCTGTGGAGCCCACAAGCTGGCTGAGAACACAGGCAGGGACAAGCCAATGGGTGTGTGCTTCATTTATTTTATTTTATTTTTTATTTTTTGCCTTTGATAGAGGGGAGACTGAAGCCTACAGAGGGAGAAGGAGGTCATTTCCCCATTTTGCAGGCGAGGAAGCTGGGAGTCAAGAGAGGTTAGTGTCTCACCTGAATGACACCGACAGTAAGTGGCAGGACAGGATGCAGACCTCTCAGCCCATCCCAGCCTGTGCACTCACCCCATTGTCCACGCAGGGGGAGCCTCAGCGCCTGAACTCCTCTTCCCAGGGAAGTGCAGTGCAGGGCTATCTAGAGGGCGCAGAGGAAGGTCACATGCAAAGTCTGGGCAAAAGGCAGTGGGAACACTGGCCTGCAGGCCTCAGAAGGCCCAGTTATCCGATGGTGAAGAGAAGGGGCTGGAGTCCCAGCCTCAGGAGCTAAAAAGATAAGCTGCCAATGTAAGGGCATAAAGGGGAGGAGTCGGCACCTGCATTGCTCAGGTGCCTTCATCCTCCCTCCCCGCTGAGTTGTCTTGGCGGTCAAAGCCAAGGTTGCTTCCTCAGTCCTCTTCCCATAGCAGCTCTGCTGACGTTGTCAGTGGGTCTCTCCCTTCTCTGCTCTCAGTCGACGACTGAGGCTGCGCCATAGCTCAGTGGTGGGCAACGTGCCCAAGGCTTAAACTAATCTGTAAAATGGATTTTTCCAAATACTTAGCTCAGAGAGGGCAGAGGACCCGTTGGCATTTGTGAGCCACAATAGGGCTTTTATTGAGGCGTCTGAGAACAACTCTTGCCCTTTGCCACTGAATTTGAACCTGAAAGCTCATAGTCTAAGCTGTTGCCACCTTCGCAGGTGTAGCCCGAGAAAGAAGACAAATTGTGAAGGAGAAATGGAGAGAAGCCAGGTCTTTGGTGAATTGCTGGAGGCCCCTTCCAGCTGTGTCTGAAACCAAGCCTAGCATTGACCATTTCCATGGCATGACCAGTGGATTTCCCTTCTGCTTAAGCTAGTTTGGGTTGAATTTTCTGACACGGACAACAGAGGAGAACCCTGACTGGTTCACAGACCCACACAAAGGGGCCCCCATAGGAAGATGGCTTAGTGGAAGGGCAAGGACCCCCCTCAGACCTTAACGGTGGAAAGTACAGCTGGGGTCCTAGGGCCTGGAGGTCCCTGGACAGGGATGCTCCCTGTCTCCCTCTGTCTGGATCAGCAGGATGACTCATCTCCTGTTCCCTCTGCTCGTCTTCTTCCTTCTCTCCTTGCTTCCCACTCACCATGGCCATGCCAAAATGATGGCCTCTGCCCCTGAGCTACATGCTCTTCCTGCTGGCTGCCACAGCTTAACACTCTGTCCCCATGTTCCAAACTGGGATGCCTGGGGGAGAAGGTCTGATCATTTGTCCGGGTCTCCACCACTATACTGTTAATAAACTGAGGTTGTTGTTGTTGGTGGTGGGAGGAATGACATCAGAGTCGAGCAGGAAGGGATGAATCAGGAGGAAAATAATCAACATTTCTAAATCATGGAAGTTATAGTCTTTATTTTTTCAGATGAGGAAACTTGAACTCAAAGAGGTACAGTGAGTTACTAAAGGTCACACAGCTTGCAAGCTGCAGAATCATGATTTATGGGTTCAGCTGGACTCCAAGCTGGGTTCTATCCTAAATCCCTCCTGCTTTCTGCCTCTTCCTCCATCTGCTCCTCTCACCTGCCACTTTCTGCTGGGCCAAGCAGAGAGGAAGGAAATGGGGAGAGAATGACTTCCCTGAGAGGAGAGATAATGGGGCGGCTCCCGGGGCCAGCAAGAGGGAAGACCGTCATTGTGCCCTCACTCTCTGGGCGTTTGCAGACCCCACAGAGCCCTGTACCTGATGCTCAGGTTGCCCCAGTTCTCCTTCCAGAGTGGGCCCGAGGAAGCCAGCGCACTTGAATTTCATCCTCAATTATTCACATGAGTAAGAATTTAATTAAAATTTCATGGCAGTCATTGTATTTTTTATTTATTTATGTTTTACTTTTCAATTACAGTTGGCATCATTCTGTATTAGTTTCAGACGTGCAGCATCATGGTTAGATCATCATGTACTTTATGGAGTGGCCCCCCTGATACTGCAAGTACCACCTGGTCCCATGCACATTTATTAAGATATTATTGAGTATATTCCCAAGGCTGTAATTTAACTCTCTGTGACTATCCTATAACTACCAATTTGCACTGCTTAATCCCTTCATCTTTTTCATCCAGACCCCTCCCTCTTCCCTTCTGCCAACCCTTAGTCTTCTCTCTGAATCTATACCTCTGTTTCTATGTTGCTTGTTTGTTTTTCTTTAGGTTCCATATATAAATGAAATCATATAGTATTTGTCTTTCTCTGACTTATTTCACTTAGCATAATACCCTCTAGGTCCATCCATGCTGTCATAAAAGATAAGATTTCATTTCTTTTCTATGGCTGAGTACTATTCCATAGTCTATATATACCACAGCTTTTTTATTCATTCATCTATTGATGGGTACTTGAGTTGCTTCCATATCTTAGCTATTATTAATACTGCTGCAATGAACATGGGGGTGCATATATTCTGTCAAATTAGTGTTTTGGGTTCCTATGGATATATTTCCAGAAATGGAGTTGCTGAGCCATACACAATTCTAATTTTAATTTTTTGGGAAATTGCCACACTGTGTTCCATAGTGGTCGCACCAATCTGCATTCCCACCCACAGTGCAGGAAGGTTTCCCTTTTCTTCACATCCTGACCAACACTTGTTGTTTGTTGACTTATTGATGATAGGCATTCTGACAGGTGTGCGAGGATAACTCATTGTGGTTTTGATTTGCATTTCTCTGATGATTAGTAATGTTGAACAAGTTTTCATATGTTTATTGGCCATCTGTACGCCCTCTTTGGAGAAGTGTCAATTCGAGTCTTCTGCCCAATTTTTAATGGGGTCGTTTGTTTTTCTGGTGTTGAGTTGCCTGAGTTCTTTATACATTTTGGGTACTAACCCCTTACAAGATTTATCATTGGCGAATATCTTCTCCCACTCAGTAGGCTGTCTTTTTGTTTTGCTGATGGTTTCCTTTGCAGTGCAAACTCTTTTTAGTTTGATATGGTCCCGTTTGTTTATTATTTTCTTTTGTTTCCCTTGTCCCGGAAGATTGGCAGTCATTGCATTTCACTCAAACCGCTGATGGCCTTGCATTTTTGCCCGAGTCCAGCAGTCCCACCGTGGAGCAAAGCCTGTCAGCCTCCACATCAGTTTTGATAACAAGCTCTCCTGTGGTCGCCACAAAGTCCAAATCAGGACAGGCCTCCTGCAGACACAGCACAGCAGTGACTGTGGGCTAAACAAGGCCCTCTCAGGATCCGGGCTGGTGTCTGCCAGCCACGCGCCCTCAGCCTCCGGTTCCAGGAGACCATCTCTGACGTTTGCTTCAGGTAAACAGTGGCCAGGAAGGATTTAGAAAGGGGGTTGAGTGCAGGCTGTACTTGGAGCTTCTTGAAAACCACATCCCCGCAGACAGGGCTGTGGGAGGCAGGGCTCTGTGTGTATCCCCTTCCGGGTTCCTATGGTCGGGTGGGTGACCTTGGGCAGTGACTTCACCTCTCGAACCCTCATTTCCCCACATGGAGTTAGAGCTGATGAACCCTCTGTCACAGGTGGTTGTGAGGGTCACGGGGTGGGGCTATGGGAAGCTGTCATCATGGAGCCTGCAATGCAGTAGGTGCTCAGATAAGCGGGCCATGACTTGAGTTGGATGCACAGACCACTTTTTATCTGGGTGGTGGTGGTGGTGGTGGGGAGCCCTGGCTTTCAGCCCTCACCTGTCCCATCGCTGGTCTCTGAGGATGTTCTGGTGCCCCTTGGCAGTGGGAAGGTGGGTCCGCATTGGGGCGGGCCAGATGTGGATACTCAGGGATGCGAGCAATAGATTTTTCTGCCCAAACAGACAAGAAGGCTTTGGGGGAAACCCCGCCACAGTTGACAGGAAACAAGACTCAGCGTTTAGAGAGACTGGGGCAGGTGAGAGATGGCCAGAAAGCTCAGTCCAGGCCTTCCCGCAACAAAGCAGAACACAGGTGTATCCTGCAGGCAGGGCTCCACCCACTGTGGGGCCTGGGAGTAGGAGATGAGGGAGAACCTGACTCAGGGTGAAGAAGGGTATCCTTAAGATCTGATTAAGGGACCAGTGCCTGATCTCAGAGGTCAGCTCAGGATGGAATCAGGTTGCCACAGACACTGCAGTGCCATCCTAGCCCTTCTGCATCCACCTTTCCTGAACTGAGATCCTCTGAGATATGACTGTGGCATTTAGTGTGGTGCAGACTCTGGGAGAAAGCAAGGATCCTACAGGAGGCACTGCTGAGGACTGACTGTCATAGAGAACCAGAAAGAAGATAGTTGTGTGAGTGGGAGGGTGGAGGGTTCTAAGTTCTGGGCCCAATTCAGTCTCCAGGCCACTGTGTGGCTGGGGGAAGTCACTTGCCTCTCCAATCTTAGTCTGCACATCTGCAGAACAAGGTCATTTCTAAGACTCCATTCCCGAACCTTGACTCTGCAGTGGTTCTCAACTTTCCTAATGCCGTGACCCTTTTATACAGTTCCTCATGTTGTGGTGGCCCCCAACCATAAAATTATTTTCGTTACTACTTCATAACTGTAATTTTCCTACAGTTATGAATCATAATGTAAGTATCTGTGTTTTCCGATGGTCTTAGGCGACCCTACTAGCGGTTCTCAAACTGTGGGACGAGACCTTCATATTGAGAACCGCTGCTATAGAGGGTTCTGTGTAATTACCCTTCCCACTCCCTCCCCCCACCTTAAATCTGACCAGTGGCTTCCCAGCTCAACCACCTTTTGCCAGAAGGAGGTGAGTCAGCGCCAGGAACCCACAGTGTTGAGTCAGCAGTGCTCACAGCCACTGCGTGATGCTGGGTCTGGCAGTAACAGGGCTGCTCGGTCCATTTGAGTCTGGGGATATGTGCTTCGCCCGTGGAGAGGCCATTACAGGGTGGTTTGCGCAGCTTTCTCTGTGGGAGAGAAGACGGTGGAGAGAAGGGGCAGCAGGAGCTGAACCTGGCTCACCCCCCAAGGAAGAAGCTGACACAGCCAAGTTTTGTGCTGCCCTCAGCTTGGAGACTTCGATGCTAGAGGGAAGGCAGCCAGGAGGCTCCTTCATTTCCTGTGACAGGAGCCTCGGTGTAACCTGGCTTGAGCTCAGGAGGAAGGCATTGGTTTTGTGCCATTGAAAAGCTCAGGGAGAGTCTTAAATTAGACCTCGTTGCAGGGACTTGAATGACACCACCAGGACCTTCTCCATCATTTAGCACTTCTTCCCCATGCAAGGTCATGCTCAGGTACTCCTTCTTGGGGGCCAGGTAGTCCGGAGTCCAGCAGAGAAGAGAAAACTTCCCCAATAGCTGATCAGAAGCCCTGGGCTGACTCCCATTGGCTCCGATCCTGAAGCAGTCTGGAAGGCCAGTGAGAGGGAATGTGGTGATTGGCTTAATCCAAACAGGGACCATCCTAGACTCTCAGGGTGAGGTTGACCCAGCTGAAAAACTAACCTGAAATATGCTGAGAGTAGAGGAGGAGAAAATTTTGGGCACAAGTTTTGTAGTAAAGGGTGCCAGAGTACTGGGTGGCAGTAACCCACAGATATCCTCTAATGGGTTTGGTGTGGAGGACAAGAAAAGCAAAGTATGAAATGAAATCAAGAGGAATGGATGGAGAAAAGCCCAATATCCACAGAGTGTGGCTGATCTAATTTCATCTTCCCAATACTCTAACGAGAGGGCAATTACTATGACCGTACATCTAGAATCCTATATAAAAGTGTTGGAAGGATCTTCAAAAGCACCTGGTCCATTTATAGTTAAGTTAACAGAGACTCAGAGAGGTTAAGTGACTGTCTCAAGGTTACACAGCTTATCAGTAGAAGACCTAGGTCTCCCCAGGAGAGCTTGTCCTAGTGGGTGTCCATTTGCTCAGAGCTGTTGATTAATTACTGTGAACTCTGCAAGGTATGCCACACTGTCACTTAAATCAGGCAGGGCACCCTGCATAGGCCAGAGCCCACCCTGCACTGGGTGAGTGGAAAATGGTCTGGTATCACCTCTCTGAGTGGAAAGGTGTCTTAGCAGATGTCCTGCTGGGTCCTGTGGAGACCTCTCAGGTCTTTGCTCTTCACACTCCTGATTGGTCCTGAGCTCCTCATCCCCCTGTCACCTGACCTTGCCTTCCTGTGAAAGTAGAAAAATTAACTCCAAGGGTATGAGAGAGGGCGAGGGTCTTCATGGTCTAGTCTGAATCTCCCATCTTATAGGAGAGGAAACAAACCAGAGGAGGGGTATTCCATGGCAGACAGTGACCTGGTGGGAAGGCTCCTAGCTCTCAATCCAATGCTCTCCACCACCCACTGGCCTTGCTGGCTGCACGCCCCCTGAGTTGCCATCCTTGTGGCCCCTGGCGGGGGCCGTCACCCATCCGGAAGCTTAAATACTAGTACACACTGACAGCCTCTCTCCCTTGAACAGTATCACCCTTTTCAAAGCGCATCCATTCTCCTATTTAAGCACGAGACAACGGAGGACCACTGAGCAGTGGGGGGTTGTCCAAGGTCAGCTATTGACCGGTTAGAGACCAGGACCAGCCCCAGCCTCCCTGTGTCCCAGGACAGAAGGCTTCAAAGAGTTGTCATTTTATCCTCCTTTGATCTGGTGTCCCTGGGACTGCTGCCCTGGTTATCAATGCGGGAATGGGTCTCAGAGAGGAACCCTTTGTGATTCCTCACACACTGGCCGGTGGTGAAGAGGCAGAAGGCCAGGTTTCCTGGAGTCCAGTCTGGTGCTGGGTCACCTCCACATTGCCGCTCACACAGTTAGGAATGGCACTTCACTGAGGCTAGGGAACTGGACCAACAGAGGCACAGACAACCAGGGGTTTATTTTTCTCACCTAATGAATCAGTGGCTGGTGAAGACCCAGCAGCTCCAAGATGCCATGGGGCCCAGCCTCCTCTTCTATTACCCCTTCGTGTCCTCAGTATGTCCAGCTGCCCTGAGGCCACAGTTCAGTGGCTGTACTTAGGCCTTCGGTCCCACTTGGGACAGGTAGTGAGCAGGCAGTCCATGTTGGTCCAGCTGCTGCTGCCCTTCAGGGAGTTTCCCAGAATGCCTCATAGTATCCTCTGTTCCCATCTCGTTGATGGAAACTGTGTCACATGACCATCTGCAGAGGAATGAGATGTAATTGTTTTCTTAATCCTCACCCCAGGATATATTTTCCATCGATTTTTAGAGAGTGGAAGGAAATGGGAGAGACAGAGAGACACATCGATGTGAGAGAGACACATAAATTGGTTGCCTCCAGCACGCCCCGGTCCAGGCCCAGGTGCCTGCAACCAAGGTATGTGCCCTTGACTGGAATTGAACCTGCGATCCTTCAGGCCACCAACTGATGCTCTATCCACTGAGCCAAATCAGCTAGGGCGATATGTTTTAAGTAGGTGAAATCCTTGCCCCTGACAATATAAGGCATGTGTTTGTATGAAGGAGGAGGCAGGTCACTATCAGTGTCACACAATAATAGCTCCAAAATGTCATGGGACAGTCTCTGCCCCAACACTTACAATCTCATGTTCACATTCGTTCCCTCCTCAGAGTGGCACATGTGATTGGCAGTGAGGGGCTCAGCTGCTTACATAGGCCCCATAGGACTTGTTTGCTGAGTCCAGCCAGAGCCCTGGGCCCCTGACCCTGAGCACCCCATAAAGCCCCAGATCTGTACTTGTGTCCCTTTTGGTCTGCTCTTTCTTCTCTGTCCCAATTCTCTGCCTCTCCAGCTCCCCAGCCCAGTCCAGGGAAGCACATCCTGCAGCCTGGAGAGGAGGGCACAAGGGTTGATCAGTTATGGTTCTGGCACCACATTCGGGCCGAATCACGTTTAAGTAATGCTTTGAAGTCTGAACTCAAACCAAGCCCTGGTGTTGCCCTCACATCCTGCTGGTGGGCTGTTCACCTGGGTAACATTAGCAGAGGACAGGCGGGCAGTGTCTATCAAAATTCACAAGACACAGGCCTTTGTCAGAGCAATTTAACTTCTGAGACTCAATCATGCTGAAATACTCCTGAGTACAAAGCTAGGTAAGGATCTTCACTACAATGTTATTTGTAATCGCAAAATTGGAGAAATTTAAATGTCCATCAGTAGGAGATTGGTTATCTGAATTATGGCACATCCATACCATTGAATACTAAGCAGCCATTAAGATGATTGAATTTGGCCTCTATGCTCTGACTTGGGAGAATGTCCATGATATGCTTTTGAATACAGAAAGTAGGTTGCCGCAAAATATGAACAGCATGATAAAAGAGTCTAATCATCTTGGTTTGGAAGATAAAATATCTGGAAGGATGTGTCCCTCTCTTGGGAGACAATCAGGAAAATTCTTCATGCCTTGAGACCGTCCCCCCCGACTTCATGAACTCCATCTCTTTTCCAAGGCCCCAGATCCCTTCCCCTCTCACCTCCATCATCAATGTTCTCATTTCTCCTGGATAATTCCAATCAGTGTGCAAACACACCATTAATGCCTTAATCCCCCAAACAAAAACAAGTCAATATCTAACCTCTCCTGCTACCTTTGCTTCATTTCACAGGAAAACAAAAGTGCTGCCATTCTTGCTATCTCCAATTTCCCATTTTCTTTCCCCACGTTTCTTTCATGCTTCAGTGCAACCCTTAAAAACATGCTCAATTTCTGTTTCAAATTCTGTCCGATTCAACCAGCATTTTCCCAAGTTCCTACGAAGAGACAGGTGCTGTGCTTGGCACTGTGGGAAACAAGGATGTGTGAGATCTGTGTTCCAAGGGGAACTGGCATTGTTGGATCTCTCCCTGAGGAGGCTTTTAAGAACTTACCTGGGGAGCTGACGCCACAGGACATTCATGAAGACCCTTGACATCAGAAGCACTGTGATCAGGCAGCCCAGAATGAAGAGGTGCTCCTGGTCTGGGATTCTCTCTTTGACCAAACTTTAGCCAAGCTCCTCCGAACCCTCTTCTCAGCGAAGCCCAACCTTGACCTATAAAAACTTGAACAGACACTAATGTGGTTTCTAACAGCTTGAGGCCACATGCCTAGGGTGGCCCTCCTCCTCCTCCTCCTCCTCCTCTTTCTTCTTCTTGTTCTTCTTGTTTTTCTTGTTGTTGTTGTTGTTGTTGTTGTTGTTGTTGTTGTTCTTCTTCTTCTTCTTCTTCTTCTTCTTCTTCTTCTTCCTCTTCCTCTTCCTCTTCCCCTTCCCCTCCCCCTCCCCCTCCCTCCCTCCTCCTCCTCCTCCTCCTCCTCCTCCTCCTCCTCCTCCTCCTCCTTCTTCTTCTTCTTCTTCTTCTTCTTCTTCTTCTTCTTCTTCTTCTTCTTGTTCTTCCTTATCCAAATATATATATTTACTGATTGAGAGAGAGGAAAAGAGAGAGAGGGAGAGAGAGAGAGAGAGAGAGAGAGAGAGAGAGAGAGAGAGAGAGACCAATGTGAGAGATAAACATTGATCCTTTGCCTCCCACACATCCCCTGACTGGGGCTGGGGACCAAATCTGGAACCTAGGTATGTGCCCCAACAGGAATCTAACCCGGGACCTTTTGGTGTATGGGACGACACTCTGACCAACTGAGCCACACCAGCCTGGTCAGCCCTCGCCCCTTGTGAAGAGCCTGACTGGGAAAACTCCGGGCTGCCAAAAGAAGTCACTGCTTTTCCAGCCACACCTGAAGATAAGGCTGCCGTCTCCCAGCCTTGGTGGTTGGTAGAGCCTAACTTCCATGCGTGCCCCTAGCAAACCCAGATGGCTTTCCCATGGACTAACCTGTCTCCCTCGTGGTAATTTTTCACCTCCCCGCCTTTGCTCAAGCCCCCTGCCATTGCCCTGCCCAGTTGTCCAGGTCCACATTGTTCTGTGCTGTAGCCTCATTCCTAGCACAGAGCTGACAGAGAGCAGCCACACAATCATCACTCGCTGAATGAATGCATCACTTTTCTCCTCTTACAAGCATAGGAGGTACATCGGGCCCTCATTTTATCACAGAAGAAACGGAGGCTCAGAGCGGTGAAGCTTCTTGCCCACAGCCCCATAGTGGGTCAAGAGCAGAGCTGGGACTTGACCTCACACATGGAAAGAAGTCCCGTAGGCCTCCTTCATGGGAAAGCACGGAGAAGGGAGCCCAGGCACAGGCCCCTCCAGACTCACCTCTCACCTCTGCTCTGCTCGTCTCTCTCACTCCACTCTCCAGCCTTTCAAACCAGGTGCTCTTACCCGAGCAGGACAAATGCTTCCAAGCCTCTAGACTCTGCATGCTCTGTTCCCCCTGTCTGCAGCGCCCTTCCCACCTCCACATCCCCACAAACTCCCCCTCTCCCTTCTCAGCTCAGTGCCATCTCTTCTGTGAAGCCCAGGCTGGTGTGGACAAGCCCTGTTCAGAGCTCCCCTCGCCCCCACACGTGTCCCCACACCTGGAACCCCTCACTACGTCAGAACTGCCTGTGCCTGTGTGTTCCTCACCCGCGTGGCTCCTGGAGGGCCCGGCTCTAGCTTCTAAAGTGGTAAACGAACGAATGTGTCAGTGAATGAGTGAGTGAGTGTAGGCCTTGGGCCATGGAGAAGCAAAGGGGCCACCGAGGCCACCTCCTGTTGTCCTGAAGTATTAATGCCAAAGTCACCAGCCCTCACCA
Organism: Pipistrellus hanaki; assembly: GCF_964339955.1. NCBI lineage: Eukaryota > Metazoa > Chordata > Mammalia > Chiroptera > Vespertilionidae > Pipistrellus > Pipistrellus hanaki. The sequence continues at coordinate 182,953,239 of NC_140504.1, read as the reverse complement.
ACCCTGAGGTGATGCAAAAGTGGACTTGGGACAGGAAATGTCATGAAAAGACCTTGCAGTTCTGATTTTAGAGATGAATCAGAGAGGTCATCCTTCTTGTTTAAAGTCACACAGCCAACACCCTGCCAACACCCTTGATTTCCAGCAACAATCATCATTGGCCACCGTAACTGGAGTGTCCCAGCAGCTACGGGCATCGCACCCTCAGCACGTGCCCCACCCTAGGCTCTGGGCAGAGTGGGCATCACCTAGTAGTTCACCTCCCACTGCAAACCGATGAGGCGTGCACTCCTACCTTCACTTTATTTCCGTTTTGCTGTGCTTAGTTTTCTTCCTGCAAAAGAAACGTAAGCTCATTTAGAAAGATTCCAAGCAATATCAAGAACTGGCATCCTCATCCTCCATGCTCTGATTCCCATTTTACAGATGAGGAGACGAAGGCTTGTGGTACTATCTACACAACACAGCTTCACTCCCTGGGATTATGCAGCGGGGCTCTCGGCTTGCCTGCTGTGACCCCAGTAGCTCAGTGACTCACAGGGGATGCTGAGGCCTTGGGAGGTCTCGGGCCGTTGGAAACAATTGACTCAGGTGTAGAGCTTTCTCTCCGGGGCAGGTTGGCACCAGCAAATCAATATTTAATTGTGCCATGCACTGTGGTGCCTGCCTCCCCACTCAGGTAGGACAGAGACGAGCACTAATCTTGACAAAATCTAAATAGCATTGTCTCGAGGGAACTGGAGGGGAGACTTTGTTCAGGGGCTCCCGAGGAGTCCGTAAATCTGAGGCTGATGAATTACGGGGGCAGGTGCCTCTGCCACTGGCATCCTTGCTGAGGACCAGAAGTGGGATAATTACTTCTCTGGCGCTTGGTTGTCTGGAGCGAGCTGGCCCATTTATCTCTTTTATTGCTACTGGATTTCAGGAAAGTGTCTGCTGCCTCCCCCACCCGACCCCCCTTTTCTAAATGTTGGATTTATTGGATGACTCCACTAGGCGTGTTGATGGGGGCCGGAGCGTGCCCTGAAGTAAGGAGCACTTGGTCCCTGAGCCTGGCTGTCCGGTGGGGTTCTCTCATGGGTGTGATTGGTGGGTGGATGGACAGCCAAGCCATTCATAACAAGCATCCCCATCAGTGGAAGCATCAATTTCCCTTCCTCTCCCATTCCCTGCTTGGTGGACTGGCTGTGCCCAACTCAAGGCAGAGGGAATGAGCTGAGGTGAGGGTTTTCTCAGCCTTGGAAATGTAGCCTGAGAAGCCAGGGAAAAAAGCTGAGATTTGAGGTTGTTACTAAAGGAAAATGGGGAGAACTTGTTAGGGGGTGCACTGGTTTGGTTGATTCACGGAACTCAGGAATGTAGATGAGGGGAGTGTTTCTGGGAATTGGGGTGGGGCTGGCAGTGGGAGGGGCAAGAAGATGGGTCTCTTCCTGTCCTCTCTGCCTTCTCTCACTCCTTCAAGACCTCCTCTCTCCTCCATGCTTCTCAGCCTTGGCATTGGTGGGTGGTTCTCTCATTGCCTTAATTTGGATCTCCCAAAGTGCTCTCTGGATCACCTCTGAGCTCTGGGATCCCTCAAGCCAGTGAGACCACCTGAACATTTAGATAATTAGTTAATGCTTACATGGACAGAGCTATATCCATCTATGGTAACCAGTGTGGAAACTCGCTGTTCATTCGTTCATTCATCCGTTTATTCATTCACTCAATATTTATTGGATCCTCACTCAGTGAGTGACAAGCACTGTGGTAGGTGTTCTGGATATAGCAGAGAGAACAGTTCCTGCCTCCTAGAGCTTAGACTGTAGTGGGAGCAGACAATGAGAAAAAATATTCTAGGCATAAAGAATCACAAGTGCAAAGGACCTGGGATGGGCAGGTTAGCATGGCCGGGAGGCAAGCAGGTAAAGGAAGGGGCTTGGGGTGAGGTGAGGCTGGAGCAAGGCTGGGTCCAGGATGGGGAAGGCGTTCTAAGTCATGTTAGGACGTTCTGTCTCTCCAGTTAGGGCTGCAGGAAGCCTTTGGAGGCATTGAACAGGGAGCTTTGGGCCCCACGGTCAGGCAGTCTCCCAGATCCTCGTCCACCTCTAGAGACAGCTGAAGCCACTGTGATTTTTTTTTTTGCTGTCCCCATTGAAGGTGCATCTGTCAGCTGGGCCTTGGAAGGCTCTCAATCGACTTTGTTCGGTGGGGTCCCGTACCTCTGGATTTGGTCCTGTCAGACCAGATTCGCTGCAGCCCATGGGGGAAGAAAAATTGGAGTGAAGCATTGGCTGCAGCCATGACTGGGATTCACACCCCATGCGGAGCCCAGCACAGGAGAGGCCCCGGCTGCTAACCCCTCTCTGCTAGCTGCTGAGCCCGGAGCATGGATGAAAACAATGCCCATTAGCCCTTGCTGACCTCACTCCTGTCTAATAACCAAGGGTAAAGGCTTCTTTGGATTAAAGTTGGCCCTTTGAGCTTTGGCATAAAAAGAAAGAGATCAATCCTCTCCGGGTGCAAAGAGCCAAAGCTCTATCTCTTGGGAAACCGCTCGCCCCCATTCCAGGAAAGCCTGGGGTGGGCCCTCCCAAGAGATACTCCCAGGAGACACTCTGTCTCCCTCGGCTCTTCCTTGGGTTCCTGCGTGCTCTCTGGGGCGGAGGGAAAGGGAAGAGTGGGCTTGCAGTGGGTTCAGCCCATCTCACCTGTACCATGGCCTGTGGTCAGTGAGCACGACTCATGTTAAATACCAGTTGGGGTAATGGGGCCATGGTTCTATCTTTCTCCTCATTTTCCCACTGACCCTTAAAGTAGGAGCCTGCACCCTTTGGAACTATTGTCCAGAGAGCTTCTGCCTTAGTTTCCACTTCTCATTTGCTCTTCTTTGAGTGAAGAGGAGGGGCTTATCGGATGAGTGAATTCAATTGACCTTGCCATTGTGTAATCACACAGTTAAATCATTTGATTTCCAACACTACGGGGCCCTTTGAGGACCATGGTGCAGGGGCATGCTCATTGGCATGGGCTCTGCCCCTCACTGGCTGAGTCACCCTGGTCAAGTGACTTTGCCTGTCTGAGTATCAGTTTCCTCATCTGCGAAGGGGGAGTCTGTTCGTTTCTGCATCAGTGGGTTGGGAATGGTGTCCAGAGCAAACATGTTCTGAGAGCTGTGCAATGGGGAGTGGACAGGAAGTGCTTGGGTGTGAGAGTTCCGGATAACGCTGGTGTTCCGATTTGCTCCTGGCTCTGTGCCTATTGCATTGATAATCTCCTTTTGCAATAACGTTATCATGACCTCTATCTTATTTGTGTTTATACTGATGCTCGGATTCCAAGTCAATCAAACCACAACCTGAAGTGGCTTACAGAACAATGCCACTCATCACCACAGGAGATGAACCTGGGGGTGGCTGAGGTTTCCGGTTTGCTCATTCCATCGCTCCAGGGCCATTCGAGGATTTTGGGAGAATTAAGAAAGGGGCCCCAGCAAGATATCAGAAGGATCCAAGGGAAGAGAAAGGAGACGAGGGTACAACCAGCTTCTGTTTATTGATCACTCATGTTGCATGATCTTTGGCAAGCATGTCAAACTCAAAGGCTAACAAGGGGGGAAATAAAGGAAGCATGCGGCCTGTGGGCCAAGAGTTTGACGTGCTTGATCTGGGCAAACCCTTCTGCCTCAAGGAGCCTCAGTTTCCCCATGTGCACAATTGGATAATGACAGTGCCTACCTCCCAGGTTGTCCTGAGGCTCAGGGGATGATCTGTGAATCCTGTGTGTGGTTCCAGTGGGCGGTGAGCACTCAGTAAATGCCAGCTCGTATTACTGTCGATGCTGTTAGTGTGAACGATGTCTGATGGCCGTTGGGTGGCTGACACTACTTGTTCTGTGTTATCCCTGGGTGCGGAGCTTAGACGTTTAAGAGGAAACTCCAGGAGGCCGCATTCAGCTCTGGAGAGGGATTTCCTGATCAGGTGAGCTGCTCAGTGCAGGTCATGGTCCACACCCTTCTCCAGAGGTGTGGGAGGTACGGTCTGGGAGGCCTGGAGAGAGATGCTGTGGCGGGAGATGCTGTGGCGGGAGGTGCTGTGTCGGGAGGTGCTGTGGCAGGGACTTGTGGCAGCCTGGATTGGTGCATTCGGGGAGATGAACCTATAATTGAGGCAAACAGCACCGTTGCAGACTTTGAGTATTCATGAGACATTAAAGTCACCTTCCTGCTTACAACTGGACTCCTTGCCCAACTGGTAGCCAGTGGCTCCTGGTCTCAGGCCTCCCTGGGCCATCACTGGTCTGTGAGGCTCTGAGCTGTGGGATCCATTCTCTCTACATGGACACAGTCCTTGCTGCCGCTCCACAGGCTGGGAGAAGGGGACAGTCCGGTCCACCGTGGATAGTGTCCTGTAAACCAGCCAGATCTGGTTCTGTCAAAAATCCTCCCTCTTGCAATCACTTAATCTCTCTCCAGCCACTCTTCCTTTCTGTAGAATGGAAACTAGATCTGCTTGTGTACTTTTCTTTGGGCCTTAAATGAGTTCATGTATGTGAAGTGGTCCGCCAATAGATGTGTTTTGAATACTGGCTAGATACCAGGCACTGAGTTAAGTTCTATATGTCTGGCCCTTGTAAATGCTCAGTAAACGGTACTTTTCTTTATCTACAAGGAGTTAGTGGGCTTCATGAGCAGAGAGGAGCAGAGAATAGTGGGGCTGTGTATGAGGGGAAGTGCAGATCTTTCTCTGAGAGTGCCAGCTGTGTGACATCGGCTCTCCCGGTGTAAATGGGGTTAATGATGACACCTGACTCTAGGAGCAGAGGTGAGAGTCCGTGAGACAGGCAGCAGGGCTCCTGCCCAGGCGATGGCTTATGTGAAGAGCTGGGCTGTTATCCTCATTACAGGAAGCATGTGGCTGTCAGCATTGGCGTGGGGATTAGGGGCACTGACTCTTGTGTCTGACACTGTCATGAAGCTCAATGCCAGCTCACCAACTGGGTGACACCGGGCAAGTTATTCAATTAGCCCATGCTTCAACTTTCTTGTCTATAAAATGGGGACATAATAACACAGATCTCATAGGACTGCCGTAAGGTTTGGCTGAATCACTGAGCATTATGCCCACCCCTTGGGCTCAAAGACATGGTCAGAGAGAGTGGCACACAGGTTTTAGGGCAGTGGTCCTTGGACATACTGCCCTGGACAGTTTTTAAAAACTGAGGATGTGGGACCCCAACCACCAAAGACACTGTGCAGCAGCTGTGGGTGGGCCCAGGAACCCACAGATCTTCTCAGGGGAGGCTGATGCAGGGGTTCCGTGGCCTGGGGTTTGGGAACTGGCACAACAGGGATTCAGAGGTGAAAGAAGCAGAGCTGTGACTCTGAAGGAGCCTACAGACTGATGGGAGATGCTCTCTCGTCAGGAGCATGAGTGTGAGCCTGAACAAGGACCGGCTTTGAAGCCAGGAGGTCTGTGTTTGAGCCCAGCCCTCTGCTCTTCCGCTGTGTGACTTGGGCATGTTGCTTGACCTCCCCAACCTCAGTTTCCTCATCTGCAAAATGCGGATAGTGTGGGTTTGCTGCACGTGATGGATGAGCTACCCCATGTGACAAAATGCACAGGGTGATTCCTACAGAACCTTCTCCACAGAACGACCCACAGGCTCCGGTCTGCCCGGTCAGGTCTGCCCTTTACAGGGATTGCCAGGAGGGGAGGTGCCTCCCTCAGCCCTGGGCCCTGAGTCACTGCCTGGAGAAAGGCTGCCTGCTGGTGGCCATGTCCTCTCGCAGAGATGCAGGGAACCTGTGACGAATGCCTCTGGATGCAAGACATCTGTCTGCTTCCCAGGTTCTTGCAGTGTCACTAGGTCTGGGTGTCTCTTAGTCCCCTGCACAGTCACCTGGCCTATGGTGACTTTTACCTGCTGACCGGGGAGGGATGTTGCAGGTGACCGTGGCTGCTAGAGGGACAGGTGAGGGAAGGGAGGCTCAGAGTCCCTAAAAGACCTCCCCAAGGTCACTTGGCAAGTCAGTGCCAGGGGGGGGCTCCTGCTCCTTCCAGGCTCCCCATTGTCAGCATGAGACCCTCAGCTCGGGGCCATCTCTCAAAGCTGGACAGTGACCAGCCGCAGTTCCTGTTGGCATTCTTCCACCTGGGCTCGGCGCTCTCTCCTCTCCATCGCCTCTGTGAGCATCGGGGCTGCTTTTATGAGGAGGGACCCTTCCAGGAGCAACATAAAACATGTCTCCGAGGAAAGCAGTTTCCATTTTCTCCCCGTTTCACCCATCATAACACATTTCCATTTCAATGGAGGCCCTTTTCTCTCTGTGCATCACGTTTCCAAATCTGCAACATCAAAGACCAGCTGCAACGGCGCGCTTCCTTCCTCCGCGCCTCCCCCATCCTTCCCCAGCCCCGCAGGTTTTCTCCTCTGGTGGCTGCTCCCGGGAAAGGACCGGCCCCCAGCCCCCAGGTGCGGTTGATGATGGTGGTAAAACCCGCCCAGCTGATGCTCATGATCACCGTGGATACATCCAAGTCCTAACCCCAGCACTCAGCATGCACCCTCCCTCGGAGAGAGGGTCGTTACAGAGGCAATCATGTTAGAACGAGGTCCTTAGGATGAGCCCTAATCCAGTGTGACTAGTGTCCTTATAGAAAGGGGACAGTTTGATGCAGAGGGAAGAAATACAAGGAGAAGACAGCCATCTCCAGGCCAAGGAACAGCTGAGGCTCAGAAGCTTGGAGGAAGTGCCCTCAGAGGGAGCAAGGCCCCCGCTGACATGTTGGTATGGGACCCGTGGCCTCCAGGGCTGTGAGTCCATCAATTTCTATTGTTCTAACCCAGTGTGTTGTATCTTGTTACAGCAGCTCTAGCAGACTCATACAGGGATGATGACAAGGTGGCGAATGCTGTGAGGGGCGGTGCAGGAGACAGCAGGTGCAGAGCCCTGTCGGAGGGCAGCTGGAACAGTGGGGACCTCCAGTGGTCTCTGTGGTTAGAGTGTTTCCTGTGATGGGGAGACAGAGGACCCACTGGCAGAGAGGTGAGTGGGAGCTAGCTGGTCTTGGTGGCCTTTGGTGCCATGTGAGAGACTTTGGGAAGCACTCTGAGTCCACTGAGTGGCCATTGAAATGTATTTAATTAAATTAATTAATTAATTAATTAATTAATTAATTAATTTTAGCAAAAAAGCCACATTGTTACATGTGTACATTTGAAATGGCCCTTTAGCTCCCAGTGCTGGATTGAAGAGGGAGACACAGAGGTATCGATTCTGGGTGGGAGGCTGGCTCAGTGCACTAGGGTACAGGGTCCGAGTGGACTGAGGCAGATGGGATGAGAGCGGCTCTTAGGGGAGTTCATGTTTTAGAGTCAATGGGCATTAGAGACTGATTTCAAGGAAAGGTGAGGGGAGGGGAAGGGGTAAATGATGTGCGGAGGTTTCGGGCCTGAGGGTGGTGGGACCATCCTGAGGCAGGATGCACCCTGCAGTGGTCAAGACCCAATGATGAAGCCAGGCTACTTTGGCTGAAATCTTGGCTTGGCAGTGACTCTGAATGAAATACTTACCTTCTTAGAGTGCAGTGTCTTCACCTATAAACTGGAGGTGATAATCTGCGCCTCATGCAGTTGTTGGAGGATAACTGAGTCAGTGCGTGTAAACTGCTTAGAGCTGTGCCCAGTATGTGCTCCTTGTGATCTGTTAGGTCCTCCTCTTTTTCCTCCTCTTCCTCTTTCTCCTCCCTTCCCTTTCTGTTTCCTCTCCTTCTCCCTCTCCTCCATGTTCCCCCTTTTCCTTCCTTTTGACATTTTCCTTCTGGGAGCAGCCCCTTCTCCCACCTCCACTCACTTCTCCCTTGGACTGACCAATCCGATGAGCTAATGCGTTTCCTTTAAAATTCAGGCAGGCCCACCCACATGGCTCAGTGGTTGAGTGTTGACCTATGAACCAAAAGGAGGTCATGGTTCGATTCTAGGTCAGGGCACAGGCCTGGGTTGTGGGCTTGATCTTCTATCTCTCTCTCCCTCTCCCTTCCTCTCTGAAGTAAATAAAAAATATATAAAAAAATAAAATTCGGGCAGGATGAGCTGGGTGTTCTGTCACTTACAACCACAGAGCCCTGACCCACACAGGCCAAGTCAGCCTCTGCGGCCGAGCCTGTCCCTTCCTGCTCCCGTACATGAATCCTCTCCTCAGCCCCACACCCTGGTCCGTCTGCTCCTCACTTGGTGTCTTTGTTCTTGAAGTAAACTCTCTCTGAAAGGCCCCCTCCTACATTCTTGGTTCGCCCAAATGCTGCATGTCCTTTAGTGCACCGCCATCCATGGACCTTGGAGGCGGAGCACAGAGGCAGGAGATGGACTTGAGTCAGAGAGGGGTGGTCTCATCCCCGCCCCCCTCTCACTTGCTGTGTGACCTTAGACTTGTTAAGTAACTGCTCTAAGAATGGGTCCATCCGGCTGACCTGTGCAGATGGCAACACCAGCCCCACAGGGTTCTGCACCCATTGAATGTGATAGTTCCCGCCAAGGCCTGGTGCACAGTGGGTGCCTAGTAATGGCTGTTTTCGACACCATCGTGCCGGGCTGGCATAAGCCCGCTCTGCCCCCAGCTCTGTACCTCCCGGGGCAGGAAGGAGCCCCCGGAAAGTCTCACCCGTCAGCCTCGCTTTGGGAAAGAGAAACAGAAAATATTCTAATTCCAAAGAGTAAATGTCAGGGGCTTGGGAGGGCTTCTGAGGTTCTGAAAATAAGCACTGATATGGAAGGGAAGGAGGGAGGGGAGGGAGGGCCGGGTGAAAGGCAGAGATGGCGTGTCAGGCCTGGGGAGGCAGAGAGACTCTGGGGAGACTCCACAGGATCCTCTTTTCTTGGGATAAGAGCTCCAGGCTCTGACCTGTGGCGCTGTGTTCGCCGAGGACACCAGAGCCTCTGAGGGGATGAGTGACTCAGAACCATGGAGGTTTGGGTCCAGCCTGAGGGCCATGAGGATGCTCCCCGGGCTCCTCATTAAAGAGCGGATTGGGCTGGTTCTGGAGGAGCTGGGACAGCACAGCTGACCTGTCTCCTCTGCCTTCACAGGGTCCTTAAAAGAGTCCAGAAGCCAGCACACAGGTGCTGCTGAGGGTCAGTGTCCCCAGACAGACGGCTAGGTGGCCTTGATCATGTGGAGGCCCACAGGGTCCAGCTCACCCAGGAGTCGGTTTGCAGGGGGAGCTCTTGAGTCTGGACTCGTGCATTTGGGATGTGTGAGCCTGTGAGGATTTCCACGTGATGCAGAGTAGGAGGCCAGGTCTGAGGGGTCCCGAGGGATCCTGAAGAGAAAGGCTGGCCCTGTAGATAGTCACAGGTGGAGGTGATCATCAGACAGAGAGGACACCCCTACCCTGGAGGGGCGCAGGGAGGAGGTCATGTCAGGGTCTGCTCTGGGCTGAGTCCCAGAGGACAGAGACTCTCCAGACAGAGAAGGGGAGGCCAGGGAGGGTGAGGAGCCGGCCTGCCGAGGCCCAGGTGCAGGGGAGATCACACCCTGTGGTCAGGAAACGGGAGGAGCATTAGGGAAGCTGTGGCCCTGGCTGCTGGGAGGAGGAAGTGGCAGGGGAGGCTGGGCCACAGGAGTCAGAGCAGAGGGCCAGATGCCAGGTGCAGGGTTCACATTTCAGCAGTGGGTCCCAGGGAAGCAGCACCCTCTCTGTTTCCACAGAAGCGTGTGCTTGGGGCCACTGAGTCTTGAGACGGAACCTGCGTGCAGCTGAGACAGGGAGGGAGACCCTGGTGGCAAAGCAATCAGGTAGGAGGCGTCTGCGGTGGTTTGGGTGCAGGGCGACCTCATTGTTGACTCATATCCCCCCCTCCGTCTTCTAAGCCCCAGGTAGGCTGAGTCTCTCACACTTTGAATCTCCCCATCTAGCTCATCTCTCCACCTCCTTCCTCTACCAGCTTGCTTCCCCGACCCCAACTCAAACCAGACTGAGGTTTCTCCCATTCAAGGCCCATCCCTTAACCGCATTGGCAAAGTCCCAAGATAACATGCTCTTAGGTCCCAGGGAGTGTCAGCAGGTGGGCATCTTTGGAGGTTGGTGGGCATTATTCCTCCTACCCCAGAGCGAAGAGGGAAAGGAGGGAGAAAGGGGGAAGCAGCATTTATTATTTAGTTATTTATTGAGATATGATTGACATAGAACAACAAAACAACAACAATGCAACATTTGTTAAGCATCTATTAAGTGCCGGGGATCAAGCAAATGGTTTAGCAGCTATCATCTAGCATTTGTCATCACACCACCCTGATTGTCAGGCAGTGTTATACCCATTTCACAGATAAGGAAACTGAGGCAGAAGGCCTGGCAAAAGATGGGCAGTAAATAAGGAGTAGAGGCAGGATTTGGACCCAGATTCGAAGACCTGACATCTGTGCCCTCTCCTTGGAAGCTCAGCACGTCTATTATGAAACGAAAAGAAAGGGTGGGGCAGCTGTGAGCAGCCCCGCGCACCCTCCCTTCAATACCCTGTGGGCGTTGGACCCACCTGCCTGGCTCGTCCTCCCTCAGGACACAGCGGCTGCCGATGCAGGGACCAGGGACGCAGAGCTGAGCAAGCAGGGAGCTGCTGAGCAGACGCCTGGCTGATGGGTGCCACCGGGCAGAGAGGCTCCGTTCTGCCATTTGCTGGCTGAACAGGCCCCACTAACGAGGGCGTTTGGTATCAGCAGACATTTGTGGAGCAGGCGCAGAGCTGAGCCGTGGGACTCATAATCCTGCTCCCCGGGATTGGTGGGGAGATGTTAAAAAGGAGAAACAAGTGGCCCTCTCTGGGTTAGACACAGAACTGCCACCAATGGCAGGCCTTTCCTCCTTGTTCCGAACCACATTTTCTTTCCCGTGTCAGAACCCATCACGTCTCCGTGAGAAGTGGCCAGATTCCCCCTCAGAGGAAGAGCAGTTTGTAATTTTCTCTGAAAGATGTTGGGTCAGTGACAAAACAATGTGTGTTTTGTCTCCTGCTCTCGCTGCCTCGAAGGTGGAAGAGAGACGGCATCTGAAACTCAGGATCGGGGCCGGCTGCCCGCATGCCTGGCGTTTCCCGCTGGGTTATCGGCGCCCATGGAGCCGGCTCCGGCCTGGGCACGTGGAGTGGGCCCGCGGCTCCCCAGCAGGTGGAGCCTCCTTCCCCTGTTCGCGCTTCTGCACTTTTTTGTGCTGATGAGGAGGTTTTGGCACATTTATAAATAAATATTTGGGTATCTTCTTGGGCATTTATTTTTCCGTTATTTCTAGGGGGAAATAAGTTGTCTTTACACTCCAATAAAATTGCTGTTCCGTGGCCTCAGACGCGCCAGGCAGGTGCAAGCAGGAGTGGAAAGAGGCCCTGCAGTGAGAGTCAGCATTTCCCAGTTCCAGTCCTGGCGGGGCTGGTAACCTGCTGTGCAGCTTTGGGGAAGTCGCTCCCCCTCTCTGGTCCTCAGTAGGTCCCACGTTATTGCTGATATTACCAGTCTGAATATCCCAGGTGTGTGAGGTTCCTGGCAGGTGGGAGCTCATGGCCTTTATTTACGAAACAAGTAGGCACAAGTGTGTTTCAGGCACAAGGCTACATCCTGGGGAAGCAGTTCCCTTCCCTTGAACCTGAAGAATAGATCCCCGGAGGGAGGAAGCTCACTTATAAAAGGTGAAAAAGGCACTATCATTCACAGAACGAAAGCTCTATGTGCGCAGGGCGTTCTGCTCGTTTCCTTCACGGCTGCCCCCTCCTCCGCCTGCCCTGCTGGCCTCACCTGCACCCCCCCGAGAAATGGGGGCACACCCAGCTGAGCACCGGCTTTCCTTCAGGTGCCACCGACAGTCCTGGCCACCCCGCCCCGCCCCCATACCAGCTGCCAGCCCTCCGCACCCACTGAGGCTTCAATCCTGTAATCAATGCCCGGGGAGGGCAGGGACAGAACCGATCACGCGTGCGGCTCCCATTACCTCGTCAGGCCCGGCCCAGCGCCATCGATCAATACACTTGCAGCGCGAGTGACTCCTGCTTCAAATCAATAGTGCGAACATAGTTAGATGGGAGGGACATGCTTTCTTTTTCCTTCCCCCATGTCCTTTCTGGAATAATCAACCATCTCTTTCGCATATAAATGCCTCCCTCCTGCCGGTTTCTCGGGCCCCAGGAGGCTGGTGGGCTCTCCTCTCGGTGGGCACACCCCTGGCCTCAGCCCCTGGGTGGGGTGCAGGCTGTGTGACTTTCTCGCTTGGACTGGGACCTCTGTGGTTACAGGGCTTTGTCTCTGACTTGACAGCCCCGTGTGCTTTGTGTCAGTTAGAGGTGTCTTCACCAGGCTCTGCTCGAAGCCCCAGAGTCACGGCTGCCCCTAAGCCTGGCCCCACTGGAGTAGCATCAGAGGAGCAGCTCCTGGATTAATTTCATGGCCAATTATGGAGGACCCCTGTCTGAGGCCTTTTCTGTGCTCAGCATTGTACCAACCAGCACCGGAGAGACTCTGCTTAGTAACAAACAGTTCCAAAATCACAATGGCTTAAAAACACAAATACTCACTTCTTACTAATCCAGCATGTCCGCTGTGGGGTGGGTGGGGGTGGCTCTACTGACCAGGGTCACCTGTGGGCCCCCGGTGACAGAGTAGCTGTCATGTCAGAGATGAAGAGGGCTCTGGCGAGTTTTGGGCTGAATGATCATCAGGGAAGTGACACCCTTACCGCCGCTCACACAGCTCATTGACCAGAGCTAGTTACACGGTCCCCCTGAGCCACGGGGCATGAGAAGATCAGTCCCACCATGGGTCTGGACGGGGGGAGATGTAAAATATTTGGCAAAACGTATGACTGTTCCAGGCACCGTGGAGTGTAAACAGTAATGACTCTGTCCCCCACCTCTCTCCCTCCCTCCCTTCCACCCTGCATGTACCCAGGGGGCTTCCGGTTTGAGCAGCGTGACCACGTTGATTGTCTTTCCGTTCGGTCCAGGTGGGCGGTGGCACGGAGCCTGAGAGTCAGCAGCTGCACAAACAGAGTGATCCCAGAGCTTGGACGTCACTAGGCTGGACTCTGCATCCAGGTGTGTCTGGCTCAGAGCCCAGTCCTCTTCTCCCTGAGTGGTAGTGCTCCTCAGAATAGTCAGAAAACACAGCAAAGCAGTGGAGACACCAGGGAGATGCTGGAGGGGTGGGGAGAGAGGGCTGACAGTCAGTGCCACAGACCAGTGTGAGCCTTATTGCTGGGGAGCGTTTCTGGAGTGGCTTGTCCTGATGAGTTGATGGACTCGGAGAGGCCAGAGGGAGGGAAGGGCCGGCAGGTGCCCAGGCAGAGGTGACGTGGCCCTAGGGGATGGAGGAGCTGTGAGGAGATGGCTTGGCTGGGCTGATGTGGGAGGAAGAGGAGGAGAAGGTGACATGGGTTGGCTGGGTCCAGACATGTGTATTTTGGCATCAGACAGATCTGGGCTTCCAACCCAGCTCTGCCGTTTCCGCACACATTTTAAATTCGTGCACCCTTTCCTCATGGGTAAGGTGGCTATGGGCTGGCCTGAGATCGGGGCAGGAAACACAAGGTGCCGTGTGCAATGGTGAAGATGCTGAGAGAGAGGCCTCAAGATGGCCTCCAGAGGGTGGGCGTTTTCTTTGTGCCTGGCCCTCTGCTAATCATTTTGCATGAACTAAATCACCGAATCCTTGGAGCAATCCCGTGATGAGGTACCGCTGGACGGTACCAGTGGATGAGGAACCCATATTACAGATGAGGACAATGGAGGCCAGAGGGGTTTGATGTCCAAGGTCACTTAGCTGGTCAGCAGCTAACCTCTTTCTTACCACTGGTGACACTTTGCTTTTCCTTATGAGCCTCTGCGCCTGGCAACCAAGATTTGGGTTAAAGGATGATGTACAGACCCTGACCACCTCCCCCCGGCCCCACCTTTCCCCACTCCTTCACTCTGCAAACCTGTGGCTCTTTAAAAAGCTCAATTTCCCCAGAGAGGGAACTTTTTTATTAGCGAAGGCCCCTTTCCACAAAGACAGGACATGGAGGCCAATGAAACTCACTCGGTTTTGATGTAACTTTGGAAATCGATGGGCTATGATTGTGAATCCGGCGTCTGTCGCCGGCTGCCTAATTTTAGCTGGGTCTTGGCAGGCTGCTCACCCGGCACAGCAACCCCGTGGCCTGGCAGAGTGGTTCTGAGAGCATCATTGATCTTTAGACTCAAGTGTCCTCACACAATACAAATCCGCTGGTGCTCAGAGCGCCGCCTGCCATGTGGCTCAGCAGAAATGCTACCAGGAGAACTTTGGCTGGAATTTCCATGGAAAGTCTGCCGTCCTCCTCTCCTCCACTCTGATCTTGGCTTGGAAGCTCAGATCTGGAGAGTCTATGCCTTTGACTGTCTCAACTTTGACACCGAGCAATAGGGAAAGGCCTCAATAGGGCTTGAAAGATTATGGGCAAGCTTGCTGGGACGAGGGCCCTTGGCAATTTGCAGTGAGTTAGCGCCTGTTTATTTGCATGAGGAGGGTTCTCAGGAGGGTGACTGAGTGCTCCTGTTCTTGGCTGAAGGGGTGGCAGCAGTGGTGGGTTCCCGAGGGTCTGGAAGCTCTGGGGAAAAACAAAACCAAACAGCATTGTCGCAAAGGGCGGAAGTGGACAGAACAAGTAAAGAGTGTCTTTATCTTGCAACGGGGAGTTCCGGGAAAGGGGGCAGGGAGAGAAGCACCTGCCCTTTTGGACACAGGTGTTCTGGGCGGACCGGGTCATCAAATGTGATTTGGGGTAGGTCCTGAGAGCCCCACGGCCTCATCTTAGAGATGGAGCCTCTGAGATCAGGGAGGGAAAGGCAGCCTGTCCCCTGGTCATGCCAGGGGTCAGTGGCGGGAAGAGAGGAGCTGATGTGCCCATGATTCCGTCAGCTCCTGAGGGGCCGTGTCTCTGTGCCAAGAGCGCTGGGGAAAGAATACCGTTTCCTTCTAGACCAGGGGCCACCACTTCTGGCCCCACGTTCTATTTTTCTAAATAAAGTTTTATTGGGACACAGCCACGCTCACTGCTTACACTCTCCACCTGCAGAGTGAGGAGAGGCAGCAGACACGTATGATCCACAAAGCTTCAGATGTTTGCTATCCGGCCTTTTACGGGAACGTTTGCTGCCTCTGTCCAGATCTGCCTGAGGAGATCTCACACATACTCGATGCAGAGGGTTTATGTACATTTTAATATTATTATTAAAAGTCAGACCCTTGCTTTCAAATGGAAAGTGACCAGGATTCCCCCTTATCTGAGACGGAGAGCCGCAAATCTCAGCTTGCAGAGGGGAGTGGGGAGCCTGCCCCCTCGTGGCCTCCCCTCTCCCCGCTCTGCTCCAAGTGGGGTTGCCAGATAAGATACAGGACATCGGTTACGTTTAAATTCTAGATAAACAACGGATTTTTAAAAAAATGAAGTATATCTTAAAATTTGTGTGGCTTGTAGTTAGATTGAGAAATTATTTATTGTTTAAGTGAAATTCGAGTGTAACCGAGCGTCCGTCTTGTATTTGCACTTACTAAACCTTCAACCCTTTCTGAGGAAGCACCTCAGAAAAATCTGGCCTTCTGGTGGCCTGCCCCTGCTGTCCCTGCTCCTGCCCTGGTCCTTCCCTGTCCGGCTCCAGGGGCTCTTCCGGGCCTCCTGCCACTCCTGTGCCTTTGTCTAGGTTCTGCCCCACCTGGGCGGCCTCCGCAGCCCCTGCCCTCACACCCAGCGTGGCTTCCTGGCCAGGGCTGCAGCACCACCCTCACACGGTATCCAGCTGCAAAGTTGGCAAGTGCAGGTGCACGAAACCCAGAACCAGTGGAGTCGGGCCTCCTGTGAAGCAGGATTCGCAGGGAGGAGTGCCACGAAGCCATCCAGGTCACTGCGTGGTGGCTCTGCTTTCTCGAGGACAGCCCTCCCTGTTCCTTCCCAGAAGCCAGAGCCTTTCCCCTGCACCTGCCTCCACCAGGTGATGTCGGAACCTGACTTTTGAAAGTCAGGCCTTGGTCAGGGCCCTGGTGGACGCTGAATCCTCCTGGTAGCTCTGAGGAGTGGGAATGGGAGCAGGAGGGTCCAGAAATAGAAGGGAATGGAGAACAGGAGGGCAGGGGGAGCAGGAGGGTGGGGAGCAGGAGGGTGGAGAACAGGAGGGCAGGGGGAGCAGGAGGGTGGGGAGCAGGAGGGTGGAGAACAGGAGGGCATGGGGAGCAGGAGGGTGGGGAGCAGGAGGGCAGGGGGAATAGGAGGGTGGGGAGCAGGAGGGCATGGGGAGCAGGATGGTGGGGGAGCAGGAGGGCATGGGGAGCAGGAGTGTTTGGTAGGAGGGTGGGGAACAGGAGGGTGGGTAGCAGGAGGGTGAGGAGCAGGAGGGCATGGGGAGCAGGAGGGTGGGGAGCAGGAGGGCATGGGGAGCAGGAGGACATGGGGAGCAGGAGGGCAGGGGGAGCAGGAGGGCAGGGGGAGCAAGAGGGCAGGGGGAGCAAGAGGGCAGGGGGAGCAAGAGGGCAGGGGGAGCAGGAGAACATGGGGAGCAGGAGGACATGGGGAGCAGGAGGGTGGGGAACAGAAGGGTGGGGGAGCAGGAGGGTGGGGAGCAGGGTAGTAGGGGAGCAGGAGGGCATGGGGAGCAGGAGGGCAGGGGGAGCAGGAGGGTGGGGAACAGAAGGGTGGGGGAGCAGGAGGGCAGGGGGAGCAGGAGGGCAGGGGGAGCAGGAGGGTGGGGAACAGAAGGGTGGGGGAGCAGGAGGGCAGGAGCCAGGAGGGTGGGGAGCAGGAGGGTGGGGAACAGAAGGGTGGGGAGCAGGAGGGCAGGAGCCAGGAGGGAGAAGGGAGATGAGGGGAAGCCGCCAAGTGGGTCTGTTTACTTCCATTCCCTCCAGGTTACCTTTAAAGGGATAAAATGTTCTAATCCCCTTTATTTCCATTCAGTGCTTCTAGAAAAGACATACTTGACATTTCAGGAGGGGAAAAAAGAAGCAAAAGACCTAATTTTCAGTAGAAACCGCAGGTGTAGAAATCTCAGTGAACTCAGCATTCGGTGCTTCTTCACAGCTCTGTCAGTTAGCCCAGGGGAGGTGAGAAGATAGCACCAGCACCTGGCCCTCCTGCAGAGCCTGTGCCAGGATCTCCCCAGTGTGCCCCGGTCTTGGAGGAGCAGTGTTATAGGGTGAGGTGCTCTGCCCTCCCACACATATCCTTCACTCCCATCATGGATGGGCATCTGGGTTTGTATTGAACCTCCTCATGGGTAGCCTTCAAGTCCATGTAAAGGGAACAGACAAGAGAGGGTCACTTATTTTAAACTAGAGGCCCGGTGCATGAAATTCGTGCAGGGGAGTGTCCCTCAGTCCAGCCTGCACCCTCTCCAATCTAGGACATCCCTCTCACAATCTGGGACTACTGGCTCCCAATTGCTTGCCTGCCTGCGTTCCTGATTGCTCCTAACTGCTTCTGCCTGCCAGCCTGATCATCCCCTAACCACTCCCCTGCCAGCCTAATTGATGTCTAAGTGCTCCCCTGCCAGCCTGTTTGCCCCCAACTTCCCTCCTCTGCTAGCCTGGTTACCCCTAACTGCCCTTCCCTGCAGACTTGATTGCCCCCAACTGCCCTCCCTTGCAGGCATCTTGTTGAGGCCATCTTGTGTTCACATGGGGGCAGGATCTTTACATGGACTGTTTACTTCCATTCCCTCCAGGTTACCTTTAAAGGGACTTTACATGGACTGCTTACTTCCCTTTACATGGACTGTTTACTTGCAGGCTAGCCACGCCCCCTGGTGACCCAAGTGGAGGCCCTGGTATCTGGGGTTTATTTACCTTCTATAAATGAAACTTTGTAGCCTTGAATGGAGGACTGTCCTTCCAGGATGTGTGGAAAGCTTGGCTTCTTCCATTGCTGGGGAAACTCAAGCCTCCCTCCTGCTCCATATGGCTGCAGCCATCTTGGTTGGGTTAATTTGCATACTTGCTCCTGATTGACTTGTGAGTGTGGTTTGTGGGTATAGTGGAGTGATGGTTAATTTGCATATTACTCTTTTATTATATAGGATAGGCATTGTTCCCTGGACCATGATTATGACTTTAATAGAATTATCTGGGAGTGGATTTACCAAACCAAATGCTTTTGGTGCACAATGCTAGGATGCCTTGGGTCAAGCCTGGGATCCACCACTATGTGATCAGAGTTAAAATACATCACCTTTCTGCACCCCAGTTTCCTCCTCTGGAAAGTGGGGGTAATAACGGTACCTACCCCACTAGGTTATTGTGAAGAATTAAGGTAAATTACTACACTGTCCAACAAATAAGAAGCATTCAGGAAATGTGAGCTACTACACTACTTTATTATTATTATTCGTGGAGGGGCTTCGGGAAAGCTGTGACAAAGCTCATGACAGTCAGCACCCCCTGAGTGCCTTAAACACGGATGGGACAGGGCAAAGGAAGCTGGTGTCTTGTCCTGGGTTTTCTTCTGACACACATGAGTTTGCTGAGTCCTTGTCCCTCTTTCGGAGCCTCCGTTTTTTCATCCGTGATCACTGAAATCCTTTCCAGGTGGTGAATTTATGAACAGAAATGGCCAGCATACAAGGCACTCCCTTAAATAGAACAGATGTGTCTTTTGTAATCTTTCAAGTGACTCTAGAAAACTTGCTGATGAAGTAAAGATAAGCCTCATGCATGGTTCATGATACATTCTGAGTTATTTGGGTCTACTGTACTTCCTACATCCATTTGTTAATTTAATAAGCATTTTTTGGAAAGCCCCTCGGACAAAGTTGGGGTTTAAAGAAATGGAAATCATTTAATTGCTCAATCATTCATTCATCCACTCCTGGAACACATGGTTATAAAGTCCCTGCTCTGTCCCAGTTGCTGTTCTGGGCTCTGGGATTGCAATTTTGAGAAAGTGGAGAAGGACTCTGCCCTGAAGATGCTTGCATTCAGGAGGGGGAGGCAGGCATTAAGGAAGTATATGAATACGTAGATGGATTTCAGGCCACGTCCAAGGCTGTGAAGGTAACAGCAGGCCTGATACTCTGGGACAGGAGAAGGGCAGTGTGTGAGAGGATGATCAGGGAGGGCTTCTTGGCGAGATGAGATCTGAACTCAGGCCTGAACGATGAGCGGGATCCAGCCATGCAGAGTTCCGGGGACAGAGAGCTCCAGGCAGAGGGGACAGCATGTGCAAAGGGCTGGGGGTGGCCACTAAACGGCATGCTCTAGGAACTGAGAAAATGCTCGTGTGGCTGGAGCAGAGTGAGGGAGGGGAGAGCAGGAGGAGGTGAGGTCAGAGAGGTGGAGTTGTGAGGATTAAAAGTACTTAGTCCAGAAGCTAGCATACAATCAGTCCTTTATAACTGTCTCTGAGAGCTCACCTTTATACATGTAACATGAGTGAAATGAGAAGGAAGAGACCTTGTGAGATCCTGGGTCCTTTCCAGACCCACGAATTTGTGGAAAAAAGGCTTTGGAAGCCATTTGATGATTTTAGTAGGGCAAATGCTCTCCCTTCCAGTCCTCTTTATGTGATTAATTGGTTTAGCAAAACATTTTTCCCCTAGTGAATGCAAAGTTGTTCAGAATTATGAACAGTTTCTGTTAGTGAGACTTTACTGTACTTTCCAAGACAGGTCTGCCAGAATGACTGCCATCAACAAATCAACAAACAACAAGTACTCATGAGGATGTGGAGAAAAGGGGACCCTAGTTCACCAACAGGTGGGAACACAGACTAGTATAACCACAATGGAAAACAGTATGGAGTTTCCTAAAAAAAATAAAAAAATAAAAAAAATAAAAATGGAGCTGCCTTTTGACCCAGTGATTCTGTCTGTATGAATGTATCCTAAGAAGCCTGGAAGAATGAATGTGTGCACCCCTATGTTCAAAACAGTGTTATTTATAATAGCTAAGATCTGGAGACAACCCACGTGCCCATCAGAAAATGATAATAAAAAGTGTGGTACATGTACACAATGGAATACTGTGCAGCAGCAAAAAAGGAGGATCTATTACCCTTTGAAATAGCATGGATGCTAAGTGAAATGAACCAATTATTATTATGCTAAGTGAAATAAACCAATCAGCGAAAGACAAATATCATGATCTTACTTATATGTGTAATCTAATGAACAAAATAAACTGACAAACAAAATAGATCGAGAGACATGGATGCATGCAACAGACTGACAAATCTCAGAGGTAAGAGGTTGTTGGGGCGAGGGGAGGGGGAGGAGGAAAAAAGGAGGGGAAGTAGAAAGAGATTAACCAAGAACTTATATGCATATAGGCATAACCCATGGACACAGACAATAGTGGGGTGAAGGCCTGGGGAGGGGGCAGGAGCAGGGAAGAAGGGGTTAATGGGGGCAAAAAGAGACATCTGTAATACTTTCAACAACATAGATAATAATAACAACAACAACAACAGTGGGGAGCTTTATAAGAAAAATTAAGAAGTTAAAAAAGAGACAGGTTTAATTTTTCCCCATGAAAATGCAAAAACTAATTAAAAGCTTGTAGCTCCTTTCTTGAGTTTTGCAGGGATCTGACAGTATTCTAATATTAGCAAAATCCTAAATTTCTCTTCTATGCTTGGAAGCATCTCTCGTCTTAGCCCCCCGCCCTCTGCCACCCAGAAAGCCAGGCTTCCCGGTCCTTTCCGCTGCTCACAGGACTGGAAGCAGAGTCAAGGTCAGGGAGCCAGTCCTCCCTTTCACAGGCGCAGAATCCCAGGCCAGAGAAGGGGAGAGACTTCTTTAGGATGCTTATTAGGAATATAATCTGGGACAAGGATATCTCCCCACGACCCACAGCCCCAGGGGAGCAGCTGCCCTTCCCAGGTTTGCAGAAGTCCAGTTCTGCCAATACGTATTGACTTATTTAATTCTAAAGATATTCATCAGTGACGAGCATGCCAAGGACTGTGCAAGGCACTAGGAAAATAGGGAAGTAAGATTCAATCTCTGTTCTCAAGGTGGTAGGAGTATGAGTAGAGGTAGAACAACGGGAATAAGTCCCACAATCACCATCATCATCATCATCATCACCGTCACCATTTTACAGGGTGTTGTGGGGTAAAACACAGTATGGCAGGGGGAAGGATTAAAAGTTTAGCGGCTGTGACACCTGAGACTTTAAAAGGGGACAGTGTTTGCTGTGCGGGCGGTGGAAGGGAAGCCAGCCAAGGCAGAGGGGGCACAGGGGCAGGCGCGAAGGTAAGGGAGAGAGTGTACCACCAGGACCCTGCAAACACTCAGGTGGCTGGAGTCCAGAGAGCAGGAGGGCTGTGGCTGGAGGAGCCTGGCCAGGTAGCCTGTGGACAGGTCATGAGGCATACAAACGCCTGGCCAAGTGCCCGGCAACACCCCCTCCTCCCTCTACCCTTCTGCCTACTGCCAGTTCTTTCTTCTGCCCCTCCCCCAGTCTCTGGGGTTCCGGTCAGGTTGCCAATCCATGACCGACCTCCTTGCTGACAAAAGAGTGAACACGTGACCCAGTAGTGACCCATCATAGTACCTCAGCAGTACCTCACCGTGATTGGTGCACGGTAGGTACATGGCTCAAGCCAGGCCAATCAGAGCCCTTCTCTGGGGTGTTAAGAATGGCCGCTGGGCAGAAAAGGGCCCCTCTCACCTCTGGGTGGCTGTGACCTGAGGCTGTCTTCCACCATGGCCTCTCCATCCACCGGGCTTTGGAATAGAGTACAAGCTGGGCGCCTGGCTTGTATTACATTTGTCCACACAACATGCCTCCTGGCCGGGTGAGGCCCGTGCCTGCAATCTAACTGCCTGACTACATCTCTACCTGAAGCAGGGCCCCTCCCTGCACCCCGGCCGCCCCTGGCCTCCGGGGGCCCGTGCCTGCAATCTAACTGCCTGACTACATCTCTACCTGAAGCAGGGCCCCTCCCTGCACCCCGGCCGCCCCTGGCCTCCGCTGGCCTCTTTCCTTCCAGCCTCCTGCCTCTCCCCACTCTTCTCCAAGGCAAGGCCACTCCTCACCTCCGCCAGAGCGCTCTGAGGCACCGCTTCACTGGAGGAATTAATTGGGACACGGCTGCTTGGCACAGCTCTCAGGAAGCCCGGGAGCCGCTCAATTATTTATGAGGAAGACTTTCTTCATCAAAGATCCCGCTGGGAGCGTCACAGGGTCCTACCAATTTGGGGAGCCCTGGAGAGAAAGCAGAGTCTGCAGCTCCCGATGGGAAGCCTGGCTGGGCTGATCTAAAATAGAAGGGCGGAAGGTTGACCTGGTTAGAGCTGGTTATTCGGGGCTGGCCTTCTGGGTTGCTCCCGAGGGTGCTGGGCGAGGACTGGGGCAGGAACAGGGGCAGTGGGAGGTCTGGGAGCTGCTGGCACTTTCGGTGGGAGGGTAGGGCAGTGGGCAGAGGCTGTTTGGAGGAGGGTGGGAATCCCCGCCCTTGGCTTGCGCCCATCTGTCGAGGTGCCCACACGAGGGAGCCTTGGTCCCCGAGGCTCCGTGAGCCCCAGGGTTCTTTGACACTGAAATCTGTTTGAGGACAAGCCTGTTAACATTCAATTTTCACTCAACCCAAGTCAACGGCCTTTGCAGGCCTGGCTCTTGGGAGCTGAGAGCTGGCAGTGGCCTTGGCAAGGATGGTGCATGTCCTCTTCAGCAGTGTGGCTCCCTCACTGCTTACACGTACCTGAAGGGCCCTCCCCTGAGGACAGAGTCCTGTCTCTTTAGCACGGGGTTTCTGGTCTGTAGCCTGCAGCCCCCAGGACAGTGGCAGCCCCAATTCCAGACACAGTAACCATTTTCCCAACAGGCTGTGACCTGCGCTGCTCTAGGCCTTTGCTCCTGCCTCCCTGTCCGGACCTCTAGTCTTATCTGCCACCTGTGGCCATACGAAGCATCCTCTAAGAATAAGGTTGACCAGACGTCCAGCTTTTGGCGGGACAGTCCCGATTTTTAACAATCTGTTCCCGCATCCTGTGGTGTTTTAAAAGAATTGGGACTTTTTAAAACGCCGAGGGACAAATTGTTAAAAATCAGGACTGTCTTGCCAAAAGCGGGACGTCTGGTCACCTTATCCAAGAAAGACTCGGGTGCCTTCTCCTCCCAGAGGCTCGCTGTCCTCCCAGGGACAACCAACTGCTCTGTCCTTCATCCTCTCATGGAGGGCTCAGCTCCAAGGTCCCCCTCTCAGAAAGGCCCTCCTTGTCCCGCAGTCTGAGGCTGTCACTGCCGGCCCCTGCCCAGAGGCAGACTCAGTAGCATCACTTTGGTTTTCATTCTTCCCAGCAGCCCTCCCACCTGGCGGTCTTGTTGCTGTATTGCTTACCTGTCTCTTCCCGCCTCCCAGTTCCTGAAGACAGGGGCCTCATCTATTCACAGCTGCACTGCCAGGCCCCGCACAGGCCTGCACACAGTAGGGCCTCAGAAGCCTGAGCGAAGCTGAAGTTGGCCTTCATCCAGCGTCCCAGGTTCTGTCCTGGAGGACTCACCCGTGTCCCCAGTGTTTGAAGAGGAGGGCTCAGAGCCCACAGGCAGTGGCCAGGCCTCGCCTTGTGGTTTATGGCTCTGCCCTGGGCCCTGACAGCAGCCACATTTTGCGAGTTTGGAGAATGAACATTAAGGCCAGTCAAGTGGATAAATCACATCTTTCAAAATGGGCCAAACATGGATTTACACAATAGCCTGTGACAAACGCCTCTCCAGGAAATGATCTGGCAGGAAACACCCCCCTTTCCAAAGGGTGCCGCGGCCCCGGGAGCGGTAATGAGGCTTTTTTAGGATTCTAATTGTTCCCATGCTGACAGGCCGAGCGCATTTCCCACCGCCTGCTCAGCGCTCACGTGTGCGCCCAGTGGGTCTATTCCTGGGTCTCCCAGGTAAGCGTCCTGCCCACCTGGGGGGGGGGGGGCGGCCTGGCGAGTCCGGTGTCTGTTCCCAGGCTTCCAACCTCCCTCCTGCTGACGTGCGGCCTCAGAGAGAGTCGGGCCTGTCTATTCCCCGTGAGCCAGGCCCGGGCACAGCGGGTCCGCACTCAGGGTGTGAAGGTCTCCTCTCCTGCCTGCACTCGGGGGGTCAGAAGGGGCTGCAGGGTCTCCTGAGGGCATCCCACAGGCTCATGGGGCTGGGGGTGCAGCGCTTAGAGGCCGGGCTGTGAGGCTGCTGCTCAGTAAAGAATAAGGGCCCCGCACTATCCACATGGAAAAAGGCCTGGGTGGCCATCCCCCCAAGCTGCTCCTGCCCAGGTCCTCACTCACCCTGAGTGAGATGACACGGATGGCATGTGTCATCTCGCTCAAGGCTCACACTAGCCCTGTGAGGCAGCTGTTAACCCATTTTGCAGATGAGAAAAGTAAGTGCCACAGAGGTTAAGTGACTCTCCCAGCATTCCACAGCTAAAATCCCTCCTTCCACATAAAATTGGCCAATGGGAAAAGATACCTGTCCTAGCTTTCGCACCATTAGATCTCCTGTCCCTGGGGCTGCTTGGTAGAGGGAAGGATGAGGGCAGGACTAGGGAACTTTGATGATGTCTGAGATGCATGTTTGGGTTCTGCTCATTAGGAGATGATGGAGGACCAGTTGCATTGCTGCCCTCCTCTCCCTCCTCCCCATCCCCAGCAAATAGGGACACTGAAGCAATTAGATGCAGAGAAAGATGAGGCTTATGGTATGGCTGGCTTAGTGCTTTCATGGTCCCTTGTCCAGATGTAGGTTGCACAGAGCTGCAGGGCTGGAGGGGCTTCCTGAAGTTCCCGCTCAAGCCAGCTCTTCCCCAAGGCCCAGAGTGGCTCCTGCTCCTTCGTAAATCCTAGAGGCCTGCCAAAACCGGTTTGGCTCAATGGATAGAGTGTTGGCCTGCAGACTGAGAGGTCCCAGGTTTGATTCCGGTCGAGGGCATGTACATTGATTGCGGGCACATCCCTGGTAGGGTAGCCGGTATGCAGGAGGCAGCTGGTCAATGTTTCTCTCTCATCGATGTTTCTAGCTCTCTATCCCGCTCCCTTCCTCTCTGTAAAAAAATCAATGAAATATATTAAAAAAAAAATAATAAACCCTAGAGGCCTCCCTGCCTGCTCCCAGGAGAGCCCTTCACTTCTCTGAGCTCCCCCAGGCTCAGCAGGGTTCTGTATCCTCTCCTTCCCCTTCCCTGGGGGCTTCAGGACCCTAGACAAGGAGCCCCAGTTTCAGTAGCTGTAGCGATTGGTTCTGTCAGGTGAGGGTCCAGTTCTACCTCCTCTACCTTAGACCAACTTTATTGAATTTACCTGGACCATGACGTGTTCCCCACCTATTCTTGCCCTCTCTTCTCATCCATTTCCACAGCAGCCAGAGGGATCTTTCTAAAAGGAAACTAGGACTACATACACCAAACACCTTCTTCAAGACAAAGGAAACCATCAACAAAAATGAAAAAAAGCAACCTCCTAAATGGGAGAAAAATATTTACAAATGATACACCTGACAAAGGGTTAAAATCCAAAATATAGAAATACTTAATACAATTCAATAGCAAAAAACCAACACTCCCACACATAATTTGATTTAAAAATGGTCAGGCTTGCTCAGCTGGCATGGCTCAGTGGTTGAGTGTCGACTTATGAATCAGGAGGTCATGGTTTGATTCCTGATCAGGACACATGCCCGGGTTGCAGACTCAATCCCCCCAGTGTGGGGCCCGTGCAGGGGGCAGTCAATCCATGATTCTCTCTCCTGGCTCATCTTAAATTCTGTTTCTATCTCTCTCTGTCTTCCTTTCTGAAATCAATAAAAATGAATTGATTTTTATTAAAGGTCTGAACAGACATTTTCCCAAAGAAGACAAACAGATGGAGAACAGGTACAGGAAAAGGTGCTCGACCTCACTATCAGGGAAATGCAAATCTAAACCACAGTGAGATACCACCTCACACCTGCTAGGAGAGCTATGATCTAGAAGACAAGAAGCAACACGTGTTAATGAGGATGTGGAGAGTGTAAATTGGTGCAGTTGCTGTGGAAAACAGTCGATCTTAGGGACTATCTCACTTGACCAGCCCTGTCGCCAGGCCCCAGCCTACCCCCACTCTGCCACGCTGCCCTCTCCATTGGCGTCACAGCTCGCATCACCACCTGACATTTGCCTCTGCACTTCTTTGTCCAGCTGGAGCATCAGTGCCAAGAGACCAAGTCCAGGTCTCTCCCACTTCCTGCCATACCCTCAGCACCACGGAACATGTCTGCATGCCCAGGGGATGAATGAATGCATGCTGAGTGACTGCCTAATGACACGGCAGAGGAAGATAATGGGGAAGGACACAGGCTCTGCAGTGGCATGACCTGTGCTTGAAGCCCAGCTCCACGACTCGCGACTCTCGTAGTTGTGCGACCTTGGTCAAGGTGTTGAGTTTAGTACAGTGGTCGGCAAACCACATGCAGCTCTTTGGCCCCTTGAGTGTGGTTCTTCCACAAAATACCACAGCCTGGGTGAGTCTATTTTGAAGAAGTGGCGTTAGAAGAAGTTGAAGTTTAAAAAATGTGGCTCTCAAAAGATATTTCAATTGTTGTACTGTTAATAGTTGGCTCTGTTGACTAATGAGTTTGCGGACCACTGGTCTAGTATATTTACCTTTTCCCTCTCTCTCCCTTTCCTTACATCCCCTAAAGCAGTAACTGAGCCAACCCTTCGGTGTAGGCCCTTTGCTGGCACTGGGATACCAACGTGCTGCTCCTGACCTCAGGGCTCCCAGCCTTCCAGGGGGGTCCCCGTGAGAGGGATGAGATGGGACACCCTGGCCAGCCCGCTGTGTGGCTGGGGTGGGTGCTCAGGGAGGGCTTTTGTCCCCCGACTGAGTTTTGGAAGATGCACAAGAGCTTCCCAGGGAAAGTGGAGGAACCAGCATCTAGGCAGAAGGAGCAGCATGTGTGGATGCTCAGAGGAGACCAGTGCAGGGAGGGTGGGGGGGCAGAACATGAAGCTGCAGCTGTGGTGCAGCAGATGAAGCGTACCCACAAATTCCTCCCACCCCAACATGTGCCCTCTGCTGTGCTGTTCTGCTCCTCTGATCAGGAGGCCAAACCTGTGTCATCACCTTGAATGTGGGCTTGGCCTAGTGACCTGCTTTGGCCAAGACAACATTCATAACACAGCACAAGCAGGGACCGGAAGAACGCTTGTGCAGAGAGCTGGCCCTTTCCTGCCACAGGGGACCTCGGCTGCCACCATTGGACAAGCTTGGGGTGGCCTTCTGGAGGAGGAGAGACCATGTGGACAGGCTCCCTAGCTGCCTCTGCTGTCTCATCTGAGGCCAATACAGGCGACAGAAGCCATCTGAGACCATGCAGCCCTGGTCAAGCCAGCGTGGACTGGAAAAACCGCTGAGCTGATCAACAGAATCACTAGAAAAAACACATCTGTGCTTTAATCGTTACGTTTTAGGATGATACACACAAGAAGGAACCCCACTGGGAGGTGTGTTGCCTTTTGTGCCAGATTGAGGAGTCTGGGCTCCATCACAGTGACCCTACTGCAGAGTCTGGAACCCATGGCTTGAATTCAAATCCTGGTTTTGCCACTTACCAGCTGTAGGACCTTGGGCAGGACTTTTGACCTCTCTGGGTGTCAGTCTTCTCATCTGCCAAATGGGGGCAGTGAGCAGTGGCTGGAACATGAGAAGTGCTGCTGATTGTTACGATCCCATGGTGACTGCTGATGGCTGTGTCTGTGGATTCTGGGGCTCTGATCCATGTCGGCTAACTCAGACCCCCAAGGAAGGATGAGGTACTGGATGTGACCCCTAACCATCTGATGTATGGTGTTCCCGGACCAGCCTGTGGGCCTGATGGAATACCTTCTCCTCCCCAGTCCATTCAGGTCTATCCAGACGTTCTGTTGGGGCAGAGTGACCTCTGCCTTTCATAGCTGAGACTCATCTTGTTTGAAACAAGCATGTATAGCACACACCGAGCTCCAGGGAGAACGCGATTCCACATGCACACCAGGCAGGAGCCATATTGTTAAGTCATTTCTCCAGGCAACTGGGGCCTTTGGGGAATGGCTGTGTGTAAATGGAGCATCGGAGAAATTAGAGACGGCACCAGTGTTTCTATGATGGGCTGTTGGCTTTATGAGAAGTTAGCACCGAGCCAACTTCAGAAACTGGGGCCGCTGGCTCTGTTCTGGGACAGTGCTGGAGACCCTTTGCCTCTGCTCCCCAACCCCAGCCTCAGAGCAGGGACACTCCCAGGACAGGGACACCAAGAAAAAAGGTTTGAGACCAGTGAAACGAAGGAGGAAGTGAGTGCTGTAGGTATCAGAGGGATGTGATGATCTTATTTCATTCTTACAATTCAACAATGAGAAAACGTGTACCGGTATCTTCCCATTTTACAGATCAGGAAAGCAAGGCTCAGAGAAGTGACACAACTTGTGCAAGGTCCTCAGGCTGGCAGGGCATCATTGCAGAAGTTCTGAGCCTTGCACACTGTTCCAGGCACTTGCTAGGCCCTTCCCAGACCATGACCCGGTATAACCCTCTCCATAGCCTTATAAGACAGCCATAACAACTCCCTGGTCATAAATGAAGAAACTGAGGCTCAGGATTAAGGAGCTCAGAGGGTTTAGGGTTTGAGCTTATGTGTCTCTGACCCCAAAGCCCACCTAAGAAATATTCCCCACCTGTTCTTCTTCTTCCTTAAACCCACAGGGGAGGGCAGCAGACCTTTTTGGCAACAAGATTACAGCCTCACTCCTTGGAGGCCCAGAGCAGACTAGACGAATCCCCTCTCAACCTGGCTAACAGAACCTGGGGCCTGGGAGAGCCAGAAGTGTCCTGGTTGAGTCTTTCCAAGCAGGAGTCCCAAAGGGGACCTGCAGCTGACACCTATGTGACCTTAAATGATGGGTATTTTCCTGGATGGCTGGTGTGTGCAGAGACACCCTGAGACACTCGGCTGAACTGTGGCTCTGGTGATAATCCTATGTAATAAAAGCTTCATATGCTAAGTGTCTGGTTGTCTGGTCATCTGTTCAACCAATCAAAGCATAATATGCTAATGATATGCTAAGACCACTCAACTGCTCCCTATGATGTGCACTGACCACCAGGTGGCAGATGCTCCTTTTGGTGGGTTAGCCTGCTGCTGGGGTCCAGCTGATTGGGACTGAGCAAGATGGGTAAGACACGCCCTGGACCCCTCCAATGGTCCCTCCCTGGCTGGCCAACCTCCTACATCCCTCCCCAACCCCGATTATGTACAAGTAGGGTCCTTTGGCCTAGCCTGTGCCTTCTCGCAATCTGGGACCCCTAGAGGATGTCAAGGAGTTGGTTTCGGCCCAATCCCACAGACCAGGCCGAGGGACCCCACTGGTGCACAAATTCGTGCACCGGGTCCTCTAGTAATAATATATATCACAACATCAGTGATGGCTACTTTGTTCATGCTTACTGTGAGAGCATGCCCACCAAAGCACAGCAGGACTACCCAAAGTCAGGGCCCACCTTGGAACAGACAGCATTTCCCAGAAACAGCGCTGCTCCCTGGGTGAGAATACCTGCCCTCTGCCCTGCATGAGTGGAGCCCATGCATGGCCCACTGGGCACCAGTATCAGGAAGTGCTGGGTGGTGAGGGCAGGCTGTGGGGCAGCCCAGCCAGGTAGGAATCCCAGCTGTACCATTTACCAGCTGTGTGGCCTTGGGGGAGGCCCTCTTTCCCCTCTGTCTTCTCATCTGTTATTAGGGACAATAATGGCCCCTATATCATAGTTCATTATGAAGGGAAAATGAGTTAATGCAAGTAAAATGCTACGAGCAGGACCTGGCATACATGAGTGTTCAATCAACATTAGTAAGAATTCTGCATTCAGCTAGATGGAATAACAGGGGCCTCCCGCACCTACTTGCCCAACAACTAAAAAACGGACACACTATGTGAAACAGCAGTTTCCAAGGCATTAGCCACCAAGCAGCAAAGGAGAGTGACCCCAGAGAGATGGGAAAGCCCTGAAGTACCTCACGTTGGATGCTGATGTATGTGGGAGACATCGCAGGCCTGGAGTCAGAGAGGGGGCACCCAGGCAGATTGGGGTTGTCCTCCCGAGCTGAGGAGTCTGAGCTGGAAGACAGGGAGACAGGCAGCTTGAGTTTGCAGGGCAGAGTGCTGGCGATGAGGGAACTTCTGAGCAGGGATTTGCGGAGGGTCTGCCCAAGCCCTGTGTGTGAGGAAACTGATTGAGGTCAGAGAACTCAGCCACACGGATCTTGAAGGAACAGCCCTGAAACTCAAACCGTTCCTCCTCCCACCAGCGTGGAGAACCGAATCAGTCCCAGGGTGCCGGCTCGAGTGTTTAGAAGCAAGTTGCTTCAGGGGAAAATGGGCCCAGCCTAAATGTCGCTCTGTTCACGTTTCACAGAGCTTAAAAGCAAGACTTGACATACCCGTATCCATGCTATCTGTGTTACAGAGCAAAGGTTAAGAGTGCTTGAAGAATACAGATGTATTAAGTACCCTGCAAAACAAAACACTAGCATTCCATAAAAAATTTCCAGGCAACAAAGAAGCAGGGAAATAGGTCCCTACAGTGAGTGTGAAAATCAATCCATTGAAACGGACTTAGAATGGGCGCCAATGATACAATTAGCAGAAAAGAGTCATAAAGCCAATTATTATAACATTTTTTCCCCACATATTCAGAAACATAGAGGAGAAAGACTGGAAATGAAATGTAGAGCCATGGAAGATATGGAGTCATAAAAATTATGCAATGAATCCGAAAGGAGGCAGAGGAAGAAGGAAAAGGGAACAAAGAACAGATGGGAGATATTGAAAACAAATAGCAAGATGGTGAATTTCAATCCAACCACATCAGTAATCACATTAAATACATCCAGCTGAAGGGCAGGCATTGTCATCTTGGATACAAAAGAAAGACCCAGCTTCCTACAAGAAACACAGCTTAAAAATAAAGACAGAGAGGTTAAAAGTAAGATATGAAAAAAAATACACCATGTAACACTAATCAAAAGGAAGCTTGAGTGGTGATATCAATAATAGATGAAGTAGGCGTCAATGCAAACAGTATGTGCAGGGATTAAGAGGGTCATTTCATAATGATATAGCTGTTAATTCATCATGAGGACATATCACTCATGAATGTTTATGAAGCTAGTAACAGGTTCAAAGTACATGAAGGAAATGTATGAATCTTTAAGGAGAAATCAACAAAATCACAATGAGATAGAAACTGTAATGCCTCTCTCTCAGTAACTGAAAGAACAAATAGCAAGCCTAGCTGGTGTGGCTCCTTGGTCAAGCATCCACCTATGAACCAAGAGATTATGGTTCGATTCCCAGCAGCGCATATACTCAGGCTGTGGGCTTGATCCCCAGTAGCGGGTGTGCAGGAGGCAGCCAGTCAATGACTCTCTCTCATCATCGATGTTTCTCTCTCTCTCTCTCTCTCTCTCTCTCTCTCTCTCTCTCTTTCTCCCCCCCCCCCTTCCCTTCTTCTCTGAAAGAAAAAAAGTGAATAAATCTGTAAGGATACAGAAACCATCTACAAACTGAACCTACTTGGCATTTATAGAACATTTTACCTGGCAACAGCAGAATACGGGGTCTATTCCAGGGCGCACAGAACATTCACCAAGACAGATGAAACTCTAGGCTATACAAACAAATTGCAAAGATAGGAAAAAGACTCAAGCCACACATGGTACATTCTACCCACCACAAGGGAATTAAAGTAGAAATCAATAATAGCAAGCTATCTGGAAAATATCTAAGCATTTAGAATCTAAGCAACACTTCTAAATAACCCCCAGTACAAAGAGGAAATCCGAAGAAAATGGTAAAGGATTTGAACCGGATGAAAAGTAAAGCATTATGTACCCCAAATTGTGAGATGCTGCTGGAACAGAGAGGAGAGAGAAGTTACCCACATGCTCAAAGCAGTTCTGTTTGTAAAAGTTTCAAACTGGACACAACCTAGAAGTTCATCAGCAGGGTTATCAATGGGTAAACAAATTCTACCCACAGAAGGGACAACTACTCATTAAAAAAAAAAAAAAAAGAATGAACTATTGACACATGTGGCAATGAGGATACATCTAAAAATAATTACACCGTGTAATTACATCTAAAATTATATAAAACTAGAGGCCCAGTGAACGAAATCATGCATGAGTAGGGTTCCCTAGGCCTGGCTGGCGATCAGAGCTGATCTGCAAGGTGAGCAGTGGGGCGATGAGGGGCCCCCCATGGTATTTAACCGTGGCTGGCCTGGGGCCTGCAGTCTGGGGCAGCTTTTGTATTGAGCATCTGCCCTCTGGTGGTCAATGTGCATCATAGTGACCAGTTGTTCCACTAGTCATCCTGCTGTTCAGTCAATTTGCTTATCAGGCTTTTATTATATAGGATTCTAGAAAAAGGCAAACTAATCTATAGTGATAAAAAGCAGGTGGGTGTATGGCGGCCTGAGGACAGAGCTGGGGGTGGGCATGAGCTGTAAGTCAGATTTACCAAGGGGCACAAGGAAATGAGTGGCAGTGGTGAGTATGCTCATCATTTTGATTGTGGTGATGTTTCACAGACGTATACATGTGTCAAAACGTGTCAAGTTGTACACTTAAACATGTGCCATTTAGTTATTATAGGCCAACTTCACCTCCATAAGTCTGTTAAAAATAAGTCTCAGTTATTACTAATATTTGGTCTCTGGCCTAGAACTGAGAACTTTTTATACCTTTTGGTTTTTGCCTTTTATTTTAAAATAAAATATGCGTGGGTTTCCATGATTATCCCCACTTTATGAACGAGGACACTTCTGCAGAGTGAAACGACTGGTGTCATGTTACATGGCAGGTAGGTGACATTTTCCTGAGCCAATTTTACTCCAGAGACAAGGCAGTGGGGCCCCGGGATGCGGATGACAGACCCTGTTCTGATTACCGCTTTTGACCTAAATCACAGTGCCATTTGCACCCAGCCTTGAAAAGCAGAGATTTCCTGAGACAGTTTGTGTGGTGAGTTGAGAGCAGAGGCTCAGTGTTCTTGGAGGTGACGGAGGGTGAAAACCCCTGAAAGGAAGGGGACGGCTGACGATGACGACATGCCATGGGCCACTTAGTGACTCCATGGCGGTGACAAAGGGAGACGTTCTATTTCCCAGAGAGGGTCAGGCCCCACAAGACCACAGAGCAGCTCTGGGTAGAGCTGGGATTCCTTCCCATCCTGCCCCTCTAAAGTCCATGCCCTTCTGACCCCCGTCCAGAGGGGTCCCTCTGACCCTCAGCCCAGCCTCACCTGGCTATGTGGCTGTGCCTGCAAGGCCCACCATGCCTCTGAGACGCCTTTTTAATTCTGGCCTAGTTCTGAGAACTTTCAATTTGAACAATCTGATTCCCATGATTCGGGAGGGACGGACAAATGAAGATACACATGGAAAATGAGCAGCCCTGTCTCTGCTCAGCTCTAATGGAGGTTTGGCCTTCAGCAGAGATTTGAATGTCTATGGGCCTCAGGCCTCTCATCTGTGAAATGGGGCTAAGCACAGAACCCTCAGGTGGTTCTTATGAGGCTCAGAGCTCTATGCAAACTAGTTCTGGTCCCTCCAATGTCCCTCTGCAGGGCTGTGCCTCCTCCTCCAAGAACAAGATGTTCTCTTCCTTTCTCTCTCTTCCACCCCCCCCCCCCACACACACACACCTCTGCACAAAACTTCCTTTAAGAACCACAGAAAACTGTTCATCCCAGAGCTTTGATGCTGGGAACACAGGCAGATGGCACTGGAATTAGCAGCTTGGCAGACACAGAATGTTCCAAACACCATCAGCTCAAAACAGCTAAGAACACCCCCCCCCCCCCCCAGTCCCCCAGACAAGAGTGGGGAGCAGGACTGGGAATCCTTTCTCAGGTCCCAGCCCCTCCCTTCCTGCCCTCCTGACCCAGGCAGCATGTCAGGCAGAGGCAGAGGGAGGCCTTGGGGCCCAGGGGTCTCCGGAAGAAGACCGAAGTGACGGGAGTCATCCATCATCACTGCTGAGGGGCAGAGGCCGGCTGCTCCCCTTCCACAGGGCAGGGCTAATGCTGGGGCGGCTGCCCAGTCTGTGCTGACATTTCCCAGCTCCCCTGGCATCTGGTGGGGCCACGTTCTACTTCTGGCCAATGGAATGCAGGTGTGAATGCAGCTGTGGGCCCCTCTGGGCTCAGCTGATTGGCAACCTGGTGGCTTTTCCTTCACTCACCTCCCTTTCCTGGTGACTCTGGGGGCACATGTGTAGATGATGTCATCACTGATGGAAGGGGTTGGATCCCTGAGTCACTGATCAGAGGAGGTGCTTCCCTGTAGGAGATCCCCTGACCAGCAGCATTCTCTTGGATTTCACATGGGAAAGAGATTGGTTCTTCCTGGTGAAGCAACTGGGGTTTGGGGCTCTTTGTTACAGCACCTCACCTATCCTGACCGATACAATCCAGTCCCTTTCCTCATCCAACCTTTCATCCAGCAGGTACTCATCAGGCTCCTCTAGGTTCCAGATTCTGTGCTGAGCACCAAGACAGAGTCATGAATATGGTCCAGAGGCCCCTGCCCTCAGGAAGTGCCTGGGCACTATTGGGGAAAGAGCCAAACAAAATGAGTAAGTGAATCGCCCCCCCCCCCCCAAAAAAAAAAAAAAATTACATGGTATGAAAAGGGTTGCAAAGGAAGGAAACAATGCGAGATTTGGGAAGGTTGTGGGTGGGGGATCCTTTTGGCGGTGAGCTATGCCTGAGGAGGAGGGAGAAGCAGAGAGGGATGAGCTTTATGTAAATTACTTCACTGCACCCTCAGAGCAGCCCTGGAGGCCCGAGGGTGACGACAGCCCAAGGAGGGTGTGGAGTGATGGGACCAAGTCTCCCAACCAGGATGGGGCTTACCAGGGTCAGTCTGCCCTTGTGGAGAAGGGCAGGGTCAGGCCAGGTGGGGAAGAAGAGCTTGGTGGCCTGCCTGGTCTGAGTGCCAAGGGCCTGAGGAATGGGCCGAGAGGCCCTTTCGACTCCCAGGATATGACCCCGAGGGCTGCAGAAGGCTGGGGTCATGGGAAGAACCTGGGGTCAGGGTCTCCTGGGCTAGCTGTGTGCCCCTGGGCAATACACTCGACCTCTCTGAGCCTCTTGTTTGTGGGGAAGCAGCTCCAGCCCTCAGGGTTGGGGCAAGGAACGAGGGAGAGGAGCTGAGCCAGCACCTCTGAGACCTCGAATCCTGGGCCCGTCTCTGCTGTTGTCCTTCCCCCACGGAAGTTTCCTGAGTGACAGAGCTCTGGTCCTGCATCCCTGGTCCTATGTCTACTACTCTGACCCCACCCATCCTGGGACACAGGAAGGTTGCCCACTGGGTAGAAACTCTAGGCATCACACGGCCAACCGACGAGGAGAGGGCCGTGTGCAGACCCCATGCCGGAGCCTCTGCTCTCCCCCAGGCCCAGGTGCTGGGGTTCTCTCCCTTCCTGGAAGCTGGGACGTGTCCAGCTCAGCAGCGAGCAGGCGAAATGTGAGGACTGTTCTGCCCCAGAAACCTCTCCGGTCTGCCGGGTGCGGAGCAATTTCTTCCTATGAAGCAAAATGTCACAGGTCACTGTGTGACCATATTCAATGGTGAAGCTTTTCTGATTTCCTCGCTCCCAGTTTCCTGCTCGCCTCCAGTTCTCCAGGCCCTTCAGTCTCCTTGCCCCCGGCCCTCCTCCCTTCCATCACAGCCTCTGCTGTGAGTTCCACAGGCTGTGGTCCAGGGAGGTATCCTAGAGCCTCCTGTATGGAGGGAAGATGACAGAAGAAGTGGCCTGCCTGCCTTCCAGGGCCTGGCTCTCTCGCGGGACCTTGGGGGTGGGGACAGCGTGGAAATCGTCAATGATAATGCAAAGTCTAATATCCCATTGCAGGACCTCCCAGAATTGTAGTATTTGTCTCCCCCAGACAGGCAGACAGACCCCAGGGCCAGGAATCTGTCTTCCCAGAGCCAGTTTCTCCTCAGAGTCCTCACCTAGGTGGCATCAGGAAATGCGTGCCAAAGAAAGGCAAGTAGGAGGCAGAGAAGAATTGTCAACTCAGCTGCCACTGCCTCGAAAGCCACGGGAGCAGAGAATGGAAGTGTCTCCCACGCGCACCAGCCTCTTGCTCCCCAAATAGTCCGGGCCACCCCAGCCCCGCTGGCACACGGAGCATGCCCACAGAGCCGCGGCCGCTGTGTATTTTCATGCCACGGAGAATTATTTTGTTTCTGCAGCTCATGATGGGGAGATGGGCTGTCAAGGTGGCTTCGGAGGAGACCAGGAGGAAAAGGGTCCAATTTCCTGATGGCGGACATAATGGGGGATTCTTACCTTCGCCGGGTGCTGCTCGCACGAGGAATTTGCAGGGAAACCCCAGGGCCCAAGGGCCATGCAGTTCTCAGGCTGAGGAGGCACTTGGTGGGGACTGTGTCTGTGGGGCTGCTTAGCTGAGGGGATGTGGGCTCAGGGCCTCCTCAGAGCGCTTGGGAGACCTTGTCCCCTACAGCCCCCGGGCAAGGGCACCGCCACCCTTGCTCCCAATCAGGAGCACCTGGGGCAGAACCAAGAGGACAGAATGTTCCCAGGAGCCCCTGCTCCACCCTGCCCACCACCCCGACCCAGGAGCCATCTCCATCCCCCACCCTGATCGCAGCTCCCCCAGCTCCGGAGACAGGTCCCCCAGGCACCTTCTCCAGGAGGACCTGGAGCCTCCTCCTGGGGAGTTCCAGACCAGAGCCTGCGGACCTGGGAGCAGCAAGTGCGGGCTGCTCCTCCTTCCCAGCATGCTCTCCTCTGGTTCCCCCTTCAGCGCCCAGCTTGGTGCCCCCCTCACCCCCCACCACCTCCAGCAAGCCCTCCTTATGCCTCCAGCTCATTCTGGCCTCTTCCTTTCCTGACTCCTCTCCCCTGCTCTGCGGGGCAGGGGGGTGGCAGAAGGAGCCTGAGCCTTGGTGGCAGAAGGCAGGGGTTTGGACCTGCTCTGTGCAACTTTGGGCAAATCACTAGACTTCTCTGGGACTCCATTTTCTCCATGTACAATGAGGTACTGAATTCATTCATTCATCCATCCATGAGTGCATGAATTCTGTGATGATGGAAAGGAAGGAGTGGTTAAAGCACATACCTATGATTGGAGCCCAGTGTCCAGTGGGAATGTTAGGGGTGTCATTCTGGCCACTCTGCACCCAACTCCCCCCGCAGTGTGCCTGCAGAGCACACAGACTTCTGGGCACTCTGGAGCCCACGTGAGCGACGCATAGCCAGACAGCTAGTCCCTGGTAGAACACGGGGACCCTACTCCCGAAATGTTTGTTAGCTTTAGGTCAGCTTCCCTCTTGGAGCCTAGGATCCCGGGATAGAGCGCAGTGTGGCTAATAATGCAGTGACCACTTCCTGTGCGCTTACTATGCCCCATCACTGAGCTAAACCCTTACACTGTCTACTCCTCACAACAGCCCTGTGCTGGGCCATTTCACAGATAGGAAACCCTACACCTGGGAAGGAGCTGCAGTTTGCCCAAGGCCAGATGGCTGGTGAGGGGCAGAGCCAAAGGCTCATTAACTCCATGTGGACTTGTCCATGCAAATGTGCGCATATCCTTTTATTTTCCTTCTCGTCCAGTGTCCACTGGCCAGGAGAGCAGGGTCCCAGTTTCCAATTGGGCAGTTCTGAGCCCATTCTAATACGTCCTGGGGGCGCTGCTCCCACAGAGAACCGCTGACCGCTCCCCTGAGCCCAGCCGCCCTCCGCCAAGGGCACAGTGAGCAGATGGCGGCTGCTGTGGGGAAGGACCTCCTGGTCATCAGTCCTCCTTTATGCACCTGTGGCTGATGGTCCAGCTGGGTCCTCTGCGTGTGGGAGGGTGGGGCGGCTCTCAGGAAATGGAGAGAGGAAGAGGAGGCCAAGGAGAGGAAAAAGGCCAAGTTTAGTCCCTTCTTTGTTGATGGCACAAATACCCCTTAGCACTTACCTTACCTGTGCTGGGCAGGCACTGTGTTACTCCAGGTATGTGGGGATGGGAGCTACAGTGCAGGCTTAGGGCTTGTTGAGCTATGATTAAACTTAAGTTGGCTCAGCTAGAAAAGAAAGTGTATTTTCTCCGGGAAGCCGGGTTTGTGTGTGTGTGTGTGTGTGTGTGTGTGTGTGTGGTTGTTGCTTGCCCAGGCCTGTCTTGACCTGGGGGCTCAACCATTGCTACAGCTCTGTGCTAGGCAGCATTCCACGCTGGGAACACAGTGGGGGGCAAAGCAGAAGATGCAGTCTGCCTTCTGGGCTCAGAGTCAGTGTAATCAGGACACACGTGTGTACACACACACACACACACTCTTCTTTTTCTTTCTCTCCAACTTATAGAGCTGCGTTTGTCAATGTCGGCTTCATTCTCAGGCAAGATCTTCTCAGGATGACCACCAGCAACTCCGGTTCCTACTGACCAACTCAGGTACTCTGACATTTTTCAGGGAAAAAAAAAAATTCTATGGTCTAGATGATTGGACCAACTTAGGTCATATGACAATTTTTAGGCAATCACAATGGCCAGGGAAAGAAATTACTGATTGGTCAGCTCCTGAGTCACATGCTCACACTTGGAACCAAGCTCACCCTGGCTCAGCCACAGCCAAACCCCCTTAGATAAAGAATAGAAAAGATGGGGTGAGGATGGGGAGGACATCACACAAAGTAAATTTGATTTTGCCTCTTGCTTGGCAGCGGGGCTGGAATGCACAAGTTCAACTGGGCTAACGTGGGCAACCTTGAGGAACCTCCACAAGCAGGAGACAATGAACCTGCAATCTAGCGCTGCTCTGGGCTGACTGCCTGGATCCGGTGACCATTAGGTGCACTCCGCATATCTGGCCTCCTTCTGAGGGGGCGTGGTTAGCCAGAGCTGCAACCATGCTGGCTGTCCACAGAGCACACGCTGACTCATCCCACCTCCCTGGCTGTGTGACCTGAGTGAGATCCTCAACCTCTCTGAGCCTCAGTGTCCTCATCTCTATTATAGAATGGCATTGATTAAGTGGCCTTACAGCAGTAAGGGTTGTTGTGAGGTTTAGTGACCACACCTGCAAATCACCTGGTGTTGGGCCCAGCACAGAAGGCACTAAATGAGCAGAGCTGTATACAGGAGGTGCTCATGGAATGGCAGCCACTGCTGTGACCTCTTGTCTGGCTCTTTGCAAGCTTGATGGTGTGTGCTGCTAGCAGGTCTATCTCCCCCACCTGCCCATGCCCTCTGTGAGTACAGGCATGTGTCTGATCTTTCTCCCGGTGCCCAGAGCCCTGCCCAGGGAGACCAGGCATTCTGTGGTGACATCTGCTGAGTCATTAGAAACTGACATCCCAGAGGCATGGAAGGACAGGGGGGGCACTTTGTGGTTAGCGTCCAACAGCCGCTGGGCCGTGAACCTCTCTGTGACGTCTGTTCAGAGCCACACACGTCTCTGCAGGACATGCATTTCTTGGCAGCGGAGGGGATTGTTTCAAGTCCCCACAAGAACAGCTGGACCTGGATGGCAAAGAGCAGTTGTCACAGCTGGGCCCCGGGAGATGCCCGAGATGTCAGGATGCACAGGCGGAATTCCTCCAAGCCTTTGAGGGGCCTGTGTGGTGGCCGCAGGCAGGATGTGAAGACACGGACTGACCTTGGCAGTGGAGGGGCGGCCTCGTGCTCACAGCGGGGGGCGTCTGTGATCGCTGCTGTGTCTGGCGTTGTGGGGAGCCTTGTCTGCTTTCTTCTCTAATCTCAGCATCCTTAGACGTTCCCTACGAGCCGGGCTGTGTGTGGCAGATAGGAGAGGAGGCGTCCTTTCAGCAGCATCGGAAATAGATCTCTCTGAATTAATCAGTCCACCCAGCACGGACACCTACTGTGTGTGGGCCCTGGGCTAGCCACTCCACAAAGAGCTCTGAGAAGGGGCTGCTGCATGACACACATTAGCTGTTACTATTGTTGTTGTTATTTATATGCTCATTCCACCCCACCCCCATTCCTACCACCCTTGTCCTGTCATCAAAAGCCAAGTTGCCCTGGCCAGTTTGGCTCAGTGGATAGAGAGTCAGCCTGTGGACTGAAGGGTCCTGGATTCAATTCTGGTCAAGGGCACATGCCTGGGTTGTGTGTTCGATCCCTAGTAGGGGACATGCAGGAGGCAGCCGATCAATGATTCTCTCTTATCATAGCTGTTTCTCTCTCTCTTCTCTCTCTCTTAGAAATCAATAATATATAGTCAGGCCCCCTCCTCCCTGACCCACCTTCCCACTGGCTCTCACAAATAGGGGCTTCATTCCCTCTCATTGGCTCCAATTAATACTAAGCCCCACATATTAGAATTGGGGCAGATTCTTATGGCCTTGGGCACCATCTTGTTTATCAGAGTTTAGTCACCGTGGGAAGAAGACTATCCCTCGGTCAGTCAGCAGTGGCCAGCATGTGGCTATGTCTTCTGGTTTCTGATTATGGTTCACAACTAGGTTGCTATTGTTTTCTCCTTTCTTACCTCCCAGATAGAGGCCCTGACCAACAGACACTGTTTCCTTTGTTTCCAGAGACCTGGCTGAGACCATCCTGCACAGAATCATAGATTCATGGACCCCTGGAGTGCAGGGGAACTAGGCAGTCCTTTGGTCAAGGTCATGCAGAGAGTTAGTGACAGAATAGGGAGCAGGACTCGCTCTCCTGACCCACGTCAGATGCTCTCTTGTTGCTGCTTTAGCCACTCGGATCCCGGGCCTGGGCTGATCGGGCCAGAATTCCAAACCTGGGACAGATGAGGGGGCAGAGCCAGACAGGTGGTATGACTTGGGTAGAAAGTGAGGAAATTGAGCCCATGGAATAGGGCCCTCATTCAAGGACTTTGGCTCTGGAGGGGCCAGTGAATGAGGGTCTCCCCAGACATGATGGGGCTGATGGGCAGACTTGAACCCCATGTCTTGGCAGCCTGAGATGAAATGGTCATAGGCTTTTGATAAAATAAGAGTCTGTGGGTATAAAGTTGCCAACTGGTACCTGAGCTGAATGAGTGTCGCCTCGTTTGGGAGGTGTTAACAGTTTGACCTCAGTTGGGAAATGCATTTAAAACTTGATGTGACTTAACCATGAACTTCACGGAATTGGCTGGGCTTCCCTGAGAGTCTTGCACAGTGTTAGGAGGGGCAGATCAGTGTGTGCTCTATTCTTCTGCCATTTGGGGTCATAAATCATCTTTAGAGACACAGTGAAGTTGGAGCCCAGACAGGACAGCGAAACCCCTGAGGGACATTTTAACACCAGCAAGAACACCGCATTTGCTCAAATCCTGGCTTGCCCATTTGCCTTCATCTCATCAAGAAAGCTTCTCATTCATGCATAACACCCCGTTTGGGACCGGGTGCTAGTGGCAGAAAGAGAGTGTGCCAGGAGCCCCTGTCTGGAAGGTAGACAGTGGGGCCTTCACTCTTGGCTTTGGGGGTCTGGCTTTTAGTGGCAAGCTGAGTGGCCAGGTCTCTGCTGGGAGGACTGGATTGCCCCTACCTTGTTTTTCATAAGAAGTAGCTCCAACTCTGAGACTCAAACCAGCTAGTCCTTAGGGGTACCTCCCTCCAGTGGCTGCCCACTATTTGGGTTGAAGAACGAGACCCTAATGGGGGCCTTTCAGGCCACATGAGATGTAGCCCTGCCACATTCCGGCCAGTCACCCCTCTGGTCTTCTTTCAGATCCTCCAGCTCCTCCTCCATGTCATGTCCCTTGTGACCACTGGGCCTTTGCACATGACTCTCCATCTCCATCTCCATCTTTATCTTTGTCCCCATTGTTCCTTGCCCTGCCGCCACCCACCATGAAGATGTGAGCGACCCTGAGCAGGAACCCTTCTGCTCTATTCTCCCCTGTGTGCCTCTCACGGGAGCAGGGCCAGGCGTGGTCAGTGCCAATAGACCAAAGGTAGAGAGAAGCATGATTAGTTGTGAGGTTTTCCAAACGAACCTCTTTAAACGTCGAAAGTGTCAATCTCTTAATAAAATAAGTCAATGATTTATGAGTAGTTAAAAAAGCCATAGCGTACTTTTTTTTTTAAAGCAACTCAGTTCTGAGACTTGAGTGTGGGAGGCTCTTGGCAAAGCACCCGCGTGACAGAGGCAGAGAGAATGGATTTGTAATGAATGGAGACTCACAAACTTGAGACCAAGTACACACCAGGCAAAATCAAGCATTCTTCTTAGAAATGAAACGGAACGGCCTTGCGATCCTGGAGCGGAGACCTGAGGTCCCTGAGAGCCACAGCATGGGGGACAAAAGAGAAGAACGCCTGATGCAGCCGCCTGGGGGCCTGGTTTACCCTACAGACAGGCCACGGATCCAAAGTGAGGCCAAGTCCCTTCAGGAAAATAACATTATTACGGTTATCATCCCTTTCACTACCCTTGTTGAGCCACACACTATGTGCCAGACTCAGTGCCGAGTCATCCATAAACATTCATCTAGTTTAATCTAATACAGTCCTAATTAGGTACCATGGATATCCCCATTTTACAGATGTACAGGTAGGTGCCCAAATATCCCCATGTTACAGATGAGCAAGCAGATCCCACCCAGGTCCCTCCCCCAGGTCTGTTAGACCCCAGGCCCCAGGCTTCCAACCCCCAGACTGTACCAGCCTCAGCCTCAGTGTCCTCATCTGTAGTGGCAGGGCTGAGAGCTAGGGGAAGGGGCATCCTGTTCTGCCCAGCTTCCTTCCGGGCATGAGAGGGATGGGATGAGGAGGTGCCCGGGGGTGCTGACTGACGTCCGGTTCTCCGGCTCACTCCCTGACTGTGGGCCTCCCAGGTGGGAGGCCTGCTATAGTCATGGCCTATCATGAGAACAACGGGCACTTGAGCATGTTTCCTCACCAGGTGCTAGTCTAGGTACTTCCTCCCCATCAGCTGGGGCTGGGAGATGGGGTTGGAGATGGCAGAACAGAAGGCTGGGACCACAGTGCCCGTGAGAAAGTGCGCGGGCCTGAACCCTGGCCGGGATGGAGACCCCCTGGGAGGTTCGTGTGTCTGGTCTGTGTGGCTGGTGCTTCCTTTACAGAGTTTTCTCCATTCCCATCCACCTCGGTCAGAGACCACGGAACCTTGGCCGGGGTCTAACTCATCCAGTTCATTTCATTGGACCCTCCATCCGCAAAGGCTTGCCATGCAATGAGAAGTAGGCAGTGTGTCCGTCACAAAGGAAGGGAGCCAGAAGAATTTAAATCATGCCTGCCAGGTTATTGTAGGAACATTGTCCTACGTGTGTTGCCTTTTTTTTTTTTTTTTTAAAGATGAATCTTTTAGAGCAGTTTTAGGTTTAAAATAAAATGGAGAGGAAGGTAGAGAGTTTTTCCGCAGACATCCTGCCCCCACACGGCACCGCCAGCCCCGCTATCAGCATCACTCACCCGGATGCCACGTTTTTCACCCGGGATGGACCAACAGTGACACGTCCTCCTCACTCAACGTCCACCGCTTACCTGAGGGCTCGCTCGTGGTGGTGTACATTCTGTGGGTCTGGACAAACGCATAATGACATCTATTCATCACTAGATTATTATGCTGAGCATTTTCGCCGCCCTGCAAATCCTCTGTTCTCTGCCTATTCATCTCCCTCCCCCACCCCAGCCCCGCAAACACATCTTTTTATTGTCTCCATAATTTTGCTTTTTCCAGAATGTCGCATAGTTAAAATCATACAATATGTAGCTCTTCTAGGTTGGTTTCTTTCACTTAATTATATGCAGCTAAGTCCCCTCCAGGCCTTTTCATGGCTTGATAGCTCATTTCTTTTTAGTGCTTAATAATATTTAATTGCCCGATGCACCACAGTTTACTTAGCCATTCATCGGCTGAAGGACATCGTGGTTGCTTCCAAGTCCGGGCGTTTGTGAACAAAGCTGCGATAAATACCCGTGCGCAGGGTGTTGTGTGCACACACATTGGCAGCTCCCTCGGGTACGTGCCCGGGAGCAGGGCTGCTGGGTCATACAGAAGGCGTTCATTTTTGTGAGACACTGGCCCACTGCCTTCCAAAGTGGCTGCACCGTTCCGCATTCCCACCAGGATGGAGGGAGCGCTCTTGTTGCTCTAAGATGGGGATAATAACGCTGACGACACCGCAACGTGTGGCTTCCCTCCTGAGATGGGAGCCTTAGGACAGGGGCCGAGCTCAGCCAGTGCGGACGGACAGGCAGGGGAAGGGGGTTCCAGGGAGAGGGCACTGCATGAGCCAGGGCCTGAGGCGCCACTGCATCTCACTGCTGCCTG
This sequence comes from Pipistrellus hanaki, assembly GCF_964339955.1. Taxonomy (NCBI): domain Eukaryota; kingdom Metazoa; phylum Chordata; class Mammalia; order Chiroptera; family Vespertilionidae; genus Pipistrellus; species Pipistrellus hanaki. Next base: position 182,908,993 of record NC_140504.1, on the reverse strand, counting down.
GGCATAACCTGAGCGTTGTCACAGCGGAGAGAGGAGAGTCAGATCCGAAGCTCCTGTGCTGACATGTGGCCCCTTCCCGGGCACCCAGGAAGGACGGTTGGGAAAGTTTAAATATAATGTGTATTCATGGGCTTTGGGGCCCGCTGCCTGATGGCAAATCCTGCCTCTGCCAGTGTTTGCCTACGTGATGTAGGGCAAGTTACTTAACTGCTTTGTGCCTCAGTTTCCTCATCTGTGAAGTGGGGATAATGACACTGGGTTGGTTGGGGAGTAAACCTGTGTGAAGTGCTTCAGGGGGTGTCTGCTCCCTCCCCCCGCCCCCCTAGCAGGTGTTATGGGAGCAGTTGTTGGTATTGAAGCTCACTGTGTGCCCTGCACCTGTGGGTCCCTCTAATCCTCAGAGCACCAGGCAGGTGGGGCAGTAGGACCATTGGTCCCTTTGAAGATGCTGAATCCCAGGAGGTGAAGGGACTTCTTCAAGGTCACAGGGCTGAGCTGGTGAGTGGGGGCTCCGATCTGCCCGTCTGTCTGACTCCGGAGCCCACCCCTTGCCCGGCACAGACTCCGACTCAGGGTTTGGGCTGCCCTCCCCTCCCACCCTCCTAGGGAGCTTTTAGAGCACCAGCTCCTGGGCGCCCAGACCCAGGGGTTCGCTCAGAGATCCCCTGATGCTCGCCAAGGACCATCCCAGCCCACACGGCCCAGCCCTGCAGGTGGACACTCACCCCCCGCCTCCTCCGCCTTAGTGGGGCCTCCCCACACAGAGTCCCTCTCAGTCCTTTCCCAGGAGACCAGGCCTCAGACCGCGCCGGGGGCCAGGTTACCAGCCCTCCTTGTGATTTATGTGAGGAAGGCAGTTCTGCAGCAATCTCTGCCCCGATTAGCCCCTGCCTGGAGGATTTAACTCATGTAGACACGGGAAATCTCCACAGGCTTGTCTCCTAATATTTATTCTGACGACTGAAACATGCAGATAAGGTGAGTGCCTGACGCTGGGCCTGCAGAATAAATTTACATTCTCTAAGGCTTAGAGTCTAAGCCACAAGGAGCTCCGTGTGTCCATGTTCCGGCCTGGCTGGGGCCCAGGAGCCGGGAAAGCCAGCTCCCAGCCCATGGAAGGTTCTGACGGGGGTTTCTTCTGTAGCAAAGACAGCCTTGTGAGAGTCTCAGCACCTTAGGACCCCATAGTCCTTGACTCCCAGGATCATCCCTTCCCTCGTCTTAGAATCTTCAGTCTATAGAATCTCCAAATGAGAAAAGACTGAGTCAGAGTCACAGGGTTTTAGGGTTCCAGGGTCTTCACCGCCATCTTGCTCAGACACCATCATTCGAGTTCCTCCCACACTGTGGTTCTGAGCCATCCCAGTGCATTTCCAAGCTTCCGGTCTTGCTCCGGCATCGCCTCCTCTGGGAAGCCCTCCCGGACTCCCAGGGCTGGTTCAGGGCTCCCGTCACAGGCTCGCTCTTGGCTTCATCTAGTACTTTGCCTTATGAGACCCACCAGCGGTGTCATGTAAAACCCGATTCTCACCCCCACTGTGAGCCCTGACAGGCAGGGGGAGGGTCTGCTTCTGTTCATTCACAGATCCTCGCACAGGGGCTGGCAGACAGGAGATGCTCCGTGATCCTGTACCACAGGGCTATGCTGCATCCCAACTGCAGTGGATCCGCCCACCGGGGCAAGGGGAGGAGACACTGGAGAGGATAGAGAGGAGGGAGATCATGGGCACCAGTTCCACTTCCGTGTCCCCGTCCAGTGGTGAGGGCTGCTTGTATCCCACTGACCTCCTCCTGCTCTGGAGAGGGGCCGCCGGGACGTTTGAGAAGATTCTCCCTGGGAGTTGTGCACAGGAAGACAGGAATCTGAGCAGCACAAGGGGTGGACTGTGGCAGGCATGGAGAGGCCGCTCAGACGCCCTGACAGTTTAGCCTCCCCCAACCCCCCAACTCCTGCACTCTGGACCAGGTTGGCAGAGGCATTTATCAGACCCATCACAGTTTGACTTCCTTCCCGCCAGCCCTGCTTCCTTCCCCTTCCTTTCACAGCTGTTGATCCCTAGTCAACATCTCTCATCCCCAACTCCACTCAGTGTCTGCTTTTCCAGGACCCATTTTGGGGCACAGGAAACCAGTGACTGTATCAGTTGTCCCGAGTTTGAATCCCATGTCTGTTACTTAACTAGCTGGGTAATTGGATGCAAACAACTTGTCTCTCCGTGCCTCAGTTTTTTCATCTATAAAATGGGGTTAATTAATCCCCTGACCTTTGCAGGGATGTGGATAATAGGAAGATTTTGTAAAGGAAAATAGACTCACACACACACACATACACACACACACACACACACAGATACAGACTTAATTAAAAATCTCTCTGCTTGCACGTATGCCTCTGCCTCTGCCCCTGGGGCAGGCTGAGCTACAAGGAATGAGGCCTGGCTGGATCTGAGATGCTGCTGGGAAACAGGTCTGGGCAGTCAGACACCAGGGGCCAGCACACCAGCGGGCCTCCCACATCATGGCTGCTGTTCCAAGTCTCCCCATGAGGGGGCGCCGATGGTGGAGGTGGATGGCTGTGTGCTTTAGGATGAGCTGGGGGCCGAGGAGAATTATTCTGTTGTTCTCTCACCCTCCTTCCTGGAAGCCCCACTCCCCTCCCCCTGCTCAGGCTGCTGCACCACATTTCAGATCAGAACATCTAGATCCATCAAAGCAAGAGGCGGGTGCGATGGCTGCACATTCAGGGGGCGAAGGATAAAGACTGCGGGGGCCTCACAAGATCCCTCTTCCCCCGCCCCCAACGTGTGAGGGAGCAGACAGGCCAAGACAAGCCGTGCATCTTCCCTGCTAGGTGAGGAGTCATGCGAGCAGCCCAGGCAGGGCAGGGGCAGCAGGAACGGATGCATTACACAAAACATTTATCAACAAATCAGGGAAGGAACCATCCCCCTTTCCTATTTGAGGAGCCCTTGAGTGATGGTTCCGGGATCCTCCTGCCCTGGTGTTTGCCTTTTGCTGAAGGTGATGGATGCAAGAGCAGCCCTAATGAGCGGGTCCTGGGCCTTGAGACACTTACTAGGCTGTCCATCTCCGCACGTCTCCCCGCTGTCAGCCTGGCCCATCTGGGAAACACATTGATTAACTCCGAGGACTGGGGGTTGAGGAGAGCCAGACGCAGCCGAATAGAGAGGAGGGGTCTGGACGAGCAGGGGATGGCCAGGGGAGCGCCTGGGCCTCGGTTTACCAGGGCGGTCCGAGAACCTCCATAGCCTCCCCAGCAGCACATGGATTCCTCGAGACTGAGCCCGAGCCCCAGCAGAGGGGAGTCTTCATACCAGAGAGCACATCCTGGTTTAGACACTTGGCTCTTTGACATTGAACATGACACTTAACCTCTGTGTGCCTGATGTCCGTTTGGGGTTAAATCTCTAGCATAGTAGTTATTTGGCACAGAGCAAGGGCTCAAATGAAAGCTTTTCTTTTTATTGTTGTCACTACTAGTATGATTACCTAGCCTTTCTATAGGTGTGTATTTTATATATCCTAGAGGCCTGATGCACGAAATTTGGGCAAGGAGCTTGGCCTTGCAGCCCCAGCTTTGTCCAGAAGGTTGTCCGGACAGTTGTTCCACTGTTTGGCCATCCAGTCTAATTAGCATATTACACTTTTATTATTATAGATATAGAATATAGTTTGTTATCGAGATTTTATTGTATATTCAGTTAGCTCTTTTTCCTTCCTTCCTTCCTTCCTTTTTTTCCTTTTTCCTCTTTCCCTTCTCTCCCTCCCTCTTTCCCCCCTCTCCCTATCTCTATCTCACTCTTTCCTTCTTTCTTTTCCTTTTTCTGTTTTTCCTTCCTTCTTATCACTGTATCAAGAGTGTTTTTTCACGCCTTGGCCAGATGGCTTAGTTGGTTGGAGTGTCGTCCCCAAAAAGATTGGGGGCTTGATTTTAGGTCAGGACAGTACAGGAGGCAACCGATCTCTCTCTCTCTCTCTCTCTCTCTCTCTCTCTCTCTCTCTCTCACACACACACACTCTCTCTCAAAAAATAAAAATAAAAACAACATATCCTTGGGTGAGGATTTTAAAAAATGAGTGTTTTCTCACATAATTAAAGTTCTTCAAATGTTAATTGCTTCCTCAGAGACCCTCCTTGAGATGCTCTGTCACCTATTCTGTCTCCAGGTTGGATAAAGAGCCCACCACAGGTTTTCCTCTTACCGTGGGCTGCAGTAAACCTTTCCAGGCACAGCCCTCGCCCCAATCCCTGCCTGCTTCCTGAGGGCCCGTTCCTGGGATCACTGCATCAGGGTGCTGACATTTCTAAGTCTCCAGGTTTTCTTTATTACTTAATTGCCTTCCCCAAAGGTCCCCGCAGTGCCTGGGAGCGCCTGTCTCACCACATTTACCAGCATCGATGATTCTCTCGTTAGTCTTTACTAATCTCATGGCTCAAAATTATATTTCATTGTCTTTTGGAGACAGAGCCACAGCCTGTGGCCTCTGCTTCCCAGCAGGGTGATAATCAAATTGCACCCAGGGCTTCCAGCAAGCCTGGGGGGGAAGGGCGGCCTCTGGCAGGGGAGCACGGGAGATCAAAGTTCCGGGGTCTCGGTCGACACTGGGCTCCCACGCTGTGTGACAGGGTATGTCACACCGCCCTCGCTGGGCCTTTGTTGATCGGTCTCAGACAGTAGCGCCCAGCTAGTCCTCCTTCCCCCAGTTAGTTTATTGAGTGCCTAGAACAGTGCCTGACACACAGCTCGTCCACAGCCAATATTTGCCGAAGACTGAGCTGCCCCGGTGGCCTTCCTGAGGGAGCAATGTTGTCCCGTTGTTATGCTGCTTCCGACCTCTGCTGAGCTCCCTCGCACTGCATTTATGTATTTGGTCTCCTCATGAATTTCTGCTTCGACTTAGGATCTGAAAACACACGAGAGAGAAAATGAGAAAAAAAGCCAGATAATCTACAAAATCATTACCTTTCTTAAATCCAGCCAGGAGCCGGGGCTTCTGTTCACTTGAGTAAAACTGAAACCCACAAGATGACAGACCCACCCCCCTCCCAGGGACGGGCCTGACATCACACCTCCTGCAGGACCCGGAGGGAGCCATGGCTGCCCTAACAGCAGGTAAGAAACAAACAGCTAACATTTTCATGGATTCCTAGAAGCTGCATGTGGACTGGTGTGACAGCTTAGCATCCTGTGAGCCCCAGACACAGGGGAATCCACAGTCACTCACCAGCATTTCCCACGGTGCTCGGGAGGAAGACTGGGGACAGGGCCAGGCTCTGAGAGAGCCACCTCCCCCTCCCCAGATCCCTCTGTCCCATGAAGCACAAACCTCAGACCTCCTCAGTGGGGCAGGTCTAGACCTAGAATTTTTAAAGTTTGACACGTGGGAGAACATAGTGAGGGACCTGGAGTTGGGCGGCCTCCAGAGGAGCGAGCCTGGCGTTGCCTGTGGCATTCGTGGCTGGGAGAATGGTTCCGCCTCCCCCTGCCCATCCCTCCTGGGCTGGGCTGCCATGAAGGAAGGAGGAATAAGGGAGGGAGACACAGAGGACTGTGAGGTGCAGTGAGAAAAACAGATGCTGTCCAGAGCCCTCCCTCGAGGTGGCTACAGATGGGTGGAGGGGGCAATTTCTATCTCCCCATCATGCTCAGGTGGTTGTCTCCATAGGAAATCACCTGAGAAGCCCACAGAGAGGGGAAATGCAGGCTCTAGACCCTCCAACCTGCTGGGTGAGCTGGTACAAGGGCCCCACCTCACAGCCTGTTTCCCCGTCTGAACAATGAGATGACTGTGCAGCTCAGCGGTTCTCACACCAAGATCTGGCGATTTCCTCTTTCCGGCGGGATGGAGTGACAGGGATTGGATTTATCCTCACCCCTGAAGTGATCAAAAAACACAAAACGATGAAGCCATGGCTCACAAGACACAGGACATCAGGCACCGAAGGAGGGGCCAGAAGTAAGTGGAGGGAGCCCTGAGTGGCCCTGGCTCCCAGGCCTGAGAGAGCTTCCAGGCCCTGGCACAGGGAGGAGGAGCCCAGGGAGGTCCCAGCGTTGAGGAAGAGGAGCTGAGGTTTCCGGAGACCCAGAGGGCCTTGAGTTCGCAGGACACAGTGCCCAGAGGAGAGCGCTGCCCTGGGAGAGAACGCTGGCGAATACGGAAGGGTCTTGCCTCGAGTGTGGGGACCGTTTAGCCCTAGACTGAGAGCTGCTCTGGTCCCACCTAAGAGATCTTAACACAAGAACCCAAAAGATCACAGTTTCCAAGTTACAGAACAAAGGCTCAGGGATATTTATAGCAAGATGAAAACACCCAGCACCTAGCACCCAGCACTCAGCACCCAGCACCCAGCAAGGTCAAATCACAGTGCTGGGCAAAGACAGCTGGAATGACCAAGGTAAGATGTAAGAAGTAGGTTTCAGAGTGAACGAGATTCTTACAGAACACAGAGATCCAATTGTAAATTCATTTAGGGACCTAACAGTTCTAATGCTTATGGACCCAGTATCAGCACTTCAAAATGCACTAACCAAAACATGACAGGAGGGCAAAGAGAAACAGACAAATCCACAGCGACAGGGAGAGATTTCAACACCCCTTTCCCAATACTGGCTAGAGCAAGTAGACAGAAGCTCATAAAGGATACAGAGAACTGGATCAATCCCATCAACCAACTTGACCTAAGTGACAGTTACAGAACACGCCAACCTTGCTACAGCGGAGAGCCCAGTCTTTTAATGTGTATATTTCAATGTGCAAGACAGACCACACTCTAGGTCAGAGTACAAGTCTCAATCAATCGAGAGGGTTCAAGTTGTACCGAGAGTGTTCCCTAACCACAACAGAACTAAACTGGAAATCAGGAATTTAAGAGAAAGATCTCTTTCAGTAACAGGAAGATCTTGGGACAATCTCCAAATGTTTTGAAACGAAATAGCATACTTTTAAATAACACACGTTAGAGAAGGAATCAAAAGGGGAATTAGGATGTGTTTTTCACGGAAAGAACATGAAAACCAGACATAACCAAACTGTGGGATGCTGCTGAAGCAGCTCTCAGGGAAAGTTATAGTTCTAAATGCCAAAAAGAAGATATGTCTCAAGTCAGTGACTTCGTTGCCCCTCTTTTTCTATGTATTGATTTGAGAGACAGAGAGAGAAACATTGACTTGTTCTACTTATTTATGCATTCACTGTTGCTTCTTGCATGTGCCCTGACCTGAGGTTGAACCTGCAACCTTGGAGTATCGGGACGATGCTCTAAGAAACTGTGCTACCTGGCCAGGGCCTCATTGTCCCTCTTCAGAAACTAGAAACAGAAGAGCAAATTAAATCCAAAGTGGCTAACAGAGAGGAAAAAATTATCAGAGTAGAAATCAGTGGAGAAAATCTATAGAGAATATCAATGGAGCCAAACTGTCTCTTTGAGAAAAATCAATAAAATTGATAAACCTCTAAACACACTGATCAGGAAGCAAACAAGGAAGACACAGTTACCTATATCAAGAATGAGAGAGGTGACATCACAGATTCTACATAAATTATTTGGAATTCTTCTGCAGTGAGATGCCTTTTCTTATTCATTCACTTCTTATACTGCTGTCCAGCATATAGAAGGATTTGGGAATCTGGAGAAGGCACTGTATGTAAATTAATCAAGAGTCCAGAGATGAAACATGATTTTGGAAGGCATTTTGGGGAGCCAAAGAAGACTTCGCTAAAGGAACTAAGTTCTCCCTTGTCTCAGGACCCCTTGTTTTTTTATTAATACAAATTGTCAAATTGTCATAAGGCAAGGTAGATATACACATCAAAGGCCAGGGTTTAGTATACAGAATCCATTGTCAGATTGGAAGAACTGGCTATGGCTGTTTGGCCAGTAGGAAGCAATAACATGTAGATTACGATGCCCTCAGTTGTCTGGCAGCAAGCAATCATTTATGCATCCTTTTCAGGTTTGAGGAAATGCCCTCAGCCATTTCCAGATGATTCAGCCTTGCTGACATGCTAGAATTGGCTTCTGGCATTATATGTTCATTCTTTCATATTAGTGTGAACTCATGAATATTTATTTTATACTTTGGATTATAACCCACTACTTTTTTTTTTTTTTGGTTGTTGCACAATTCAATTCCCTCCTTGACCATTGAGAGCTCTTTCTGTTTGCTCTTGTGTCTCTTTGATATTTGCCCATCACTGTCAGTTTTTAAAATCTTTTAGTGTTTTTTTTTTTTTAGCACTTCTGTACTTTCTGGCTCTAAAATGCCAGGCTCATTTTGTATATGTCATGCCCTCGTTCAAGATCAACCTTTCCCCCAAGGAGCCCTGACTCCTTTTATTGTAGAACTAGAGGCCCGAAGCACAAAATTCATGCAAGAGTAGGCCTTCCTTCCCCTGGCTGTCCGCAAAAGCTTTCCTCTGGTACCCAGGACCCGGGCTTCCCTCGCTGCCCGGGCTTTGTCTGGAAAGTCATCCGGAAGGACGTCTGGTCTAATTAGTATATTATGCTTTTATTATTATAGACAGTATGAGAAACCAAGATTTGGGTACTAGATATGCTTGTTGCTAGTGAGATGTCATTATCTCTAGGCTCTGTCAGCTCACAGAGCAAGGAAACATACCTCTGCACACACCCATGCATGTACACACGCATACATGTTTCTAATGTACATTCAGCCAAACATGGGTGTATACTGATGTCTCCAGGTCTCATCCATCACCACGTGGATCATTCTAGACTTTTCCCCTTATTTGTATGGAACCTCCCACCCTTAGCAGTGAGAAACCAAGCTCCCAGCAGCTGCCACCCATTCACTGAGAATGTTCATTCCGGTAGACATGTGATTTTAAAATTATTAGCCCGTACCCCCCAGAAATCAGCTCCGCACAGTTCCTTTTGCCTTCAGCTTAGAGACGCCATCATTCCACGGTTACACAGGTCAGCACCCTTGATCTCTACCTGCTTCACTTAGGGTGTTTCATACGTTTGTAATAGTTAGATTCTTTGTCACTGTCTGCATCCTGGAATCCCCTGACCTCCTAAGGGATTTTTCAAAATCTGCACACATTAAGGTTCACTCTTTCTTCTGTAAAATTCTGTGGATTTTGACAAATGCATGGTATCATTTATCCCATTTGTTCACCATCATCATATTACCCATAATAGCTTTACTATCCTGAGAAAAACCACCTTCTGTCCTTCAAGTCTTCAATCTTCCCATTCCCCAAACCCTTTGCTGATCTGCTTCCTAGCTCTATAATTCTCCTTTTCCAGAATGTCACCTATCTGTAATCTTTTAACTGGCCTTTCCCCATCAGCAATAGACATTTAAGATTCGTCCACATCTCTACATGTCTTGATTGCTCATTTCTTTTCATCACCGAGCACTATTCCATTGTATGTAAGCAGAACAGTTCACCCATTTACCTGCCGAAGGACATCTTTCTTGGTTGTGTCCAGCTCTTGGCAATTATGAATAAAGCTGCCATAAGCATTCCCACGCAGGGTTTTATGTGTTCATACATTTTCACATCCTCTGAGTGACTATCTGGGAGTGTGATTGCTGGATCCTATGGTAAGACTATGTTTAGTTTCGTAAGAAACTGCCAACTTGCCTTCCAAAGAGGCCGCATCATTTTATATTCACACCAGCAGTCAGTGAGGTTCCCGTTGCTCCGCCCCCTCTCCAGCAATTTGGATTTCCTGGGATATTTAAAAATCCTCGATACATGAGCTTCTGACCAGAGATTCTGACCCCATCAGCTGGAGGTGGGACCTCAGCATTGTTGCAAAGCCCCAGTGATGCTGATGTAGAGTTAGGCTTGAGAAACACTGAGCTGCACCAACCACCTCGCTGTGCAGAGGAAGGAACTGCAGCCCAGGGTCTGCGTGCTGTGGTGGGACTGGTCTCTCAGGCCCTGCCAGCTGACCGTCTGGGAGGGAATGTGTGATATCCTGGTGAAGAGCTGGGGCTCTGGAGTCCCACAGCCTCAGGCTCAAATCCTGACTTTGTCTCTCACCGGCTGTGTGACTTTGGGCAGGTGTCTGCACCTCTCTGAGCCCTTCCTCTGTGGAATGAGAATGGTGACAGGACCTGACGCCCTCAGTAGGCCAGGCACTGTTGGCGACTGTCACTGGGATTCTGGTCACATGGAGCAGCTGTGCTGAGGTCCATCCTGGGAGGCCAGGCTCTGCATCTCTCCTGGACCCCAGGGTCCCTCCCTGCCCCACCCCCACTCCCTCTTCCTACTTTGTCTACTCCCAGGATCCGCAGTGGCTCCTCCCCACCGCTCCTTTCTTCTCCCACTTAACAAACAGCTTCACTTAAAAAGCCATCTGGGAGGATAGATGGCACAAGTCACATTTTGTAGAATAAGTTTTCAGGGAGAAGAGCCAAGAAATTAAAGGCACAGCACTTACGATTCCAATCTTATTAGGCCCTTTTACTCTGACCATTGGAGAGTTGCAGTTCTGTGTTATAAACCCCCCCCCACCCCAGTGTTCTGGGCTCCATCTCCATTTGCCTCTGAGTGGCCTGTCCCCAGTGTCCCTGGCTGATTCTCTCCCTTGAGATAAACGTCCCCCTTTTCAGCTGGAGAGGCTGCTGTGGGGCCTCCCTAATCCCAGACTCTCCTCCCTGTGCCACGGCTGTCCCACCTCGGGGGGCTGCTCCCTCTCCCTAAAGGAGTCCTGGGTGAAGGTTTGTCTTCTTCTTTGGGGACTTTCAAGGCAGATCTGGGGACAATGGGTGGATGACTTGTGAAGGAGATATGCGTCCCTGTTGGGATGGATGGGTGCACAGGGGAGGGGGAGTGAGCTCCCTGACCCTGGAGGTGTGCACAGAGCACGGGGGACCTCAGCAGAGAGGCTGAAAGACCTGGGCTGAGTCCTGGCCACGCTGCCGGCAAGGTGTCTGACCTTCAGCAATGATTCCCACTCGCCAAGCTCGGTTTCTTCGTCTGGAAAATCAGGCAAGATAATAGTCCCTCTTCCCAGGGTTGTCATGGAGACTAAATGACAGAATGTGTGCGAAGCACCGAGGGTACATTCTCATTCCAGGGCTGGAGAAGGGGCTGGGGTGTGACACCTCAAAGCCATGCAAGCTTCCAAATTGCTGTGGTCTGTGGTCTTAGAGGCCTGACACTCTGCGATCCAACGATTCAGTGATCTTCCATGACAAGGTCCCTTGGATTCTAAGTTTTTAAGATACGGTGATTCTGTTATTCTTCTCCTTCAAAGGCTCCTTGGGAATCTAAGGCTGTGAGATTTCAAGATTCGCATTCCACACCCGTCCCTGCACCAGTGACGCTGGTCCCAGCCCTGGGCTGTCTGTGGCACCGGGGGCATTTATCTCTGTCTTTCTTTCCACTTTAAACCTTCCATCTTTATCCCCCGCTGGCCTATTGCTACTTCTCTAGGGGCCCTTTTTATAATTCTAGCTTGACCCACTGTCCACTTTGTTCTAAGCACACGGGGCCTCTGTGGTGCTGCTGAATTGCGCCTCGCACACACCCTCCGCACACTGCCTCTTGCATGCTAGGGGAGCTCCCAACCTCATCTTTGCCTACAGAAATCTCCCCCGTCTGCAAGGCCAAAGCCACAGACAGAGCTTTTGTGAGGCTTCCCTCACCGCCCAGTTTACATGAATGTTTCCTCCTCCGTGCTCTGCTCAGATTGTGTCTCAATCCCTGTGAGAGCAGCTATGGAAGTTCAAAGCAATCCAGCTGGGGGGTGGGGGGGTGGACCCTCTGCCCTTTGCTCCAAGGCAGCTCCGCCTCTGGTAAACATCGAAGACCCTTCCCTGCTTCCAAAAGAGAGAGGGGTGGATCTGGTTGGGCACAGGTGGGACACTGATTGGGCCACGCTCACTAGTGGGCGGGGTCTGCGCGTGGGAGGCCCTGGGACCAGCTCTCTCCCTTGCCCCCTCCTCTCCCACTGCCTGCAGCCCAGAGGCCAGTCAGCTCTCCCAACTCAGCCTGGGTGAAGCCCTCTTTCCTGCTCCAACAGCCCCAGATCTCTATATGCTGCCAACCCTGATGCCATGACCCACGTGGAGGGTCTTCGATGTGCCAGCTTGTCCCAGGTGGCGGGCACAGTGTTGAGCTGGACAGACTACCCTTCCTCCCGGACTTTCCATCTGGGGCTCCTGAGGCTTCCACCTCTGGGTGGCCCATGGCCTCCTGCCTCTGGACATGTTCAAAGCCAAGTCCTTCATCTTCCCATCAGACCTGCTCCTCCCCACAGTCCCATCCAGGTGTTTTCCCCGCAGCACCTGCTCACCCAGATCAGAAATAAGAGGACATCTCTGATGTTGCCTCTCCTTACCCCCCGGGACCATCAAGCCCTATCAATTGTAACTTCTTCAAACCTCTAGAATCCCCCTTCCCCCATCCCTCTACCCTGCCCCAGCTCAGGCCCTGGTCACCTCGGCCCAGACCAACCCATGTCTTCCTGCCTGGTCCCTCAGCTGCCTGGTCCCTCAGCTGCCTGATCCCTTAGCTTCATTGGTGCCTCTTTAATCCATCCACGGGTAACCCTGAGACCTGAGTAAGCCCTCCTCCTCCCGCCCCCTGCTTCGGCCAGGCCCCTCCCATCAGGAGTCTTAGAGAAAAGGGGACAAGCTCCAGTGTTCCAACCCCAGAACTCCTTGATTGATCTAAACCTGCTTCCAGGGCCTGCGAGGCCTTATCTTCCGGTCTGTTCTCCGGAGGGTGAACCTCATGGCGAGTGTGTTCACTCTTGGACTCAAAAACTTCTCTGTTTGTGGGACCGGTTGGACAGAGGCCAGGCTAGGGTGTCTGCTCACTGTGGGTGAGACTATAATATGGCCGAGCTGAGGAAGGGAAGGAAGGCTGGCCCCCCATTCCAGTGCAGAGTTTGTTTGGGTAGGAGGATAATTTAACTTTATTTGTTGGTTGATTATCTTTTAAATATTTAGTCAACTGGTCTGTGGGCCTCATTGGTGACCTTGCTCCAAGTGTTGGGGACAGCCTGCATTGAAAACCCAGCCTCCAGGTAGGATGACCATCCTACATTCAGGGCAGTCTCATTGATCCCCTGACTGACACCCTTCATGGCTCCCACAGGCCTTGAGATGATGTCTGTACGCTGAGCCTGGCTCAGGACTCTTGGTGCCATGACCCTCCCTGCATCTCCATCATCTCACATCTCAGCGCCAGAAACTCACTCTATGAAAGCCCCACACTGTGCACAAATTGCTGCCTGTCCCCCATGTTTCCACACCCAGCTCTCAGGCTTGGTGTGCAGTAGCCTTGGCGCTCACAGACCTTGGTGCAGGGGGGAAGGGTACAGGGCAGGCGTGGGTGGGCAGTTTGGAGCTATTGTTCTCCGTAGACAGTTTTGCCTGGGCTGCCACCCGAGAAGCCAGCAGACCCCTAGGTCCACATGGACATGGCTGGCACAGAGCCCACCGGCCTGGGAGGAGGCAGGGTATGGCCTGTCTACCAGGAAGAAGCATCTGCAGGAAGTCGGTGCTGGTGCTGGGGTGCTGTGAGGGTACCCCCTCAGACCTCAGCTCTCCCATGCGGCCTCAGAAGCCCAAAGCCCTCGGTGCTTCCAAGGCCCACCCCCTGACAACTTGTTTTCAGCTCAAAAAGGCACCAGTGCAGCCCGTGCTCCTCTCCTCAATGCTGGTGGACCTGGGGTGGGGGGTGGGAGGTGAGATCAGGGTGGGTGGGGGGGCAGTGAAGGCTGTTCCAGAAGGAGCCTGAGTGACCTGCTCTGGGGTTCAGAATCGGGGAGGTGTCCCTTCCACCTTCACAATGGAATTGCTGATGGAACAGAGGGCCAAGTCCCTGCCTGGGCTCAGGTAGACCCCCCTCTGCAGGCTGGTGCCAGGCTGAGGGGCCTAGGCCTCAGGGCCAGCCTTCTCCAGCCATCCTGCTTCCATGGCAACCAGAGCCCTCTGGCTGGAGCTGAGCCCCTCCCCACCCCACCCCAACACTGCCAGTGGGAAGGGAATGTGACCTTGTCATAGGCAAGCAGGTGGAGGATGTGATTGCCACAGCCCAGCCTGGGCGAGTGTCACCAGGTTGTGAAATCCATGAACAGGTGACGTGTGAGCCTCTGCCCCTGCTTCTTGTTGATATGAATCAGGAAGGTTTTAGGTTGTATGATTTCTCAGCCTGTGAATCCTGATCCATCATTCATCTCCTTGTGGATCCTCCTTTCTGGTTCGATCCTCATCCTGTTAGTTACATTGGGCTCTGTTGTGCAAGCCTGAATGACCACAGGCCACTCCAGTGCAGCCCCACCCCCCGAATCTAAATCCCACTGCACCCTTGAGTCTGTTCTGCCATTTTGCCTCCTAGCTAGTCACCAACATCAAGAACTCGGGCTTTTATCCTCGATCCCCACATTCCCACACCGGTGTCACTCTAATTCCTTATTCATCCTTCTGCTGTCTCCTTCTAGCCATCTCCCCTACTAGTGGTCCACACCCCATCCCACACTCCTGAGGGACCTCCCTGCCTTGAGTCTCCCTCAGTTCCAGTAACAACATCTTTCTGAACCACACCTTGGCACTCACCTTCTCCAGAGCCTGGGATGGTTCGCTACCCTAATGATAAGGTCCATGCCCCTTAGCATGACTCACACGGTCGTTCATTCATTCTGTGTGAATGTCCTGAACCCTGCTCTGTGCCAGAGACTGGGGCTGCAACTGAGAAAATCAACACGGACAATCGCTGGCCTCAGGAAACATTTTCTATTGGGGAAGACAGACAACAAACATATAGATCACACATAACATGGTCACAAGTAAGGGGGAGAAATAATGCAGGAAGGGATATGGAAACATCACGGGTTGCAGTTACATGTGAAGGTCAAAGAAGACCTCAGTGAGCAGCTGATATTTTTCCAAAGACTTGGAGGAAATGAAGGAGGAAGCCATGTGGCTATCTGAGAAGAGCATTCCAAGCAGATGAAACAAGAAGTGCAAAGCTACTTTGGGTTCAACTTAAATGCCAGCTACTGAGACCCTTGTGTGTTAGTCCCCCTCATTACCCTCCCAAGTAGCCATTTTATTTGGTATTAGTGGCCTGGTGCATGAAATCTGTGTACAGGGTGGGGCGAGGAGTTCCCTCAGCCCAGCCTGCACCCTCTCCAGTTGGGTATCCCTTGGGGGATGTCCGACTGCCAATTTAGGTCTGATCCCACTCCACTTCACTCCACCCTACTCCACTCCATTCCACCCCACTCCATCCCACTCCACTTCATTACATGCTACTCCACTCCACTTCACTACACCCTACTCTACTCCATTCCACTCCACTCCACTTTATCCCACTCCACTCCACTGTACTCTATTCCACTCCACTACATTCTGCTCCACTGTACTCCATTCCATTCCACTCCACTCCACTTTATTCCCTTCCACTCCATTTTACTCAATCCCATTCCATTCCAATCCATTCTATTCCATCCCATTCCATTTTATTATTCCATTCCATTCCATTCCATTCCATTCCATTCCATTCCATTCCATTCCATTCCATTCCATTCCATTCCATTCCATTCCATTCCACTATATCCCATTCCACTTCATTCTATTCCACTCCACTCCACTCCACCCCACTCCATTTAATTTCATTTTTAAAAACTCACACTGCATAATCAGAACCAGTAATTTCAGCTCCTGTCTCTGCCCCTGAAGAGAGGAACATTTCATATTTAATCAGTATTAGTTCTGGAATGCTCACGGGGGAGCAGGCTCACTTTAGGGCTGTGTAGTTAAGTTATCAGTGAGGGTAATTAAACCAGGAAAATAGCCCGGCTCCGGGTAGGACTGCTGTGGGATGGCTCACTACCAGGCCAGGGAGGCCGGACCCCAGATGCCACCCCCTGCTTACACCTACTCCACCCCGCCTATCCTCACCACTCTAGTCCCTGTCCCCACAAGGGAACAGAACCAGACATCCCTCTCATGCCTGTGATGACTGGCAAATTTTCTATGTGAGGAAGGACAGCAGTGATGTTTGGTGGGGGAGAAGCCTATCAGGCATGGAAGGTGGGGACATCCAGAGGTAATCCTGGTGGGGACAGGCTTTTTCCTTTACCAAACCTCTTCCCCCTATTAATTCTGCTCAACCTCTGTTATCACTACCACCACCACCATAATCTTAGCTATTTTAAACAATGGGTCATCCTCATTTCTTTTTCAGGACAGTCTCATTCATATCTGTGACATCAGTGACCTCCTCCAATGCAGGGCAGCGGACAGAAAGTTAGGAATCACTCTGTCACTTAGAGTCTGTCCAAGGCCATGGTAATTCATTTCTCTGACCCTCCGTGTCTCACCTGTGTAAAGAGAAAATGATAACTTCCTCCTCAAAGGACTGCCGTAATTATCAAATGAAGTCATTGATGTGTCTCTGACCAGTCAGAGGCCTGGCACACAGAAGGTCCTCAGCACATCTTGTCTTTTTTTCTTCCATGAGATTCCCCTATGCCAAGAGCACAGATAGATCCCTACAGGAAGAGCCGTCCAGGCAAATGGAACAGCTTATGCAAAGCCCTGGGGTGAGTGTGTGCCTAAAGTGCTGTGGGGTATCAAGAAGCTGGTGTGGCTGGAGTGGAGTGAGTGAGGGGATCGTGGAGTGAGACAGGGGTGGAGATGTGGGCAGTCAGGACAGACCAGAATGGTAGGCAGGTCAGGACAGGTCTGTGGACATTTGGGGCCAGTGGATGGGAAGATGTGATGGTGGGTAGGGGGCACCACTTCTTCTAGGGTCAGACATAACATGATTCTTGGACATCCAAGAAGCCAAGTCACTGCTGGAATGTCCACTCCCCTGCAGGACAGGGAGGCTGTCCAGAGTTGTCCCAGCTGCTCCCCTCTCTCTCCCCTCCTAACATCTTGACCTGCTGGGAGAGAAGACAAAGATGTCAGAGGGGAAATCAGGGCCTGGGCCAGCCCAGCATCCAGGCCTCTGCCCAGGATGTGATGTGTAGAGAGGACCAGCGGGAGAGGCAGAGGCCCATGCTCATCTCATACCTGGCTCACAGCAGGACCTCAGAAATGACCCAGACCATGAACATCTCTGGGGGGAAGAAAAAGCCTGGTCCCCAGGTGGGGAACGTGCTCTCTGGTGTGAGAGGTACTGAGAGGTGGGGTCTAAGAAGTCCACCCATCCCTGTGTTCCTGAGCTCCCTCCTTCAGACCTTCAGGTCTGCCCGCTGCTGTCCGCAAGCCTGGCGGCTGGGAGGTCTTCCTTGCTGTCTCACGTTTTCTCTCAAACCCTTACTGATGCTTCTGTGCTTGGCCCTGGGCTGAGCATGTGGCATCCAGATGTGACCGCTGCCTTGTCCAGTGAGGACTAGGACAGACAAACAGATGACCACCGTGACATGCTGCTCACAGGTCTGACGGAGGGACCAAACGCCCGGGTGAGAGGGGATTGGCAGGGGGACATTTTCTCCATCAGATACTCCCCTCTGGCCACAGGGCAAGGCCTCAGAGCTCTCAAGGGCCTAAAAAAAGGTGTAATGCCTGAATAAAACAATAACATGGGAATAAGATACAGACAGAAAGCCTCAACATTGAAACTGATACATGTCTACTAGTATTAAATGACCATAAACTATGATATTGTCAAAGAGTCACTTTCTGTTCTGTCTGGCTCTTACACTGTTCCAGCTACTCGGACTTAATGTGGGATCTGGTTGTAATACGCTTGAGCTCAGGAAAGAAGGAGTTTCCAAAAACAATAAGGTCTGAAAAGGTCTTGAAAGAACAATGGTTGGGGTAGGTCTTGGGAGGAGTGGCAATGGGGAAAGCAGCCTCAGAAGACGTCACAGAGGAGGGGCGTGTGGCTGGAAGGATACTTAGGGGGAACAGCCTGTGCACAGGCAGGGCACGGCGGAGCCTGAGGACCAGGGACCCCTCCCTGCCCCTGCAGCCTAAAGAGGGAGGGTCAGGGGGGGCGGGGGGATGTGTGAAACCCATGTGTTTTTTTCCCTTCTTGAATCTTTCTCCACCCTCACATCTTCTTCCCCATCATTAAAGCCCTGCTCTGCCCTCACCTTAGGGCAGAAGAGCGGAGTTGGATGGGGGAGGGTTTCAGATAACTTGCACCACCTCCACCAGGCCATCCATCTGGGAGGAGGGGCTGAGCCAGAACCCATGGTCCCAGCCCCTGTGGTTGTGTAGCTGTTGAGGAGGGACCTCCATTACTAGAGTCACAGATGGGACTAGGAAAGCAGGACACAACCAAGCCGGTACCGTGCAGCAGGAGGGAGGGTGCTTCCTGTGAGGGTGACTCTTTAATATCAGAAGGAAATCTAGGCTGGATGGGCCCCTACACAGAAGCTAGGTGAGCAGAGGATGGGAGGCTGGTTAATGTACATCACAAGGGAAGGTAAACTAGATTAGTTGTCAGTCTGAGTTCATCTCATGGTTTAAGAGTGTCTGTCATTGGGCGAAGCTCTACGCATATGAACTACCACAGGAATCCTACCAAGGACAAACTATTGCTGTCCCCTTTTAACAAAAAAGGAAACTGAGGCATGGAGAGATTAAGTCAATGCCACAAAGACTTCAGCTACTGAAAGATGGAGCCAGGAGATGACATTCAAGTTCACTACAACTCCAAATTCTAAAACCCCAGGCTTCTGAGACTTTTAAGACCTTGCATTTTAATTCTAAAGATCTATAATTTAAAGATGCCATAAATCGAATGTTCTATTTCTAACATGTCATCATTTTAAGAGACTTAGAGTCTATAATTTGATGCTAAGCCTAAGGATCTAAGACTCTCTGCTTTTAAGATTCTCTGTGTCTAATATTTTACAGGGATTATTCAAAACCAAACAGGTAGGAGATTTCTTTTCCTTCCTTCCCCCTGAGAGAGAGGTCAAGGCTATGCCCCAAAGCCACAAGCTGTCCCTCCCTACCCCTTACCCCAAACTCTCCATCCTGTACCCCACACTTTTGCTATTTGGGACCCATTCATCTGAGATAGCGCCAGGGGGATGGTTGGGAGCCAGTGAATGTGGAAGAAAATGGTTGGCTCAGAAAACAGAGCGGGTCCTCAGCATTTCCCCAGAGGTGGCCCGTCTGGAGCCCCATCACCCTTGCAGCCCCCACAGGGGCCAGTAGGAGGGGAGGTCCTTGGCAGGGAAAGGCTGCAAGGTCTGTCCTTGGAGGCTGGTTCCTCCCCAGGGCCCCCACTTCCAGCCAATTGATCCCTCTCCTGGTTCAGTTTCCATCCCAGTGCATGTCACTGACTGAAATGATTTCCCTCAGGGATGTGTCTGCTTATTGTCATCCATTCCTACAGAAAAGTCAGCTCTCTGCGGGCACCTGAAAGCAGGTATTGGTTCTCTGAATGGACGTCAGACAAGTTCACGATGTCATCCTTTTCTCCTCCCCTCTTACCGCCTCATCCAATCAGCTGCTCGGTCCAGAGGGCCCCGCCTCCCCCAGAGCTCCAGGATCCACCCCTTGTCCATCCCTGTACCAGCTTCCTAGTGTCCTTGCTGAGGGCACAGGCTCTGGGTCCCCAATGCTGGGTCAAATCTGCCATTTATGAGTTGAATGACCAGGGCCAGTGAGAAGCTCTTTGTGCCTGCTTTCTTTTCTACAAAATAGAGATGGCGGTAATCATGCCTACCTCTTCACATGAGTGAAAGAAACGAATGCCTAAGTCCCAAGTGTTCAAAGGGTGCCTGGCAGAATGGATCCTCTGAGAAACATTAGCTGTGGCGATTGAGAGAATCGTTGCTACTATTATACCTCGTCTCTGTAATGCTTATGGAAAGAGGCCCCAAAACTCCACCTCCAGCCTAACATTCCCCATTTCCTCAGTTCTCAGAACTTCCCTCCTCCTGCTTCTCTGGCCTCCAAGGCTTACACATCGTGTTCCCCATGCCTGGAAGGCCCCTCCGTCATCTCCCCCTGGAAAACTGTCATGGTGCCTGGATGAATCAGCTCCGATGCACCTTCCCTGGGCTCCCGCAGTATTTGTCGTCCATGTCATATCCCCCATCACCCAGCCCTGTAACTGTCACCTACATACCCCCAGCAGGGACTTCCTCTACTGTCTTTTCATCTCCATGTCCCTGGATACAGGTCCCCGGTCCCAGGATTCCATTTGGCATGGTGTGGTGTTCACGCATGATTGTTGAACAGACAATAAGCAAGTGCTCAGTGCCAGGTCCTCCTGGGTCCTGAGAGATTCACCCTGTCCTCAGGACAGTGGGGCCCTCCCTCCCAGAGAACAATGACCGCTGGCCTCCTTAGGCTTGGGGCGCTGGGAGCAGGGCAGTGAAAGGGAGGGTTCTGTTATTAGCTCATCAGTTCTGGTTCCTGGTCTTTGGGGAGAAGAGCTGGGCTGGTAATTAGGGCTGTTAGGCGGGACAGAAGCGGGGCTGGTACTGATGTCAGCGTCGACCTAGAGCAGCCAGACCTGAGGAAGGTGGAGGCACTTGGATCTAACAGTGGAGGGGGGCGGGGGGAGAGAGGAAGCTCTTTTTCTCCAGGAGGTGGAGAAGGATCAGTCTCTTCCTCCTGGTGCGGGAGTCCCGCGGCGGTTCCGACTCTGGCCTGAAGGTGGCGCTGCAGGCCCTCGCAAGTGCAGCTCAGTAGGGAGCAACCTGGTGCCTGGAGGTGGGGAGGGGTCTGAAGAGAACAGAGGAAAGGGAGTAAGATGGGGAGGGGGAAGATGGAAAGGACTGCAGGAGAGGTCTGAGAAAGAAGTAGGGAGACCAGAGAGGGAAGAACAGAAAATGCTGGTGTGGGGGTGGGAGGAAGGAAAAATGGGGAGAAGGAGGCTTCTCCTCATCAGAGGTTTGGAGTAGCCAAGCCCTTTGGAATTTTCCACTCCCATGCCTGCAAAGCCCTCACTCCTCCCGTAGCGCCCCCATCTCTCCCTGGTCCTCCAGGGTCCCCAGGATGGAAGTCCCTGCTGCACGGCCCACCTGCTGTGTGACCCCAGGGGACCTGCAGTGGGAGGACAGGGACAGGGAGGGACTGTGAATCATAACAGAATCTCCGGGGCCTCTCACAGGCGCTCTGCGTTTCACCAGCATTTGTTGAACAAAGAAATCAGCTCGGTGACCCCCATGTCCTAACCTACCTCTGCAACTGCTTTTTGCTCCTATACCAGCCAGCCTAGACCCATGCTGACCCGCCGCTTCCGGTAACACATCTGTCTTCTGTGCTGTCTCCTCTCTTGCCTGGGGAAGTCACAGAAGGGCTGGGCGACCTTCGAGTTACGAAGCCCCTGAGTCCCAGCTCAGCCTTCGTCCAGCTGCATGGCCTCCAGGAAGTGCACCTTGCCTCTTTGCATCACAATATATTTTCATCTCAGAAAAGAGACAGTTTGCAGGCGAAGGCAGAGAGATTTAATAAACTATTTAATAAACTCCCTGGCAGAGACAGAAGAGAGTGTGCAGGACAGGGCGCAAGGGGGAGAGACGAGGCTGCAATTACAGCCGCCAACTGATGGAAGCTGTCAGCAGGGCTGCCTCAGTAGAGAATGATACCCGGACCGCATTCCTCATGGCAGTGACATTGAGGGGGCCCGGGAAGGGTCGGGGCGGTTGCTGAGCCTAGGAAGGGGCCAGGGCCAGGGCCAGGGCCGTTGAAGCCAAGGCAGGGCCCCGAGAGCTGCTGCCCGGGATCGCAAAGGAGGCTGCGAATGGAACTGAGTTGAAGAGGGGCATGTCCTGGGCCCAGTGACTGAGAGTTTCTCCATCTGCTTCTCAGTAGCCAGCCCAGCTTGGGGAGCCTGACCTCCCCTTGGAGAGGGGCAGCTGTGGCCACTGCAAAGCACCCTGGGCAATAGGGGGCAGGGCCTGGCATGGAAGCTGGTTCTCAGGGCTGTGCACGGCTGCTGCTGCTTGTGGAGCAGCTGCTCTGGGCCACACGTGGCGGGCAGTGTGCTCTCACCTCCCTTGCAAACCTGCCCCGGTGGTATTGATTTTTACAGATGAGGCCTGGCTCACAGCACCATGCCCTTCCACCCCTCCATGCTCCCAGATCCTGTGCCTACCTCAGTGGAGACCTGGCTGGGTCACCATGGGGCCCCTGCCCTCTCAGGATGGACAGGAGGAGCCGTGAAGCGTCACTCCTTCTAAGCAGCCAGCACTGGGCAAAGCTCACCTTCCATTACCTTCTCTCCCCGTGATTTGCTGTTTGGGGTCCTTGGCGAAGCCCCCAAGTAAATATTAATAGCATGCCTTTGTGTACATTGGCTGAGGAAGAGAATGAATCATTTCCTGCTTCTCTCTTGGGCTCGGAACCTTAACTAAAAACATGCTGGCTCTTCCGGCAACCTCAACGGGCCTGGTGGATGGGGCTGGGGCAGCGCCGGGAAGCAGCTGCCCCTCTGGCTGCCTCGATGCCTGAAAGTCCATCATCCCAACGCCATGCCCCGACTTCCCTCTCAGCACAAATCGGGAGTACCATAGGCTGAGGTTCAAGGACAGACTCTGGCCACATCCCGACAGGTGGTTGTAGCCAGTGTTTCCTTTGCCTCCCTGGCTCTCAGGGAGGTTGGGGTCTGTGTCCTGTTTAGCAGTCTAGCCTGGATGCTTCCACACGGCAGGCTCATTCCATCGCCCTATGTTGTCTGATTAGTCCTGAGCGCCAGTTTCTGCATGAAAAGAGATGGCGAAATGTGGAGGGAAAGCATCCATCAGACTTTAGGTGCCGAGGGGACACAGAGCAGAGTAAGACAGGTGGAAATGACGGGCGGCCTGCGTGCACTGACTTGCCACTCGTCATTTGCAAAGCTGTTTGCACACCTGCTGTGCTGTTTGGCCTTTCTAAGGAGCATGGAAACCTGCCTCAGACTAGGAAAGCTGCCTCAGACGAGGGAACTGAGATTGCCCAGGGGCCTGCCAAAGGCCCTGTCTCCGGTGAAAGGAGTGAGAAGAGCTGAGCCCAGGACTAATCCAGATCTCCTTCGCCCGCCCTCAGGAGGCTGCCAGGCCAAGGTCAAGTGAGGAAGGCCAGGGAGGACCTCCTCAGGGAGGGAGGTTTTGAGTGGTTTTGGAAGAAGAGAAGGAACAGAAGTGGAACGGGGAGAGGAAAGGTGAGGTTTAAGACCCAAGGTGGGCAGGGTCTGCAGGTGCCCTCAGCTTATCAGTAAGAACAGTGGCTGCATTCACTTGAACTTTGTTAGCGCCTGGGATGTGACCTCTCTTCTACGTCTCAGGTGGCCTGTGATGTGGGCACTGTCCCCGCTGGCCAGGGGTGGAGCTGGGATCAGGCCCAGGTCTACCTGTTTGCAGAACCCAAGGGCTCCCCTCATCCAGCCCAGCCGGAGCTTCTGCCGCCACCATCTCTCCCTGGCTGAGTTCCCGTGACCAGCGACTCAACCTCTCTGAGCCTCCATGTCTTGGTCTGAAATAGGATGTCAGTACCTGTGAGGCACCTGGGAGACATTTTTGATCGGCACAGTTCTCTGGGGAGAGTGATGCGTTTGTCTGGCTCTGGACCAGAAGCTGACATTCTCGCAGCACAGAAGCAGCTGGTTTGGAGGCATCTGGAGGGATGCAGGAAACTGTTCTGCACAAAACAAGGCCGGCTTCCTCCCGAGATGGCGGGGAGCAAGGGGGAGCAGAGCCTGAGTGGGTGGCAATAAACAGACACATGGCTGAGGCAAAACCTGGACAGGGGGAGGGACCGAGTGCCTGGGCATGGGGGTCCCCGGGGAGGAACCCCTCATGTAGCATCAACCTCCAGGGACATGCTTTGCAGCTCTTCCTCTCTCAGACCTCCCCCACCCCACTGGGCCCAGCACTTGTGGCCAGAGTGATGAGTGGGCCCTTCTCCTGTCTCACCCCCCCCTCCCCAGCAATGGTCCTTTTAACGTGGGTCCTTGTTTGTGGTCATGGAATGCCACGGTCCAGTTCTCCCAGTCATCCTCCGAATGGTTTCTACTACTTGGAACAGATAAAAATGGACGTGGCGGAGACAGGGTGAAGAAAATCAATAAGTAATAAAAGTTAACACGAGAGCAAATGCATTATCTCAATCACAGGAGCCAAGAGTGTGTCTGAGGAGTGAGGTGGACTAAGCCCAGGACACACCTGAGGGCCCGGGAGCATGGGAGATGCAGCCTTGGAGGTGGGGGTGGGGAGGAGACTCACCCCTGTCCACTGGATTGGGGTTTCCTCACAAGCTGAACCAGAGGTGGTAGAGGGTGAGCAAGGGGAGAGATGGGGGGAGGGTGGATTGGGAAAGGGAGTGAGGAGAGTAGATGGGGGAGAGGAGGAGGGTATGGGGTGGATGAGATCAGTTAGGAAGCTTTGTGTTAACTGAAGCCAGATGGGAGGGTTCCCCAGACCAAGGCGGGAAGAGAGAGGATGGAGAAGTCCCTGGAGAGACAAGAGAGTGACCCCGCAGATGTGGAGGGTGACACGATGCAGATCACGGGGTGGGTCATCCCCTGGGGGATGAACCCAGGGTGAAGCTGTCCCCTCGACCCCCTTAACGACTGATCTCCAGCTCTGAGCACCAGTGCTCCCATCCCACGTTGTCCCTGGCTGTCACACCCTCCCCCAAATCCATCACAGACCCAATCCTTCACGGATCAGATGACCTTCTGCCACCGCCCAGGACTGGCCACCCTGGGAGAATAACAAGAGGTGACATGACAGGGCACTGGGCCAATCAGGCACTGGACTGAGCAGGTCATGTGCATGAGCTCATCTCTGCACCCCACAGCCCTGGAGGGTAGGTGCTGTTGCCTTCCACCTTGCATGGCCCAGGACACAGGCATGGAGGGGTCAGTCACCTGCCCAAGCTCACACGCCTGACAGTTGTGCTCCAAGCCTCCCTCACCCCACAGCTCCCCCACCAGCTTCTGGAAAGCTCTCTGTGTGGATCTAATCCTTTCCTTATTTTGCAGAAGGGAAACTAAGGCCCAGAGAGGGCAGGCAACACATGCATGGTCACCCAGCATGGTACTCGCGATTTTTGCCCAGATTTTCTCCACTTGCAGGCCACCCTTGGCAGTAGGAGGGAGGAGACCCAGAGGCCAAAGGAAGCTGCGTGCAGGGAGGCCTGGGCCGCTCTGGAGGGCACCGTGAAGATGGGTAGTGCCCACAGCAGCCGGCACACCACCCAGGGGCCCCGGACTCCCTCCTTCTCCCACCCACACACCACAGAGAAGTGCATGCTTTGGAAAGGAAAGCTGGCTCGAGGTAAACAGATGAGTAGCGGTTATTGCTAGCACTTTATTAATTAGGTGTTCTAAATACATTAAAACCTGGGCACTTAGTTTAGATTTATAGGGATACGTTAGATTTATAAGCTGTTATTATGTGTTAAGTACAGAAAATGCCAGTGGGTTCTCTCTCATAGACAACACTCGCTGAGGCGTAAAAGGAAAAACGTTCACGTCCATTTCCCTCACGCGGAGCCTGTGCTGACAGGGGAGGTAGGGGGTGGCATCCCGTTCCCTTCCCGTGCTCTCCTCTTGGGGATCACAGGGTCACCCATGCCACCCGCAGGCCCATGTGGCACCATGGCGGAGGCACACTTAGGGACCCAGACACTGACCCTGAGGGAAGGGGGTGTGGGGCAATGTGGGGGAACCAGGATGGGAGGCCGGAGCCCTGGCTGCTGCCCTCTGGATGCTGCCTCCCTCTGACCCCTTCCCTCCACTGGGATGCCTCCCTCCATGCAGCCACCGCCTGGTCTGAGGAATGGAAGGTCAGAACTCACTCACTTCATGGCGGCCTGAAGCCCCAGAAGCTGTCCAGCCCGTGGGCTGGGGGTCCCTCCATGGATGCCCCAGGCTGTTTGGTCAGGCTTCGGAGGTGAGCCCAGCATGGGGAGTCCCACTGACTCCTGCCATACAGGAGTGTGTCCAGGGCCCCACAGCTCATGTCTCTGACCCTCAGTTCCCCCCTTGCCAAGCTGGAGCGAGGTCACGGGCCTCCCAGGCTGTCCCCAGGACAAAACGAGATGGGTTGCCTCCACTAGAACCATCATTTCTTGGGTCCAGTGCTGATGATTCTCAGACCTTCTCCGAATCCCCCAAATAGGGCGGCGAGGCCATTGCTCCCCTTGCTGATGAGGAAAGCGCCCTCTGCCAGGGGGACAGCACACCCCAAGTCCACGGCTCAGGCAGCCAGGCCGGCACCCTGCCAAGCCGCAGCCCTGTCTGTGTGCCCGTCCAGCCTGTCCTTCTGCACAGACAAGGCGCCTGCAGTTAAGAGGCCGTGTTCTCAGCAGAGCGAGTGCAAGGGCTTTGGGACAAGTGTGGACTCTGGCCAGGCTCAGTCACGTGCAGCTTTTACGATGCCCCTTGCTCAGCCTGAGCCTAGAGGGCCCGGCAAGTTGGCTGCATGTGTTGAAATATTGCTCCATGTTGCTTGATGGTCCCTCTGTGAGGGGACAGTTTGTGCTGGTATATTGTTGAAGGGAACGGATGGAGGGAGGGGGTGGGAGGAAGAGAAGAGGGGGAGGAGGAAAGGAAGGGAAGGAAGGGAAAGGAGAAAGGGAGGGGGGAGAGAGTGTGCAGACTTACCTGCAGGATGCGGGGAATACTGCATCGAGCTGCTTTTTGTGGGACTAGAATGTCCAAAGGATTTTTGAAAACCAAACTCCCCCCACAGAGAGGGGAGGACCAGTCAGGTGGCCGCGGAGCGCAGGGCTCCCGCAGGGCGCTGGGCACAGTGACCCGCGGGGCAGCAGGACTGATGTGTCTGTGGACAGCGGGAAGCACTGTCCCTACAACCTGCTGTCCTCCCCTCAGCGTGGCCGCGGGGTCACGTGGCCGCGGGGCCAGGTCTGTACAGAGACGCGGCAGAATAAATCGGCCCCCGCAGCGGCAGAGCCGAGCTGAGGCCAGAGGTGGTCACCCCCTCTCCCACAAGGTGCCATGCTGGTGTCCAAGGGGCAAGAGGACAAATCCTGCCATGCTGCCTCGTGGGTGTGAGCATGAGGGTCTGGGGAGCCTCTCTGCCCCTTTCCTGCCCTTAGTCTGGGGTCACCTGACACCCCGTGCAACACCCGCTTCCTGTGTCCATCCCATAAGCCTCTTCCTGGCCTGTGCTGGCTCTGACTGGTCCCTGTAAGGAAGGGCTCACAGACAGTGCAGGAGACAGAGCAGCAGCACAGGCAGGCAGCATGGTTCAGAGCATCGCAGTGGGACAATGTGGTTAAGGTTTTATTACGCTAAGACAGTGGTTGGTAAACCGCAACTCGTGAGCCACATGTGGCTCTTTGGCCCCTTGAATGTGGCTCTTCCACAAAATACCATGTGCAGGTGCGCACGTACAATGCGAGTGAAAAACTTTGTGGCCCATGCGCAGAAGTCGGTTTTCGGCCTGGGAGAGTCTATTTCGAAGAAGTGACATTAGAACACTCAAGGCGCCAAAGAGCCACATATTTGCCGACCACTGTGCTAAAAAGAGCAGGTATTCTTTGCATCGGTGCCAGGCCCGCTTTGCAATTTTGCCGGCAGGCCAGTCCTGCCCCAGGAATGCTGTCTGCTCGGATGGGTGCTCTCCTGGCTCCACTCCTGCCATGGGCCCACGCAGGCGCTGCTTTCTCCACGTCTGTGCTGAGCATGGGCAGCTGCTGGAGAAGCCCCATCAGGGAGCACTGGCATCCCATTCCCTGGCCCCTGCTCACCTTCTCACCTTCCTGTGGTTGGCCCCCTTCTCTCTCCCTCTAGGACTATCTCAGCTCTCTGTCCTCCTCAAGGTCAGCCTCCAGCCCCAGCCCTGCCCCTAGCTGCACGTCCCCTCAGCCCCATAAGCACATCTCCCTTTTACTCATCTAACCCCATAGACAGCTGGTCCCCCTACCTCCCACTCCATCCCACCCCATTCCAGCGCTGCAGGGGCTCTTGACCCTCCCCTCTCTCTTCCCATCTTTAGCTTCCTCAGCTCACCACCTAACGTCCCTGCGTAGAAGCTGCCCAAACCGTTCCCAGCCTTGGCCTTCACATAAACCCTTCTCTCTGTACCCGCTGGCTCCAGACCCACGGCCTTCTGGCTGCATCAGCAGCCGTTACGGAAAGGAATCATCGCGGCCCTTTTTCCACTTCTGTCTTCCCTGTGCTTACTACTGGATAAGCCACACCCCTGCCCTTCCACTGGCTGGCGCCTGCCCTTCTTCCAGACCCAGCTCCCTGCCACCTCTCCGTGTCCCGGGCCCGCCCTGCGTGGTCCTGTGGCTGTCAGCTCCTGGCACTCTGACAGCCTCTGTCCTCAAATGGCTCCTCCCCTCCCTCTGCCTGTGCACTTTCTCCAGCACCACCTGGCTCATCTGTGGGCGGGTACACAGGGGACTAGCACACCCCAGGAGTTGTCTTGTGGGGCAGGAGGATTAGTGTATTAAGGCCGTGGCCTCCCCAGGCACCAGCTAGACTGTCCTGAGGTGTCTCGGCTCCTAGATGTTCCAAGGGAACTGGGCCCCAGCTGCCTAGAGCTAACTACTCCTCCACACTCCCTTTGTCGGCTCCTCTCCCTTCCCTGAGTCAGCCTCTACAGTCCTCACGACACTTCCAAGAATCATTCCCAAATGAACCACCCATGGGCTTTTCTCGGGGTCTGCCTTGGGGGACCCACTCTAGGATAGGTGCCCGCCCCACCTGACTGCCAAGCGGTTGGGTGCTCCTCTTCTTGCTCTTCAATGCCCACTGGGCATTCCTGGGTCCTGCGCAAGACCTCGGGCATCTTGGAAAAGCTGGTTCTTTTTATCTCTGTATCCCCACCACCAAGCCCGGGAAAATAGATGGTTAGCGTGTTCTGAGAGAGTGAGAAAGGCATGATTGAGTGAATGGATGAGAGATGAGGCTCGACATTATCTAAGTCCTCTGGCCGTACTCCGAGGGCAAGTCACACCACTGCACCGGCCCCTCGCAGAGCCGGCCTTCACCAGCAGGACTGCGGCATGGCCTGCCCGCCCGGAGCCCTTCCCTGGGGTCCCAGCCCTCCAGGACAGTCTGTTCTGCACAGCCCAGGAAGCCCTCCTGTCGGGAGCGTCCTGAGCATTGAGCCCTCAGGGAGCGGTCCAACTCCAGGTGAGCAAAAGTTAGAGGAGCACAGGGACATGCTGTTACATTTGGTGCAATTCCGTGCTGCCTCCAAGTGGATGTCACTTTGGAGCAATGGATTGGTCTCAGCTGGACCTCAGGCGCATCCAGAAGCACCCAGAAGGACCATCCGTTAGCGGCCAATGAGAAGAGCACGATGGAATGATCATTTCTACAAATTAGTTTATTTGGCTCAAATGGATCCGCGGAGGTTTCCAGGAGGTTCGGTGAAATTTGCTGTTGCAGAATTGAAGTGGCCGCTTCCGAGCCCAGCTTGGCCAAAACGCCATTTTTCAGTCTCTTATTCCAAGGGCGATGGGATGCTGAACATCTCCAAAATGCCCGGGGCACTCAACGCAGCAATCATTTTACCACAAGGAAAAGGCTTGCAGGTGGGACGAGGTAACCCAGGTTTATTCTGCGTTTGGTTGGTGGAGCTGGGATCGGAGTCTGAATCCAGTCACCTCCATGTCCAGCCCCTGATTTCTCTGAAAGGCCGGCTGGGTAGGAATCATGACGAATCCAAGAACACCCTGGACTGATTCACGGGGATTTGCCTGACGCTGAGTTAGAGGCACTGTCTCTGTCTCTCACTGGCTGATTGGCATTAGGCAAGTTTATTCTCCTCTCTGGGTCTTAGTTTCCTCATTTGTAAATTGATGGGATTGATGATCTCTAAGGGAATTTCCAGTTCAAAATGATCTTTGATACTCTGGCCTCAGTTTCCACATCTCTCAAGTGGTCAAAGTGCTGTGCCTCCGAGGATGCGGTGAGGATTAAATGAGGCCCAGACAAGGATCCTTGGCCCAGCTTTGTGAAACAGTGTTAGCATCACACACATCTTGGGTGAGATGCTGTTGAGGGCAGAGTAGATCCACATGTGAGCTGCTGGTTAAAGGAGAAACTAACGTGTCACTCCCCTCCACTCTGAAAGTTCTAAAACTGGAAAGGGGACTCGGGTGGGCTGTAGATCACGGGAGGGGGGGTAAGTGGTGGTGTCTCTGAGGCTAGACCCCTTCCTGTTTTCTCCTGTGAGATGGAATCTCATATCTCAGGCTTCAAGTCCAAGGTTATTGGCAGTGCTGGGCTGCTGAGAGCAAAGAGCAAGGTGGGGAGGGAAAGGGAGAAGAGGAGGGGGAGGATGGGGAAAGGAGTACAAAATGTCCAAACTGTGGGCTCTGATCCTAGCTGGTTTGGCTCGGTCTGCAGATTTGAAGGGTTTCAAGTTTGATTCTGGTCAAGGGCACATGCCAGGGTTGCGTGATCCCCAGTTGGGGGTGGGCCGGAGGCAGCCAATCAATGATTCTCTCTCATCATTGATGGTTTTTTCTTTCTCTCTCTCTCCCCAACTCTCTGAAATCAATAACATATGTTTTAAAAAAGTGTGGGCTCTGGCTATGGAGACACCTGAGCTCAAAGACTGGCTCCATCCCTCACTAGCTGAGTGAGAAGGGGAAGTTCCTCCTCAGTTTTTACGTCTGTTTGTTGGGAATGAGAATGGCACCTCTCCCCTGGGGATGATGCTGACAAGGCCCTGAGCACCATACTCGGCCCCGTATAAATTCTCAATGCTCGGCCACCAGCAGCGGCAGAGGCAAAGCAGGTGTATTGTGCTGAAAGTGATTTGGCTCAGTGGATAGAACGTCAAGCCTGCAGACTCAAGGGTCCCAGGTTTGATTCGGACAAGGGCATGCACCTTGGTTGTGGGCACATCCCCAGTAGGGGGTGTGCAAGAGGCAGCTGATCGATGATTCTCTCTCATCAGTGTTTCTAATTCTCTATCCCTCTCTCTTCCTCTTTGTAAAAAATCAATAAAATATATTTTTTTAAAAAGCAGGTGTGTCGCTGTAAATCTACAAAGTGATGCATCTTCAGGGAAGAGCTTCACTGTCCTGCTGACTGTGGGGATAGGAGGACAAATGAACTTCTCCGAGAGAAACAGACACTTTTGCTCAAGGGGAGGGTGCTTGGGAGAGCATGAACTAGATCCATGTCATACACGTGAGACAATGCGGTTAACTTTTTATTACACTAATAAGAGCAGGTATTCTTTTCATCTGCCCCACAGAAATGATATTAGTGTGGAGAACAGTTCTGAATTCATATGCTAGAAGTGATTATAATGATTATTATAATAAGAAGCTGAAGACAAATTTCATTCAATAGATCAATCAAGGAGAAATGTCAACCACGATCCAAGGACTGTCACGTGCATTAGCAATGGTTGTGGATGTTACAGACACAGAGGGAGTGCTGGGACACTATACATGCAGCCACCCTGCAGACTGAAGGGTTCCAGGTTTGATTCTGGTAAAGCGCACATGCCCTGGGCACTCACTGGGGTCAGCATTTGATATCAATGAGGTGCAGCAGGTGAAACAACACCCCCTAAATCCCACAGAGGGTGGGCGAGTGGAGCGTGGACTCTGACCCAGCCAACTGAAGCTGAGGCTCTGGCTGTTCATCAAATTAGCCAACACTGTGTCCTTGGGCTGAGTCTTCCCAGACCTCCCAGTCTCAGGAGGTTAGGACACCGCAGTCCAAGACTGAAGGGTGTAGATGGCTGGGATGAGTGGCCCTTGCTTTGCAGTCCTGATGGACTGGGCAGGGTGTGTCACTAGGGAACGTGTCTACAGGCCAGAAGGCTGGACACGGAAAAGCGTATTTCCACAGTGGTCGAAATATCCTCAGATCATGGAGTGCCCTGGCTGGAAACGCTGTTAGGGATTATCTGGTGTAAAACTTTTATGTTAAAGGTGAGGAAACAGATACTGTAGGGAGTGACAGGGGGATGGGGTGAGAACAGTGGTTCCCTCTCCAGGTCTTTCCTCACAACAGCCTGATAACTTTTTCCGCATGTTTGTAAGTGTGCTGTGATCTTGATAAAGTGCTGCCTTGATGCCATGGATTGGGTCAGGTGGATTTTTTTGTGGCCTGGTGTTACCTAGGTGCCAGTAGCTGAAAGTTACCAGAGCCTCATCTCTGATTTCCTTATGTTGCTCCCCAATAGAAAGACAACTTCTGTCCATGGTGCTGAAGTGGGGTCTGTCTAGCAAGCTGGAAAAGAAGGACTTAAAAGTACATCCTGTCTCTGTGTCTCTGTCCTTCCTTTGAACCCTCTCCATCACCTCTCCCTGTTCCAGCCTCACACAATAATGCCATTTCGGGCCTCTGGTTCATATGATGAGATGAGCCTCCTCTCTCTGATTGGCTCTGGCCACTCACTGCCTCCTTCCCCAGGAGCATCAGCGAGGGTTCCCAGGACAACCTGCTTCATGCTCTGCTCATTGCCATCGAAGCCTTTGCCACCCTCCACTTAGTTTTAACTCAGCATGGATCCATTTCATTCCTTTGAAAAACCGAGAGTGTGGGCTTTAATATTATATTTCCGGGGAAGGCAGAAATCAGAATCAATGCCCCAAAGGGTCTAGTAATGAGGGAAGAAAACCACATATACTGAATTACATAGCAGGTGATATGGTAGATGTGCTTACATGGTATTAGGCATGATTAAGCCCATTTCATAAATGAAGTAAAAGACTCAGAGAAATGGGGTCACCTGCCTGAGACCACATAGCTCTTATGTGCACTTGCCCACTGCTTCCCTTCCTTAAAAAGCTGCCCCAGGATTTGGCTGTGGGAGACACACACCTGCTCTTTGGGGCTCAGTGATTCATACTTCCTTCCTCCACTGGACTCGGTCACTGAGTGAGCCCAGGACCTCTAACAGCCAGAAAGAAGTGACCATCCTGACATGTGGATATTCTTTTTAAAAAAAATATATATTTTTTTATTGATTTTTTTACAGAAAGGAAGGGAGAGATAGAGAGAGCTAGAAACATGGATGAGAGAGAAACATCAACCAGCTGCCTTCTGCACACCCCCTACTGGGGATGTGCCTGCAACCAATGTACATGCCCTTGACCGGATTCGAACCCTTGAGTCTGCAGGCTGATGCTCTATCCACTGAGCCAAACTGGTTTCAGCTATGTAAATATTCTTTCCTGAAATGTGGGGACTGCTGAGCTGGGAAGATTTTTCTGGAAACTAAAACCTGCCCCAAGTTCAGTATTACCCAAACAGTCAAGGGAAATAGATGATAGAGATGATAGGTGCCCACTCTGTCAGGTCTGAGGTTTAGTCCTGATGTGACTAGTTCTTGGCTGTCTGATCTCAGACAAGTTACTAAACCTCTACAAACCTCCTTGAGAGAGGATTGCAGAACTTAAATGCAGCCCCAGCAAAGCTTAGCTCCAAAGCCACCTCAGAGATTTTCTCCTCCAGAAAAGGAGAAGCATCCAAATGCAGTTCCCAGCCTCCTCCCAAGTCCACATAGACAGGTGAGAGGGTGCAGGTGGGGCCTCTACTGGCTTCCAGGCAGGGATGAGGCAGGGCTGACACATTAGCCGGACCTGCAGCACTGCCCTGAGCATCACACTCAGACGGGAAGTCGTGGGCACCAGTCTGGAGCAGGTGCTTACAGACAGACCTCCGTGCAGACAGTTCACCTGCACCATGAAATTGCCTGAGTTCACACACTCACACTTGGAGGCATTTCATGTTGCAGATGCGTATGATGTGGAGAGACACATCTTCCAGGAGTTTATGAAATGTATAGTCATCGTCCTCTGTGGCTCTTTCTTCCAAGAAAGAAGAGTGAACAAGAGATATTACTTTTTATATACTATGGCTTTAAAGGATTGGATGCACTTCCCCAAATTGTCAACAGCAAGCCCCTGGTAGGTGGGAAGGAGCTGAGGAAGGCTATGTGCCGCTTGAGCTGTGCAGAGGCACAAAGCGGGACCATGACCCAGCTATGCTCCTGTCATTAAGGGAGAAAGTAAACTGTCCTCTATGACTACTGGGGTGAACCGTCAACTTTCATGTGCACAGAGAGTCCATTTCTGCTTGTCCTGTCAATGCTGGGCAGAGATACCAGACGGTGGAGGACAGGAGAGGGTCGGCCCCACATGGGCTCCTGGAAGGACACTGGAGCTGATGCAGGTGCAGGGATAACAGCCCTCCGGTGGGCCCAGGTGGGCCCTGGCTCAGAGGCCCTGCAGAGCCCCATCTCGGGTGACACTGGCTGCATCTGACCCAGTGCCTCTCCGGTGCCAGCCCCTGTGCCAGGCTCTCTATGAGGATTATCCACTGGTCCTCACCTGGACTTGCAGGGAGGGGCTGTTATCCCCATTTTGCAGATGAGGAAACCAAGGCTTAAAAAGAGGAGGGACTGGCCCAGGGTCACCCTGCAGCCAGCAGGGGAGCCGGACAGGAGCCCAGGGGTGTGTGAGGAGGGGAGGTTGAATGTGGAGGCGATGTGGGTGCCCCGGAGAAGGTGAGCCTTGGTGAATCTGAATTATTATGCTTTTCAACTGCACTGCTTTATACAACTTCCAGGAATATCCGGCTCTCACCAGCAGCTCTCACTCCAGAGTTTTCGCTGACGCTAGTGTCTCTCCTTTTTCCCAATTCAAGGAAAGCAGGAGGAGGAGATGGAAAAAAACATCCAGGTGCAGTCAAGGCAGAAACCACCGCTGAGCTGCACTAAAGTGGCCCAGCATCTGATGAGCTGTGATTTGCCTCACTGTCAACCTGTGATCCGCAATACAATGAAGCTGCAAAGCAAACCCTGGCCCCAGACCTCGAGGGCTAGGAGCCTGGTGATCTGTGTCCCCACACTCCCTGCTCACTGGGCTATGGAGAAGGGATGGGGAGGGAGTTCATTGGAAGTACCAGGAGCCTGATCCATTCTCTGGTTTGGTATTGAGGGGTGACTGAGGTGGGCTGCCTGGGTTTCCCCAAGGTGGTCCTAAGAAGACCCTCAGAGATGGTCCCCAAGGACCACCTTCCAATCCTTGGTTCTTAGCTTGGATCCTCAATGCGCCTAAGAAGCAACAGGACCATCACGTCACCCCAAGCCCCACTCCCATATCATCCAGGGATGCCACCAGAGCAAGCCTTCGTCAGCCGGGTCTTGGCTCTCCACCTGTGAAGGCCAAGTCCCAGACAGCTCGAAGAGGAGCCGGGCTTTGGTGGAGGGCACCCCGGAAATAAAACATGGGGCGGAAGGGCTTTGAGTGGGAGATGCCTCTGCGGGAAGCAGGGCTCACTCTCGCCATGGCAAGCATATTGCTTTACCATAGAAGGTGCTTCTGTGCAAGATGGCAGGGGTGGCGAAGGCGACTGGACTATGGGATGTGTTGATGCCCCTGCGATGGAATCTGGATTGGAATCCTGACTCTGCGTGGCCCTGGCTGTGAACCTCCGCTGCCTCTTCTGTCTCCAATGTCTGCTGCGCATGCCCCTGCCCTTGGGTTTTGCGTGGCGCTGCACCCAGAGATAACCTGTCTCAGATCTCCCCACCCACATGCCATTGTTATTTTTACTCGGGCTCGTTAGCCAGTGTGGAAGGAGTGTGGGAGGGTACCCTTCCGATGACATGATTAATTCAGGCAAGTGCTGTGTCCCCGAGGCTCCAGGTACAGACTTCACAAGTGTTCCTGTCGCCAGCTGTACCACGGGGCCTCTCGGAAGGACTATTCCTGCCCCTCCCCAGGGCCAGCACTTATTTTTATCCGCTTCCCTCTTCCCAGTTGCGCTGGGGCACCATGGCAACAGTTTTTGTTTCTCTGCTCTGCAGAGGAAGGCTTATGGTTTAGGGGGAAGTTGGCCTGGCCAGCTCACAGGGATGCTTTCTTAGGAATCTCCCTGATCTGCCCTGTGAGAGCTCCGGGTTTGGGAAGAAAGAAACCTGAAACTTATTTTTTTAAAAGTTTATCTGTTCGTTCTCATAGTGCAGTGGTCGGCAACCTCATTAGTCAACAGAGCCAAATATCAACAGTATAACAATTGAAATTTCTTTTGAGAGCCAACTTTTTAAAACTTAAACTTCTTCTAACGCCACTTCTTCAAAATAGACTCGCCCAGGCCGTGGTATTTTGTGGAAGAGCCACACTCAAGGGGCCAAAGAGCCACATGTGGCTCAAGAGCCACAGTT
This sequence comes from Pipistrellus hanaki, assembly GCF_964339955.1. NCBI lineage: Eukaryota > Metazoa > Chordata > Mammalia > Chiroptera > Vespertilionidae > Pipistrellus > Pipistrellus hanaki. The sequence goes on along the minus strand of NC_140504.1, from coordinate 182,872,950 downwards.
TCCCAACCACCGTCATAGGATAACATTCTTACATTTACCCCAGATGCGCAAGTTCTAGTTCTCCCTGCCGGCCCTTGTATTTTTCCAAATGCACTGTGATGTCAGCTCTCTGATGAGCCACACACAGAGAGACTCTGCAGGTTCTGGGGCTCAGTTTCCCTATCTGCAAGCAAGCAAGTTCTCTCTGATCTCAGTAGATTCAAAGCTCTACCAATGAGAAATGAGGTTGCTGCACTCAGGCTCTCCCACCCGGAGAAAGCCTGCAAGAGGGCAAAGGGTTCAGTGACCTCCATGAGTTTTCAACTCGTGCCTTCCCATGAGGACCTGGAGCCTCCTACCTTCCTTCAAGGACCTTGATGGGGACCAAGATTAAGGCCTGAGATGCTCTGACCACACTGCTGAAGCCTGTTTGTCCCTCCTCATCCATGCTAGTTCAGTCTGGTAAAGTGGTATCTACACCAGAAATTTAATTGTCATTTCTGATGGTAAAGGAATCCTATATAATAAAAGGCTAATGTGCAAATTGACCAAACAGCGGAATGACTGGTTGCTATGATGTGCACTGACCACCAGGGGGCAGGTGCTCAATGCAGGAGCTGCCCCTTGGTGGTCAGTGTGCTCCCACAGGGGGAGCACCGCTCAGCCAGAAGCCCTGATCTGGGCTCATGGCTGTCGAGTGCAGTGCATGGGAGCCTCTCCTGCCTCTGCGGCATTGATAAGGATGTTTGACTGCCTGTTTGGGCCTGCTCATCCTGGGGGGGGGGGGGGGGGAGGGGGGGAGAGCAGGCCTAGGCCATCAATCAGACATACCCTAAGGGCTCCTAGTTTGTAAGAAGGTGCAGGCAAGGCTGAGGGACCCCCTCCCTCCAAGTGCATGAATTTCATGCAATGGGCCTCTAGTTGAGAAATAAATGGAAAGTATTAGATGATGCATGAGGGTGGGTGATGGAGCAGAAGCAAGGGCTGTGCACCTGGTCTCCCCATAGGGTGATTTTAAACCCAGACAATTAACCAAGTTATTGGTTCTACTGTTGCAGAATTAAGATTCAGGCAGATCAAGTGAGGGGTTAGGGACAAGGGGATCTGGACAAAAATAGGAGAGTGATTACAGTGTGGAGACAAAGGTGGCATTCGGTATCATTTGGCCTGACTGATAACAGAGAACAGTGTCTGAAGTTGGAGATGTTAATTTGGGAATCTCAGGAATGAACAGAAACCCACCCCCCTCCCATAAAATAATCTTGGAGCGAGAGTAGGGAGAGAAATGCCCCTTGCCTTTTCTCTGCCTCTAACATGACTTAGGTCATGATCTTCCTCTCAAATCTGACCTCTCTCCTACTTTCTCCTCCCTAACTGTAACCCTAACCCTAATCCTAGCCCTAAGCATCGCCATAGCCATAGCCATAACCAAAATCCTATTCACTCAAATCTGACCTCTCTCCTACTTTCTCTTCATACTCAACTCTAAATCTTGGCCAACTTTGCTGCCTCCATCTCCTGTTAGCTCAGACTTTCAGATGTCTCTACCAGCCCTTCCCCCTGACCTGCATGGCCATTGTCCCAGGCATGCCAGTCCTTGTGGTGGCTGGGGATATGGGCCGTGGAGCAGGCAACACTGGGTTCAAACTTGGAGTCTTCCACTTACAAGCTGTGTGACACTGGATGAGGAACCTAACCTCTCTGAGACTTGGTTTCCTGGAAAGAAAGAGAAACCTTTAAAGAACTTATAAGAAGGTCATGAGGATTAAATTAAGTACTTGAAGTGTTGAGTACAAAGTTGAACATGCAGTTAGTGCTCACCAATGTTACCTCATTTTGTTGTGGTCGGGTCCTGTGATGGTTAATTATAGGTGTGAACTAGAGTGGTTTTGAACGGGACTAACATTTACATGATGAACTTTGGGCTAAGCAGTTTGTTTTCCATAATGTGGGTGGGCCTGAATCAGGTGAAGGCCTGAATAAAACAAAAAGGCTGGCCTCCCCCAGGAAGAGAAAACTTGGCAGCAGACTTCTTTTAGCCTTCACCCACACCATCAGCTCCCCTGGGTCTCCCCCTCCTGTTCCACACCACAGGCTTGTACTTGTTACCTGCATAGCCACATGAACCAATACCTTATAATAGTTCTCTTTATTTCTGTATTTACACATCCTACCTGTTCTGTTTCTCTAGAGAACCTGATGGATTTGGGTACTAAGAGTGGTTCTAGAGAGGGATATAAAGGGGACACATGTGTCCTCGCCCTTCTGGCTCAGTGGATAGAGAATTGGCCTGTTGACTGAAGGGTCCCAAATCTGATTCTGGTCAAGGGCATGCACCTCGGTTGCAGGCTCCTTCCCAGTCCAGGCACTGGTCTGGTCGTGTGCAGGAGGAAACCAATTGATGTGCTTTGATGTGCTTCTCTCACATCGATATTTCCCTCTGTCTTTCCCTCTATCTTCCACTCTCTCTAAAAAATTAATGGAGAAATATCCTTGGGTGAGGGTTAAAAAAGGGGGGAGGGGGAAGGCATATATAATACTTTCAACAATAAAGATTTTAAAAAAGGGATAGAATTTTAATGTTAAAAATACATTATTTTTGAATCAATTCTGAGGTTTTGGAATTGGCTCTCTAATCTGATTAGATTTAATGATGCTAATAGCTCCATTTCCAGTAGTGAAGCAAGCTCTGATTGTCATTGCCTGACATGGCAATAGAGATATGCAGACTATCACCCCTGGCTACACATAATCACCCGCTTCTAAGAAGCAAGGATCTGAGTGACCATCTGTATGATACGTTAGAACATTCTTTTGTGGAAAAAAACACACAAGTATAATGAACTTGGATGATTACTCATAATGTTGCTGAAAAAAACTGGGAAGAGAAAAGACTGAACTTAGGATTCTAGTTCCTAGTTCAAGAGTTGTAGAAATAACATGAAAGCTTCTCTAAGTTTGCCCTAAAAAGACCTTTATCTCCTGCCTGAGTTGGGTGGATCGGGAAAGTGTGTGTGTGTGTGTGTGTGTGTGTGTGTGTGTGTGTGTAAATAGGGGATATCTGTAATAATGTCAGCAATAAAAAATAAACAAACAAAGAAGACCCTCATCTCCTGTGGTCACAGGGCTGAACACCAAACCCAGAGTTTCATCCTGCAAGTTGGTGGACCGTCAAGGCAAGTGGAATTCCCAGCCTCTGCTTCTAGGGGAAGGTTCGTGTTCTTGTCACAGGATGCGCCTCCGTGCATACTCCTCTTCCATGCGGGTGCTTTTAATACCCCACCCAATTCAACCATGGAGAGGAAGGTGTGTATTCTGTAGAAACCATCTCCTACCACTGTGGTCTTTGTGTTCAAGGACACTTTTTTTAGTATTAGTAAAATAAACTGTGGAACTCGTAGCTGATATGCCTGTCCTTATTTTATTTTTAAATATATTTTTATTGATTTCAGAGAGGAAGGGAGAAGTAAAGAGAGAAGTAGAAAGATCAATGATGAGAGAGAATTATCTATTGGCTGCTCCCCCATCTGGAAATCGAACCTGCTACTTGGGTATGTGCCCTGACTGGGAATTGAACCGTGACCTCCTGGTTCATAGATGGACGCTCCACCAGTGAGCCATGCTGGCCGGGCATGGCCTGCCCTTTTAAACTGCGGGTAGGAGTCAGCAGGGGAGATGGTGCTGGTATGGGCAGAGCTGGGCCCACACTCTGAACCCACTGTGTCCTGGCTACATGCCCTTGGACCTATCACTTTTCTGAGCCTCCTTTTTCTCCTACATAAAATGAAGATAATAAAAATACCCAACTCATCTGATTGTTGTGAGGGTTAAATGAGATAATCCAGGTAAATCACCAAGTCCAATGGCCAATGCTATTATTATCACTAACACTGCTCATCTGTGATTCAGAGAGGAAAGATGCAGTGGACAAATGCTCATTGGAATGCTTTCCCATGATGCTTCTCAATGAATTTCTCGGTCATCACACACATAATAAACAGTGGTCCTAGAGTGCGGGCCAATCATCGCGTCTATAGAGTGTTTGGTGCAGAGACAAATTGGGAGACTCCCTGCAATAACTGCACCCAGGAGGCTTGGATCCTAGGATTCAAAGCCAGTGGGAGTTCTGACATTCACAGGTATGTGGGTGCTGCAGTAAGAGGGGCTGCACCCAATTGGCCTTCCCTCCCCCCATCACAAACAGAGCTCAGGCCCTTCATGAGTCAGACCCACACTCTCCTTCCTCACCCCAAACCCTATGCACTAGTAGCTGAGGTCTGAGTTCTCCGTCTCCCCAATAAATAGATAATCACCTCCTAGGATGGGCGGAGATGACGGCTGTAATAAAATCGGTTCATTACATCCCTCTATGCAGAGCCATTTAATAAACATGCAGCTAAAAGCACTAAGGCCTCTGAGCCAAATGCAAATAAAATACATTCCATTGTATCATTTAATTATCTGGTGAGTAGGGGATGGGGAGGAGGAAGAGATAGTATGGAATACAAACAGAAATAGGAGATGTTGAGAGAGAGAGAAAGGGTGCTGGGGAGCTGTAGAGAGAGGGAGAAAGGGCAGGAGGGAAGGAAGAGGGTGAAGGAAGGACAGAGGGAGTAAGCAAGAAGAGGGGAAGAAGAGAGATGAGACCATTTTTTGTACTGACTTTCTAAATCCCCTCCCCCGCTATGGAAGATAGGGCTGGACATCCTCATTTTTCCCACTGGAAAAGTGAGGACCCCAAGTCTTAGTGCAACATGGTGGGTGCTGGGGATCCCACAATAAGTGAGACAGACAGGGTCCTGTCTCTATGGGGTTCAGAATCCAGTGGAGAGGACAGCCGTTGAGCAAATAATCACACCAACAGTACATGCAAGTAGAAGTAAATGGTGTGATTATTGTAAGGAAGTGGAGAGCCTCTTTAGAGGGTGGGCTCTGAGGAGTGCCTGCCTGGGTGTGGGTCCTGGCCCTGTCACGTCCTGGCTGTGAGAGCCTTAGCCTTGACCTAACCAGCCCTTGGGTCCTTATCTAGAAAATTGGGATCATGAAATAACTAGCTATTAGGGCTGCTGTGAGAATTAAATTTGATCATACGAGTGCAACGCTCAGAACAGTGTCGGATATGTAATAAGTGCTCAATAGATGTTAGCTATTAATATGTTGAAAGCTAAAACTGGAAAGAAAAAGTTTGAAAAGTCCTGATTTAGATAATTAAATCAGAGCCATATAAGCTGAAACCTGAAGGGATTAGTGGAAAATAGCCGAAAAGGGAAGCCATCTGTTTTTAAAACAGTGACTTTATCTCTTCCTCAGTTGACAAGCTCTAATTTTCCTTTGGCAAATAATGCCCCCATTTACTTTCAGCCCCTGTAGGTGGGGCTGATCTCAAGCTCTTGCTCCAGAATGGACACACCACCCAGGCCTGGCTAACCATGAATTCTTCTGCTTCTGGTCAATTGTGGTTGAGGCATGGGCATATGATCCAAGCTGGGCCAATAAGAGAAAATTCTGGTGACTTTTGATTAACTGTCAGCAAGGAAGTGTGATAAGCCTGCGGGATAGAAGTGTGGAGCGACCTGTGGCCACTTCCCACCTAGAGGGCAGAATCTTCCTGAGAATAAAGACAAGGGAAAAAAAATATAGCTAAGAGATAGAGTGAGAAAATCCCGACAATGTCATTGAGCTCTCTGGCTCCAGTTATACCTGAATTGGACTTTTCAGATAAAAGAGTCAGTTAAACTGTTCACCTTTGGCCTAAACATGTTCCTTTTATTTAAATCACATTGAGTTGGGTTTCTGTCCCTTGTGATGAAAAGGATCCTATGTGATAATGCACATTCCTATCAAAGTGAACAGCGTATAAGACCCAGGGGGAGACTGATGGTTATGAAAGAATGCCACCGTGCTGAAGTGTGGTGAGCAAACTGAAAGTGGTGGCTGTCTGAACATCAAGGTTGAGAGGCCCCAAAGAACCTGAGTATAATTTGGGAAAAGAAAGGAGGACCAATGTGCATTAGGAGACAGGACAGGCCCCAAGCAAAGCATCCGACTCCTTTCGGTGGGTACACACCATGGCCTCCCCAAGGCATCACTTCTCACCACAGCCCAACACTTTGTGTATCTTGGGAAGGCCGAATCAAAGACGGGGGCCAGTTAGGACTAGACATGTCCTTAAATGTCACCATCTAATATCCTCATTGTCTTCACCAGCTGGGGTGCTCTCCTGAAAACTCCATAGACTGGGTGACTCGACAACAGAAGTTTACTTCCCACAGTGCTGGAGCCTGGAAGTCCCAGACCAAGGTGCCAGCATGATGAAAGTCTGGGGAGGACTCTTTTCTAGTCCACAGGAGGCTACGATCGTATGCATCCTCACCTGGCTAAGACTGAGTTCTAGGCCCTTTTCTTAGAAGGACTTTGATTCAATCATGGGGGCTCCACAGTCATGACATCATTTAAACCTAATTATCTCCAAAGATTCCAACTTCTAATGCCATCTCATTGGGGGTTAAAGTCTCAACATATGAATTTTGGGAGGACACAAATATGCAGTTCATAACACCATTTATATTATTTCTAATTGACAAAGAAATACATGAATCTATACTTATAGATGAAAATAGGGGGGGAAAAGTAAGGAAAGAAAGGAAGAGGAAGGAAGGAAGGAAGGAAGAAAGGAAGGAAGGAAGGAAGGAAGGAAGGAAGGAAGGAAGGAAGGAAGGAAGAAAAAAAGAAAAAGGAAAAGAAACGAAATTACAACCATGTGGATTAAACAAGAAGTCTTATTTTTCACATGGGAAATGGAATCTGAAGAGGTTATATGACTCATCTGAAGTAACACAGTTCATTAAAAGCAGTTGGTATCAGGATTCTGGTTTGGCATTTCTTATTTCATTACATACCTGCTACTGACTGAATGTCTGTGTCTGTCCCCCCACCCCTGCCTTCCATTTTCCCATCGAAACCCCAGTCCTCATTGTGATGGTGTTTGGAGATGAGGCCTTGGGGAAGTGGTTAGGACCTGTGGGGGAACCCTCATGATGGGTCAATGCCCTTATAAGAATAGACAGGAGAGAGCTTGCTTTCTCGTTCTTTTCTCTGCTACAGGAATGTACAACAAGACAGCTATCTAAGAGCAAGAAGTGGGCTCTCACCAGACACCAGATCTGCCAGCACCTTGATCTTGGAGTTCCCAGCCTTCAGAATTGTGATAAATAAATGTTTGCTGTTTAAGCCACTCTATCTATGGTATTTCTGATAGCTGGCTGAGCTGGCGAAGATATATCCCAGTGTCTCTACTCCTCCACCCCACCCAATACCCCACATCCCCCAAGAAGGTTGTCAGACCTTTGGGTGCGTGAATGCCTTCTGAAGCACTGCCCCCTCCTCATTATATAGAAAAGCTCCAGGGGTAATAATGACAGCAGTAACCCTGAACTTGTATAACACTTACCATGTGCACTCATCATTCCACTGGATCTTGTAAGGTAAGCAGTACTTCTCCTATCTTCATTTCTTAGACATAGCCACCTGCGACAGGTCAGAGCTGATCCAGGGCTCGGGCAGAGGGCCTGCCTGTGAGGCCAGGTGGCCTTGGCAGTGGGGAGGAGGAGGGGGCAACCTGTGCATGCTGTGTGGGCAGAGTTTAACTGGCTCTAATGGGGACCTCCATCTATTAGGATGCCCAGGAGGAGTGGAGACAGAGGGCCAGGCACCATCTCTCCCAGAGTCTCTGAATTCCTTGACCAGAGTTTAGATTTCCCGAAATTGTTCCATCCTCTACTACCTCTTCTAAGGTGTAAGAAAGAGTAATTTAGGACATACAGTTAGAGAGAGAGAGGAGTAAGCGGTCAGCTCTCGGTTGCGCACACACTACACACACCAGGTTTGCATTCCTCTGCCTCCCTGGGTACCGACCCCTTAGCATGACCCTGGGGATGGTGCCTTTGCCAGGCGCCCCATGGGGCCCATGGGGGTGTCTCAGGCTTTCTCTGCTCTTGAGGAGCTCCCAGTCTAGAGAAATTGGTCAGTGGGGAGGAGGATGAAGGTAGAATTGCCATCACTGCCCAGGGCTGGTACGCAGGAGGTTGTGGGGTCCCAAAGAGGAGCCCCTAACTTCACCTAGGGGTGAGGGAAGGCTTCCTGGAGGAGGTGGTACCTGAGCAGAGGCTGAGAGAGTGAGTTGGGTTAGACACATGACAGGTAGAGGCCGGAGGTTCCGGGGAGAAGAGTCAGCAGAGGAAAAAGAGCTGAAGGTGTGGGTGTGGAGGTGGCACTGCAAAGAGCCAGGAAGCCACAGAAGATGAGGCGGGCAGAGTGGGCTTCACCACACTCAGCCCAGGGCTCCCGCCTGCGCTCAGGGACCAAGCAATTCTCTCTCATTGTGTGACCCAAAGACCAGAAGGGCCACGGCCTCTTGATCTGGTGGAGTCCTGGGCTCAACATAGCCATCCTCTCCAGATGTCTGAGTCCCCCTTGTGTCCTCTTCTGGGGGTTTGGGGCACTAGGATGGGGTAAGTATGGGAGCTGCCAGCAGGTTGCCCGCCCCTCTGCAGGTGATTTGTGTAAGAGATTTGCAGAAAGGGCAGCTCAAATGAACTGTAAAACTCTATTTGGTTTGAAGGACTTGCAAATCAGGGCATGGGTAGCAGGCGGGGGTGAGGGTAATAAGAGAGAGGTGCCCAGCAGCCAGCAGGGCCACCATCCCCCCACACCTTGGGCAGCAGATTCTGGCCAAATGTCTACCACATGCCTGACCCCACGTTGGTCTCTGAGGATCAAAGATAGCTGAGAGGCAGGCTGACCCTGAGAAGCTCACAGCCCAGGCCCAGGGGAGACGGAGAAACAGCCAGCAGATGCTCACATAGAGGACACGGGAGTATGGAGGAAGGACCCCTGAGCTGGGAGTGGCTGGTGGAATAAGGGTTGAGCTCATGCAAATGACTTGTGTTCAAATCCCAGCTCCACCATTCCCCAGCCTCATGACCTTGACCAGGTGTTTCATGTCTCTGAACCTTAGTTTCCTCACCTGTGAAATGGGGTCACAGTGACCTGCAAGGGCTGTTGGGGTACTAAATGAGATAATCCTATAACTCCCATAGCAGTGTCAGGAGCATGCGCTCAGTGCCCACCAGCTGTCATTATTGACAACGAACGAAGCTGTACAAAGTTGGTATCAGGCAGGTATGAGGCAGGGGGAGGCCTGGGAAGGGGGTACCCTGGCGCCAGAGCCCTGGCCCCTCCTCACCAGCCAAGTCCCAGCAAGGGGCTTGTTTGAGGCGGGGAGTCAGTGGGCCTTCAATGGGCCCCTTCTCCGTGGTTCATTTTCTGGGAGAAAAGAAATCATTCTCCATCCAATTAATCTAATTAGACATAATCAAGTTGTGGAGATCCGTGCAGCAGGGTGAGTGATTAGGAAAAATTACCTCCCTGCAAAGTTTAAATTTAATTTTCATTCCATAATCTAAAGACCAAATAACGAAGAGTGGGCTTTCTGCCCTCCCTCTTGTCCTCTCCCCATGGCATACCAGCAGGGGAGCAGAGAGTTTCCTGAGATAGGGGGCCTGGTGCAGACAGAACCAAACCAAACCTGCGCAGGGATGGCCACCCTACTTAGGGCAGCCACGGGCTCCCTTTCTCTCTCTCTCTCTCTCTCTCTCTCTCTCTCTCTCTCTCTCTCTCTCACACACACACACACACACACACACACACACACACTCACGCTATCTCACAGGCATGCACTCCTAGGTTAGTTCGGCTCTGCCACTAACTGGCTATGGGAACTCTGTACCTCAGTTTCCCCACCAGCAGCGAGAAGCGTCATCATTGACCTGCTGAACCCCTTCTGGCTGTTGCAGCTTAGAATTTGATATTGATTCTCAACCCCCCTTCCCTCCTCTCTAATCGAGGCTGACTGAGAAAACGAAGTCTGCCAGGTCACCCAGGGGTGCCCATTGCTGACCCTTATTATCAAGTGCGGCTGCTATCAGCAGATCAGGAACCCACCCCCGCCACCTGCATGGCCCTGAGCGCCAGTCAAGGGTCTGGGGGCCCAGAGGGCTCTCCTACTCCCTCGCACAAACACAGGCACACCCCTTTCCCGCTGAGGCATGTGGTTACCAGCTCCAAGGATGAACTGCATCACCCAGCACCAGTGCCGGGGCCAGACCTCACCCTCCCGCAGCCCGGGCCCAGCAGCGCCATCTGTTCCTTGAATATTTCTCCGCATGTTTAGCTGGTGAGGGCCCAGCCCCAGCAAGCAGGGGAGAGAGCATCTGGAGCCAGAAGCTTGAAGGTGGATTAATTTATGCCCCGTGGCTTCTCCGCTGGAGCCGGGCCCTGGGGCCAGCTTGGAGGAAAGGTGGGCAGAGTCCCCAGAGGTGTGAGCATGTCACTGAGTGTGGACCTAATGCCTGCATGTCACTGCGGTGACAGGTCTCTGCCTGTGACTGAGGGCTGACAGGGCTCTCTGAGTCACTGAGGGGTGACGATATTAGGCCCTACATGTCACTGGGAAGTGGCAGGGCTCAGCATGTGACTGAGGGTGGTGACAGGGCCCTGGGTGTCACTGGCGTGTGGCCTGACGGCCCCGTGTGTCCCTGATGGGTGATGTAAGGGGCCCGCAGGTTGCTGGTAGCTCTCAGGGGCCCACCTGTCACTTGTGGGTGACAGGGCCCTGTGTGTCCCTGAGGGGTGATGTAAGGAGCCTGTAAGTCACTGGGCGTGTCAGAGGGTCCTGAATGTGACTGAGGAGTGACAGCCCTGCAAGTCACTGGGGGGGGGGGGGGGGTTGTAAGGGCCTTGCCTGGCTGTTCCCTGTCCTGCGCTCTGCACAGCTGTGGCCATCTGTCCCCACTGGTGAGACCAGAGGGTTCCAGGCTAAAGGACCCAGTCTACCCCAGCCAAGGGGGTTTAAAGAATTCTGCAGCAGCTAACGAGCAGAGTGGAACTTGGAGTCTGGCCTGGTTTTGAATTCCAGCCACTGACTCTTTGCAGGAGTTGAGCAGCCTCCTCCCTGACTCTGCCCTGGGCTCCTCATCTTCCCAACAGGGTGAGGAGCCTGCTGGGACTGCACACAGCTTCCCACTGGGCATGGGGTAGGGGGCATCTGCAGTGCTCCCTGGACATTTGTTCTGTCCCCTCTGCAGCCCCCACAGTGCCTGGCTCCAAGTCCAGGAAATACTGATTAACCTGGTGAGATAATGAGACAAGCTCATGCTTGTGTCTGGGCCTCAGGGCAGCAAGATCTAAACTGTTGGGAAATTGAACCAGAGGACCCGCTGGGGGAGCCATTGGGGGTTTGACTGTCAGACATCAAGGAGGACTTCCTGGAGGAGGCAGGCCTTGGGCTGAGCAGGATTGGGATAGAGGACAGGAAGGCTTGCTAGGAGGGGGAGAGTGAATGCATAAAAGCAGGGAAGTGGGAAGGAGAGGGAGCAGGCACATTCTTGTGCTCTCCTGTCCGTGGTGTGATGGGTAAGGTTCGGGCTTTGGAATCAGACAGCCCTGAAGTAACTTGCTTTTGGTGTGACCTTGGACAAGTCCCTCTACACTTGGAGCCTCAGTGTTGTCAGCTGTTAAGTGGGATAACACCCCTTCCTTGCAGATGTGCTATGAGGCTGGCATGGGGTATTGTGTGTCTGTCTGTGTGGCTGGCGGGGCTGGGGGCTGTCCCAGCAAAGTGCTGGGCTCCCAGGGAATGCTGGGAAATGGGCTCCCTCTGTCAGCCAGGGCCAGACCTCACCCTCCCACAGCCCGGGCCCAGCAGCGCTGTCTGTTTCTTGAATATTTCTCGGCGTTTATCTGGTGAGGGACCAGCCCCAGAAAGCAGGGGAGAGAGCATCTGGATCCGGAAGCCTGAAGGTAGATTAATTTATGTCCTGTGGCTTCTCAGCGAGGGCAGGGCCCTGGAGCCAGCTTGCATTATCCCCAGGGGTGGCCTTCTGACCTGGACACATGTGGTCCCAGCTGGAAGCAGGGCTTCAGTGCAGGGGCCCAGGGGGTCCATGGACACATCACCCCTCTTGGGGAAGACTACGTACCAGGCTCTTCTTGCCATGGAACACAGACCCAGAAGCTCTGAGCTGGGAGGCTCCTCCAGCCCCTCCACCCTGTAGGAACCTGGCACAGCGAGGTGAAGGGAGTGGCCCAAAGTCTTCTCCAATGTGCCACCCCTGCAACCCCTACTCCGTGTTCTGTTCTCTGCCCAGCCTGGGGGAGGGTTCTCTGGAACAAAGAGCCTCAAGAATCCCCCTCCTGCTCTTATAACCACTTGCTCACCCAGCTGAGAAGAGTCCAGGCTAGTGATCCATAGGGCCATCTGACCAAGGCCTGGGCCTGTGCTCAGAGGGGAGGGTTCCGCTAGAGCAGCCCTTTCTGGTCGGTGTTTAGCTTGCAGTTTCTAAAGGCCATCCGCCGCCCCAAGGAGCAAATGTTTAATGCCTTAGTGATACTGCAGCAGATTAAAGAGGATCCATCTCCCAGCCAACACGGAAGAGAGACCATCCATCACCCACAATGCTCTGGCCCGGCTGTGGAATAACTGTTCCAGAGATCTGGTGGAGGAAGGCATAAAGTCTAGGTACCAAGTTGGGAGGACTTGGAGATAGGCTGAAGCTCAGTTCAGCATGAAAACAATCTTCTGGTCCTAGTGGGCCACAAGACCACCGCCATCAGCCTCACTGGGCTGCATTAGGTTAAAGGTTAGCTTAGGCTGGGAAACCATCTCCATTCATATTCAGCAGGACAAGCCTCTGAGGGCCCAGCACGGATACCTCGTGTGTAGAGTTACACGAGCTCTGTCCTCCATCAGGTGTGTGGTCCAAAGGCCAGGTGCTTAGAACATGCATTGCACTTGGGGTAGGAGACAGGGGTCCAGGTCTTGCCTCTGAGACTTTGGAAAAGTGACTTTTCTAACAATGACCCCCAACTCACATTGCTTGAATACCTACTATGTGCCCAGCTTGTGCCAGAAGCTTCCATCCATCCTCTCTGATCTTCACAGCAGGCAGGTGTCTCTTTCTCCATGTTATGCACAAGAGGACAGGCTCAGAGACACAGGGGGAACACAGGGCAGGCTCCTCCAGGGGGAGGCAGGATGAAGCAGTTCTTCGGAGTGACCCAGGAGTTTGAGGCAGCCCCTCTTCCCACCTGGCTGCCACTTGGTGCCACGTTGCTTGCAGGCTGTTTGTAGCTTTCAGCCACAGAAGTGTGGGGGCCAGTGTTATGCAGCAATTAACAAGTCACACACTCGGTGTCCAAGTCACACACTTGGTGTCCCGAGGCCGTTGGTGCAATCCCAGAGCTCCACAGCAGGAGGCTCCCGCTGGGAACGCCCCTCCTCTGAAGGGACCTGATGCAGCTTCCCAGCCTGTGCTGTTCTCCACGGCTCCCTATCAACAGCCACACCCCATCGCCATCCCCAATCAGCAAAGCACCCCCACTTCACCCTCAATGTATAATTTGCTGCAATTTAAACTTAATTGGGTCTAGAGTAATGATGTTGACTTTTTAAAAATACTTCCAGATAAAAACATATTAAGTATTTCAGAATATAATCCTTTTCTATTGTGTCTCCCCAGGGAGCTGAGACAGGAGGCTGAGACAGGCAGGCCAGAGCCAGGGTGCTGGAGGATGGGCGAGGGAGACTCAGAAGCCGCTTGAGGATGCTTTTAGGCCCTGCGTGGGGAGTGGAGTCCAGGCCAGCTCTCCAGGAGGGCAACTTCCGAGTAGGCATCAAAACCCTTAACAATATCTAACCCTTTGACCTGGCTGAGACCAGAAACCTGCCATTAGGAAATGATCAGAGATGGAGACAAAGATCTCCATGCAGAGCCGGTCGGTCACCCGGTGTCATTGCTAATGGCTGAATGCTGGGAACCATCTGAATGCCTAACAGAGGCGGATTAGCTAAATCAATTATGGATGAAAAATAATTATGATGAAATATTGTGCTGCCATTCAACATGAAACTTTCTAACGTAATTTATGTCGGGAGATGTTTATAAATTAAGGGCTGGAGAAGGAAGCAGCACATAGAACTGAATATAGAGTACATTCCAACTTTTGTTGATATGCACACGGGACTAATAAAACCCACAAGGATGCATGCAAAATAACCGACAGTTGTTGTCTCTGATGGGGGATTACAGGGGATTTTAATTTTCTTTTCTATTTTTTTTGTGCTTTCCAAATTTTCTGTAATGAGCATCTACTACTAATATATGGTTTTTAATTTTTTTAAACGAATGTAGGTAGGAAAGGCCTCTGCATCGCCTTATCCCATGAGAGAACTTTCTGGATTAAGCTCTGGGGTTGAGCTCTGATCTCAGGATTGCTTTGTCCCTATTTAAGTATCCTGGTTCCCGTGGGAGCGCAGGTTGCTGCTCATCTTCTAGCTTCTTACCTCTTAGTCTTCCTTAGTTGTAGAATGCTGATGCAATTGGCCATATCAATGTGTCCCGCTAAAGATGCAAATCGATCACCTATCTCTGATAGATATGTGGCTAGGGAAGTGGTGGCAATGGAATGTAAATACAAACCGTGTTACAGCTCCCGGGAGCTGTATGCAAGAGCATCTATGTTCTCTCTCTTCCCACTCTTCTTGTTTAGAATGGAGCTCCAGCAGCTGTCTTGTGTCCATGAGATAATGTTTAGAATGAACTCATGTGCTGTGGATAGTGGAGCAAAATCAAGGAGGGCGTCTTGAACATGGACAAAATGGTACATGAATTCACCATAGAAGCCCTGGAGCTCATGTCCAGAATTCTCTTACGTGAGAGAAAAATAACATTTTAATTTGTTCAAGCCACCGTCTTTGAGATGCCTAGGAGTATACTCAGTTCATGTCCTAATAGAGCAAGGGAAAAGACCAAAGGTTCCTTGTGACTCCAAGGTTTATGATATTATGGTTTCTCTGACCGTAACCCAGGCTAGATGGTTAGATGGTTAGAGTCTGAGGAACAGCAGGGAATATCAGCAGAGGTCAGAGCCTTGAACATTCCATGCACATCACCCTCTTCCCTGTTTACCTCCTGCCTTCTCTCTGGCTCCTAGAGTTGCCCAGAGTGTGGGGGACACGGAGTCAAGCATGAACATCCAGGAAAAGAGTCAATCACTGTCAATGGCACAGGAAGTCCTCTGTGGCAGTGATGGGCCACGGGCACCTTCTTCACCGAAGGTTAATTGTGGAGAAGATCTTTGGCACCTGCTTATGCTGAAACGGTGACATAGAAGCCAAGGGAAAGATAGGGCCAGCCATGCTTCCTTTACCTTTCGGTCCTTCCTTTTCATCAACAAGGTAAATGCACAGAGTGTTGGTGGAATGTGTGAGTATCAAGAAGTGAAATATATCTCACACCTGTCAGAATCGCTATCATCAACAAATCAACAAACGACAAGTGCTAGCGAGGATGTGAAGAAAAAGGAACCCTCGTGCACTGCTGATGGGAACTGCAGACTGGTGCAGCCACTGTAGAGAACAGTATAGAGTTTCCTCAAAAAACTAAAAATGGAACTTCCATTTGACCCAGTGATCCCACTTCTAGGACTATATCCCAAGAAACCAGAAACAACAATCAGAAAGGATATATGCATCCCTATGTTCATAGCAGCACAATTTACAATAGGTAAGATTTAGAAGCAGCCTAAGTACCCATCAGCAGATGAGTGGATTAAAACAACCTTGGCACATTTACACAATGGAATACTATGTTGCTGTAAAAAGGAAGGAACTCCTACCATTTGCAACAGCATGATGGAGCTGGAGAGCATTATGTTAAGTGAAATAAGTCAGTCAGAGAAAGATAAATATCACATGATTTCATTCATTTGTGGGTTATAATGAAAAACATAAACTAATGAACAAAATAGATCCAGAGACAGAGAAGCATCCATCAGACCATTAAACCTCAGAGGGAAGATAAGGGAGTGTAGGGGTAAAGGGAGAGATCAACCAAAGGACTTGTGTGCATGCATATAAGCATAACCAATGGATACAGATACAGGGGGAGGAGGGGGGAAGGCATGAGTGAGGGGATGGGGGGACAATGAGGGGATAAGGACACATTTGTAATACCTTAATCAATAAAGGCGGGGGGGTGGGGTGGGGAAAGAAGCTAAATAAGCCCAACTGACTGAGCTTTGTGCTAGATGGCCACCGTTCTGTTAAGAATGAAGTTCAGCTGAAACCGGTTTGGCTCAGTGGATAGAGTATCAGCTTGTGGACTGAAGGGTCCTGGTCAAGGGCATGTACCTTGGTTGTGGGCACATCCCCAGTAGGGGGCATGCAAGAAGCAGCTGATCAATGACTCTCTCTCATCGATGTTTCTATCTCTCTCTCTTCCTCTCTGTAAAAAAATCAATAACAATAATAAAAAGAATGAAGTTCATGTTTATGATGAGCTACACAATGCCAGACCTAGATTGTTCTACAGAGGTCTTTATTTTCAGGTTGCATATTATTCCCAAACTCCAGAAATTAGAAAAAGGTGATAGTTCCTAATGAATTTTAAGAGATTTCTATAATCTTGATATAAAAAATTAGACAAGGGTATTACAAGAAAAAGATTATAGTTTATATATACCCCAGGATCATATGTGTAAAAGTCATAAACACTATTAAGTTACTAAAAAACAAAATTATGCATCATGACTGAGTTGGGTTTATCCCAGAAATGTTAAGATTCAATTAACATTAAAAACATCTATAACTTAATTTTTTGCCATATTAAAAGATTAATCTCACTATATGCATCTGGAAAATTTAACACCTTTCATAATAGCAATTCTTAGCAAACTAGAAACAGAAGGAACCTTTTTAAACCCAGTAAAATACTTCTATCAAAATCTTGCAGCAGATGTTGGAATGTTGAACATTTTCTTTAAAAACCAGGAAAACAAGATGAGAAAGCTTCTTTTGCTATTTCCATTTAATATTACATCGAAAGTTTCAACCTCTCAACCACATCCAGTGCAATAAGGCAAGAAAAGGAAGTGGAAGGCAAATGAATAAGAAAAGAAAAATCAAAGTGCTATTATTCTAAGATTCTTTGACTCCACTCATATAAAATCCAAAAGAATCTGCAGACAAATTATTAGAATTAATAAGAGACTCAAACAAAGTGTATGGAGAGAGGATCAAAATAGGAACATCATTTCTTTTTCTATTTACCAGCAACAGTTAGAAACCATAGTTTACAATAACAATAAAAAATATAAAGAGACCCAAGAACCCGGGTAACAACAAAATGTTCGAGACATTTCTGGAGAATATTATTAAAAGGTATTCAAGACCTAAGTATGGAGACATATGTTTCATCAATGAGAAGACTTGATGTTGTAAAGATGACATTTCTTAAATAGTTCTACAGATTTAATAAAATCCCAACAAATTTTTACAGTGTATTTCAAGGAATTTGACAAATTGATTATAAAATTCATAAGGGAAAAATTAGGAGAAAAATAGTTGAGACACATTTGAAGAACAAGGTAGGGGGCTTGTCATTTCAGATAGCAAGACTTACAGAGCCTGGTGAGTAGAATGCGGATATTGGAGGAGCACAGAGTTCCCAGAGCAGACCCACATGCTTATGGGGAGGGACAACATAATGGAGTTGTACCTGAGAAGGGATGAGCTATCTTGCAACAACTGGTTATCTATATGGGAAAATAAAAATCAAACCCCCAACGCAGAACACCAAAAAAACCAATTCCAGATGGATGGAGAAGTGAAGTGGAATGCAAAGCTCTTAACTATTTTAGAAGAAGCTATAGTCTGTTTCTGTGACCTTGGGCAGGGGGAGGGATTTCTTTACCAAGGCACTAAAACGGCAAACCATGAAAGGAAGAGATTGAAAACTGCCTAACTTATAACAAAGACCTTCTGTCCACCCAACGATTACAAATAAAGTGAAAAGACAAGTCTCCAATGGAGCAAAGGTATTTGTGGCATGGAATCAATAAATGGCTCTTCTTCTAAACGAATAAAGGAATCCTAAAAATCATAACAACACACAGCCAGAAAATTAGATAAAAGACATGACCAAGCATTTCACAGAAGAGACCCAAAGGCTAATCATCTTGGGGAAATATGTTTAGTTCCATTAGTAATCAAGGAAATGAACACGATGAACAAAGAAACTCACCATTTTATACCTACCATTTTGGCAAAAAGGTTAGAGGATAGACAAGTTTGGGTCTAGAGGTGGAGCAGAGAAAACTCGTACACACAGCTGCTGGGATGGGAATGGTGACCA
Organism: Pipistrellus hanaki; assembly: GCF_964339955.1. NCBI lineage: Eukaryota > Metazoa > Chordata > Mammalia > Chiroptera > Vespertilionidae > Pipistrellus > Pipistrellus hanaki. The sequence goes on along the minus strand of NC_140504.1, from coordinate 182,854,720 downwards.
CTATGTTCTAGAATAAGTTGACACCGTCTTATAAAGTTGAACCAACACAGACTCCACAAGTCAGCAGTTCCCCTTGTGGAATACACCCCAGAAACCTTCCTGTGCAGGCCATCAGAGACGCGAGCAAGGATGCTTATAGGAACAAACAAACAAACAAAAAAACCCAACTCGAAACAAAGACTGGGAACAACTCATATTTATGGAGAGATGGATGGATACATAACGTGATTCATTCATACGATGAAATGCCATACATCAGTGAAATGAGTGAACCACGGGTACACACATATATACAAGCATATCTGGAAACAATGTTGAGTGACAAATCCATACATAATGAGGCCATTTTTATTAAGGCCGCACGAGGTAAAACTAAGCAGTGCCTTGTTGATGGTACAGACATATTGGGCCAGACCAAACGGAAAGGATGGACAGGATGACACAGAATGCAGGACAGTGGTCCCCTCTGGGAGACAGTGTCGAGTGCAGGAGGCAGGGTTGCCCGGGGGGGGGGTCCCAGTTCTCTTGGAAACCTTTCACTTCCCAAGCTCTGAATCACGGCAGTTCATTTTATTATTATGCTTCACAATTTTCACATTTGTTATGTAGAATTTTTATACAAATAAAATATTGCATCATAAAAAGAAGAGATTTAATGAAATGGTATATGAAAAGCTCCTGGCAGAGGGCCCAGCTCATACAAATAATGCCAGCCAGGAATGCCCGAGCTCTTTCTGGAGTCGGGCATGGCACCAAGTAATCTATACGCACAGTCTCACTTAGTTTTCTTGGCAGCCCTAGATTCCCAGAGAGGGTAAGCAAGTTGCCTGGGTCATACAGCTAAGATGTGTGTGACACCAGATTGGTCTTCCTCACATACTGGATCCCCACCTCTCACATAAAAGGTGCTCAATCAATGGCGAGGCTGCTCCCATCTCCTCTATTGATCCAGCATCGCTCCCTCCTACTCCCACCCAAAGGCTCTGGAATCACCCTCACTGTGGCCCAGGGCACAGACAAAGACCAGTTTGGAAGCAGGTGAGGAGAAGCCTCTGTGACTGTGACCTTGACCATCAACCTAGGAGGGAAGGTGGAGGAGGAAGAAGGGAAGGAGAGAGAGAGGAGAGGAAAGAGGAGGTGAGAGAATTAGGAGGATACAAAGAAGGAGGAAACAGGGGAGGTGGACAGAGAGTAAGGGGACAATGACAAGGAGAGTGAGCGATGAGAAAGGGGACAGAGAGAGGAAGGAACAGGTCAGACACCAACAAACCACAGGGAAGACAGAGAGAGGACCATGGATAGGAGACAGCTGGTCAATTTGGCTGAACAGAGGTGCCCAAGGAGGCCCCGTCACAAGTGGAAACTGGCTTAGGAGGGGTCTCCAGTGGTGAACCACAGGGTCTGTGCCTGCCTTCCTGGCCTACTCAGAAGAACTGGCAACGCCAATCAACCAGGTTCACAAAGCCGGGAGGGTCATTGAACACGGCAGGCCTCCCTCTGATCTCAGAATGGAATGTAATACCGAGACTCAGAAAAGTTGTGCATTTTGGGTAAAAATTAAGTGCGCAGGTAGAGGGAGGGAGAGCTGTCTTGTCAGAAGTCCTATAAAGGCTGAGTGGGGGGCCGGGAAAGTTGATGGGGTGTGGCTGCTGGAAAAGCCAGTGTGACATTGGGTGATGTTGATGCAAGTAGAGGATCCAGGGAAGAGGAGGGGAGAGACCACCATCCTCCGGGCTGGCCCAGGACCATCTGAGCTGCTCTGCAAGGAGGGAGAACAAGCAATGGTGGGGGGAATATTCTAGAAGGTTTACAAAACCAGAGAAAACAACAGATGGCAGAGCAGAATCATGGTCCCACTCAGTAAAATGGGACCATAGTTTCTGCTTCTCGGGGTTGGTGTGAGGATTCTGTGTAAAGAACTGAACTTCAGTCAATGATCTCTCCGCTGGGTTGGATAGCAGCCCCCCTTTCCCCAGGCCTTCACTTCGCCAATCCTGTGCCCTTGAGGCAGGAATTGGGTTTTAAGGTGCCAAATAATACAAAAAACCACCCCCATTTCTGAGTCCTCTCTTACACCCCTATTTATCTACCCGATCCCCCAACCCCCAGAGTCAACCCCCATACCCACTGCTGGGGAGAAGGACAGGGACTTGCCACCGACTGCACCTACTGTGTGCCTGCCATGAGGGAAGCACGGGCTTTGTAATTGGATGTAGATTCAAATTGGACCCTGACATTTATCAGCCAGTGACATGGGCAAGTAACTGAGGGAAAGGAAGTCAGATCTTCTTCATGGGTCAGGATCCATCCACAAAGGAAATGTTCTCTGATCTATCTATCCCCAGTGCCAGACAGTCCTGATGTCCTAAAGGGGATGTGTGTCAAGCTCCTGGCACATAGTAGTTACTCAACAAATCTTGGAGATGTCCTGAGAGCAGGGCAGGGAAAAATCAAGCTTAATGCCCTGGACAGGTTCCCCGCCTGTCCTTCCCGCCCCCTGCAACACTCCCAGGCTCTTTACTGACAGTGTCTGGCCTCAGGCCAGGCTCAGGAAAGGAGCCTGGATAGTTAGTTCTCCGTCCTCCCCTGGATCCTGCTTATCGGCTCCTGGCAGCCCAGAGACCAAGCGCCAACCCATCCATGTGTGCCCAGCCTGGCAGCAGCTAGGGCTGCAGGAGCCAGAGCCCCGGTGGAGAGCCGGTGGAGTGGCAGGCCCATGCCCCCGCTGGGCCTCAGCATCTCCATCCTCAGTGAAGGTGCGTGGACCATCGTGTTTTAGGGCTGCCTGGTGGGCAATAAGGCGGGGGGGGGGGGCAGCAAGCAGAGGGGCCTCAGAAGTCCCCACCAAGCTCCAGCGAGAGACTTAGCCTTCAGCTGCTCCATGTGCTGGCTCCCGGGGAGGTTTATTTGATGCTCTGAAGTCAAGTCTTGCTGCTTTAAAAAGATTTGAAACCAACAGACGAGATATCTTAGAACTGCCTTGCATCTCACTTTCTGGGCTCTGAGCCCCTGCAATTCTAAATTCTGAGATTCTTAGAATCCCAAATCCTGGGTGTGTGTGGCTCCAGAAGTTCACGTTTCTAAGTTCTGAACGCTGAGGTGTGCTGGGATTCATGCTGCCAAATGCACGAGGACGCATGGCCCTCGCAAACACCCTTCCACGGGGACCGCATCCCTGTTGCTCACCCTTCCCTGCACGGGGGCACCTGTGCCCACCAGACCTGGGCTCTGGCCAGGCCTCTCCACTGGGGAACTCTGTCTGATGCCACGGCTAGAAGTGATCCTCAGGGCAGGGGCTGGCGGCACAATCCCGGCACACCCACTCACCAGGAAGCTGCCCCACGTGTCCCAGCTAGCCTCCTTGCCCACCGAGCCCCTGTGGCCCCTGGAGGGTGGTCCAGGGCACCAGCCTCAGGTACCCTTGCAGATGATGCCAGTGATGGCCCCAGAGGAGAAGGAGGAAGGAAAGCACCACCCTATCCCCTCACACACCCGCTACCCAGCATCAGCCCCGTTTCCTCTGAGCGCCGGGACACTTCCCACGCTCAGGCTCTGCGGGCTGTCCTGGTAGGTAGTTGGAGAGTCAGAGGTGACGGGAACCACTGAATCGGCCTGTTGGGACTGTAGTCCCTGGCCTTCTGAGCTCTACAGAACATGCCACTTGCCCTGAGCACGGAGACATCCGTCCCTGGTCCCCAGCGTGGGTCCTGCCTTCACCCCGGCCTGTCCCTCACCAGCCCCTTGTGACTCCATCAGAGATCCTGCCCCGGAGCCTTTGCTTCTACTGTGGCCCTGCCTTTCCAAGTCCTTCCCACTGTCCAGAGGGTGGGGGATGGAGAGGCCACCTAGGTCCTCCTGTCCGACATCTTTATCCCTCAGGAGCTTGGGGTGGCTTACACACGCAGGCCCTGGTTAGGCGGCCCGAGGACAGGACAGGGACCATGTCGAGCACAGTCTTGGCTGGGGCCAGGCACAGTCTCCTTCAGGTTTCGCGAGATCTCTGCCTCCCTCTCCCACCTCAGGGAAGGGAGAGCTACAGACACAGGCCCAAAGCCAGCATCTGGCCCCCTCACCCCGGGGGGCCAGACAGTAATGGTTTCCCCTCCAAAGGCTTGCGCCAGCCCTGCCACAACCCCTCTGTTGCCTCTCCATGGAGGCATCGGAGGGCCCTGCTGCCCAGGCTGGGAGAAGGCGCCCTTGATGAAGTGGGGCGTGTGGGACCTTCTGTCCCCACAGACCTGGGTCTTCAGAGCCAGCCTCCTCAGAGCCAGCGCCTGGTTCTACCACTCAGGACTGAAGGGGCCCTGTGGGGGAGGCCATATGGGGCTGCTTACCTTGGTGAGTAGGACGCAGTTCCGTGGGGTCTCCCAAAGCCCTGGAGCTGGGGTCTCAGAACTGCTCCTGCAGCCCCTCCCAGCCCCCCGGGGGCTGGAGCAGCAGGCGGGGCCTCTGGGGAGGACTCTCAGAGCCTCCTCACTCATTCCCTTTCACCAGGTAATGAGCTGCAAGCTTCCAAAACGAGGCTGCTTCATCCTTTAATGTACTGGAACATCTCCGAGGGAGAGGGGATGGGACGGGAAAGCAGAGGTGCCCGGCACCCCTCGGCCCGACAGCCCCTGGGTCTGTCTACAGAATGGCCCCCAGTGTGGACATCTCTAAAAGCAGCCATCGTGCTCATGCAATGTGAGGAGTGCCGGCTCTGAGCCAGCCCCACTGCTGCACACCGGCCTCCCCCGTGGTGCCTGGCTCACCCCGCAAACGCTTCCCAAATCACCCTGTGAGCCCTTCTCTGGTCCCCTTTTCCCAGCCTGACTCCTGCTGCTCAGTCCTCTCTGGGCCCTGGGCCGGACACGCTCTCCTTGCCACAGGGCCTTTGCACATGCCGTTCCCTCCTTTGTCTCCCCTTCCTCCTGGGGCTCCTGTGGCCCCCGAGCCTCTCCACTCCTGCCTCTCCTCTGTGCTGTGAGAGCCAATTCACTCCCAGTGCCTCCACCCAAGGGACTGGGAGTCCCTCAGGGCTCTGCATCTGGCTCAGCCACTGCTGCTTCCCCGGAGTTCAGGGCCGTGCCTGACACCGCAGCCAGCATTTACTGAGCGCTGACTGTGTGCTGGGGCTGCACTGAGCCCTTCCCAGGCATTTATTAATTAACCTTCAAGGTCATCTTCTTCAAGGATGTGCTGGAGACAGGACGGCATCAGGACGGGGAGCAGCACAGACTGGCCGGGTGGCCTGGATGCAGTGACGTAAGCTCTGTGCCTCAGTTTCCTCACGTCAGATGGAACGAAGAATGACAGCCCCTGCCTCACAGGGTGGTGCTGAGGATTTGAGTGCATGTATGTGCCTGACATGCACTGTGTGCTGTAAAGTGTCAATGGTTAGCATTAGCCTACTTCTTCCTCCATCCTCTCCCACTTCCTGTACCGTTGAGACTACGCGGACTCTGGGAGCTCTAAATACTTGTTGAGGGGCGTGCACGTTTGCCAGATGCACCCCAGTTGTGTTTTTGTGTACTAGCAGCCAAAACAGGGAGTGGCAAGTAAAATAAGAACACTATTTTCTATTGAAATAAAAACTAGAAATACATACAAAGAGACCAACCCCCCTCCAAAATGTACAAGGTTTCTCTGCAGAAGTGCCATAAACATGATCCAAAGACCCTCAGGGGCACGTCACAGCAGATTTATGACGGCCAATAAGCACAGGAAAAAACGGTCAGTGTTACTGGTGACCGGGGACCTGCACAATAAGCCACAGCAGATGCTCTGCTCCCACCGAGGTGGCTGCAGTGAGCATGACAGGCACCCCCAGTGCAGGCGGGGGTGTGCGTCACCGGGCCTCTCGGCGCTGCTGGTGGGCGTGCAGGTGGGACGGGACGTGGGGGACAGTCTGGCCCCTAATCCCGGCTTAGCGGTTCCACCCCCGTTATTTCCCAGGAGAAGCGTGTGTCCGCAGAAGTCTCCGGCAGCAGTGTGTGCGCAGCTTTATTGGTATTAGCCCCAAACTGGAAACAACGCGAAGGCCCGTTTCTCTCAGGGTTCTCCCCAGACGTTCCCTCATTAAATTGCTTGCGTGGGACTCAGCACCTCCTGCAGCCGCCGCCGCCATCTCTGACCCCACTTGTCCCTGAAGCGAACGCCGTGCCTGGGATGCAGGTCTGGGACTCTGAGCACCCCTGGACCGGGGGTGGGGAAGTGATTTCTTCCAGAACAATGAGTAAGGCTGGGCTGTGGTGGGTTCCCAAGAGAAATGAGGCCAGGTGGGCAGAGCCACCACTTGCCGCTGGTGGGTGGGTCAGCATTGGTGGAGGCAGGATGAAGATGCCCGTCACCAGGGCAGTGCGTCCATCTGCCACCTGCCCGGAGGGTTGGCCGTTACCAGCTCACTTGGGGCAGGCATCCCCACACCTGCCCTCTGCAGGCGCCCCCTTCCCACCTTCTTCCCTGCGTGGGCAATTTGTTCTGCATGTCCACCTCCCAGGAAGGCCACAGGCATTATCTCAGCATTCCTCTCAAACCCAAACTCCTGCCACACACTCATCTCAATTCTCTCCACATCTGCTCTTACGAGACCCGGCTCCAGATCTCTTTCAGCTCTCATTTTGATTAACAGAAGGTTATAAACAAGCTCTAGATGGAAGGAAAACCAGTGTCTCGTCTCCCCAGGGCAGCCTGTCTACTGGCAAATGTCACATCACTATGCTATATACGTGTGTGTGTGTGTGTGTGTGTGTGTGTGTGTGTGTGTATACTAGAAGCCCAGTGCACAAAATTCGTGCACAGGGGTATGTGTCCCTCAGCCCAGCCTGCACCCTCTCCAATCTGGGACCCCTCAAGGAATGTCTGACTGCCCTTTTAGACCCAATCCTACAGGGTTCAAGCCTAAACAGGCATTCGGACATCCCTCTCACAATCCAGGACTGCTGGCTCCCAACTGCTCACCTGCCTGCCTTCCTGATTGCCCTTAACCACTTCTGCCTGCCAGCCTAATCACCCCCTAATCACTTCCCTGCCAGCCTGATTGATACTTAACTGCTCCCCTGCCAGCCTGTTTGCCTGTAACTGCCCTCCCCTGCAGGCTTGATCACCCTCAGCTGCCCTCCCTTGCAGGCCTGATCCCTCCCAAATGCCCTCCCCTGCTGGCCATCTTATGGTGGCCATGTTGTGTCCACATGGGGGCAGTCATATTTGACCACATGGGGGCAGCCATTGTGTGTGTTGGAGTGTTGGTCAATTTTTGTATTTTTTTTATTAGATGGGATATATATATCTTTTATTTTTGTATAGGCAAACGGAGCTAAGCTAATTAATATCTATATTCTTTTCCTTCTGTAAGTCTTGGACAACGGTTTTTTGGCACCATGGTGAACTGGCTACCAGGTTTCAGTAAGGGTTCAATCTTTGCAATTAAGTTCATTAATAGATTTACAAGTCGGGAAGACGGCGAGGGCTGTCGGAGCCTTGTTTGCATTGTCTTGTTTAATTACACAGTTATCTCCTGGACCAAAGCTCCTGAAAAACAGGAAAAAGCAAGACCCACCACCCCATCTGTTCCGGAGACACACACAATTAACATGAGGGATGACGGGAGCTGCCGGTAACGCTGCTCCCTCCTCCTCAGAGCTGCCTCGGAGCTGGCAGGCGTGGTCGCTGGAGCCCGGCTGGCATCAGGCATCTGGCTTTGGGAGGGGCCGCACTAGCTGGGGATTTGGGTCAGCATGGCCTTGATCTTCTATTGTGCTGCCATTTCTTGGGCACCTACTGTGTGCTGGGGGCTGTACATGGATTTTCTAGCTTAAACTTCACAGGGATCATTTTACAGACCCACTTGGCAGAGGGAGGAGCTCAGGCAGACAGATGTGTGCAGGGCACCGTGCTAGGTGCACTGAGGGCAGGTTGTGGCTGTTTTCTGGGTGTTAAGGAGGCTCAGAGCTATGCAGGTCGGCAAGGCACTCAAGCTGGAGCTGGGATTGGAAGGCAGGCCCTTTGTCTCTCAGTTTCTGCTGTTTCTACTCCTGCTTTGATACCAATACGGCTCTTCCTGGGCCTTGATTTCCCCATCTGTGAAATGAGCCCCCAAGAGAGGACAAGAGGAGTGTGAAGGTCATCTTAGGCTGCTGTGATTTGAAGAGGGTGGGGCTGGTTGGGAGCGGCTGGCACTAGGAAGCTTCATGGCCCAGGAATGAGGGGCCTCTACTCTCAGGCACCAGGAATGGGGCTCAGGCCCCGTGAGAGAGCTGGTCACTGAGGCATGTCAGCAGCAACTGCTCCCTTTAACCGCCTCCTCCCAAAGCCTTCTGAGGGGGCAGTCATCTCTCTCATGGGGAAGCCCCCCCAAAGAGGACTGTACCTTCAGAGGAGACTGCACCCCTTCTCCAGGCTCCCTTCCAGGTCTGTCACCCCAACGTGTCTATGTGAGGGTCCGCACGTGGGCTCCTTTCCATCTCCTGGCTTTGAGATGCCCAGAGGCTCGGCCAGGCCAGGGGGTGGCAGCCCAGCTCTGACAGCTGTGAGGGTGGCATGGAGGGCAGTTCATGAACCAAGGAAGCCCAAGCAGCTGCCAGCTCATCGCCGGAGCTGATATTAAACATCTTAGGGTTGTGGGGGGCAGGGGGTGGCCAAGAGACACATCAAGGATACGATGTGTGTGTCTGTGTAACCAGAGAGAGAAGAAATCCCCACCATCTTTTAAACTACACAGTTGAAAACTTATTTGATGCAGAAATTTGAATTTTATATAATGTTCATATATTGACATATTCCTGGTGATTATTTTTCCAATCATTTAAAAATGTCACTATCATTCTTAGCTCACGGGCCACACAAGAACAGGTGCCGGGCCACATGTGATTCCGGGGGAGAGTTTGTGCACCCCTGATTTGTTATTGCTTCTCTGCCCCAAACTCTCCCTTGAGTCCCAATTCCTGGGTTACGGACTGTCCTGTGCACCCTGTTAAATCGTGCCGGTAGAGGGCGCTGGAGGGACAGCGAAGGGAAGGGGCCTCTTCCTGGTCCGCTGGACTTTAGTTTTTCCTTGCTCTTGCAGGCACTTCTGTCATCCCAGCGAGTGTGTGTGTGTGTGTGTGTGTGTGTGTGTGTGTGTGTGTGTGGAGGGGCCCTGGAGGGGGGCACTCAGTGGTTCTTGGTTCCAGCTGCGCAGGGTTCCTTGGTCAGCTCACAGCCCACCCTGGGTGCGGTGACCACTTCTCTGTGTGTGGCCCACTGACTGCAGGTGACTGAGGGGATAGTGGGAGCCAGGTCTCACACCTGCCAAGCCCGGACTCTCTCCACTCCCGCCCCCCGCAGTCTAGGCTGGTCTGTGCCCTGGGGGTGTTTCCTGCTCCCCCACCATCTGCTCTGGCTGAACCCAGAAACTCTTGGACTCGCTAGGGGGCTGTAAGAACACCTTCTCCATGAAGTCTCACCTGGTATTGGAGAGGGGCTCTGGCCAAGGCTGTCCTTCCTTCACCCTCAGATTCCTATCGGATTTCTCCTTACAGTCGGGTAATCACTACCTGGAGAGCTTGTTAATTCTTTATATCAAGCAACCCCATTCCAGTCACTGTGTGGTTTCTGCCTCCGTATTGAACGCTGCCCCACAGGCCCCAGGAAGAGCCCGCAGGCACTCGGGAGAGAACGAACTCTACAACCCAAAGAGCTGGAGTGGGGGGCCTCTGGGTCTGTTTGCTCACCTAGGAAATGGGGAGAACCATTCCCTCCTCGCTGGGGCGTGGAGACCGAAAGCAGATTGTGGCAGTGCCCAGCACAGGGTGAGTGCCCATCCGTGCCCCAGATGGGAGCAGCATCGTCCGTGTTAAGAGTTGTGAGGACTAGAGACAAGGTAAGTGATGCACCATTCCTGGGCGTGGTGCAAGCTCCAAGCACAGCCTTCTTCCATAGCTCCTTCTCTCCCAGGCCAGCCCCGCATCAAGCCTCAGTCTCTCCCCCATCCTGTCCTGGCTGCCTGTGTACTCTCCTCTGTCTGTGTGTCCTGTAGCAGCCGCCTCAGCTCCAGGGTACAGAAAGGGGCGGGGGGAGCAAATGGCAGGGGGATCTGTCCCCTGGTGGCTCCGGCTTCACAAGGCGTCTTCCCACGTGGGGGCGGCCGGCACTGTCTGGTTCTTGAGCCAAAGGCCTATCCTGCCTGAGCCTGGGTGGGTGCGGGCTCCCCTCTGTTCACATGTGGCCAGGGACCCGGCCAGCCGCTGCAGAGGTGGTCCTGCCGCTGGGCCTGAGGCCACAGGAAGCAGATTGGTGAGGCCCCTGCCTCCTGGCCCTGAGCGACTCCCTCCTCTTGCATGCAGGCTGGGCTCCAGGCTGCCCAGGGCTGAGCCCATCACCCTGTTCCTCTCTCCACGGCCAAGTCGCCCGGGCTCTGGGCACCAGGTTGCCTCTCTGCCAGGTGCCTTGGAACCCCAACACTCATGCTGGGGAGGGGCTTCCCTGGGAGTCCTGAGGACCCGCTGAGGATCTACCTCCTCCAGAATCCAGCCCCTCCCTGCCTGGTCGCCATTTCTCCCCTTCCCGGGATCCAGTTCCTCCCCAGAGAAACCAAACTGAGCCGGAAGGACAGCCCTTGCTCGGAGCCACCGAGGACACGGATTACATGCTGAATATGGGAGAGGACCTCCGTGCTGAGCAGGGCGAGAGGATCAGGAAGAGCAAACAGGACTGAAATGAAAGTGGGCTCCTGGCTTCCCGTCCCCAACCACTGCTTCCTCTCTGTGTGGCCCCATCAGAGCGTCTCCACTCTACCCCAGCCTCCCCACGCCCTGCGGCATTGTAGATCCCAGTTCAGTGCGTATGGCTGGGAGCCATGTCTGCCAGGGGTTGGCCTCCTGGGCTCTGCCACCTGGGCTTCTGGGCCCATTTCGCCCACTCAGCCTCCGGGGATGGGCACAGGAGCCCCCAGGGATAGATCAACCTCAGTTATCACCACAATGAGCGCTGCCAGGGAGCTCCCGGCCGGCAGCAGCCGGGGTGCACCCATGCTGGCTGCTCTGGGTCTGGGGGTAGAGGAGGCAGCGGAGAGAAGCCAGGAGGTGTCCCAGCCTGTTTGGGGGGTTGTACCCCAGGAGCTGTGAGTGAGAAACCCAAAAGGCAGGGGTCCATTTCTGCTGGCAGGTTAACCAGGTTGTGGGATGCTTGGTTCACCCCCAAGGCCCTGGATCCTTCATGGGGGACTGGGTGAGCCAGGGGAGGAGAAGGGGAGAGGGGGACTCCAAGGGACCCACATGTTAGTGCTGAGAGGGCACTGCCCAGGGGTGTCCCCCTGCAGTCTCTGAAGCCTGAGGGGGAGGAGGGCCTTGGAACCTCCCTTCTCTCACACAGGCCAGGATTTTTAGATCTTATGGCATCTTGGAATTGGAGCATCTTTCACAGACTCAAAGCTACCTTAATAGAGCCTTTGAATCGCAGTATCTGAGAGTCTAATTCCTTTCACAAAATCCTGGAATTACAGGATTGCAGATGCATTTGCAGAATCACAGGCCCAGAGAGTCTTAGAATGAAGGAATCACTCAGAAAGACTCCTCACCATACTCGCAGGGTGCTTGGCCCTCAGAACTCTGGAATGATTCGGAGAAGCATGGAGTTAATAGACATCCTGGAGCCAGAATCTTAGCATAAGATGCTACCTTAGTCGGCCTCCCTGTGTCCCCTCACCCTCCCACCACCCCGTGAAAGGCATAAGGCCCTTTATTCATTGTCCTGTGAGTCATAACGTGGGTTCTTTTTTAAAAATTTAAATATATATATATATATATATATATATATATATATATATATATATATATATATATATCTTTATTGATTTCAGAGAGGAAGGGAAAGGGAAAGAGAGACAGAAATATCGATGATGACAGAGAATCACTGATCGGCTGCCTCCTGCACGTACCCTACTAGGGATCAAGCCTAAAACACAGACATGTGCCCTTGACTGGAATTGAATCTGGGACCCTTCAGTCCGCAGGCTGAAGCTCTAGCCACTGAGCCAAATCAGCTAGGGCATAACGTGGGTTCTTATAGGGACAGGGAGCTCACTGTTGGACAGAAGCATCCCTTTCTGCCTCTCTCCCTCCCCATTTCTTCCTTCTCTCCCTCCCAGACCCAAAGAATCCAGTTGGGGGGCAAGACTGGCTCCAGCTCCTACTGTGGGGTCTCCCTAGCCCTGCCTCAAAGCTCACCCTCTGTTCTCTCAGCGTGACCCCCCTCCTTTCCCCTGAATTCTTGCTTTGCCTGGGAGGGTGGGGCTATCTGCTAATCCACGGGCTGGCCTCCCAGCGTCTCCCATACTGAAAGGAAGCTCTTTAATAAGAAACCCTGGAACAATTCCTGTTTCCTCGACAGCAGGGAAATAGTTATTTTGATCAGTGCTTTCATTGTCCATCTTGGAGCGCTTCAAACAAAGAACTAAATCCTAATTCGTAAAGGAGAGCACCGGTCCAAATTTGTGTTTCCCTGTTCCCAGAGATTATTGCCAGTAGGGGAGGATGAGGGACAGAGGGAGGGAGGGGGTGACAGAAATAAGAACAGAAAAATACAGCCGTTCAGCTGGGGGAGGGACACGGGCTCTGAGAACACAGCAGGCCTCTGGTGATCCCGGGGAGGGAGAGCAGGTGACCGCAGGTGAGACCAATAAAACCGGCAGAATTGGGTATTTGTTCTAGGCCTGCAATACCCAGGCTCACTCTACTCTTTATGATGTGGTGGCAAGTTGATTTGTTTTAAGAAAATAAAATGTATTGCCGAGCTCTCCGTGTCCTGGGTACAAATCTGGGCAGGCGAGTGTGGGCAGTGTCTCAGGGACCAATTCCACACCCATCCCTGTGGTGCCCGCTGTGGTGTCGGTGCTGATGGCTCCCAGGCTGCGGATAGGATGGTGGCAGGGAGGCGAGAAGCCTCAAGGCCTTCATGCTCGCAGTGGGCCAGGCTTTCTGTAGCCCCCGACTCTGTGTCGGGCAGCCTAACAGGGGCGGGGGCTGGCATCTGCATGGCAGGGGGTCGGCATGGGGAACTGGGGGGAACGAGCTGTGATGGCCCCTCAGTTGTGGCCCTGCCTTTGTTTCCGCCTCTGTGGTTTCTAGGCCCAGACAGGGCTCATGTATCTGCCTGTCACTGGGTATCTCATGGATCATTGGGCAAATGGGTTTTTTGGTAAATTGGTCATTTAATAAATTGACTACTTACTAAATGGATTTTCAGCAAATTAAGCCAGAATCTCCATTTCTTAAACCTGCTCCGAAGATTAAATGAGATAATGCATGAGAAACATCTAGCATAGGTCTGGCACATAGTCTGGGCTCACTGGATGTTTCTATTATGGTTATTATTATTACTAGAGGCCTGGTGCACAAAATTTGTGCACTAGGGGGGGGGGGTTTCCCTCAGCCCAGCCTGCACCCTCTCCAATCTGGGAACCCTCGGGGGATGTCTGACTGCCAGTTTAGGCCCACAAGGATCAGGTCTAAACAGGCAATTGGACATCCTTCTCACAATCCAGGACTGCTAGCTCCCAATCTCTCACCTGCCTGCCTGCCTGATAACCCCCTAACCACTTCCCTGCCAGTGCATGCCTAACTGCTCCCCTGCCAGCCTGGTCGCCCCCAACTGCCCTGGGGGTTGAAATCTGAACACTAGAAAAGTCCAGATTTAGACAGAGGATTTTAAAAGTTATACTGAAGAAACCTCTCCAGTTGATGAGCTGCTAGAAACCTTGAGTAAAACAAACCCACTAAGTGGAGAGCTGTGCTCGCTCTGCTTCAGAGGACTATTGCCCCCATTGCTCCCTGCTCTCTGCTTTATCCCCCCGAGGGTTTCACCAGCCCACCTCCTCCTCTCTCTGATTGCTTCCCCTTTTCCTCCTCCCCCATCCCAGAGCTGTAACAGTGAGGTCCCAGTGCAGGCAGAGAGCTGGGGCACTCCTGACCCCTGGGTGCTGAGCCCCTCCCTTCTCCTGGGCCTCGCTTTCCCCACATGTTAAGGGGCCACTGGCTGAGCTGACCTTTCAGGGATACCTCCTGGGACAGATGCTGATGGGCCTCTTCTCCCCGTCCCTCTCTCTACCTCTTCTTGACCCCTGGGGCTCCAGCCCAGGGGCCTCCCGTCCTCCCTCTGCTAGTCACCAGCAAGGCCTGGCAGGCTCTCTCAGATAGAATCCATGCCTGATTGACCCGGCCTGAGTCAGGTATCCAATCATGGCCTGATCAGCTAAGACCACATGCATGGTGGCCCATCACTGGACTCCTCACCCCTAGAGCTGAGGGTTGGGGTGGTGGGGGAGACAGGAGGTTGCTAAGAGGTGGGTGGTTTGCAGGATGGGTCAACCACAGCAGGGCTAGAAGGGACACCATTGAGTCAGGTACTAAGGCACAGCCGGTGATTGTGGGGTGTCTGTGGGAGGGGCCATGTCAAGCAGAGCATGGGATGGAGGGGACGGCTTGCTCAGTTTCCTCCTCACACAAGGAGACAGATCCTCGCAGGGAGAGCATTATTCCCTTTACTGTGCCCTCTTGTTTGTGCTTTCCTGTCCCAGCCTGTAATGATTTAATTCACTTATCTCTTCCCCACAGAAATGACAGTCCCGGGAGGTGGGCACTCTGTCTATCCCCTTCATTGCTGGCATCCTGGCGGGAGGGATGCTGGGCTAAGGGATGTGCCCACTTCATGTGTGTGGGATGAATGAATGAATGAAAACAGAGAGCAGAAGTCTCAAAATGGAAGGAAATAACTCCTCATTTTATATTTTATTTAAGCAGTTGCTATAAGTATAATCATGATTAATAATAAAAACAGCAGAAACTGGTTTGGCTCAGTGAATAGAATGTTGGTCTGTGGACTCAAAGGTTCCAGGTTCGATTCCAGTCAAGGGCATGTACCTTGGTTGTGGGCACATCCCCAGTGGGGAGTGTTCAGGAGGCAACTGATCAATGTTTTTCATCGATGCTTCTAACTCTCTATCCCTCTTCCTTCCTCTCTGTAAAAAAAAAATCAATAAAATATATATTTTTAAAAATAATAAAAACAACTGTTCATTGAACACTTTGTGCTTAGTCCCTGCCGGGCTGTGTGCTGAGAGCTGTTTTGTTTGGCTTCCCACCAGGTGAAGAGGTGCTCACGGTGTGTGAAGGAGGCCAAGGATGCAAAGCCCCTGGGTCACGTGGCTGGGAAAGAGCAGAGCTGGGACGTGCAGCCCCACCCTCCTGACTCCAGGTCCTCGCTGGGAGAGTGAGGGCTCCTAGAGCAGAGACCTCTGTGTCTTGTTCACTGCTCCTCCCCAGGGCTTGGCACAGTGTCTAGCACATAGTAGGTGCTTGTCCAAGAGGTGGTGGCCTTGCCACTGCCTGACACACAGTAGGTGCTCAGTGCTTGGGACTGGAGCACCTCAGACTCCACTGCCAGTGGCTGGGGATTGCCTTTGCACAGCTGGACGGGGCCTCCCGACAACCCTTCTGCCAGAACCCCAGGACTCACAGAAGGAGCAATTTCGTGGAATTCTCAGCCTCTCTCTTTGTCTCTTATTTGTGCTCTTACTCTCCATTCGTGCCAGCTGGGCTCTGGCAGCGCTGGCAGTAAAATGACAGGGAGCCAAGGTCTCGGTGCCCTTTGCTCCGGCTTTTTATCCACCCAATTTCACACAGCCCACGGCCTGGCTGCCACTCAGCTGGAGACATGTCAAAACTCTATTAAATCACAGGGCATGAGTGAACAGTATGAGAACACTTGTCACCCATCTCCTGCCTGTTCCCCGAGGCTCCCGCATCCCAGCAGGGAGGGTCCTTCCTAGCCTGTCTCATTTATTTCCCCTGTGGCCTCCAGAATCACACCTGCAGAATCTGAGAGCTGGAGGAGGTGGGGTAAGTTTGTCCACAGGAGCCCCAAGCCAGGGTGGTGCAGGCGTGCAGAGTACAGCAGAGGATAGAATCCATTTTAAAAAAAATGTTTTTATTGATTTCAGAAGAAGCAAGGAGATAAAAAAAAGAGAGACATCGATTGGCTGCCTCTTGCACACCCCCTACTGGGGATGGAGCCCTGCAACCTGGGTATGTGCCCAGACTGGGAATTGAACAGGTAACCTCCTGGTGTCCTGGTGCATGAGAGGACGCTCATCTCACTAAGCCACACCAGCCAGGCACAGCATGGATTTTTGTTAGCGTATTTGAACAGTTTTATTGAGGTCTAGCTGACATACAGTAAGCTTTCCTTTGTAATGTGTATAATTTGATATGTTTGACAAGCACACACCCACAAAACCATCTCCACACTCAAGATAGTAAACAGATCCATGACCCTAACTTTTCTCCTGCACTATGATCACCCTACCACCCTACCCCTCTCTGCTGCCCCTCTGCTGCTGTCACTAGAGACTAAATCTCATTTTCTACAGTTTTATATCAATGGCACAGTCCATGTATTCAACATGGCTATTTTGAGGTTTGTCCGTGTTGTTTGAATTAGTCATTCATTTCTTTTTAATGCTGAAAGGTATTAAAGTATTAGTATGGTGTGAATATGCAACAGTTTGTTCATTTATTCCAGGGGTCTTCAAACTACGGCCCGCGGGCCACATGCGGCCCGCAGAGGAGTCTGATCTGGCCCACCAGGTTTTTTGGGCAGTGAGCGCAGCCGAGGTGTTACAGTAGGAATTAGTAGTTCATATAGTCCGGCCCTCCAGTTCTCTGAGGGACCGTGATCTGGCCCCCACTTTAAAAAGTTTGAGGACCCCTGAATTCTATTCATACCTATTAATTCATTACTTCATAGCTATTAATGGACATTTGAGCTGCTTCCAGGTTTGGCTAGTATAAGGAAAAACTAGAGGCCCGATGCACAAAATTCATACAAGAGTAGTCCTTCCTTCCCCCAGCTTCCCTCTGGCACCGGGGCTTCTCTCACAGCCCCAGCTTCATCCGGAAGGTCGTCCGGTCTAAATAGCATATTACACTTTTATTTTTATAATTATTATAGATTGCTATGAACATTTGCCTTCAAGCTTTTATATGGATATAGGCTCTTTTAAAAAACCAAATACTAAAGAGTGGAATGACTGGATCAAATGGAAGGAATATGTTGAAGTTTACTTTTTAATATATTTTTATTGATTTCAGAGAGGAAAGGAGAGGGAGAGAGAATAGAAATGTCAATGATGAGAGAAGATTATTGATCGGTTGCCTCTTGCACTCCCCTCACTGGGAATCAAGCCCACAGCTCAGGCATATGCCCTGACCAGAATCAAACCTGGAACCCTTCAGTCTGCAGGCTGATGCTCTAGCCACTGAGCCAAACCATCTAGGGCTCTCTGTTGACGTTTTTAAGAAATGAACACACACTCTTTGAAAGCAGTATATGACATCAGTGTGTAAATCTTTCTCCACATCCTCACCAACTCTCCGTGTCATCAGTCTCTTTAATTCCAGTCATTCTAATTAGGTGTGCAGTGGTATCTCATTGTGGTCTTAATTAGCTTTCCCTAATGACTAATGATGTCTAACATTTTTCCATTTCCTTATTGGCCACCCTGTGTCTTTTCTGGTGAAGTTTTTATTTAAGTTATTGGCCTCTTTTGAAGTACAATAGTTGCTTTTCTTGTTACCGAGTTGTCAGAATTTTTATATATTCTGAATTACAAGTCCTTTACTAAGGAAAAGTAGTTTTCAATTTTGGCAAAGTCCAAATTGCCAATTTCTTATTTATGGACATGCTTTGGGTGTATCTAAGAAATCTTTGCCAAGGTCATATGTATTTTTGCCTTTTTTTCTAGAAAATTTTATAGTTAAAGCATTTTGAAATTATGTTTATAATGAATATTAAGTTAGTTTTTATATATGGTGTGAGTCAAGATTTTTTCCCCCCCACTAACACCACATTATCTCAATAACTGAAGTCTTATATCTTGAAATCAGGTGGTGTTTGTACAATAAACTCTTTCTTCTCTTTGGCAATCTAGCCTTTCGCATTTCCATATGATTTTTAGAATTAAACTTTCAATTTCTGTATAAAATGTTGTGATTTTGCTTATAATCCTATTGAATCTAGTGATCACTATGGGGGAGAATTGACATCACCCAACCAAAAATAGAGTTTTTATCCTTTAGATAGATCCTCTTTGATTTCTCTCAGCAATGTGTTGGAGTTTTCAGAGTTCCAGCTCAGCACATTTTGTTTGTTAGCTATATCCCTAAGTATAACATGTTTTTGGTGCTATTTGTAAATGGTGTTGGTTTTAATTTTTAATTCTGATTTCCATTGCTACTATACAGAAATATAATTGACTTTCACATATTGATCTTTTATTTTGCAACCTTACTTAATTTACTTATTTGTTCTAGAAACTTTCATTGTTCATTCCATTAGATTTTCTACAGAGGCAATCATGACACATATGAGGAAAAACAGGTTTACTTATTCCTTTCCCATCCTTGGCTTTTATTTCTTTTTCTTGCCTTATTGTACCAGCTAGAACTTTCAGTACAAACTTGTAGAGAAGAGATGAGAAAAGTTATCTTGTTCCTGATCTTAATAGTATTTAACTGTTAAGAATGATGTTAGCTGTAGGTATTTCATAATTGTTCTTCTTAGGGTGAGGAAGTTCTCTAATGCTCCTAGTACATTTTTATATCGATAATTGATTAATATTGGATTTTATAAAATTTGTTTTTGGCATCTATTGTTGTGATTGTATACCCCTTGCCCTGTTACTTATATGTTGAATTACATAGATTAACTTCCAAATGTTAAACTAACCTTGCATTCCTGGGATAAACCCCACTTGATCCTGATATGTTATTATTATTTGGCATTATTGGATTTGATTTATCAAAATTTTGTTACGAAATTTTGCATCTACGCTCACGAAGAACTGCTACACAATGAATTGATCTGCTACACAATGGAATACTACGCTGCTTTAACAAAGAAGGAACTCTTACCATTTGCAATAGCATGATGGATCTGGAGAGCATTATGCTAAGTGAAATAAGTCAGTTGAGAAAGATAAATAACACACGATCTCACTCATTCGTGGAATATAATGAACAGCATAAACTGATGAACAAAAATAGAGCCAGAGTCACTGAAGCATCGAACAGACCGTCCAACCTAAGAGGGAAGACAGGCAGGGGTGGGGGAGTGGTGGTGGTGGTATGAGGATCCGCTGAAGATCACATTCCCCAGGATGTCTCCAGGGTCTCTTTCCTTGCTCTGGACCATGTATGACCCCTTCTTGCTCTGTATCCCCATATTCTTTAGGGGCATCTGGTTCGGGCATCTCATTTCTCCATTGGGGAACGAGGCTCAGAGACAGGCAGTGAGCTGCCCTAAGTCACATAGCATATCGGGACAGATTCAAGACCCCAGCCTGGGTCTCCTGACTCTGGCATGAGTTTTCCCCCGATGCCGGTGATCAGGATCATCAGCCAAGGCGCTGGTCTGGGCAGTGTGGCTGTGATGACCTGGGGCCAGTGCTGAGAGGGCCTCGGTGCCAAGTGGCTGCTTTTGTCTCAAGTCTGGCTTTTATTTATCCCTCAGTGATTCCAATTTCAGAAGCATTTTTTTTGTCTGTGTTTTTATTCTCTCTTCTTTTGTTGTGCTTTCTTTCTGGATAATCCAGAGAGAGGCTTGCAGGCAGCTAACTACAAATGTGTACAATGAAATGCAATGCAATAAACTATAATTGAATGTATTTCTTTCATGTGTGAGCAGCGGATTAATCCCCCCGGCACATCCGATTCCTCTTTGCTCCCTCTGCCTTTTCTCTGAGTGTTATCCTTCCTTCCCCAGCATCTCCGGGGTTTGAATGGCTCTGTGGCCTCTGCCATTGCAGATACACAGATGATCCTGACTTCACAGTCCGGGGCTGAGGAGAGGGGCCCTGCCAGCTTCCACGGGGGCCTGGGAGGGCTGCCAGCCCCTGGCGGGGAGAGGAGAGGGGTCTCTGCTGATGAGGAGACCCCCAGTCCTGCCCACAGACACTCTCCATGCTTCTCATCACAGGCTGCACCTGTGACTCAGGCAGGGCCCCTCTTGGGCAGCCACTCTCGTCCCTGCACATGCCCTGGGAAAAGGCAGTTCCTTCTCCATTGCTCTGGAACTGAGGCTGGATGTTCATGATCATGACTTTCAGCCAAAGCAGCCATAAAAGGTCCCTGTGAGAGGCGGGGGGGGGGGGGAGAGGGAGGGGGCGGTGTTCAGCAGGGACACTCTGGACATGACCATGAAGTGTGGCCTCAGCTCAGGACGAGAGGGAGAGGCATGAGACAGAGGTGGGCAGGAAGGGTTCTACTGCCAGGAGGGTTACTGCGTGACCTTGGGAGAGTGACCCTACCCTGAGCCGGTTTCCCCATCCATCATAGGGGCCTGTGTCAGCACATAGTACAAGGGGTTGTAAGAGAGATTCAATGAAATGGTTCTTGTGCATGTCAGCACAGTGTTTCATTCACAGTAGATGAAGGGTAGTAATATCCACTCATTCACTCATTCATTCATTCATTCATTCATCCATCCAACCCACTTTGCAAGCTACTACATGCCAGGCATTAGAGAAGAGAAGAATCAAACCTCCCGTCACCACCAGTGGCTCACAGTCTCCTGGTGAGACTGAAACAAGACAGACATAAGCAAGGTTTCCTGAGAACAGAGGAGGGACAAGCGAAGTTGGCACCGAAGGGAATCAGAGAAGGCCTCCTGGAGGAGGTGACACTGGAGCTGAGGGTTGACGGGGACTTGGGCTTCCAAAGGCAGGGGATGGGTGAGGGGCATTGCAGGAGAGAGGACAGCAGGACAAAGGCAGGGAAGCATGAAGTGTGCCGTGGGTTGGGGACCAGGGGTGGGCTGGTGGGCTGAAGGCCAGGGCTGTGGGAGAAACTGGGGGTGAGGGGGAGGGAAGGTGGGTCTGTCAGGCTGGTACTGGGGAGCCATGGAAGCTCTGGGAGCAGGGGAGGGATATGTCAGAGTGGCAGGTCCCTCCACAGTCTTAAGTGGAGACCGTTCTTCCTCCGGGGAGACACAGTGTTTCTTGCAGCTTCCTCCCTTGGGCCTCCACCTGGAGCCTCAGAGTCAGCCTCATCTTGTGTCCTGACCGGCCTAGGGGTTCCTCGCTGGAGCGATGTCTGCAAGTCCTGGCCTTGGCGCGGTGGCCCGGTCCCCCTCCCAACTTCATGGGTCACCACCTTCTTCCTCAGGTACCTTCTCGTAGAGCTAAGTCCACAGACTCCCCCGTCTCCCACTCATGTTTACCGAGCACCTAAGCTGGGCCAGCACTATCCTCGGGCTGCAGCGTGAACAGACCAGAGGGCACTCCAGACCCAGCGCTCACAGCCCCGTGTAAGGCACAGACGTCACCAAGCAACCAGAACTGGCCCTGCGACCAGTGTGCCCAGGACGCGGTTCCCAGGGCTCTGGGGGCCTGTGTGGGGTTTGACCTTGTTGGGGAGGTCAAGGAGGCCTTCCCTGAGGAGGGGACACTTGTTCCAAGACTTCATGGTGAGGAGGGCACCTCTGGGGAGATGGGGAAGACAGCATGTGGAGAGGCCCTGAGTGGGAGGGAGTGAGGGCAATGCGTTCAGGGCCTGGATAGAGGTGGCTGAGTCCGGGGTGGAAATGAGGGGAGAGGGGGGGATGGAAGAACCTGGAGGGGTGAGAGCTTCGGGGTGACACCCCGAGGCGTCTAGTGGAGGGTGAAGGCTCCGGTGCAGTCAGGCCCAGGAGCAGGTTTGGGGGGAGTCATGGTCACCATGGCTACACCTCTTGGGTCTTTCTCTGCTGCACCTTCCAGGGGTAAGCGGTTTCTTTTTGTCCAGTGTCTTCTCCAGCCCTTTCCTGCCCCTGAGGATGCACCCCTGAGGGGCCAGGGAGAGAGGAGGCCTGGAGAGGGTCAGGGTTCCCGAGGGCCACACCCTGGGCTTGGGCAGAGCAGGGCAGGGCTTCCCTTCGGGGCTGTGTTGGCCCCCCACCCCTGGACCTCACAGGCGGGGCCTGAGCCTCTGCTCTCCACTGTGCTTGGCGAGCTTTGGCTAACGGCACCCTCACCCCCTGAATCAATAGTTAAGGAGCCATTGTGTTCACAGCTTAATTTGTAAAGATTGTTCCAAGAGAAGTTGATAAATGGGTCCTGTCCATTGCCAGGCGGTTTCAGATTTCCCTATTTAATTTTTTTATTAGTCCCGAGCACACAGATTCCCTCTCCCGCAGCAGCCGGAGGAACGGGGAAACGGCCCTGCAAGGCGGAGGCACCGTCCAGGTGTGGCCGGGCCGCTTGCCCTGCGGGCTGGTGGGAGGCTGTGGCGGCTCAGGGCTCCTGCCCCGTCCTCTCCGGTCAGCCTGCCACACCTGCTGCTCATTCTGGAAGGGGGTGCCCTCCCATCACCAGAGGGGCTCCCAGAGACTGGGAAACCCTTGGTGGGGGACTGAGGCTCCAAAGGCTGGACTGGGACCGTGACTGGGACTTTCTCTCTGCATGTTCCCACCCCCTCATTCTACTGGGATGATGCCAAAGTGGAGAAGGAGGAGAAGGGGAAGACAGGAACGTGGGGGCTAATGCTGGCCTTGGCACTTAGGGTCTCATTAATCCTCTCCATCTCCAGTTTCCCCCCATTTTCATCCCAACAATTAGGCTGTGTTCCCCCCACTTCGCAGATGAGTAAACTGAGGCCCAGAGCTGTTAAACAAGTAAGCAATGAAGCCTGGATTTGAACTCAGGTCCTTCTGACTCTTTCCCAAAGTTCCCCCCTCGCCTAATTTCCAAAAAATAAGGGCTGCTCTGAATGGAGCATTTACCTTGTGCCAGGTTCTGAGCTAAGTCCTCCCAATGCAGGCAGGCAAGAGGTAGGCAGGCAGGTGCCCCTCTGATCAGACACATTTGTAAGGGCCCCACTCCTGTGGGCAGGTGCACCCCTGCTGTGTGCTGTTCACCCACCACCAGCCTCTTAGAGCCCGGACAGCCCAGGCCTCTTCCCTGCTTTGTGGCTCCCAGAAAATGGAAAAATAAAGAACTGCATTTCGAACACAGTCTCAAACACAGGTAGAACTTACATGCATGTTGTACAAATGAACACTTTCATCAACAAATACATGTGCACCACGACGGTGCATTCGCCAGATAATCACCGGATTGATGACAAGGCTTGTTTCTTCCAAGGAGAGGCAGGGTGGGCGGGAGCTGGGCCACGTGCTGGAGGCCGTTGGTGGAGGTCTCATCGTCTTTCCGGTTGTCCCTGGGCCCCTGTGCTGGTGCTTCTCCATGGGGCCTTGCACATGTATGCATGTGTGTGCATGTACACACACGCGCACACACACACATGCACATGCACACCCTTGGTTGGAGGCTGGGAATCTGACATTTGTGCAAATGCTGCTTCTAGAGACAGGGCCTCTATGTACAATTCTTGTCATTCCTAAAGAAATGACTACGGGGAGGAAGCTGACCCTGGGGAGTGTCTCATAGATTAGGGGTGTCCTCAGATCTTCTCCCAGCAGTCTGCAGATCAGTCAGGTGGGGAGGAAATGGCTGCTTCTTGAGGCCCTACTGTGTGCCCTTGCACACAGTAGCACCTCCATCTGTGGCTCATGGAATCTGCAGTCTCCCAAGAGGCAGACGGCATCAAGTCCTCTGTTTTCACAGATGGAGAAATTGAGGTGATTGGCTAACGCTGAGTCTTACATTTGCCCATTCTGGTGTCCTCTTTAGTGATATTTTCAAAGGATGAAAAACGTCTTTAGAATTCACATTCTTTTCATGTGTAAACAGGAGGGCAGGCTGGGGCTCTGGCCTCCACGCCTTCGCCTGCACATGCTCACTGATTTCTCCTTCACAGGACCTTAACCAGGCACCAGACATGTGAAGCATCAGTGGGAAAAAGGACAAAAAAGGAAACTCATCCATTTTGCTGGGGGGAAAGAAACATCTCTCTTTGGATAACCCGCAATTATGTCGAGCAGTTAACAGGGTTCTCGTGACAGAGCGAGTCTTCTTTTCATGCCTGGATCACATTTGCTGGAAAAAATGGAATCTGTCACATCTCTCGAAGCCAACTGTCAAAGTGAGTCAGGCACTTTGGGGGAGACAGATCTCTGACTCTGATGGCAACATTCATTGAAATGATGCTTCCATCGGCTCCCCTACAAAACCCGGAGCAGAAATGTTAGCGCCTGATCGCCCTAAAAGGTTTCTTCCCGCTCCTCCCGTCTCCTCTCCCGCTGCCGCATCCTCCATCTCTTAGAAAGTAACGTGGCAAAGAGCTGTAGCTGGTGGGCGATAGCCATTTGGTTTCTCAAAACAATTTTTTTACAGAGAAAATGGCAGCACAAAGCCTTGTTGCTCAGTATCTGTGGGGGAGGGGGAGAGGCGCTGGCCGCCACAGGGTGGGCGGGTCTGATGCGCTGATATCTGTGTGGCAGGACGGAGAGGCAGGGGGACTGCAGAGAGCATGCAGAGCCTCAGTCCTGTAGGAGCCAGAGGCTGCACCTTTCTTTGTCCCTACTCTAGCCTGCACCTCTTCCATCCTCATCTTATCACTTCCAGAACCTTATCTGGTATTTGCAAAGTGCTTTTACATGCATCACATTCAGCTAATCATTAATCTGCTCCGTCCTTTATGTTATTCAGCAGCCCGTGGCAAATTGGGGTACACTGTGGGCTGTGAGTCATGACGTTCTGTGGTTCAGATGCGATAAGACACAGATGCGATAAGACACAGCATTCGTCTGCCGAAGTCGAGGGTCTGACACGGGAGACAGAGCTGTAGGCAAAAAGCCCTGACTGTGTGTTGAGGACTATGAGAAGCATGAGCTGGGCCCATAGTAGGTGCTCCCATCAGTTAGAATGTGTTGAGTATCAAGTAACAGAAAACCCAACGGCAATGGCTCAAGCAATTGAGACACGCAGTGACGGTGCACAGGAAGATGTGTGGGAGAGGTAGTTCCGGGGTTGGTTAGATACTCAGCGATGCCAGCGAAGCCCTGGGGTTGTTCCGTCTTTCCTATTTGTCACGCTTGATCATGTTGGTCTTTTTTCTTAGCTTATTGCCTCATTGTTGCCGGATGGCAGCCACAGCTCCAAACGTCACATCTCATGCTATAGCTTTTGAGTCTAGAAGGGAACACAGGGAGGCAGAAAAAACACTTCTGAAACTCTCTCTATGAGCAGATTTTTTAAAAATATGTTTTTTCAGAGAGAGAGAGAGAGAGAGAGAGAGAGAGAGAGAGAGAGAGAGAGAGAGAGAGAGAGAGAGAGAGAGAGAGAGAGAGAGAGAGAGAGAGAGAGAGAGAGAGAGAGAGAGAGAGAGAGAGAGAGAGAGAGAGAGAGAGAGAGAGAGAGAGAGAGAGAGAGAGAGAGAGAGAGAGAGAGAGAGAGAGAGAGAGAGAGGAGAGGAGAGGAGAGGAGAGGAGAGGAGAGAGAGAGAGAGAGAGAGAGAGAGAGAGAGAGGAGAGAGAGATACATGAATAATGATAGAGAATCATTGATCGGCTGCCTCCTGCACCGCTTTCCCCTACCTTTCCCCACTGTGAATTGAGCCCACAATCGGGGCATGTGCCCTGACTGGGAATTGAACCGTGACCTCCTGGTTCATAGGTCGATGCTCACCCACTGAGCATTTACACCTCCAAGGCCAGATCTAGGTCACATGCCCAATTCTAAAGCATTCTCCAGAGGAGGCTTGGTTTCCCCCTGGGGCTGGGGAGGCCCACCTGGTCTGAGAACAAACCAGGTCTGTGAGTAAAGGAAGGAGGGGTGCCTCGGAGGTGGGCAGCCATGCATGTCCTCCACCTCCTCATCAGTGCGTATGACTCCGTGTGGGCGGTGTGGGGTCTGAAGTGGTGGCTAAGCCTGGCCCTGCGGGTGGAAAGCCTGGCTCTGCCCCCCGGCCCCTGCAGGCTGTGTGACCCGCTCACAGCACAGCCTCCCTCATGTAGAGTGGGGACCATGGCAGCACCTGCCCCGCAGGGTGGTGGTGAAGGTGGCACAGGTTCTCCTGTAGGGTGTTAACAGCTGTTCGCTGTTGCAGCGATGAGCCCAGGTGGTGGCTGGGGTGCCCTCTCTCCTGAGCCTGCTCTCTGCCCTCCTGGAGCTCCAGGGACCAGGACCTGCCTGAAGCAACGGGAGGTTTGCCCGCCGTCCGGCTGCCCCTCCCCCAGGAGGATGAACGGACTGGACTCACTCCGTCTCCGGGGCTGGGGGACACACTCTTGCCAGGCTGGTGTCCCTGTGTTGGTGGGGAATTGGCACCGTGCATTCTTGGGGAAACAATATACACTTATGCAGAACACAGGCATATGCTAATGATGGCTAATTACACTCGGTATTTATAGATTTCTCAAATATGCAAAACCACTGCTGACAATTAAAAACACCTACAGGCACATCGCGTTTAATACCTGCACATGAGGCCCCTGGCCACACCGTGATGTAAGCGTGGGCACCCAGACCTGCTGGCGGTGGGAAGTGGCCTGTCACCACTGCCGGCACCGGACTCACACCGGCGTCCATCCCCACTGTCCCCAGGTTTCCCTTAGAGAGCGTGTGGGGAGTAAACCTGGGAGACACTCTGAAGACCAAAGAGAATGACCTACCTCTTGTCCAGATGGGGAAACTGAGGCCCATTCCCATTCGCTCTCTCTGCCAATAGTTTACTGAGGGCCTAGTAGAGCCAGGCTCTGTTCTAGGCCTTGGAATCCAGCTGCTATTTGGGGGGTGAGGGGTGGGGGTGGGGGTGAGAGGTGGGCGTGGGAGTGAGGTGGACAAGCCCAGGTGGTGACCACACAGTGAAGAGACCTAACGTGGAGGGAGAGAGTGACGGAGGGAGACTTGGTGGGGTAGGTGGGGAGGTGAGAAGGTAAGACCGAGCTGAGAACCAAAGGAAGTTCAGTTCCTGAGGGGAGGGGGGATGTGAGAAGGCTTGGCAGGCAGGGAGCTGAGCTGGTCCCTGGGGGGATGCCCTCCGCTCTCTCCTCATCCAGCTGTGCCTAACATGCCCCCTTTCCAGACTCTGTGAGTGACACTCTGAGGAGAGTGGGCAGACACCCTGGCCCGGAGTGCAAGCCAGCCCCCCGCCTGGGCCCTGGTTTCCCTTTGCCTCTCCCTTCTCTTGGGCCCACTTCAGATGTCTGCGTTTATGGCTGTCACATAGCATTATCAGCCATGACAATGGCAATTAGCACAATTATGCCGGGTCATAAACTTCTGTAGGATGTAGGGCTGACAGCGAGTCTCTGGAGGTGTGGTGGCCGCCACTCACCCAGCTGGGCCTGATGGCCTCCACCTGGGGACAGCGTTGGCCACAGTCACACCGTGATGCTGCGCCTCTGGAGCAGTGCCCCCTGTGCCCCTGGGGGCCCCGGCAAGGCCCCCACCCAGGCCTGGGGTTCCTTGGCTGTTTGGTTCCTGGCTCCCCTTCACCTCCCTCCTCTGAGCCTCCGGCTCTCCCCCTGCTCTCACTGTTCATCTCTGGGGCCTCTCTGGAGGGTAGTTGCATCCTGGCTCCTGACCCTGGTGGAGGAGGCTCAGTTCCTGTTGATGGTCCAGAACCCCAGGCCTGGTGGAGGGAGGGAGCGTGGCCCCCGTGTAGGCCACCAACCTCGGATGGCCCTGGTTTCATCTGACCGCTTCCTCACTGTGAGATGGCAGGCACGTTCCTTAACCTCTCTGAGCCGCATCTGTTTCCTCTGTGACTCGGGCACCAAAGTACAGAGAACGTCCGGTGTTTGTACGGATCTGACCGACAGAGCAGCGGGAGGCAACTTCCTGCACTCAGGGGACACTTGCAGGCAGCACTTGGGGGTGGGACTCTGGGCACACCGTGGCTTCTCCGGGCCTCAGGTCCTCACCTGCAACTGGTGACTGTGTCTCTCCGCTGCGGAGGACAGTGTAAGGACCCCTAACGTGTGTCTAATGCCTGCGACACCGTGAGCCCTAAATGCATAACTGACATTGTTACTAAAATGATGATTATGATGATGATGACGATGACTGTTCAGTTTGTCAGCAAATGCCCACACCTTGTCCTTGTGCGTCAAGCCCCGGCACAGGGCTCGGGCATAGCAAAGGCTGACCCTCAATATGGCAGGAAGAGCAGGGACTTGAGGGCAGACTGCCTGGGTTCAAGGCCCAGCTCCAACACGTCTGAGCTGTGTGATCTCAGACTAGTTTCTAAACCTCTCTGAGCTTTGGTGTTGTCATGTGTAACGTGGGGGGATACCAGCAGTGCCTCCTTCAGAGGGTTGTGGAAATAGCCAAGTGGCCCAATGCCTGTGAAGGGTGTAGCTGGTGCCTGGACACAGGGCTGGCTGCTATTCCAGGCCCCGAGGAGAATCTAGTGCCCTCCCTTTCTGCCTCCCCCCCCCCCCGCCACGCCCCACACTTGGAGATGAAGAAACTGAGGCCAAGAGACACTGAATTAAATGTCGGAGAACAAGACAGTGGATGGCCGTGCTAAATTACGCAGGGCGGACAATTAGAGAACAAAGGGCCTGTGAAAGAAGGCTAATTGGGCAGAACACGCCCAGTGCATCCGAAGCTGGAGGCGCGGGGAGAGGAGTGCGGCCTGGGACAGGGATGGGGGCCAGCGCCCAGGTATCTCCTTGGTTACTCAGTTACACTGATTTTTTTCTTTTCGTATAAGTACTCTATGCTTATTTTAAAATACTCAGAAAGAGCAAAATGGATATGAAGCGTAGGCTTCTCACCTCCAAAGACAGGAACTGATTCCTTTGCTCATTCTTTCCCCACTTACAAGCAAGTACGTATTTCCCTAATTGATTTTCCCCTGGCGTGACTGTGCCGATCACTTCCTAGTCGCCTGGCTGGCGAGGGAGGAATTTCCCGCCCTGAACACCACGAGGTGGTTAAATCCGGAACACTGACATGAAGGTGATGGGGACGTGGTGTTCTCCTGGGGGCTCGGGGGATGCTGGGAACCCAGCCGTGCCCTCCACACGCCTCACATACAGATGGGGGTCTTTCTTCCCCGAAACTCTCGTCTGACCAATTTTCCATCTCATGATGTATTCTTGGAAATAGACCATTTAATTAATGCGCCATTTGACTAAACGCCCACTTAAAAATCTGGATGATTTCAATTATTGAACTCTCATGAATAATATGGCTATGATTTCATTCTTGAAACTTTCTTCTAGAAGGAGAGGCTCGGTAAAACAGCATGATGTTTAAAAAATAATCATATTGAGCATTCACAGAGTGACTAATCCCCAGGTGCTGTCTGTTCTGGCTTTAGGTAACCCCAGATCTGGAATACCCTTCTGCTCTCCAGGCTCCCACCTGGTCCCACCACCATCACGCCTGGACTCATGCATGGCCTCCTGCCTGGTCCTGCCTCTGCACAGACCCTGCTCTGGCCTCTCCCTGAGGGACTAGGGCAGAGCTACCCTGCTCTGCCCACACCTGTGGCTTCTGCCTCACTCAGGCATGGTGTGCACTGACTGTGGCCCCACCCCTGTTGTCTTCTGCCCCAGACCCCAGCATTCCCCCGCATCACTCACCTCCAGCCCTCCAGTCCCTTCCTGGACCTGGACCTGGACCCTCAGCATGTTCCCGCCTCGAGGCCTCACTCGGGCCCTTCCCTCTAGCTCAGCCTCCTCCCCACATTTGTCCCTCTCCTTTCCTCCTTTATTCAGGGCTTTGTCCCAGGGTCCCCTGCTCTGATTGACCTGGAAACCCAGGGCTGTCTGGCTCCGCCCACATCTGCCACCTGCATCCCCCCATTCAAGATGGTCTAGTCACAAGCGCCTTTCTTCTGACACTCGAACCTCTGAGCCTTTGCACGTGTTGTTCCCTCTGCCTGGAACATCAGTACATCTCCCTTGGCTGACTACTATGTGTGTCTTTCTCAGCACAGAAGTGTCATTTCCTCCAGGAAGCCCACCCAAACTGCCATCCTCCACTCCTCACCCCCCACTTGGGGGTAGCTGTCCCATGGCCCTCATCATGTTATAAGTCCTTCTTTAGATAGTTATTACTTTCATGTCAGACCATCCTTTTCGACTGGAAACCTTGCAGAACACAGACTGTCTGCCTTAGTCACCCCACTCCCTGGAACCCAGCTCTGTACTTGGTATCGAGCAGATGCTTAAACATACTAGAGGTTCAGCGCATGACATTCATGCACTGGCGGGGGGCGGGGGGGAGGGTCCCTCAGCCAGGCCTGTGCCTCTCACAGTCCGGGACCTCTAAGGGGATGTCCGACTGTCAGCTTAGCCCTCTCCTTGCGAGAGTTGGACATCCTCTGAGGGGTCCTTAGTGTTGCTGAGGAGGTGGGAGAGGCTCCCTCCAACACTGTTGAGCTTGCCAGCCATGAGTGTGGCTTCTGGCTGAGCAGCATTCTCCCTGTGGGATTGCACTGACCACCAGGGGACAGCTCCTGCATTGAGCGTCTGACCCCTGGTGGTCAGTGTGCGACATAGTGACCAGTCATTCACTATTCAGTTGATTTGCATATTAGGGTTTTATCACATAGGATTGGGGACACAGGCCGTGGGAGACAAGAGGCTCTTGTAGAGGAGAAAGGGAATGATGGGGACGGGGACCAGTGTGGGACAAGCCTCACCTTTGCCGCAGGATGCGAGGGCCTAGCTGTTCTCTTGAAGTTCTCTGAGACTCTGCAGACAGGCTGCACGGGCGCTGCTTAGTGGCATCCTGAGAAATCAGGTCACAGCCCTCCCAACCAGGCAGGGCTGCTGGCACCACCAGGAAGCTCCTCACAGAAACTCTCCCCACATGGCCAAGGCTTCATCTCTGCTCACAGCCTGCAGGCAACGCTCCTCTGAGCACCTCTGGTTTTACCCAAAATGGTCCCTGAGTTTTTCTGGCATCGGCCCCATTTTTATGTGCAGGGGTCAGGGGGGCCTAGGGCTCCAGGACTGGGTGGCAAAATAATAGAAAAAACTCTCCTGTCAGAGGAGGCAGAGAAGAGAGCCCATTAGGAAGTGAATGGAACTGACGGTGAGCTGGAAAAGGGAAAATAACTCACCAGCTCGTATCGTCTCCCTGCAATCTTCCTCCTGCCTGCCCGCCTCCTTCCTCTTCCTGTTCCCCCTCCTTGCCAGGCTTTTCTTTTATTCTTTCTGCTTAACCAGGGAGCACCATTTCCCCCCCTTCCCTCAACATTGTTTTCATTAATTTTTTCCAGGAAAGATTGGGAAGAACCCCAGCAGAGATGACACTGCAGCTCTGTTCACAGGAACCAAAGGAACCATTTTCGAACAAGGATTCGACATGAGAACACCATTCATGCCGGTTACAGCTGGCATGGGGGAGAGCTGGGCGGAAGAGCAGAGGGATGCAAATATGGGGCCCACCCCACTGCTCCCAGTGTGCTCCTTGCTCATCTCCTGAATCAGATCCCTCGGGGTCTCCTCCCCAACCCGACCCTATGCTTCACACGGACACTTAGAAAGTTAATAACCATAATATTTCATTTTTTGAGAACCCATTATGTTCCAGATGCTGAGCTGAATACATTAAGTACCCTACTCATACACCCCAAATATCATTTAGGCATTCTCCTTTTCCCCATTCATTGGACACCTACCAAACCCCACCATAGTCAAGACAGTGCGTCAGAAAGCAAACCATCATTTACTGAGCAGCTGTGATGTGCGACCCTCTGTTACCTCAGTTTATCCTTACAACGATCCCTTCTTACAGTCAAGGAAGATGGGGCTCACGGCTCAGGGCCAAGGTTGTCCAGCACCTGTTCTGGGTGTCTTGGTTGCCCAGTGAGGGTTGAATAGACAGTGACATCACCCATTCAGCCCTCTCTCCCCATTCGGACTCCACTCTGTTAGGGACAAGAGCCACAGCCACACCTCCCTGCGGAGCCCACCGTGTGACTGGTGCCATGTATCCGCTCCTCTGATGACCTTTCACGTGGACAAGGTGGGACTTGGCCCTGGAGGCAGGTATGGATCTGTGAGGCTAAGGATCTGCCCAGCGCACCAGCAAGCCAGTGGCCAAACCAGGACATGCACCCAGGTCTAGCCCTCGACTTTGCTGGCCTTAGACTAAAGGTTGTGTGATTTCAAGAAAGGCGGAAAGGACGTGTCTGCAAGGGAAGTAGAGACGCTGAGAAAATCTGGCTGCAGAAGGAACATGAGGCAGAAGAGCAGAGAAGCCAAGATGGAACCCATAAGAGAGGGGGGTGTGGACAGGGCTGCCACCCCCTTTCCATGTCAATCAGATCCAAGAACCCCCTGGAGTCAGACCCTGGCACCCCCCCCCCCCCATTTTTTCTTTGTTTAAACTAGACAGTGTGTTCTGTTACTTACAAGGAGCCCTGACTCAATGCCAAGGAAACCTGTTTATTTTTTAAATCTGCATTAAAATAAAACTCTCTAACCAGTGCCTCTCTCTCTCAGAAAACCTTCATAAATAACAGAAAGGAGGCTTTTGCAAACCTTTATGGAAATTAAATCCGCAATCTGGGCACACACTTGTTTAACAAGTGATAATTAACTGCCGACAATATAATTTCAGCTTGGATGCAAACATGTTTTTCATTAAAAAGTAATCAGAGATCCTTGCCTTAGGAAGCGTGGTCTCCTCCGCCGAGCGCAGCCC
This sequence comes from Pipistrellus hanaki, assembly GCF_964339955.1. NCBI lineage: Eukaryota > Metazoa > Chordata > Mammalia > Chiroptera > Vespertilionidae > Pipistrellus > Pipistrellus hanaki. The sequence goes on along the minus strand of NC_140504.1, from coordinate 182,822,160 downwards.
CTCTGCCGACAGCTTCAGGCGGCGCTGAGGGTCTGCTGCGCCCTGACAGGTGGGGTCTGGGCCCCAGAGGTGATGCTAGGATGAGACTCTGGGAAAATTCCCAGGAGGGGCTCCTCAGCCCTTCTCACTGAGAGTCCGTCTTTCTTGGGTGTCCTATGTCCTGAGCTCCGAATGAGCCTGGGACCCCGGAGCAGGGACTTGGCACCAGCTGCAGCTTCAGAGGTGGGAAAGGCACTCTGGTCTCTACAGCCGCTCCACGCTGAGTCCTGCAGGGGTCCTAGCCCATCCTCCACCAACAGAGGAGGAAACTGAGGCTCAGGGAGGGGGAGTCCCTGGCACCAGGCCAGACAGCTCGTCAGATGTGAACTCTGTTCTGCCTGACCCCCAAGTCTGTGCTGCCCCACCTCACCCCACCCTTTCTCTAATGAACTCATCTGTTCCGTGCTTCAGTTTCCTCATCTGTAAGACGGGGATAATACACTCCTCTTCTTATGAGGTTGTTTGAGAATCAATGAGCTGATATGTAGAGATATCATATACATATACATCACATACTGTTTATATTTACACACACAGCTCTTAGAACAGTGGCTGGCACACAGTAAGCCCTTAACCCATGTTAAGTAGAATGTGTATGAATTATTACTAACTAGACGCCCAGTGCACAAAATCCGTGCACTGGTAGGGTTCCTAGGGGCTGGGTACTCCCTCCCTTCCCCCTGCCAGCCCTGCCCTCTGGTCAAACTCCTGGATGAACTCCTGGTCGAGGGGACAATTTGCATACTATGATTTAATTATACAGGATATTGTGAATATTAATAATATCAACTGGATACTGCTATCACCAATTGATTTATAATAATTAATATGAAATGTTACCAAGCAAACTTCTTTCCTCCAGCCCCCAGGCCAGATGCTTCTACCCCTTTAGACATCTCTGTTTCCCCGGGACTCTGTCCTGATGTTCAGTGTCCACTAAGGAGAGGACACTAAAGGGACTGGGGTGCTGAGTGAAGGGTGAGGAGCAGCTTTTTGGGTCTGGGAGGTCTGAGTCCTCTGAGGACAGACACGCTGTTTTCTCCTGGCTGCTGTCACACAAGCCCACTTCTCTGACCCACACTCAGATGTGGGGAGAGGCTGAGACAGGCAGTGCTTATGGGGGAAAGGGAAGAAAAGATGAGGAAGAGCATTGGAAATGGGACAGCTGTGACCGGCTCCGTGAGGACATGGGTGAGGGGCTATCTGCTCCTCAGACCTCATTGTTCTGAAAGGGGCTTACATCTGCTTCTAAACACCGCACTTTACGAGATCCCTTGCATCTTTCCACCACTCCCCTGAGCACCTACTATGTGCAGGCATTGTGCTGGATGCTGAGTGGGCACTGAGGTCAGTCTGGTGGGGGAGGAAACAGGAGTCAGAGGGAGACCCTGTTATCCTGTGATGGGGGATGCACCTGGCATGTGGTGGGGGCAGAGAGGAAACTTGACTAGAACAAGATCCCCCCAACTTCCCTAGGGAGGCTGGAAATTAGGGGAACCCACTACGTCTCACAGGGAAGGGACTGAGGCCCACTTGTCTAATATCCAGTGAGTGGACTCTGCGTCCCCAGACCGTGTCACACAGCTCCCTTGTGGAGTTTCACAGGGCGATCCCAGTGACAGTGCACCAACCCCTTTCCTTATTCCTGGGCCACACAGCCATCTCTCCCTTGGGACATCATTACTCCTTCTGGAGGTTAATTTGCATGGAGACAGTGGAAGCAGCTATTTGAATAGTGATTAGTAAAAATCATGCTGGGCTTTGGCTACATGATGGAGAGTTATCTGTGACCTAATTGTGAAAACAACATGGTCCATTCCATTTAGTTCTTCCCACGGAACCCAGCTCGTCCCAGGGGAGTGGCTCACTCCCCGGCATCATTAATATTTGCTTAATAAAGCTCTTCTTAAATACAAGCTGAAGTCACTTCAGGAAATGTATTGGAGAGGAACACACTGATTAGCCAAGACCTCAGCCCCCAGGTGTGTGTGCAGAAACACTTTCCTCGTAGCTGCGTTTTCTGCTCTGCCGATAGCTTCCCCTCACGTCCAGCCAGACACACTGGCCGTTTATCCAGAGGGGCTTTTATAGTTGTCCTTTGCTTACTTCTTCTGACACTTATGCCTACTCATTCAGTCATTCACTCCCTCCGTTTTTTCACCCACTTACTGTTTCTTTCATGTAGGCTCATTATTAACAGATTCGTTCCTTGTTAATTTATTCCTTGCTTCACTACTTGGTTCTTTCATTTCTACTTTCACTGCTCCTTTTATTCATTTTTCCTTCCACTGTCCATTTTTGCACTCAGCTCCTCACTCATTCATCAGGAATTTTTTTCTTTCATTGGTTCCTGCATTCGCTCATTCCTAAATGTGCTCACTAATTCATCGCCTCATTCATGTATTTACTCATTACTAGAGGCCCAATGGAAAGAAAAAAAAAGATTTGTAAGATTTGTGCATGGAGGGGGGGACCTCAGCCCAGCCTACATTCTCTCCAAACCGGGTACCTCGGGGGATATATGACTGCTGGTTTAGGTTCTATCCTGGGGATCAGGCCTAAACCGGCAGTCGGACATCCCTCTTACAATCTGGGAGTGCTGGCTCCTAACTGCTCACCTACCTGCCTGCCTGCCTGATGGCCCCTCACTGACTCCCCTGCTGGCCTGGTCACCCCCAACACTCCCCCACCACCCGCTGGCCTGGTTGTCCCCAAATGCACTCCCTGCCAACCTGTTCACTCCCAACTGCCCCCCTGCCAGCCTGGACACCCCACATAGCCTGCTGTTCAGTCATTTGGTCATCCCTCACTAACCCCTCTGCTGGCCTGCTCGCCCCATGCAGCCTGCTGTTCCGTCATCCCTGACTTTTTATATATTAGGATTCTTTGGTTCATTGGTTTTCTCAATGGTTCATGCATTTTCTAATTAATTAACTCATTCACACATCATTGGACAAATTACCTTTTGTGTTCACGTGTTCTGTGTGCTGGGTGTCTTTCCAGTGTGACTCCTGCCACTTCTGCCCCGCCAGCATATTCTGGACATCTCAGTAAAAAGAGCTCTGTTATTTTTATAAAACATGCCTTTCATTATGGTATAATATAAACTATACACAGAGGAAAGTACACCATAAATGTACAACTCAAAGAACTCCCCATAACTGGACACACTGCAGGATAAGCACTCCACAATACTCCTGTGTCCTTCTCTGTTTCTTGGTCATTGTCTTAGTTTTGGGTGTGCTGGTAGCCAAATCTGTGACGAACATTCAGGGTCTGGGATTACATTGGGAGATCACCCAGCAGGCTGCGGGATAACCAAACCTACTCAGGAGTCTGGCCCTGCCCTGCCCCTGCTCAGATGTGATGGCCGCTCTGTACTCACTGGGGTGGTATCTGACCTCACCTCTGAATTCTCTGCCAGATACATTCGGAGAGAGGAAGCCAACAAGCAGGAAGTGCTGCTTTGAAGCTGGAGGCTGGTTTTCCCAGAGACTGTCTTTGCTTCTAAGAACCCACCCCCAACACATGCAGGTGCAGTAAAAGCCACATTTGCTGACCCCAAAGAACACCTCTCATTCCAAAAGAAACGCTTGATCTCTCCCCCATGTGATGTAATTACCTTTAATTAAAATTCCATCTGGAAATATATCACAGGAGGAGAGGGTCTGACGTGGGAAAATTCAGTTAGCATGAGATGTTGATGCCATAAACTTACTTTATTTAAATTCAGAAGAGGACATAGCCTTTAAAGGTCACCTTGCTCTTCAAAATGCATTAGCACATGTTGAACATGTAAAAGGTTAGTGTTTCTCATGTATCTAATCCTGCCCCCTTATCTTTCTCCACTGCTGAGAAGACCTCATCCTCTGTACACGAGACTCCCGCGTGCACAAGGGACTCCCCTCTGCAACTCATCGTCCACAAACGTTCTCTTGTAGCCTCAGAATTTATCTTTTTCATCTCTTTGGAGAGACTGGACATAGCTACTGGGCCACGAGAGGTGAGGCCAGGCAGCTGAGAGATTCCATTTTAGATATCTCAGCCCCATCCATGCACTACTGATGGCAGCTAATATCTCCTGAAGACCTACTGTGTGCTAGGCACTATGCCAAGTACTTTCAACCAACATTCACAGGAACCTTGTAAAATGGAGGCTTATTTATGCTCCCACCATCATCTTCCGTCTGAATTATGACCAAGCTACCCAACTGGTCTCTGATTCCATACCTCTATCTGCCTGTAACCAAACCCCTCCCCCCCATCCTACCCCAAGCCCCACCCACCCTTTTCCCTCATCTATAAACATAAGGAAACCAAACCAGTGTTGCCCTCAGAGTGAATTTTGTCCACTGAGCAAGCAGGATGGGTGCTGAGCTCCTCTCTGATCTGACTGGGGGTGAAGGTAGGCAGGAACTTGTCCTGGCCTGGCGGGAAGAGAGTGCATACTGGCTGGCATCTCATGGCCGGCAGGGGCTCTAGTGGCCAAGGGGGAGAGGGATGTGTAATATCCACTGATCATCCGAGGAAATTTGGCCTTTGGGTCATCCTTGGCACTCGGGCCAGGAGTTCTGAGCATTGGCTCATGCATGGATGTATCTGGGACAATGGGCATCTTCTGCCTCTTAGACCACGTGATTACTAGAATAACAGTGCAGCCTCCCTTTATGAGAATCTACTTCACTCATTCAGCAAAAATCTATTGCATTCCTACTATGTGCTGGATTCAGTGACCCCCTCCAAGCTGGTAATGACAGAGACAGGCCAGCTGGATCCTCTGCTCTGTCCACTTTGGTTGCTGTCCCCTGTCTCCCCTTTCACATTCCAGACCCTCCTACTGTTCAATATCAGACACTGCCCTCCCTCCTCCTTGCAGCTGGTCCCTGGTGTTTTGAGTGTCCTTGGAGCTGGGGCTGGTGGATTAGGGGAGGGAAATAAACAGGCACATGGGGGACAAAGCACAGAGCCCCAAGAAATGACATGTTTTACACAAATTAACTTAAGCTCAGCCCACAACTAAAGCAGAAGAAGCCGGTTAGATTCATTTTCTTAGTCAGCTTGTTCAAGCCTGGTATTAATCTACTCATCAGCTTAGTTCATCGGGAGAAAACATGCTTCTTCAGGAGTTTTCTAACGGAAAGTAAATGTCTCATTAGATTAAACATATTGACCTGAGAACAGTATTGATGTCAGACGGACTAATGAATGTCATTACAGGGAATGCGCAGTAGTCCTCAGAGGGGCGCAACTGGCCATTAGGAACTCTCTGCAAACGCGCCCAGCTATTGTGCAGGGGACAGAATGTCGGGGGGTGGGGGTAAGGGGTGGGGGTGGCGGTAGGGGTATGAAAGGAGTTGGTGTGGAGCTGCTGTCACCCTGGAGTGATAAATTCCATCACCTTTGAATGATGTGAGGGTGCATGGCCAAGGGAGGCACCAAGAGGGATATAACTCATGGTTGGGTCCAAAGGGAGGACAATGGTTTAGCCTTCACAGAGGAAGGAGGGCAGGAGGGTCAGAGTTTGGACATCAGGACACAGGTTCTCCTCCCAGGTCATCACATCACAGGGAACGAGGTTCAGTTCCAGCCATCTTCATGAAGCTGAGAGTTGTGCTGGGCATTTTCACATGCAGCCTTCATAGAATCCCAGAGAGACAAGCCTTTTGGCTCAGGATTACAGATGGGGAAACTGAGGCTCAGAGGAGATAAATGGTCAGCAGTGTGCGGATGAGAGAGCAAAGGCTGAGATTCAGGTTGGCTGATCCTGGTGGAGGTTTACCCTCCAGCCCCGCCCTACCTCTCCCTCCTGGTGTTCTGTCTTCAGAGCCTTCCCCTCCCTCCTCCAGGACCCTATGAGACTTCAACCACAGCTTTTCTGGGAAGAGTTCTCTCCATGGCCACACAAGCCCACAGAGGTGTAATGCAAATCACAGGGCTTGGGGGTCAGGGAGACCCTGATTTAAACATGTCCCAGAACACACCTGCCATGAGCCCTGGGCCAAGTTAGTGCTTGAGTCTCAGTGTCTTTACCAACAAAATGGGAATGGGTACTGCCACCCCACAGGCTTGCTATGATGAGTAAATGAACTAGTAAATATAAAGTTTCTGACCTTAGTAAGTGCTCCTACTATGTGCTGGGCTTCTAGTCATCCAGCCGGATTTGGTCCTTGGTGAAGGGCCAGGCAGCAGGTCGGCAGAGGAGCAGCACTGCCCTTCCTGCCATCCAGACCAAACACCACAGCCCCCACACTCCTGAGTGCCTGGCACAGGCCTGGCTTTAACGCAGAGGTGGCCTCATCAGGGTCTCCCAAACCAGGAGAGTGGGCAGATTGGGCCAGGGCATTGGAGAGAACCTCATCCCCAAAGGTGGGGGCAGGGAGAGTGGGAAGGATCTGGAGACAGAGATGGAGCCACTAGGGGTGGTACAGAGGGCATTTGGGAGGCATAGGACAGGTGCCTGGCCAGAGGAGTGCTCTGTATGAAGGGCCAGGACAGCTAGAGGCATGGTCCAAGGTGAGGACAGAGGAGAAAGAGTAGAAATCCACATTTACATCTACCAAACTCCTATGCTACCTTGTCTTCTTCACCACTGATTTGTGAGGGAGTGGATATCTGAGAGGCATGTGGCCAGGCCATCATGTTGAAGATGTCATTTGCTTTTAATAATAAGACAACCCCTAAGAGGTGATTATTATTAGCCCCATGTGTCTAGTGAGGAAACTGAGGCTCAGAACTGCTGAGTGGCTGCTGCAGGGTCATACAGCTCCTCAGAGCTGAGTCTCATACCCACATCTGCCTGACCACAAGGGCCATGCTTTCTCCACTGGCCATGGTGCCTCTCACATCAGCAGGTCCAGCTGGACAGCGTGTGCTTCCCCTGCAGACCACAGAACCATCCGGAAAATGCTTGCTGCTGGCCCCTCTCCACCTCCCACCCTGGTTTGGCTCCAAGGTGCATCTCATGGGCAGGAGATGTGAACTCCTCCCAGCCTTGTGTGGAGAGGCAGGCCCCACCACCACGTGTCAGCACAAGCCCTGGGGACCCACGGAAGCCATGTGGTGACTCCTCTGGTTCTGAGCCTGTGCTCCCACGGTGCAGAGCGAGCACAGCTGCTCGCGGTGGGTGTGAGCTCCCCTCCCTCTGAGCACCTGCTCTCTCCCAAGGTGGCTCTGAGCATTCTGCCTGAGCACCGTGGCTGCAGCTTAATCACAGGTGTTGAATGGTGCGATGTTGCATTAAATTCCACTGAAATTATTTCTGCTATTATGTGTTTAGCGCTCTTCTCATCCTTAAGCTCTTCCTTGAAGAAGAGCTGCATCCCGCTTTATCAGGCAAGATAAGAGGAGATGGAGACCTCAAGCTTGGTCAGAGGAGCAAGCTGCAAGAAGGATGTGTGATGAGAAACGCTGAAAGCCACAGAGCTGTCAAATGGCAACCCCCTGTGCCATTGTCTTCAATACAGGAAGGGCTGCCACAGGGAAGAGGGAGTTCCTGTCCTCCATGTGGCCTGAAGGACTTTCCAACAGTCCACGCTGTCCTGAGGCGGAATGGGCTACCTCCATGGATGGCGAACACCCCGTCCTCGGGGGTGGGGAGGTGCAAGTGGGAGTTAGATGACTACTTGTTGAGAGGCATCACCAGAGGACTACCTAGGTTTGAACCACATACATCACAGCATTTGGGTGTTTCCGGGCAGATGCCCTGGTCCCATCTCCCCAACTTGGATGGCTTTACCTGTCTGAGCCTCAGTTTCCTCCTCTGTAGAGGGGAGGTAATAATGCCACTTCTCACACTATGGTATTATTGGGCTGTTGTGTGGTTTAAATAAAGTACCTGAGGAGCTGCCCGTGGCTGGGAGCTGATCTTATTTCTATGAGGTGTCATGTTATGGCTGGGGTTCTGGTGTCCTATGAAGCTTTGGGTTTTTGTCCCTTTCCAGGACTCAGAATCTTTGGAAATGACCCCTTTTCTCCAGATGTTCTAGAATTAGGGGAGCAGCCTTTCCTCCCCCCATGGCCTTTAAGAAAAAAGAAAAAAAGGCCTCTGCTGGTTCAGAATCCCCACCGGGCCGCTTTCCCGATGGATGCGATGGATGCTGGCAGGGAGGTGGCGTTTAGGTTGCCTTGACTCCCACTGCCCTGCCCATGTGAGATGCCTGGTGCTCAGAGCAACCTTGAGAGGTGGGTGAGGGACTGTGGGAGCCAGAGGCTGCTTCCTGATACAGTCACTGCACTGAGGAACAGAGGCCCTTTGGGGGTGATCTGGGAGGGCCCCTCTTTTCACCACATGGGGCTGTTTTGTTCTCGGATGAGTCTCCCTTAATCTTCCTACCCGGACTCAGAAATGCAGTGGAACCTCAGCCCCTGGGAAGAAAGAAAACGCCGGGACTCATAAAGGCCCCGTGGACATTCCCACCGGGGCTCCCAGCGAGCGGCTGTCAGCCTTCACATGTCCGGGCTCCGTCACAGGCCTTTCCTTCGCAATCGGCCGCTTCTCACTTGTTAGGAGAGTTAATTTCCACGGAGGCTAGGTGTTTTCTTGGAATTGATCTTCCTCTGAAAAATGTGCTTTGGAGACAGAACGAACCACCAGGGAGCCTTGAATGAATTACTTGGGCGGAGAAACCGTGCAGTGGGAATGTGCCCCAGGAGGGAAGTGGAGGGCCCCGTGCTTCCGCCTGGGTGGGGGGTGTGTGCGCTGTGCACCTGGGAATGCCGTCCTGCCGGGTTTCCTCAGCCCTGGGATGTGGCATGTCCTGCTCTGTCCCCACCCCCAGCTCTGCTCCCACAGGGACAGGGGGTGTCTGAGTCGCCCCCCTCCTCTCGCAGGGGGATGGCTGTGCCTGGCCAAGGGAAGTGGGGAGGGGTCCTGCTTTCTCCTTATCCTTCTCTTCTCCCCTCATCCATCCTTCTTCCTCCTGGTTCCCATCTTTTGAGAAATGAGACCCAGAGAGATGGGAAAAGGGGTACAGGGACCCCAGTTCTCGAGGAATGGGGCCATGTACAGACACCTAACAAGAGATGGGAGAACTGAGGTTAGCTCCTCCCTCTCCCACCCAAGGGCCTGAGGAGGAGCTTGGCTCACTTAGATGCTCCGCCAGCAAACCTTAGCTGGTCCAAGCCGAGCCCAGTCCTGTGTCCAGCCTAGGGTTTTTGGCAGGACTTGTCCCTCTGCGCTCAGCGAGGCCAGGCCAATCTCTCATGGGCCCGCTTGTCCCCTCTGTCCCCTCACCCTGCTGTGTGTTCCCTTAGTGTGTGTCACCGCCTGACGCTGAGTGCAGCTGTGTGTCACTGTCTGACTCCCACCCAATGTCCACTCCCCGAGGAGGGCTTTTCCTGCCCCCTCAGAGCTGGGTCCTGTGCCTGGAATAGCTCCTGGCCTGTAGGGGATGCTGTGTTTTGTGAATGAATGTTGTGGCACATGCTCTAATGGAAGGAACAGAAGGCAGAGTTGCAGGTGTCCTCAGGGGGCAACCTTCCTTGGGGTGAGAGGGCCAGTGCCCAGAGCCCGCAGCCAGGGCACCTGCAGCCTCTGCTGTAACCTCTAAGCGCCTCCTGTGCGTGGAGCACCCGAAGCTCAGAACCAGAACACTCCACCCTCCCATGACCATGACCGACAACAACCCAGTCCCCGCCGAAGACAATGTGTCCTCACACTCGGCCGGGCACGCAGATCTGCAAGGCTGCCACCCGCCTCAGCCCCAGCCCCGGCCCAGGGAGAGGGTGCCGCGGGGGCTCTGTGCTATGTCCCAGGAACTCTTGGGTCCCCTCTTCCTGATTGCCAGGTGGTTTCCAGAGCAACTTGCAGAAGAGAGAGAACGTCCCCATGCCAATAACTGAGCAAAACTTCTGGGCCTGCCCTAACTAGTGGATAGAGTGTTGGCCTTCAGACTGAAAGGTCCCGGGTTTGATTCCGGTCATGGGTACATGACCAGGTTGTGGGTTTGATCCTCAATAGGGGGCATGCGGGATGCAGCCGACCAATGATGCTCTCATCATTGATGTTTCTATCTCTCTCCCTCTCCTTTCTTCTCTGAAATAAATAAAAATATATTTTAAAAAGTGTTAAAAAAAAATCCAAAAACTTCTGGGCTCAACTCCCACTGGCCCCGATGGGATTTGAGATTTCACAGAGGAAATTCTAGATATTGTTTTACCAATGAAAGGGTATGAGGTTCTGGGTGGGAACACCACAGACATCTCCTTCTGAGGAGCTGATCAGGGATGGGGCCAAGAAAAACAAACATAATCAGAAACCAAAGAAAAAAGAAAAAAAAATCCCACTAACATGTATGGAATATGGCAGGTCTCTTTTCGTCCGCCCAATAATCTAATGACTTTGGAATTACTTTTCTGCTAAGTTTAGGATCCTATTGCGTTAGAGCTGGAGGTACCTTCACTAGCCCTTGGCTATGCCATGACCTTGATTTCTAATACTGGTCTCCAATAAGAGGAATCACAGGTCCTTAGAGAAATGGCTGATGCTAAGACTGAGGAAGGGACCCTATAAGAGACCCTAGAAGACGAACCTACAGCGACTTGCGTGCCAGAAGGTAAGTTCTGGAGAAACAGAACGACGGCGAGGGACACGGCATCCTGAAGGAGATCCTAAGGAGGGGACATCAGTGATGGTTCTGACCCCTCTTCAAAGCTGACCCTCACTTGAACTCATCCTACTCCTACACCACGCGTGGGATGCTCCTTGAAGTAGTCTTCTTGGCGGACACGTGGACAGCATCTATTACAATTCAATATGCACTTACCCTTTGACCCAGCAACTGCACTACTAGAAGTTAGTGATTCTGAGAAGCTCAAGGATATGCAAGGAGGTTCTCTACAGCAGTACCTGTGATAACAAATAAAACAGTAGAGACAGCCCAAAGGTCCATCAATAGGAGATTGGTTAAATAATTAATGGTGCATCCATACTACTGAATTCGAAGCAGTCATTAAGAAGATTGAGTTTGGTCTCCATTGCACTAACCTGGGAGGATCTCTGCACCATATTTTTGAATAAAGAAAAGTCGCTGAAATATATGAGCGGCGCTATGCAAAAAGCATGCTAGCCGTATCCCTCGTGGTTTGGGCGCGGGTGATTGCAGGGAGGCGCACCTTCATTGGGAGTCTCTGGGGGAACTTCATCATGGGCCCGAGACTTACGGGTCCCTTTTCAGGGCCATTAGTGCGTTCGATCTCATCCTTCTCTGTCGGCTCAAGAGCGTCACCCCAGCAACCCTCCACCCCTCCTGCGTTACCTAAGCTCACCCTCCACTGGATCACTCTCCTCGGTGTGCAAACATGCCAGTGTTTATGTCCGCAGCCACTCGGAATAAAACATACAAAAACATCCCCAGGCTCCCCTGCTACAAACACATTTCTTTGCTTTATCTTTACAGGCAAACTGCTTGAAAGCATCATCTAGACTTGCAATCTCCTACCTCTCTCCTTCAATTTTCTCTGAACACTCATGTCAGGATTTTATCCTCACCCCTCCATTCAAAATGGCTGTTTCGAAGTGGCCAGTGGCCTCTCTGTTTTCACATCCAGTGATCAGTTTTCAGTTGCTCTCTTACTCAACCCATCTCTCCCCGCTCTGTGAACCCCCACTCCCCTCTGCTTCCACACTCTCCTGGTTTTCCTCCTGTCTCCCAGGCTGTCCCTCTCAGTCCCCTTTGCTGATCACTCCTTGGCTCCCTGACCTGTATACATGTGCTGTTCCTGGGTTCTGTCCTTGGCCATTGGTCATCTTAGTCTCACTCACTCCCTTAGGTACCTCATCAGACTGTCCGCCATCACATGCCATTCATATGATGATAGCTCCCAAATTTACACCTCAGTTGAGACCACTCCCTGAACTCCAGGCCTATACATCCAAATGCCAACTCCACATCTCCACCTGGGAGTCCAACAGGTATTCAACGCCCTTCTCACTGGCTGATAAAGATTGATTGGGACTTTAAAATGAGCATGATCAGTCTGGAGAGTCTGTGGGAGGGGCTACGGGTAATGGGAGGAGTTCTGGTACTCCATGTCACCATGAGATCTTCATAGGAAGAACTCTGTGCATACCAGAAAGCTCTGTGGTTGTAACCGCCCCTTCTCTTGACTTCCTTTTTCATGCACTGGATTGCATGTTTCCTGAATAAGGTCTTTTTGGTGATGGAACACCCAGTGATATCATTTTCCAGTTGACAATCCAAATAGAAATCCTGTTCTCCACCTGCCCCACTTCCAAACATACTGCTCCCACCATCTGTCCCTTATCTCAGTGGAGGCAACTCCATCCTTCCAGTGGCTCAGGCCAGAAACCTGGAGCTCAGCTTGACCCTCTATTCCTCTCACATCCTGTCACATCTATCTAAACATTCCCAGAACTTGGCCACTTCTTGTTATCTCCATAGCCTTCTTCCTGCTCTTCTGAGTCAGTCAAGCTCTGTCTTGAATTATTGCCATAGCCTCCTAACTGTCCCCTCCCTTTTCCCCTGAGCCAGCTCCTCACAGAACAGCACTTGTGATCCTAGTAAACTTTTCAGATCATGTCCATCATCTACTCAGAACCTTTCCATGACCTCATCTGTCAGGAAAGAAGCCAGGGTCCTTACAATAGCCCACCGAGCCCTACATGAACTTAGACCCCACCCTGATTGCCTCTCTGACCTCGCTCCTACTGTTCTTCCCCTGCCCCCTCCTCATGCAGTTGCATCAGATTGCAGCTGGAGCTCGAATGGGTGGTCTGGGAGCATCTGGGCATTATCCAGGCATCTTGGTTTCCCTTCTTGTAGCCCCAAAGTTTTCTCATGTGTCCTATTTGGGTGAATGGGTTTGAACTTCCTCCCTACGGTGGCCTCAGGGCAGTCAAAATATTTACATGGCAGGTCAAGGCACCAGTATGAGTATTCCCTAAAACCAGGAGAACATTTCATTATATTTTATGACCTAGCACAGAAGTCACACAGCGAGTGCTACTTCTGCTGTGCTCTATCAATTGGCCAGTAACTAAACTTACCCCAGATTTGAGGGGAAGTGGCATAGACTTATTCTTCTGATGGAGGAGCGTCCAAGAATGTGCAGACCTGTTTTGAAACTGACACATGTCATGTAGATGGTTCTTAAAAGCTTGCAAGATTCTGCATGGGCTTCCAAGAAAGGCCACATGTCTGCATAAAGAGAAGAGAATGTGAAATGATTGCACACGTCTGTCTGAAACTCACTTCGTCCAAAAATTATGTTCTGATCTGGTTTCAACCAAGATGGAGAAACCTCATTTGTCCCAGGTCTTCCTTCTGAAAACTAAAATCTCTGGACATAGCCCATCAACACTTACAGGAAGGTCCTAGAATATGGAAAGAAGGCAGGTTTCTTAAGAGCTCAAGATCTCGGCAATCACATGATAGTGAGTTCCCTGAGTTCCTTTATAATGTCCCAGATATCCAGACTGGGTGCTGAGGATGGAAACCTCCAACCTAAAACAGCCAACAGCCAGCTCTGAGGGAATCCCGTCTTCCTCAGGCAAGTGGCCAGGAGAAGGGCCATCTAGCAGAACAGAAATGATTCCTGCCCAGACCACCCATACCTAAGGCAAGCAGGAAGATAGTCTCCCACTCTCCCCACACACCTGCTGAGAGGGTGGTGGTGCTGTGATCCCCCAGCTGGTGGTGATGGCAGGTTTGGGGGTGAGTGGACCCTTCTCCTCCACTCAGCATCAGCATGATTGAATGAGGTAATGTCAGCACTCACTCACTGCCCAGTCTCAGCAAAGAGACACACATACTGGGCGGCAATGAGATCAAATGAACTCAAGGCAGGGCTAGACAGCCCCTTGGTCTCTCCCACCCACTCTGGCGCCTGTAGGGTTCAGTGGGAAGCTCAGCTCCCACTCCACCTGGAATGGACAAGGTAGAACGAGGTGGTTCTGGGAGAGGATTATTGGCTGCTCCACACTCCTTGCCCGTTCCAGAAGGACAGAATGGCAACTTATAGCTTCTTGCTTGTAGACTGGAAACTGGGAGTCTCTGCAAGTTTTGTTGTTGTTATTGATGTTTTGTTTTATTGATTTTAGGTTCTTTGGAGTTTTCTACATAGAAAGTTAATTCATCCACAAATACAGACCGTTTTATTTCTTCCTTTCCAGTCTGTGTGCCTTCATTTATTTTTCTTGTGGAATTGCACTGGCTAGAACATCCGGTACTATGTTGAATAAGGTGAGAACACACATCCTTGCTTTGTTCCCCGTCTTAAAGGGAAAGCATTTAGTCTTTCTTTGTCAAATATAACGTTAGCTGAAGGATTTGTTGTTGTTGCTTTGGTAGATGCTCTTATTTCATTCAGGAAGTCCCCTTTATGTCTAGCGTGCTATGTGGTTTTAAGATCAATTGGCACTGGACTTTGTCAGATGTGTCTACTCCATTCCTGCAACCCCATCAGAATAGCTAAAATAAACACCAGTGATGATAGCACATACTGGCGAGGATGTGGAGAAATGGATTCCTTTATAATTGATGGTGGGAATGTAAAATGATACAGTCGCTCTGGAAAAAGAGTATGGCAATTGCTGCAAAAGTAAACAAATTAGCACCTAACCCTGACTTGTGGGCGTTTCTGTTTAAATACAACTCATTTAATATAGGTTGTTGACTCATGAACATTGAACACATGGCCAACAGCATGATAACTCAGGCCCCACGAAGCTTATCTAGCACACATATTTTCTTCCTGAGGCACATCACAATCTTCTTGTGCTGAGGAACCCTGGCCAGTGCTTCAGCAACATCAACAACAAAAAGCACAACAACGTAAGAAGGTGGCACTAAACAGGGTAGAAGACGCTTGTTTGCAGTGTGAGAGCTGAAACAAGGTGTCAGAGCATCATCTTGTGTGACCTCTGCTGGGACCATGTGCCTGGGGCGACTCAGAGTTTTCACTCCTTTGCACACGCCGTTGAATGACACCAAAAGCTCTGCGAGAATCGGGGTGTGGGTTCCAAATAAAGGAAGTGGGAACGCAGGTGTTTAATGGGAAATCACCATTGATGATGATGGGCTCATTAGATGGATGCTGAGAGAGTGTGTGAGCGAGGGGCGGAGGGAGGGAGATAGAGGGAAAACACCTTTGAGATCCGGGCTATTTACAGCTGCAGTTCCATCCTTGACAGAAGGATTTTCCAAGGGCTTCCTGGAAGTGCTGCGCTCTCCAGAGGCCAAGAGAAGAGGGTTTGGATTTACAGGCAGTTTTGTTCTCCGCGCTGATGGACCCCAAGAGCTTGTTCAATTTCTGTTTCAACTTCTGTCCAGTGGAACCACAGTTTTTCTGAGTTTCCGCCAAGCACCGGCGCTTTGCTGGGCACCGTGGGAAACCCATGCGAATAGGATGAGGTCTGTGTTCAAAGGAAGCTGTGCTGTCCCCTCTCTCACTCTTTTAAAGAACATCCTCTCAGAAGTAGGGCCGGACCATTTAGCAAGACTCTCCTTGGTCCCCCCAATCAACCCAGAAGCCAGACTGCAGAGGCCTCTCTGGCCTCACAGACCTATGGGGCATCCAGAGGGGCTCAGCAGCGGAGGGGGGAGAGGGGAGAGCTGCTCTGTCACCTGACCACCATCGCTGTGCGTCCTGCACAAATGGGGCATCTTATGGACAGTTTTTTAGGTTATATATTGACAAGATAGAGGGTCTCTGAAAATATGCAAAGAAGAAGCACATGGAAGCTTGTGGAAGCACATTTGAGTTCCACCCGGAGAAGGCCCGTGAGGAGAGAGCAGTGCCTCTTCAGAGTCTTGCTTCCCCCAACCAGGCATGGACCCTGTTTACCTTACTTTTAGGTCACCCACGCCATTTTTAACCTGCTGATAATCTTAACTAGGCAAACAGAGAAGTGTGTTCCTTTTTCTTTAAAATATATATATATATATATATATATATATATATATATATGTATATTATTGATTTTTTACAGAGAGGAAGGGAGAGGGATAGAGAGCTAGAAACATCAATGAGAGAGAAACATTGACCAGCTGCCTCCTGCACACCCCCTACTGGGGATGTGCCCACAACCAATGTACATGCCCTTGACCGGAATTGAGCCTGGGATCTTTCAGTCTGCAGGCCGACACTCTATCCACTGAGCCAAACTGGTTTCAGCTGAACTGTGTTTCTGGCATGCAAAACCCCTGAGTTGGGAGGGAGTATAGCCATTTTCTAAAAAAAAAATTATACTAGTATCCCTGCGCATGGATCCATGCAACCAGTAGCTCTCTGCTGCTCCCCTGTAGTTCTCCACTCACTTCCCTGCCCTCCTGTAGCTCCGCCCCCCCATCTCTCTCCCTCCTCTGCCTCTTAGCTTGCAGCCCTGCCCCCTCCTGTAGCTTTTCGCTGCCCCCTTGTAGTTCGCTGCGCCACCCTCCTGCAGATTCGTGGATCTGGTCCTTAGGTGGTTGGTTGTATCACCTCAAGGCATAACAAATAATTAGCATATTCCTCTCTTATTAAAATATATAGGATTGTCTAAAGTTTTACATTTATCTCCTTTTTCCCCAGAGCACAGCCGAAAAGGCCTGCATGCCTGGGTGGAAGAATTTGAGGGAAGCAGTGGTGGTGGCAGCTGCGGCTGGAGAGAGGAGGAATCCGGTGAGGCCAACTTGTGTCCTGTCCCAGGAGCAGTGGGAAGCCCTGGAAGCCGCTCTCTCTGTCGCTCCCCACGGATCAGAAGGAAACGAGAGCTGGGGAGCCAAGAAGGCGGAGGCAGAGCGCTCTCCCACGAGCTCATCTTCCCATGGAGCCATCTGCATGCAGCATGCCCATATGGCTTTGTTTCCTTCCAGTTTCCCAAAGTTTGGGGCCATCACTCAGGCCTGTCAGCTAACTTCTCTCAGGCTTTTTCTTCCTGGAAGCTGCTTTGTTTGGAGCTAGTACAGGGCCCTGGGGTTAGAAAGGCTCAGACTCTGGTACTTCTTACCCCTTTTCCACATCATCCCCTCTTCTCCCATACCAGGTGAGGCAGGCCTGGACTCCAGCCAGCAGGGCAATGAGCAGGTGTGGGGTGGAGGTGGGCGATGGGGAGGAGCTCAGGCAGGGCCAAGGCCCAGGTGCCAGCCTGTTACAGCTTATTGGTCAGTCCTAGAGGATCCAGGGAGGTGGGGCTCTGAGGAGACACAGGCCTGCAGATGAAGAACCAGGGTCACAGGCGCTTTTGGGGACACAGCAGGGACCAAATGAGGGTGCTGGAGTTCAGGGCTCAAGTGTGAGGAGAGCCCCGGAGCCCGGGCAGGAAGAGATGTACTGAAGAACAGGATGGAGGCTGAGGTCCACGTCAGCGCTGGAGAGAGGATGTTGCTACAGGGATGTCACCCCCCCACCAGCATCAAATACTCACCAAGCTCCAGGCACTGGGCTTGTGGCTGTGTCCAGGGCTGAGTAATAGCTTCTCGGCTTCTGCAGGGCAGGCAGAGCCCACAGGTGGGTATGCAGCAGTCCCAGGATGGGAGAGGAGGGAACACGGAGAGACAGGACCTTCCATGTCCACTTCTCTAGTCTGTAGAACATCTGGGTTTTCCCTGCCTCACTGTGGAGGGCATGAGAGGGGCCCAGGCTGGAGCTCAGTACTGGCCATACTGACAATGGTGAGCAACAATTGAGTGATTTCTGTATACCTGCCATGCTACTAGACACTCACATATTTACCTCATTTAACCCCATGTGCCCTGTGCCCATTTCCCTTCCCCAGCCCCCACTTTCTGCTTCTCTGGATTTGCCTGTTCTACACATTTTATACAAATGAACTTAGTCTAAGATGACCAGACGTCCCGCTTTTGGCGGGACAGTCCTGATTTTTAACAATTTGTCCCGCGTCCCCGGCATTTTAAAAAAGTCCTGATTCTTTCCAAAAATCGAGACTTTTTTAAAACACCACGGGACATGGGACAAATTGTTAAAAACAAGGACTGTTCCATCAAAAGCAGGACGTTTGGTCACCTTAACTTAGTCAGCTCATGCTGCTCTAACAAATACTATAGCCTGGGAGCTTAAACAACAGATTTTTATTTCCCATAGTTTTAGATGCTGGGAAGTCCGGGATCAGCATACCATCATGGTTGGGTTCTGGGGAAAGCTCTCTTCCTGATTTTCAGTCATGTTCTTGCTATGTCTTCATATGGCAGAGCCACAGAGAGAAAAGTTATCTTCCTCATGTCTCTTCTCATAAGGGCACTAATCTCATTCATGAGGACTCCACCCTCATAATCTAATGACCCCACCTGAAGGCCCCACTTCCAAAGACCATTATATTGGATATTCAGCTTCAACATACACATTTTGGGAAGTAGAGAATTAAATCTATAGCAGGAATCATACCATATGTGACCTTTTGTGATTTTCAAAGTTAATTCATGTTGTAGCATGTGTCAGTACTTCATTCCTTTCTATTGTTGCATGATAGTCCATTGTATGGGTACATTTGTTTTGTTTATCCATTCACCAGTTGATGGACATTTGGGCTTTTTCCAGATTTTTACTATTAGGAAAAATGCTTCTATAAACATTTGTGTACATTTTTTTTGTGTGTGTACATATATTTTCATATCTCTTGGGCATACACCTACGAGTAGAATTGTTGGATCATATATTAGTCTATGTTTAATTCTGCCAGGAACTGTCAAATTATTTTTCAAAACAGTTTTGCCATATTACATCCCCACTAGCAATATTTGAAGATTCCAATTTATCTACATCCTTGCCAACACTTGTTACTTTCTGTCTGACTAAAGCCATTCTACTGACTGGGAAGTGGCAGCTCATTGTAGCTTTGATTTGCATTTCCCTAATGACTAAGGAAGCTGAGCATCTGACTATTGGTCATTTATAAATCTTCTTTGGAGAAATATCTATTCAAAACCTTTGCTTTTTTTAAAAAAAAATGGGTTATCTTTCAATTGTTGAGTTGTAAGAGCTCTTTATATATTCTGGATACCAATCCCTTATCAGACGTACGACTTGCAAATACTCCCTCTGATTTTGTAGGTTGTCTTTTCACTTTCTTGATGGTGTCCTTTGAAGCACCCCCCAAAAATTAATTTTGATGAAGACAATGTATCTATTTTTCTTTTGTTATGTGTGTTTTTGATGTCATTAAGAAGTCGTTCCCTAACCCCAAAGTCACAAAGATTTACTCCTATGTTTTCTTCTAAGAGTTTTATATTTTAACTACTACATTTGGTCTATGATTCATTTTGAGTTAAATTTTGTGCATGGTGTTCAGTATCTTTATCCAGTTGTATAAGTATTACTTTAGTTGAAATGACTATTCTTTCTCCATTTAATTATCTTGGTATCCTTGTTGAAACCAATTGATAATAAACATGTTACTTTTATTTGTAGGTATTATATTGTTTTTTGTTTAAACGTAATTGGAATTGTTTTCTTAATTTCATTTTAAGGTTGTTCATTCTAGTGTATTGAAACATAGAAATTGTATATTATATTAATCTTATATCCTACCATCTTGTCCAACTCATTTATTAGTTCTAATAGTTTTAGTCTGTGTGTTCCTTAGGACTTTCTACATTCAAGATCATGTTATCTATGAAAGAAAATAATTTTACTTCTTTCTTTCCAATATGGATGCCTTTGACTTCTTTATCTTGCCTAGTTTCCATGGCTATCCATCCCACCCCCAAGCCCTCCGGGCAGCGTTAAATAGAAGTGGCCAGAGTAGCCATCCTCGTTTTGTTCTTGATGCTAGGGGAGAGCATTCACTCTTTATGATTAAGTATAATGTTAGATGTGGATTTTCCCTTTATTATGTCCTTTGTGAGGTTGAGGACGTTTCCTGACATTATACGTTTAAAGACAAATTCACCAAGACCAGAGAGGTGAAAGCACTTTCCCAAAGTCACACAGCCAACACCCAGAACAAGAACCTTGATTTCCAATCGCCACAATATCCTCAGCCACAATAACTGAAGCAGCCTGGCAGCTATAGGCATTGCACACGCAGTCCGTGCCATCCCTGTGCGGTGTGCATTGTATGATCTCATGTAATCCTCACTGCAACTTAATGATATGCCTACTTTTATTTCTTTTTAAAAAAATATATTTTGTTGATTTTTTTACAGAAAAGAAGGGAGAGGGATAGAGATTTAGAAACATTGATGAAAGAGAAGTATCAATCAGCTGCCTCCTGCAAACCCCCCTACTGGGGATGTGCCCACAACCAAGGTACATGCCCTTGACCAGAATCGAACCTGGGACCTTTTAGTCCACAAGCCGACGCTCTATCCTCTGAGCCAAACCAGTTAGGGCTAATTCTATTTCTTAATTTCATTTATTTATAAGTCCATTTAAAATTCCATTTTATTTTCTCATCACAAAATATGTGGTTTTTTTAAAGAATTCAAATATTAGAGAAATATAAATACTACAAAGTAACCGTCTCTATTGTCCCTCTCTTATTATTCCTATTTTACAGATGAGAAAACCAAGGTTCGCAGTGCTTTCTATATAATGAAGACTTATTTCCAATAAGCACCCAGCTGGGCTCTCTACTTGCCTAATGTGATACCAGGAACTCAACAAGTTATTAGGAAAACTAAGGCCCTGCAGAAGTCTTGAGAAGTTGAAAACAACTGGCTCACTTGAATGGACTATTTTTCTGCTGGGTAAGTGCCAGCAAATCAATATTCAATTGTGCCACCTGGTCTGGTGGCCCACCTCTCCACTCAGGGCTGACAGAGAAAAACAGTCTTGATGAAATCTAAATAGAGGTTTCCTAAGAAACCTGGATGGAGACATGTGCAGGCAGCTCCTGAGGAGTCCATAAATCTGGGGCTGATGAATTACCGAGCCTCTGTCACCAGCATCCCGGCTCAGGACGGGAGTGGCATAATTACCTCTCGGGTGGTGATTATCTGGAGTGTGCTGGTCCATTTTTCTTTTTTATTACCATTGCATTTCAGGAAAGTGTCTGCTAAAAGCCCCTACCCGCACCCCTTTCTAAATGTTGGATTTATTTGATGACGCCAGTCCGCCTTGGTGATGGGGGCCAAAGCGAGGTCTGCAGTAAGGAGATTCGGTCCCTGAGTCCGCCTGTCTGGAGGGTTCGCCCGTGGGTGTGATGGGTGGGTGTCTGGACAGCCAGCTGTTCACAGCCATCACTCCCATCAGTGGTGCGGTCCATTTATTTTCTATTCCGTTCCTCTGCTCTGTGGATGACTGTGCTCATTGTGGATGAGCTGGGAGAAGGGGGGGGGGGGGGGAGGGGAGTGTTCTCTGTAGTGTTCTCTGGAAGAGGGCATCTCCAAAGGAGACCCCAAATTCCCTGAGGGGGTGAATAGTTTATGTCCACCCAGTTGAGGCTCCTGACTGCAAAAGAGAACATGCTGGGTCTCTGAATCCTTAACACTCATGACACTAGCGTGGCCAGAGCTCTCCTCATCCCTGGCAGGGTGTCATGTGCTTCTTGCAAGTGTTCTTTGCGAGGTTGAGGGCATTTCTTGACATTATACGTTTAAAGATGAATTCACCACGACCAGAGAGATGAAAGCACTTTCCCAAAGTCACACAGCCAACACCCAGAACAAGAACCTTGATTTCCAATCGCCACAACATCATCGGCCACAGTAACCAAAGCCACCTGGCAGCTACAGGCACTGAGCACTCAGTGTGTGCTGGCCCCGTGCCTTGTGCATGGTATTGTCTCATTCAATCCTCATGAGGGCCTCCGTTTGACAGATGAGAAGCCGAGGCACAGAGAGAGGGAGCCCCTTGCCCAAGGGCACAGACACAGAAAGTGGGATTCTTAGTTCCAGCTCAGGCAGAGGACTCCATACACCATTGTCAAATGCCAATCAATGGTCTCCAGTTCCCGGCAACCAGGGCCTGCTGAGCGATGTGGTCCTGATCCTTCCTGCAGCTCTGGCTTGTCAGCTAACTGTGAGTGCTGCAGGCCGTGTTCCTGTGATGGTGAGCTCCCTATTGCAGGACCACACCTGTGTTCTGCCCACTTGCAAAGGAAACCAATGGTAAGAAAAGAAGGATTCTGCATTCATCAAGATAGCAAGGAAGAGAAGACTGAAGAAGCAGTAGTAGCCAAATGTAAAAGGTGTCATGAGAAGGGCTGTCTGGGAAGACTGAGGACACATGATAGGGAATGAAGTTAGATCATGAAAGGTCTCCAAAGGAAGTGATGTATAAGCTGATATCTGAAGACTGAGCCATAATTAACCAGGTTAAGAAGTTCTGGTAGATCAAACTGAACAACAGTACAATGCACCCACCACAAACACTTAGGTTGGATTAATAAAAGTATACTCTCTAGAACTGGGAGGTGAAAGGCAGCTGTCTAATGTGGGCTGGTTGGAGGTCGCCTATTTTATAAACAAAGGCACTGAGGCTCCGAGAGGTGAAGTAACACACAGGGTCACTCAACCAGTGAGTGACAGAAACAGTGCCACCGACTTACCTCTAGGGAGTCAGACTCGGGGCCACTAGAGATGCCCGGTGGGCAGGGCTGTGTCAGAGGAGAGAGGGCATTTCCCATAAAGAGAGCAGGCCCTCTGTGGGCAGGATGGTTGAATGGGCATCTAGAGCACTTGGTGGATTAAAGGTCTGGAGAGGGGCTGGACAGCCTCCGAAGTTCTTCCCAAGACTGGGATTCTGGAATTCCACACCCAGAAAGAAAGGAAATGGGACAGTGGCCAGCAATGTCACCGACCATGACCCACTCGGACTTCCTCTTCACAGCCTTTGGCACTTGGTGCTGCAGCCCAGAGCACCACTGGGAACGAGATTTGAGACAATGTCCTAAGTGAATGTTTCAGAGCCCCTGGCCTTTCAGGACCCTAAACTCCATATAATATTAGACACTAACCCCTTCCAGGTTGATTGCAAAAATAGCCCCAACGTCTCTCCCTTCCTTACACCCCCATTCTTTACAGCTCCTCCCACCAAGAGGTGGAGTCTCTGCCGCATCCCTTGACTTGCTCTGGCCAACAGAATGCAGTGGAAATAGTCACGTGCCAGAGCCCTGGAGCCCTAGTACTTGTCTCCCTCTCTCCGAACGCGCCCTGCATTCAGAACAAGCCCAGACTGAGACACAGCAGCACCCAGTTGTCCCAGCCTGCAGCCAGCCATCCCCCAGCCAAGACACAGAGGCGTGCGCATTGGGGGGGGGGGGGGGGGGGATGAGAGGCGCTAGCTAGCCAGCCACTGACCAAAAAGCCATGAAGAAGGTCAGCAAGAAGAACTGCTCAGAGGAGCCCAGCCTACATTGAACCCCAGAATTGTGAACTAAAGAAAAGTTTTTGTTTACACTGTAATAGGTGACTGATATGCAGGCTCTTTGCATAAGAAGCTTAACTCAGAGACTTCAACCACCATGAAGAGCTGCCAGCTGCCTTCATTAGCATGGTATTAAGATACAGGAATTAAGTACCAGTATAACAATGGCTTAAGCAATTCGAAACAACATTTATTTCTCATGGAACAATCCCAGTGTCCTGAGCTAATGTGTTAGACACCTGCTCTCCCCCACACCCCCCCACTCCATCTTGTTGCTCTGTGTTTCCTAAGCTATTGCTCCATCCACTGAGAAAATACAGCTCTTCTCTGTGGTCACATCCCAGCTGAAAGGAAGGGAAAGTGGGAGGATGTAGAAGGCATGGATTTTTCCTTTAGGGCACAGTCCAGACATCACACACACACACACACACACACACACACACACACACACGGGTTCTACTCACATGCCATTGGCAGAACTTGATCACATGACCACACCTTGCTGCAGAGCAAGCTGGGAAATGGAATGTTCTGAGCTACCATGTAAACACGTGCTATTGGAGGCTGCCTTACCAAAGGAAGTAGGGAAGAATATGTCGGGAGCAACTGGTAGGCTCTGCTGCAATGCAGAACTTATATTAGGGCAATGTTTCTGGGAATCATTGGGCTGGGGCTGGCAGTGGGAGGCGGAAGGATGCAGGACCATGCCATGGCATCTCCATCTCTCCTCCCTCATCAGGGCCTCCTTTGTGCGCTCTCATCCTTGGCACCAATGTGTAGTTCCTTTCCTGCCGTAGTTTGGATATCCCTGAGTGTCCCCTGGACCACTTCTTAACTTTTTTTTTTTTAGACTTGTATTGTTTATAACAGCCAAAAAGAAATAATCCAAGTGTCTATCAACGAGTGGAGGGACAATCACAATGTGGTGTGTCTGTATAATGGAATGCTGTCAGCAATATAAGGAGACAACTGGTATGCCCCAACTTAGGGAGGCCACCTGAAACTAGAGAGCGTTTAACTCATGAAGATGCCACATGCTCCTGATGGAAGCTTACCCGTGTCCAGTGACCACTGTGGAAACTCTGCGTCCATACACTCAGCCAGACTCCACTGGGTGCCTGCTCTGTGCTGGCACTGTCCTGGGTACTGGGGGTGCAACCATGGGTAAAAACAGGTCTGACTCTGGACTTCCCAAAGAATAGGCTAGAGCACATGTGTCAAACACAAGGCCCGCGGGCCAAATCCAGCCCGCCAGGCCTTGCAATGTGGCCCGCACCACGCTGTCATCACTGCACTCCGCTGTCAGTTTATGACATTGTCAGTTTATGACTGTTCAGTAAACCATTCGGCCCGCGATTTAGGCTGGATTTTAGATTTTGGCCCCTTCTCTGATTGAGTTCGACACCCCTAGACTAGAGCAAGGCATTGTGCTTCCAAATTATGCAAATATACACTGTGTGGCCAAATTATTATGATCTCTGAACTCATAATAATCTGGCCACTCAGTGTATATCCTATATAATAAAAGGCTAATATGCAAATTGTCCCTTCCCCGTGGCCAGGCTGGTTGGACCCCACCCATGCACGAATTCATGCTCTGAGCCTCTAATACACACATACACACACACATGCACACATTGATTATTATGCATTCAGAGATCATAATAATGTGCTCACTCAGTATATGTGAAACTGCAGCTTTGTGCTGCGTGGCATTGTATATAAGATCAGAGCAGGGTTCTCTGGAGAGGGGATAGTTGAACTGGAAGATAAACAGGAATTTTCCAGGTCAGAATGGGGAAGGGAGAGCATTCCAGGTACAGGGAACTGTGTGTGCAAAGGCCCTGGGGTGGGTGGGCATCGTGATCAGCAAGCCCGTGTGAGTGGGTCAGATGATGTAAGAGAGAATGGGTGAGGTGAGGCTGGGGCGGAGGCTGGGGATTAGTCTGGGAAGGGCCTCATCATCCATGTTGGAAAGTTCCATCTCTCTAGTAAAAGCACCAGGAAATTTTAAGGGGTTTGAGCAGGTGTGTTTAGTCTTACAATCTGGGAGGTCTTTCACCTCGCCTCTAAATGCAGTCACCGCTGACACTGCCGCCAAAGACGTGTCTGTGTCACCTTGGGACATTGGCTTCTTGGCTATCTATTCTCTGGGTGCTTGAATTTAGGGAGTTTGTGGGCAGATTTGGCACAATCTTGGGGATATGAAAAAGGAACCGGAGTAGGGCATGTGCCACTATGATCAGCCCTGTGACAGCCATGCAGGAGATTTGGCAGTGCAGCGGTTACGATCTAAACTCTTGATTTGGAGTCAAGATCCAAATCAAGCTTCTGCCACCTACTAGCTGTGTGACCCTGGACATGTTACTCAACCTCTCTGTGCCTCAGTCTGCTCATCTATAAACCGGAAATAACAATATGCACCCTACAGTGTTGTTGTGAGGACATATGAGATAACACACGTGGAACACGGAGAGCAGGGTCTGATGCATGTAAGCTATTGGTGTGCTGACTCTTACGACCTGTTGTTATTTTTGGTCGGATCAGCCATTTTCCCTGGGGATCAGGCCCTTTTCTCTCTCCCGTCCATGTCACCCTTGCACTGACCACTCAGATGAACCACGCACTTCCTTTTTGGTTCAGCCACGATGAGCTGGGCTTTCTGTCACTTGTAACCACTCAGGCAGGTCTCCTCTGGAGCTGTCCCTCTCCCCGTCCTGGTCCCGAACTCCCCACCTCAGTGGCCTCTCCAAGATGCCAGGCAGTTCCTGCCTCTGCTTTTGCTCTTGCTATTTCTTCCGCCTGGTGTTGTGTCCCCTCTGCTTTTGGTTTTCCCAGATGCCGC
Organism: Pipistrellus hanaki; assembly: GCF_964339955.1. Lineage (NCBI taxonomy): Eukaryota > Metazoa > Chordata > Mammalia > Chiroptera > Vespertilionidae > Pipistrellus > Pipistrellus hanaki. The sequence goes on along the minus strand of NC_140504.1, from coordinate 182,796,011 downwards.
ATGTCCTTCAGTGCACCCCCACCCATGGGGCTTGAAGGCAGGAGGTGCACTTGGAGTCAGAGGGGTGTGGCCTCATCCCTGCACCCCTCTCATTTGCTGTGTGACCTTAGACTTGTTATTTAACTGCTCCACGCTTTGGCTCATTTACCTCACACAGGGAAACAGTAACACCAGCTCCACGGGGCTCTCAAGTGCACTGAATGCAATAATTCATGAGAAGGGCCTGGGGCACAGTGGGTGCCTAGTGGTGGCTGGTTGACACCACTGGTGCTGGGCTGGCATAAGCCAGCTCTGCTCCAGCACTTCACCTTCAGAAGAGCAAGCGGGAACCGGGGGAAATCTCACCCAGCAGCCTCACTCTGGGAAAGCAAAATAGAAAGTATTCTAATTCCGAAGAGTAAATGTCAGAGGTTGGGAGGGCTTCTGAGATTCTGAAAACAAATACTCAGTATGGATGGAAAGGAGGGAGGGGGAGGAGGGGAGCAGGGAGAGACCAGGGAGAGGGGCAGAGAGGGGGTGCCAAGCCTGGGGAGGCAGAATGTGATAGTGGGGGTGGGCTGTTCTGCAGGTGCCTCTTTAAGACCTTGAGAATGGGATACAGGCATTCTCTGAGCATTCTTTGGAAAGCGGGGCAGACGACCTGCTCCTGATGAGGGGACTGTGGTGTCACATGGACTGTTAGGCCGTGTGTGTGTGTGTGTGTGTGTGTGTGTGTGTGTGTGTGTGTGTGTGTTTTGGGGAGTAGGGGGACATGGGAATACAAATAGGGTGTCCACCCTCAGCAGCTCCCAGGCCAACGGGGGAGGCAGGTACCCAAATGGCCAAGCATGGTGCAGACTAACATGCACCACAGGGGAGAGGAGAGTGGGCCTTCATTTCAGAGGCACTGAAGCGATGTGGCTCCATGTTGGAGGCCTGTTGGCTTGAAACCAGGCTCTGCCACCCGCTGACTGTGGGACTGAGTTACTTACCTCCTTGAGCCTTGGTTTTCCCTCTTTCCAATGGGTATCGTGTTGGGACACCTGGAGGAATGATTAGTTGATGTAATTGAATGCCTGGTGCACAGTAGGTACCTACTGTACAGTAGCTATTATTCATGCACCCAATGAGGAAGTTTAGGGAGCACCTGCCATGTGCCAGGCCCTGCTTGCAGAACTGTAAATTCATTGGTGAAGAAACGCAGATGCAGCCCTTGACCTGAGGGATCAGAGGGTTATTCAGAGGCCCGAATGCAAATCACAAACACCTCTTCTCTAAGGGGAACGGGAAGGTCCTCGGGGCGCCAGGAGGAAGGAGAGAAGAGACGAATGCAGAGACATTAGGGGATAATGAGCAGAATTGGATGCCAAGTTGGGTGATGAGGGAGAGGAGCTGTCAAGGACTAAGTCCAGGCCCTGGCTGAGTAATGGGCGGAGGAGTCACTCATGGGGGGATTGGGGAGGAGGTGGGAATACAGGGGGCACATGAGACTGGACTTGTTCCTGTTGGGTTTGTGATGCCTTTGGGGCTCCTCATGTGATACAGAGTTGGGAACCCAGTCTTACTCTGCTGACCCCACATTGAGATGTCCTGAGGGATCCAGAGGAGAAGGCCAGTGCTGCCCTTGGGCTCACACATGGGGCCTGTGGACAGTCACAGGTGGAAGTTGTCATTGGATCGAGAGAACCCTGATGGGGTGTGAGGAGGAGGTTGAGTCCACTCTGTAGGGCCGCCTCTGGGCTGAGTCCTAGAGGACAGAGATTCTCTAGACAGAGAAGGGGAAAACATGGAGGGCGAGGGACTGAGCTGCAGAGACCTAGGTGCAGGGAAGAGTGCACCCTGTAGAGGAGCATTAGGGAAGCTGTGGCCCTGACACCTGGGAGGAGGAAGCAGCAGGGGAGGCTGGAGCCAGAGGTCAGAGCGAGGGGCTTGGATGCCAGGTGTAAGGTTCACATTTCAACGGCGGGCCCCAGAGATGCAGTGCCCTTTCTGTTTCAGCAGCAGTGCATGCTCAGGAGCCTGTACTTTGGAAAAATGCCTGTGTGCAGAGACTGGCAGCGAGGCGATCAGGTGCAGCTGAGAGCAGGGTGGCCACAGTGGAGATGGCGAGAGGGCGGTGGACATGAGCACTCTTGGGGGGACTGAGATGACTTGGTGCCCAGGAAGGGTGGTGGCATCATTTCAGGTGACAAGGTTGGCAGATGTGAAGGTGCAGAGGAGGGACAATATAGGACACATGGGGAGCACTCTTTGGAAAGGAGCAGAAAGATGAGAACACAAGCTTCTGTCCACGTGTGATTCAATACCACCATCAAATGCACTGAGGTGTGTGTGTGTGTGTGTGTGTGTGCGTGTGTGTGTGTTAGGGAGTATGGGGCATATGTGTAAATATCCATGACACTGCCTTGCCCTCTGCTGTTTCCTCCATGAATTTTGATGTCTGATTCTGGGTAACAGGTGCTGAATGCTGTCCGTGGTGCTGATTCCTGGCATTTCTGGGAGGTGGCACAGTGCACTGGCAGCCTTATATCCCAGTCAAGCTGCCTGACTCCCCAGGGGCTGGTGGTTGGCTGCCTACTTGCTCTCCACCCAGTTTTTTGAGCAGTAGAAACCAGTCCTGCCTCTCCCCAGGCCAGGGGAAAGCAGGTGCAGGACAACCCCGGGGGGATGCTGTCTGGGAGGTATTGGGGTGAGTGAAGTCAGCACGAAGCAGTCTCACGTTCATCTATATGTGGGATGTCACATGATCTTAACTCCCAGTCACTCGTGCCTTCTCTTACTAATGTTCATTGAGCACCTACTATGCACTGATGTCTCTGCTCCCACTGTTACCTCAAGGACACTGGCTGGGAGACTGGGTTCTGACCCTGGCTCTGTTGCATTTCTCTGTACTCAGGCAAGGCCCTGACCTCTCTGCCCCATGTTCTGGTGTATGAAGTGGGACTGGAGCCTGTGCTCTAACAAGTGTATTATGCACTTTTTCACTGCTGCCTCACCACCCCATCACCATGAACTCAATCTCACTATTAGCTCCAACCAACCTTCCCCGGTTATTCAGGGTTCCTTCTGTCAGACAGCCTGTGACTCTCAGCCCTCCACTGCCCCCTGCAGGAGAAATCCAGGGCTGGCTCTGCCTTTCCACAGGGCTCAGTGGGCACTTGGAAACACAAGTGAAGTTGCTCCGAGCAGCCACAGAGCAAATCACAGGCCCAGCGGGGCTGGCAGACTAATGTCCTAGCACAGTGGTCAGCAAACGCATTAGTCAACAGAGCCAAATATCAACAATACAACGATTGAAATTTCTTTTGAGAGCCCAATTTTTTAAACTTAAACTTCAACGCCACTTCTTCAAAATAGACTCGCCCAGGCCGTGGTATCTTGTGGAAGAGCCACATTCAAGGGGCCAAAGAGCTGCATGTGGCTCATGAGCCGCGGTTTGCCAACCACTGTCCTAGCACACCTAAGGCTCAGTTTTAAGGACCTGAGCTGGGCCTAGCACACTTGGCTTGGCCAAGGTTACACCACAAATTCTTGGCAGATTTGAGCCTAAGTGTCCTCATGGCCAGCCATGCTCCCACCCCCCACAGGCATGTTTAGATGTGGACCCTGGCCTGGTCCCACAGACCTCCTGGTTTTGTGGGGATGGGGGACCTGACCTGACAGGCCCTGAGTCCAGCTGAGCTTTGGGACCTCGGTCAAACCACTGAAACTCTCTGGGCCTCAGTATCTTCATTATTAAGAAAAAAACTGGTGCCCTAGCCAGTGTGCTCACTGGATAAAGCGTCAGCCTGTGGATGGAAGGATCTCGGGTTCGAGTCCAGTCAAGGGCACATGCCTGGGTTGTGGGCTCGGTTCCCAGTGGGCAGAGTGCAGGAGGCAGCTGATCAGTGTTTCTCTCTCATTGTTGCTGTTTTTATCTCTCTCTCCCTCTCCCTTCCTCTCTGAAATCAATAAAAATATATTTAAAAAAAAAGAAATGAAAAAAGCTGGCATTATGCTCCCTTTCACACTAAGTTTCTGTGGTTTATTAATAAGAATAACTAAAAAATATATTGATTATTTACTATGTGTTAGGCATCACACTAAATACTTACAAGCTTTATGTCATTTAATACACATGCAGAACAGAAATAATTCTGTTTCTGTTATTGCTCCAAGTTGCTCTCAGATAAGGAAACCAAGGCTCCCGGGGATGAAATAATGTGCCCAAGTTCACACAGATAATTAATGGAAAAGCAGGCGCTCCTATGCTCTGCTGGACCCGCCACCCTCACCCCGAACTTCGGCACATCCGGGACCCGGATTGTTCTTGGGCAGGGCACTTGAGGTGACAGGTAATAGTGCCGGTTCCTGGCATTTCTGGGAGGTGGCAGAATGGGATGGCAGTCTTATAAACACACACACACACACACACACACACACACACACACACACACACCACTGCCCTAACCTGTTTGGCTCAGTGGATAGAGCATCAGCCTAGAGACTCAAGGGTCCCAGTTTTGATTCTGGCCAAGGGCATGTACCTTGGTTGCTGGCACATACCCAGTGGGGAGTGTGCAGGAGGCAGCTGATCCATGTTTCTCTCTCATCGATGTTTCTAACTCTCTATCCCTCTCCTTTTCTCTCTGTAAAAAGCCAATAAAATATATATTTTTTAAAACCTCCACTTCCCCAGAGAGGGAACCACTTTATTACAAAGCCCCCCTTCACAAAGACAGAACATGGAGGCCAATGAAACTCACTCGGTTTTGACATTGCTTTGGAAGTCGATGGGCTATGATTGTGAATCCGGCGTCTGTCGCCGGCTGCCTAATTTTAGCTGGGTCTTGGCAGGCTGCTCACCCAGCACATCCACCCCGTGGCCTGGCAGAGCAGTTCTGAGAGCATCATTGATCTTTAGACTCAAGTGTCCTCACACAATACAAATCCGCTGGTGCTCAGAGCGCCGCCTGCCATGTGGCTTAGCAGAAATGCTACCAGGAGAACGATGGCCGGAATTTCATTGGAAAGTCTGCCCTCCACCTCTCCTCCACTTTGATCTTGGCCTTGAAGCTCAGACCTAGAAAATATATGACTTTTACTGTCTCGACTTTGTCATAGAACAGTGAAAGGGGGTGTTAGCCATCGATAAGGTGTTAGGATATTCCCGCTATGGGCAAACATCCTGATATAGAGGGCCTTGTGAGTGAGTTAGCACCTGTTTGTTTGCCGGAAGGGAGCTGTGGGAGGGTGATTCATTGCTCCTGTCCGGGTCACTCTGTCCAGTGATGTGGCTACGGCCACGGCAGGAGGAATCCAGGGCCTCAGAATAAAAACACTGTCCTCCAACAGCAATGGCTGCTACTGGGCAGAGTGAGCAGAAGGAGTGTCGTCACACAGCCTGTCTCTGGAAGGGGCCTTTTCAGGAAAGCAGTGGGGAGAAAAGCACTGGCCACCTCAGGGACGGAAGCTCCTTTGAGACTGGACGTCAGATCTGAGTGGGGACAGCTTTGAGGGGCCAGTCTCTTATATTACAGATGGGACCTTAACCCACCCGGGGCTGTGGTCGGCAAACTGCTGCTCACAAGCCACATGTGGCTCTTTGGCCCCTTGAGTGTGGCTCTTCCACAAAATACCACGGCCTGGGCAAGTCTATTTTGAAGAAGTGGCGTTAGAAGAAGTTTAAAAAATTGGGCTCTCAAAAGAAATTTCAATCATTGTCCTGTTGATATTTGGCTATGTGGACTTATGAGTTTGCCGACCTCTGCTCCAGGGGAAAGGCAACTTGTTCTAAGGCCACACAGCAGGGTGTTGGCAGAAAGTAGATGTGGATGCCCCTTGCTTCATGGTCATTCCTCTGGGACAGGCCCAGAGCTTTTGCGCTACAGTGCCAGCGTTCATCACAGACTAGTGAATGAGGGAGGAGTGAATGAATGGGGCAGTCTGTGTAACATAGACACGGGCGGTGATGTAACGTGTCGGGCACAGGCTCTGAAACCACGTGGTCTGGGCTTAAATAGAACAGGAACTCCACCACTGACTGTGTGGCCCTGGGCAGGTGATTGGATCCCTCTGAGACTCAGTTTCCTCAGCTGTAAAATGGGGCTATGCCGCATGAGGTTGTTGGGAAGATTAACTGAGAAACAGCAGCAAGTTCAGCATTTAGCACAGCGTTCTGAAAACGCAGGAAGGAACTAAAAATAATAGTTATTCATACGGGAATCATTTTTCACCAAAAACCCATTTGTTTTATTCTAAAATGTCATCTATCAGAAGATAGGCCATCGGTTAATTCGGTAACAGCTTCTGAAGGGGAAAGAAAGCAGAAAGAGAGATAAAATTAAATGTCTAGATCAGTTGAAAGGAGCATTTTGTTTTGGAAAGTTTAAGATGTATGTTACAGAATCGAAGGGATGCACTGGTCATATCAAGAGGCTCTTTCAGGATTCAGCTCCCACAGAAGGATGGACTCAGTGCCTCCAACTGGCCCAGAAACTCCAGGAAGTCCCACCCCTCTCTGGCCTCGGTTTCTTGCCGGGACAATAGGAAGTGGGATTAGATGATCCTTTCTAGCCCTGGATCTTGCGGAAGAGTGGATTCTTTTGCCTGACCAGATGCAAAGATGAGGGTTCACTGGTGGGGCCTTCTTGCCCCATTCATGGGGAGTGGACATTGTCAAGATCAACCCCTCCCAGTGACTGGCTTTTTCTCTCAGGCTCCCGAGCAAAGAGCTTTGCAATCAGAGACCACATTCTAGGCCTGGGACTTTGGGTCTCCAGGGGGCAGCAAGCCCCCACCTGTGTGTTTTCTGGAGGCCGCTGCCCCCCTCCTGGTGCAAACCCACCCCCTGGTTTACCCTCCTCCCCCTGCATCCTGGACTTGCTCATGGGATTTCTGAAAGGCAGACCCTGTGAGCAAACAGACTCAGCTGACTTAATACCCCCACAGCAGGAGCTCCCAGGGCAGCCTGGGGGGGGGGGGGGTGAGAAGAGTGGGGAAAGGGGAAGGCAGGATAGGAGGAACCAGGATGGAGAGGGAGAAGAGATGATGTACTTCAAGTGGGTCTATTTACTGCCATTTGCTTCAAGTTACTTTAAATAGGAGAAAATTACACTCTAATCCCCTTTATCTCCATGCAGCACTGCTAGGAAAAGAGCACCTTGACATTTTAGGAGGAAAAAAAATGGGAAAAGATGAGACATGGAAGACCCAGTATAAACCGAAGATGGAGACATTTCAATGAGCTCGTGGGCCAAACCTCCTCGATGTCTTGAAAACTAAAACATGACAGGGTTTGGGGGCGGGTATTGCAGGGGGAAGCCCAGGGCTGAGGTTCTGCGGAGGCAGGGGGTCTGAGACATGCAGTCAGGGTGGGGGTCGGGGGAGCTGCTGTAAGAACTCTGGGGCCCCAGCTCCCCAGAATCTGCACTTGTTAACCCCCTCTCTACTGCCTAGCCCTTAGCAAATTGGCTCCTGGCCCACCTTGCTAGCGAACCTCTCTCTATGGCAAGGTCTCATCAGCAAACCCTTGCCGTGGCCCTCAGCTCCTGACCTGGTCCCACTCCTGGCTCACCCCCTGGTCATCTGTGATGCCCTGCCTTGCTGAATTGGGACATTGGATCCCTTGTAGCCTGTCTGCACGCTCACCTGTCCCAGCCCCTCAGAAGGTCACTGCTAGGCCTTTCAAGGACATTCACTGCGGATACCCCTGCCAGTTGCGAGTATCCCCCCCACATCCCACATGGTTCAGGGTTCAGGTTCAGGATTCGGGCTCTGGAGGGAGGCAGCACACAAATGAAAGAGACTAGACAACAAAGTATAAATTTGGGAATTGGGGGCCAGGCGGGAGCCCAACTCAAGGGGAAGGACTCCACCCCCCTCTGGCCTTGCTATCCCTTTTATTAAGACTATGGGATTCGCCCATAGCCTTTAGGCAGGCAATTCCAATAATAGCCAATCAGTAAGGATTTACATAAGGTGGAAATTGCTTTAGCTACTACCACTGTCTCAACTAAACAGTGGATAGTTGGCTCTGACCTTTCAGAGCTTCAAGGTTGACCAGCCTTCCAGGTTTCTCCTAATGTCTCTGGGGGCAGCCGGATGCCCCCTCCCTCCTGGTGGAATGAGTATTATCTTCTCTGCAACCACCTGAGCTGGCTCTCACTTTGAGTCTTCATTCAAGCCTATTCGAGAATCCAACCTACTACCAATGCTGGGCACCTAATGAACCCCGAGTCTGGATGACATCACAGGGCCAGTCCCCCTTCCACTGCATCTCACTCTGCTTTGTAAGGTGAGCCCTGGTTCCAGTTCTGTGTAACGGGTCCACGCAGCAGAGAAGGAGTGGGAGAGCAAACCAGATCCTGGACCCCAAAATACAAGGAGGAAAGACAAGAACCAAGCAACGAGTTGAGTCTGGGCTGTGGTGTGGCTGACACTCCAGGACCCTTGGTTCCTCCCCAAGGCCTCTCTTCCCCTCTTCCAGGTCAGCACACACCCAACTTTCCTGGAATCTGTCTGCCTCTCCCGTCTGCATGGCCATCATTCTGGCCCACGCACCACCATTCTTCTCCTGGACAGCCCTGTGGAGGTCCAGCTGCCTCCTGTGGCCCCTGTTGTCCATTCTATGCCCAGCAGCCAGGATGGACAGACCCTCCCCTTTCCTCTGAATGCCCTCCAGTTCGAGGCGGGTTCACCTGTGTGGCTGTAGCTTCAGAGCCTGCCGTGGCCTGGGCCCCTTCCGAGGCCCTGGGAGTAGAGAGGGGCAACAATGTGGTTAATAAACATCATCAATTCAGAGATTAATTGAGGTCCACGGTTGCTCAAGATGCTTTAAAAGGCCCAGAAATCTCACAGCTTCTGTATGAAGAATAACCTGAAATGGGTTTTACCAGGTTTGACAACAAATCCTAAAAATTTATAGTATGGTTCATAGTAATGAATTGCGGTGACGAAAATAAAATGTTCCTAAACCATCAATAATAAAAAAAACAAATTCCATCAAATGCTCTTGGAGGAAAGGCTAAATTATCTTTCTGTCCTCTCTACAGAAAATGATCTCATAAATTATTGCCACGAAAAGGGTGATCTGAGAGGACGCAGCCCTGGGAGGTGTGTCAGGATGCTAATTCAAAAACATACTCTTATTTTTCTCAATTCTGCAATGTTTTTGGTAATTTGCAGCTTTTTAAGTCTGTCACTTACTGTGATTTCTTATTTGAAATAAATATTAAATCATGTAGCTAATTTTGATTCCTAATTCTGGGCTCTTCTAAAAAGAGTTCGCCTAATTGTATGTTTCAGGTCTCATGAAATGTGGGCCCATGGCCTTCCAGAGCTTCCTACTGCACTTAGAATAAAAAAAATCTCCACCCCATGGTCCGATTCCTCTCTGCTCACTCTGTTCCCCACCACCCATCCTTTCCCCCCAATTCATTGCATTCTAGACTCATGGGTCTTCTTCCCACTGCTCTAACTGCTATACCTCCTGCCTGAAACCTTTTCTCCTAAATTTCCCTTCTTGTTTTCAGGGTTTACTTAAGGCCACCTCCTCTGAGAAGCCCTCAGGGATAACCCTACTTAAAATGGGACCCCTGTCCATTCCACCCCATCTCACCACTGCTCTCCCTCTCTGCTTTGTTTACTTCACAATGCACCATTCTACCTACCTGAAAGTATAATGTCCCTCTGTAACTCCTGTCCCTTCACCCCACCCTGGGCGCAGGGCCCTGTGAGCCCAGGAGGGTGAGGCCATGTTGTCCCATGGATTGTGGCCCCCAGCACACAGACCTGTGCCCAGATCACAGTAAACACACCCCGGATATTTGATGAATTAACAGACTCTTGTTTGAAGTTTGAACTGACACCTTCTTTCTCGAAGGTGTGTTGGCATTCTGCCCCAAGAGCCTTGAAATGTGAAAACCCTTTGACCCATGATTCCCACTCCTAGAAATTAATACCAGTTTGGCTCAGTGGTAGAGCGTCGGTCTGCAGACTGGAAGGTCCCGGGTTCGATTCTGGTCAAGGGCATGTACCTTGGTTGCGGACACATCCCCGGTAGAGGGTGAGCAAGAGGCAGCTGGTCGATGTTTCTCTCTCATCGACATTTCAAGCTCTCTTTCTCTCTCCCTTCCTCTCTTTAAAAAAAATCAATAAAATATATTAGAAAGGAAGAAAGAAAGAAAGAAAGAAAGAAAGAAAGAAAGAAAGAAAGAAAGAAAGAAAGAAAGAAAGACACGCAGAAAGGGAGGCTAGCTGTGGGTAAAAACCATGGGAATCAATACTATCTGAGTTACTGTGTCGGCTCCACCCATTGAGTAGCTACTGTGAGACCCTGGGCAAATTCCTGTTGTCTCTGACCCCTGGTTTCCTCATCTGTAAACAGGAATAACAAGCACACTTACTGGAGAGGGGAGCGTGAGGCTGACATGAGTTCATGCATGGAAAGTGCTCAGCAAAGAGCCAGGCGTGTGAAAAAGTTCAATATATGTCAACAATCATTGTAGTCCATGGTGCTCATTATAATGTTGCTTAGAATTGAATTAAATCTGAGAGAGTCTAAACATCTAACTGGAGGGATTGTCTAGGTCTGTGCCGCCATCCACCTGAAGTGAATGTAACACAGGACACAAAGATGAGCCACAGATAGGGTGGGCAAAAGAAGGTTTACAGTCATGAGTACATGGAACATAGTTTATTCTTGTATTATTGCTTATTAATTGAATTATTTTCCATATGAATTGTCAATCTGCTTTTGCCCCACCCTACATATAATTTTATTTTATGTAGTTATTTTTTTAAATAATTCATTGCAATGAATTAAGGCCCCCATTCTCTTTTTCTTTTTTCTTTTCTTTATTGATTAAGGTGTTACATTTGTGTCCTTAACCCCCATTTCCTTCCTCCCTCTTCCCCCGCTCCCTGCTCATGCCCTCACCCCCCTGTTGTCTGTGTCCACTGGTTAGGCTTATGTAAGTAAGCATGCATTTGGTTGATCTCTCCCTGTTACCCCCACCCTCCCTAACTTCCCTCTGAGGTTTTACGGTCTGATCGATGCTTCTTTGTCTCTGGAACTGTTTTTGTTTATCAGTTTATGTTGTTCATTATATTCCACAAATGAGCGAGATTATATGATATTTATCTTTCTTTGGCTGACTTATTTCGCTTGGCATAATGCTCTCCAGGTCTATCCATGCTGTTGCAAATGGTAGGAGTTCCACTATGTAGATGGACCACAGTTTTTTAATCCACTCCTCTGCTGATGGGTACTTAGGCTGTTTCCAAATCTTAGCTATTGTAAATTGTTCTGCTTTGAACATAGGGGTGTATATACCCTTTCTGATTGCAAAAAATGAAACTAGACCACCAACTTACACCATACACAAAAATAAACTCAAAATGGATAAAGGACTTAAACGTAAGATGGGAAACCATAAAAATCTTAGAGGAACCCACAGGCAGCAAAATCTCAGACACATGCTGAAGCAATATCTTCACTGATACACCTCCTAGGGCAATGGAAACAAAGGAGAAAATAAACAAATGGGACTACATCAAAATAAAAAACTTCTGCACAGCAAAAGAAACCATCAACAAAACAACAAGAATATTTCTTGGGATATATTCCTAGAAGTGGGATCTCTGAGTCAAATGGGAGTTCCATTTTTAGATTTTTGAGGAAACTCCATACTGTTCTCCATAGTGGCTGCACCAGTCTGCATTCCCACCAGCAGTGCTCAAGGGTACTTTTTTCTCTGCATCCTCTCCAGCACTTGTTTATTGATGATCGCCATTCTGACAGGTGTGAGATGGTACCTCATTGTCGTTTTGATTTTGATCTCTCAGATGATTAGTGACTTTGAGCATGTTTTCATATGTCTTCTAACCTTCCTTATGTACTCTTTCGAAAAGCATCTACTTAGGTTCATTGTCCATTTTTTTTATTGGATTGTTTATCTTCCTTTTGTTAAGTTGTATGAGTTCCCTATAAATGTTGGAGATTAAACCTTTATCAGAGATAACATTGGTAAATATGTTCTCCCATGCAGTTGGCTTTCTTGTTTTGTTAATGGTTTCTTTTGCTGTGCAGAAGCTTTTTATTTTGATGTAATCCCATTTGTTTATTTTCTCCTTTGTTTCCATTGCCCTAGGAGCTGTATCAGTGAAGACATTGCTTTGGCATGTGTCTGAGATTTTGGTGCCTGTGGATTCCTCTAAGATTTTTATGGTTTCCCGTCTTACGTTTAAGTCCTTTATCCATTTTGAGTTTATTTTTGTGTGCGGTGTAAGTTGGTGGTCTAGTTTCATTTTTTGCATGTATCTGTCCAATTTTCCCAATACCATTTATTGAAGAGACTGTCTTGACTCCATTATATGCTCTTGCCTCCTTTGTCAATTATTAAGTGAGCATAATAATTTTAAATTTTCTAATAGGCACATACAAAAAAAAATAAAAAGAAACATGTGAATTTATTTTAATAGCATACCTTGTTTAACCCAAAATATCCAAACTATTATTTCAACATGTAATCAATATAAGCATTATTAGTGAGATGTTTGACCTTTTTTTTGGTGCCAAATCTTTAAAATCTGGTGTGGATTTCACACTCATGAATTTGAATTCCGACCAGCACATTTCAAATGCTCAGTAACCACCTGTGCCTGGAAGCTACCACATTGCAGAGTGCAGGTCCAGATAACTCATCGTATAACTTCAAAATATTGTACAGCCATGGGGAAGCTTGCTTTAAAACTACTATTTAATCATGCAAGAAAAAGATCACTAAATGAGATTAAGTGAAAAAGATAGCACACAAAACCGAAAGAGGTAGGATCCCACTTTTTACACATAACACAGTGAGTACCACCCTATGGATGGTGCCCTCTTGTGTCTCTATATGCTAATGTCCATTTGATTGCACAGATTGATGTGCACACGGTAAGGACATGCAGCAAAATCCTGCAGGACCACCTGAAGAAGTAGGGTTACAGTGATGTTACTTCCCTGCTTTGTGCTTTTTCACCGTAAGTGTGTGCTGCTTTTAGAGTCAGTGGAGGAAGTGTTATTGTGACCATGTTAGGGTTGACCTCACCACAGTAGTCATTTGTGAATGTGCGGTGCTGGATTAAAGAACTGGCCCAAGCCCTGGCGGGTGTGGCTCAGTGGTTGGAGCATCAGCCTCAAGGGTCGCAGGTTCGATTCCTGGTCAGGGGCACATTCCTTGATTGGTTTATTCCCCACCCCAGGTCAGGACATGTGCAAGAGGCAACCAACGAATGTGTCTCTCTTGCAGAAGTGTCTCTTTCTCTCTCCCTCTCCCTCCTTTCCACTCTCTCTAAGATTAATGGTAAAAAAAATATCCTCCACTGAAGATCAATAAAACAAACAAAGAACTGGTCCAGATCTCACTTCACCCTTACCCTGTGACTGTAGCTCCTTCCACAGATGGCAAAGTGAGCCTTGGCCTCCTGATGTGGTGCTCAGTCCTTGACTTCTTTTGGTCAATGGAATGTGAGAGGAAAAGACAAATTCAGCTCTGAGTCTAGGCCTTAAGGAAGGGGCATCACACATTCCTGTGTGCCCTCTTGTGCCTCTGCCATTGCTATGAAAGACGATGCCTTGTCTAGCCCACTGGTCCCAGGAGGGTGAGAGACACATGGAGCAGAACTGCATTCAGTCTGTAGTTAGACCATCAGCTCTCACACTGTAAGCATGTGCGAAATACATGCTTGATGCTATATGTCACAGATGTTTTTTGTGACTGCTTGTTACAAAGCTCTAGCTGACTAATATAGTACTCCTATGGATTCAAACCTACTGGGAAGGCAAAACTTGACTGGAACGAGAAGTTAAAAAACTGAAATCAATTAACACTTTTAAAAATTCAAAAATGCAGTTCCTCATGATCTCCAAGGCACAAGAATCCAGCCATACCTCTGGCACCCTGGCTTCATTTCAACATTCTTGCTTATTAAAACCTAAAGTCACAGAGGACAGAGTTTCCTTATTCTTAGGTATTATCAATTCCGAAGGGATGCTGAAGAGAAAACCTGTACATTTCTCAATTTGAGCATACATTTTCCCCTCTTAGAAAAATTATGAAAAAGCATTGTAGAAAATACAAATAGAAAAAGAAAAAGAAAACCCATCTTAATCCCACCTCCAAGTTTTAGCCTGCCAAACACGTATATACATATATGCATGTTGTTGCACGTTTACATTTTTCCTACAAAAAGGAGAGCCTACTGTACATTCTGTTCTTTGATTTTCTGTTTACACTTACTGTCATAAACCTCTTCCCTTGCCATTTAATATCCTCTGCAGGATCATTTTTCAAGTGTGGAATTCTTGCCTACATTTCCATTGAGTGGATGAACCATAAACAACTTTACCTAACTCCTGTGGTAATGTGTATACATTCTATCCTGGGTTTAGCTATCATAAGCAACAGCCTAGTATGTATTAGCTCTCCAGGTATATTTAATTGTTCCTAAGGGTTCATTCTCAGTGGTGAATTTCCGAGTGGGTTTATACATATTTATGAGGCATCCTGTCTCCAAGTGTCATTGTCCTCATCTGTCTGACGGGAGGCGATTGAAATTGGTGAACTGTGATCATCTTCCATCTCACAGGCTTCTTTGGGGTCTAAACACCTCTGGGAAGGATGCCCCCTGGAACCAACACCATCCCTAACTTGAGCATATTAGATCTGCCCAGCAGAAGAGCAGGTCCCTGAGAGAAAAGAAGATGGAAACAGAGACTTGCAAGAGTGCCATTGGTTGGAAAGAGCCAGAGAAATGGGTTAAGGATTATGCACTTAGGGCTTATAAAGGCAGACCAAAGGAGAGATGAAAGGCAAGAATCTCAAATCCATGCTTAAAGGACACCTAAGGCCTCCAATTGGAACTTGCTCCTCTTGGTCTGCTTATCTGCACCCTGAGGCTGGCCCGGAACATCAGTAAACACAAACATAGGCTTGAAATGCCCTGTGCACAAGGGCTAGTGCTTTCCTTCTGCTGGGAACTCAGTGAGCACCACCCTATGGATAAACCTGAGCTACCTCTTGGAGGATGGGAGATCATGGGAGAGAGGCACCAGTTATCCAACTCATCCCAGCTGAGGTCCAGGTAGGTGAGTGAGGCCACCATGGAGATATCCAGCCTCAGTTGAGCCTGTCTAAAGAGTACTGCCCAACCCAACCCAAAGTCATGAGAAAGAATGCATATTTGTAGTTGTAAGCTACTACATTTTAGGGTGCTTTGTTATGCAGTGGAAGCTGACTGATACATGAGAGGCTGGATGGGCTGGATTAGAGAGGGGTCTTCTGTTTGGCTAGGGAATCTGGGGTTTAGCACTGTGAGTGTAAGAAAAGACTCAGACCCAGGTTCAAATCCTGGCTGTGCCATTTATCAGCTGTGGGACCTAGCCAGTTCACCTCAACTTTCTGTGCCTTCATTTTCTCACATGCTACATGGGGACAATAATACCTGTGATCCTTGACCTACGCAGGGGTTAGTGACTCTGATCCCCAGCACAGTGGCAAATTCTTGTATAACTATAGTAGGCCCTTTGCACACACAAATTCCCAACCTTGGATAGAAAATACAGTTGACACTTGAAAAGCAATTTTTCAAAACCCACGTGTAAGTGGATCCTCACAGTTCAAACCCATATAATCCATGGCTCAACTGCACTTCAGAGGCTACGAGAATTGCATGCCTAACTAAATACAGAGTTCTGAGGAGGATACCATATACAATGTGAGTGCCCAGAATTGCTGGCTTCTTATCATCAAACTCGTGTTGTGACTTCTCACCTACAGCTCAGGACCACATCAACTGATACAACTCCCTAGTCTAGGGGTGTCGAACTCAATCAGAGAAGGGGCCAAAATCTAAAATCCAGCCTAAATCGCGGGCCGAATGGTTTACTGAACAGTCGTAAACTGACAATGTCATAAACTGACAGCGGAGTGCAGTGATGACAGTGCGGTGCGGGCCACATTGCAAGGCCTGGCGGGCTGGATTTGGCCCGCGGGCCTTGTGTTTGACACATGTGCCCTAGTCTTGACTCAGGTGACCCCTGACCTGGGCTGTTGCCCTATCACCCTAATGTATCCCAGACTGTCCTGATTATAGCACTCCAAGTCCCTTTTCAAGGAAATCCCTTGGTCATGGCAGATAAACTGGGATGGTTGGTCACCCTACCTGCCAGGCTACCCACTGGTCCAAAGACATTTCTGTCCTGGCCCCTCAGCCTGCCCAGTTTCATCCAACTGCCATTAGACAGCGGTCTCCTCTCCCTCTTACAGCTGAGACCCACTCTCCCCCTCCCCCATCCCCTGTTTGCAAATAAACGTGCAACATGCACAGGGCTCCAGGGAGAGCGTGATTCCACGTGCACACCAGGCAGGAGCCATATTGTTAAGTCATTTCTCCAGACACCTGGGCCTTTGGGGAATGGCTGTGTAAATGGAGCATCAGAGAAATTAGAGACAGCACCAATGTTTCTACGACGAGCTGTTGGCTTTATGAGAAGTCAGCACAGCACCGAGCCAACTCCAGAAACAGGGGCCTGCTCTGGGACACGGCCTGGAGACCCTTCATCTTTGTCCCCCCACCTTCAGAGCATGGGGCTCCCAAGGATGATGTGTCTGAGGGTGCCTGCCTCCCTTGGGGACCCAAGAATGGGGGACACGAGACAAGTGACAGGCCAGACTACACTCCAGGTCACAGGGATAGACTCCACCCGCTGATAAGAGGAGCTGCCAACTACTTGGGTCAGTTTTGCCCTTTTCACACCCGAGTCCACAGGCAACACTATTGAGATTTTTTAAGCATCAGGCACTATGGTCATCAATGGTTCTCTCTCGCAGCTCCTGACACTGCGAGAGGGTCTTCGATGGAGGAGTCACCCTGGCTGGGAGCACTAAGCCCAAGGAGCCCTGACTCCAGGTGCCAACCCCCCTACCCACCCCCTCCATCTCCCTCCCATTGTGTTGCAATATCTCTTAAAGGGAGTCACTGGCTGTCACAGAATCACCTCTGAGCAAACACTAAATTCTTATCTGGTACCAAGGACCCTGCTTGTCACAAGATGGAAAGGAAAACCAAATCGTGTCCTCACCTGCCGAAGATGGATTTCAATTCATTTGTAGTCTTGGGGACACAAAGCTACATTTCCTTCCAAGCCAACTTCGCTTTTTTTTTTTTTTTGCTTTTTTTTTTTTTTTTTTAAACATAACCACTATACCATTATCATACCACCCAAGTGAACAATAAGTCCTTAATTTCATCAAAGCCAGACAATATTCCATTGACCTCAGAGATGCTTTGTTTTTGTCTTTGTTTTAGTGGGTTTGACTCAGGATTCAAATAAAACCTGAGTGATTGGTTGATAAGCCCCTAACATTATTTTTAATCAAACGTTTCTTTCTCACCCTCTTTTCATTTGTTCTTACCATTTATTTTTGTCCCGTAATCTTCGGAACAACAGTTCTTACCCTGCCCAAGACAAACACCAGTGATCAAGCCTGGTGATGCTTCCTCAGCATCCAGAGTTTTAAATATAGACTATAAATCAAAAACAAAACAAAATCAACCTTCTCTGTTGGGAGCTTTGGGGATTGGGGGATTTCCAGTCAGGGGTTGTTCTAGAATAAATATCTGTGTCCCTGTCAAATTCACCTGTTGAAACCCTCATCACCAGTGTGATTGGATTAGGAGGTGGGGCCTTTGGGGGGTGATTAGGGTTAGTGAGGTCAAGGGGGTGGCACCCCCATAATGGGACTAGTGTCCTCCTGGGAAGAGGAAGGGAGATCCGAGCTCTCTTCGTGCTCACACAAATAAGAGGCTCTGTGAGCACACAGCTCCATGGTGCCCTCACCAAGAACCCTGACCTCGGACTTCCCAGCCTTCAGACTGTGAAAAAGAATTGTCTGTTGTCTAAGCCGCCCAGTCAATGGTGTTTCGATGCAGCTGCCGAGCTGACTAAGGCAGGTTGTGAGCCTGAATCATTCTCTGATGGGCCATGGAGGAGGCTGAGGCAGCTAGGAGACAAGTGGCTGTGAGGTCACCCAGCTGGCAAGGGACAGAGACCCGGTTCGTGCCAAGCAGTCTGGTGCATGTCCATATTCCAAACCCTGGTACTGAACTGCCTCCTCCCTGGCACCCACGGAGTCCAGGTGCCGCCACAAAGATGGGTTCCCATTCTGACTCCACCCCTCGTTAGCTGAGTGTGACCTCAGGCTGGCCCTTTGCCTCTCGACCCCACTTTCTCCACCTCCCTTTGGATGGCAGGAGGACTCTGTCAGGGCGGATGGGAATGGGCCGCACCTAGGAGGAGTCCTGGAGATGGGCCACACCCCGTCACTTGTAGGGACTTCACCCCTCCCCACTCCCCGTCCTACCCCCTGCTCTGTCCTCCACTCCTGGGGCCTGACTTGCGTGGGATGCTCTAACTTGCAGCCCGCCCTCTGCCCTCTCCCAACATCTGCCCCTTACGTGCTCACACAGGCAGTGCGGGCTGCTGTTGGGGAGGGGCCTGGGAGGAGGCTCACAGGATCTGCAGTGGGCTGAGGCATTTGGGATGGGAAATCCAGGAGCCCGGACAGGCAGGCTCAGTGAAGGAAGGAAGGTGGGCCCATCTGGGCCCCGCAGAGTTCATATGTGACTGGAGCTGTGGGGCCACATGCAGGCAGAGGATGGCTGGAGCAGGGCCCTAAAACGTGGGAACTCGGGGCAGGGTCCCCTCGCACTGCAGCTAAGGGTGGGCTATCTTAAATGTGTGTCCCCTCCCTCCCTTGCCTCCTCACCCCAGGGCCACCAGAACCACTCATCTTCCCCGCACCCCTGCCTGGCCCGCTCCCCTAGCCCAGCTCAGCACACCCGTCTGCTCCGCTCTGCTCTGCAGGGAGCGTGGCTGAGGGGACTTTATCAAAACATCTAAATATGAGTTTTTCCTGCACGTCAGCCCTTCATCTTCTCCCTGCACACTTCCTGCGCATTTCATAGCGAGGGGAGAGGGAAAGGAGAAAAGGCACCCTGGCGTTTATTGAGATAAATTGTGAGAGTCTGCAAGGCTGGATTGTTAAAAATGCATCTTCGCCTGCTGCCAGCGCCATGAATACAGCTGATAAGTCAAGTTTTCTTTATCGTCTCCAAGTGTCTCTGCACACCGGGGGCTCTCTCCCCACCTCCCCCGGCTCGTTCACTCAGCCCCGAACAATCGGCAGCCCCTCATCCATCCTGAGATCCCGCACCCGCGGGCCGCCGCTCCTCCCGCACTGTTATGAGCAGAGCGCTGGAACTCTTCTGATTGATTGTTCCTTGTGGCCTCTCGTGGGAAAGAGCGGAGGGAGTGACACTCGCTGAAAGCCAACTACATCCGGGAGCTTGCCTGAGCTGTCCGTGAGCTGTCATGAGTAACACCTCTCAAGGTGCAGGGGCCTCAGGCAAGAAGCACCGATTTTGACCATGAGTGGGGTGGGGGGAGCAATTGGGGCTGTCTGGCCCAGGATCACATGGCTCACTGTCTGCAGTCAGCGGTGGTCAGCAAGGGTGGGCTTTGTTGGTGTGGCCCGGCTCTCTCCTGCGCCTGGGGCCTCAGCTGGTGATGGACTGACCTGGCTCTGGTCCACATGGTCGGGCCTGGACTTCCATGGAGGTCCTGGGGTCCAGCGGAGAGGGGGAGCAGGTCCCTTGAGGTGCCAGCGCAGAACTGGCACAGTGCCACTTTTGCACACTCACTTGGCCGGAGCAAATCACAGGCTGGATTTCAGAGGCGGGAAAAGGACTTCCCCTTCAGTGGGAGGAGACGCTAAGTGGCATCGCCCAGGGCCAGGCTACAGGACAAGGGCACCGGGATAACGGCAGCCGTGTTTGCAAACAGCCTGTCTCATTCACGTTGCAGCACTGGACCCTGGAAGCTACCCTGTGAGGGGGAGTTACTAACCTCCTTTCTCAGATAAGGACATGTCATTGAGGCTGAGGACATTTGCTTTGCTCATTCCTTTGTTCATTCTCTCTCGATTGGGCATCCCTGTGTCCTGGGTACTCATGGTGCTGGGATGTGGCTATGACCCAGAAACAGTCAGCCCAGCACGGGGGTGGGAGGTGGGGGCGGGGGAGGGAAGGAGCTGAAGACACCTAAACAGACCCAGGAGATGACTCCGAGGGCAGCAGAGGTCACGGGAAGAGCATGGGGTCGGGATCTCTTGGGTTAACTGTGTGTCCTTGGGCAATACAGCTGACCTCCCTGAACCTCAGTTTCCTCACATCTATGGGGAAGCAACTGCACCCCTCAGGTGGGGCGAGGAGAGAGGAACAGGAGGTGATTCAATGCCTCCCAAGCCTCCGAGCCCAGAACTGTCTTTGCTGTTGTCCTTCGCCGCAGAGGTTTCCAGAGCTCCGACGATGCATGTGCCCTGTGTCCCTGGCTCTATATCCATCCTCTGATTCAACCACGCCTGGGACAGAAGACAGAATGCTGTGGAAGCAGGGGCCCCGTCTCTCCGTACCACTCTGTCCCCAGCAGCTAAGACACCTCCTGGCATGTACACATTCACTGAATGAATGAAATATAGCTGTGCTCTAGACAAGGAAACCGACAGCAGACACTCAGACAGCCTGAATTAATCCAGGCTCGAAAGGCTTTAAATCCATCAGGACACTCACTGACTATTCATTGGGTGCTTGAAGGGGCTCTCAGGGTGGGTTTGGGTAATAATATCTGGGGGGCTGCTGGGAGGCAGTGCCTAGGGCTTCCGGGCCGGCCCTGGCCCAGCCCTCACCTTAGAGGGGAAGTGGGCCCGGGAGAGACAAACAGGTCACATGGGGTTCCTAGGAGATCATGTCCTGGGGCAGAGCTTTAAGAGGGGGTTGCCGCTGGGGTGGGGTCCCTCTGCTTCTGGGGACTCAACCCAAACCCACTGCCTCAGCCCGGCGTCAGCGTCTGCTCTTTCCCAGGTGGAGGGACGGAGGCCCCTCCTGCTCCTGGCATCAGGAACGCACCTAGCTTAGTGTGAAATGGCCCCGGTGAGGGCTGACTCATCCCACAGAGCTCTTCGGAGAAACAAACTCTGACCAGTTCTCACATCTACCCGCGGCACAGAGCAATTTGTACTTGATTAAGTAAAATGTTACAGGTCACAGTGTGACCATTTTAAATCTTTCATCTTTTCTGCTCTCCTCGCTTCTCACAACCTATTAATTTCCAATTTTCCTCACTGCCTCCTGTCCTCACTCGGCGTCCATGGAGCGAGTCCCCCGGTGTCTCTGGCCTCCCTCCCTCCCTTCCTCCTAGTACCTTTGATCCTGCTGTGAATCCTGCAGCATCCCACGCCCCAGAAAAACAGCACAACGAGGCTGAGAGATGGTTCCTGCACACAAATCAGTGATGACAGTCCAGCGACCCTCCCAGGGCATCCGTGGGACCACAAAAGAGGGGTGACTCATCCTCTAGATCAGGGAGGCTCCCTGGAGGGGGTGGTGCCTGAGCTGAGCATTTGAGAACCAGCCGGTGTGACCATGGGGAAGAGTGGACAGATACTGGGACAGAACATGTCAAGTGGATGATTTACTAAGTGGATGATTAAGCAAAGAAAAGGGCCCAACCCAAGCTCTCCTTTTTGGCCCCACCACTTACAAGCTCCAAAGGCCACCACTTCTTTGGGGATAAAGACTCAAATCCTTAATGTGGAATTCGAGGCCACACCCAACCTGGCTTGTGTCCACTTCTCCAGCCTCCCATCTGCTCATGGGTCTCAGAGATTGTCATGGCTCTGAGAGCCCACCAGCCGCTGGGCCTTTGCATGGGCTGCTCCTGTGACAGACAATCCCTGTTCACCCCTCAGACCCTGCAGGGCATCTCATCCTCAGGAAGCTTTCTCCAGTCTCCCATGACCCCCACTCCCTAGAATATGCCCTCATAGCGCCAAGAGCCCCTTCTTTACAGCCCATAGTGTGACTCCAGTTTAACCTCCATCTCCCCTCTACACCTGGAGCTCCCTGGGGCCGAGACCAGGGTGGATCTGGTTAATTCCCCTGATGCAGCAGCTGTAGCAGAGCAGGTGCTTAACAAATGTGTCAAATAAAAAAATACATGAATATTGCACAGCCAGTGTGGCTCAGCGGTTGAGCATTGACCTGTGAACCAGGAGGTCACAGTTTAATTCCTGGTCAGGGCACATGCCCAGGTTGCAGGCTCTATCCCCCCAGTGTGGGGTGTGCAGGAGGCAGCCAGTCAATGAATCTCTCTCATCATTGATGTTTCTATCTCTCTCTTTCCCTCTCTCTTCCTCTCTGAAGTCGATAAAAATATTTTAAAAAAAAAAGTCAATATTGTCACTGCAGGGTCTCCCTTTGTTAGTGCCCTTGTACCAAGACAGCTGTCCACCAAGGACCGAAATCTGCCTCAGTTGTCACCATAGCCTGGGTCCTACCTCAGGGTCTGCACCTCACTGGCACCAGTATCTATCTGTGAAGGACAGTAGGGAGGGTGGCAGGAAGCAAAGGGGACTAGAGATTTGGAAGAATTGCTGACTCAGCTTCTGGGCCAGTCGAGGAGGTGGCGGAGCAGAGACTGGCCTTGCCTCCCACCCACGCAGGCTTCTGGCTCCCACAATAGTCAGGTCTTCGCTCCCCGCCTGCACTGCGAGAAGACCCACAGAGCCATGGAGCTGATGTGCATTTTCATGCCGCATGGTGTTGTTTGTTTCTGCTGCTCATTATGGGGAGATGGGCTGTCAACGTGGCTTCAGAGGAGACCAGGAGGAAAAGGGTCCAATTTCCTGATGGCGGACATAATGGGGGATTCTTACCTTCGCCGGGTGCTGCTCGCATGAGGAATTTGCAGGGAAACCCCAGGGCCCAAGGGCCATGCAGTTCTCAGGCTGAGGAGACACTTGGTGGGGACTGTGTCTGTGGGGCTGCTTAGCTGAGGAGATGTGGGCTCAGGGCCTCCTCAGAGTGCTTGGGAGACCTTGTCTCTACAGCCCCCGGGCAAGGGCACCGCCACCCTTGCTCCCAATCAGGAGCACCTGGGGCAGAACCAAGAGGACAGAATGTTCCCAGGAGCCCCTGCTCCACCCTGCCCACCACCCCCACCCGGGAGCCACCTCCAACCCCCACCCTGATCGCAGCTCCCCCAGCTCCGGAGACAGGTCCCCCGGGCACCTTCTCCAGGAGGACCTGGAGCCTCCTCCTGGGGAGTTCCAGACCAGAGCCTGCGGACCTGGGAGCAGCAAGTGCGGGCTGCTCCTCCTTCCCAGCATGCTCTCCTCTGGTTCCCCCTTCAGCGCCCAGCTTGGGCCCCCTCCTCCAGGAGGACGCATGGCAGGGGTCACAGTGCAGGTGAGCGAGGTCAGTGGCCTAAACCCCGGCTGGGACAGACCCCCTGAGAGCATTAGAGGGACCATGATCCCCCGTGTCCCTGTGGCTGGTGCTTCTTTTCCAGTTTTCCCCATTCCAGTCTCGTTCTGCCAGGCCACGGAGCCTTGGCCTGGGTAAAACTCACCCCTCACGGCCGCCCATTCACTTCAACTTGTCATAAATGTTTCATAATCTAACTAGTCAATATGGGCAGCCCACCGTGGGTCTCAGAGTGAAGGGTTAAAGAATTGAAATGCTGCTGCAGGGCTAGTGCATTAACACAGTCCACGTTCCCTGCCTGTTGTTTTGAGTTAATTACTTGGTGCCTAAATGTAACTCTTGTGAATCTCAAGTAATGCTCTTCTAGCCCACGCGTGCTTAATTAACTCGCTGAACGCAGTGGCTTGCTTGTGTGGAAGGAGGTGTCTCCCGCACTGGAGGAGGGAGTGGCGGACAGCCAGGGGGAGGGGGCCTGACAGCCTCCTCACAGGATGGCTTCTCCGTCAACCCCACAGGCGGATCCAGGTGAGAGAGCCCAGAGTGTGGGGGTCTGTTCCCACACTGCCCCCTGGCTGCCAGGGCCTGTGGCCTCAGGAAGCAACAAAACCTTTGTGATGGGAGTTTTTCTAAAATGGGGTAATGAACCAACACCACTGGGTCGGTCTTCCCTCCCGAAATCTGACTTAAGAACAGGGGCCAAACTCCGTGGATACTGCCCGAAAGAAGGGACCTGTGAACAGAGAGGGCAGCAGGTACTAAGGACAGGATCTTTTGCCCCAGACTGCTACATGCCATAAGGGAGGGTGCAGGGATAGGGGATGGCGGGATGGGAGGATGGGGGCGCAGAGCTGTCATGGAGAACGTGATGCCTGGCCTGGGCCTTGAAATGTGAGGAGGGGTTTCCCGAGTAGACAAGGCGGAAGGGAGCTGCAGGGAGAGGGCACGGCGTAAGCCAAGGCCTGGAGGCGCCGCTGCGTCTCACTGCTGCCCGGGCATAACCTGAGCATCTTCACAGCGGAAGCACGAGGGTCAGATCCGAGGGCATCAGTGCTGAAATGTGGCCAGTTCCTAGGCACCTGGCTAGCATGGTTGTTGGAAAAGCTTAAATGGATTAACCCCGTTCACAGTTTTTAGAGCCGACTGCCTGATGACGGGCACGTTACTTAACCTCCCTGGGCCTCGATTTGCTCATCTGTGAGATGAGATAATGCCACTGGGCTGGGCGAGGAGTCAGCCTGTGTGCAATGCTTTGGGGGTGCCTGGCCCGCAGGCTAGGGGAGCGGTGGTTGAGATTGAGGCTCCTTGGGTGCCCCACGCCTGTGTGTCCCTCCAGAATGTCAGGTGGGTGGGCGGGAGGACCATCAGTCCCTTTGAAGAAGTGGGATCCCAGAAGGTGAGGCGGCTTCTTCGAGGTCACAGGGCTGAGCCGGTGCCCGGGGAGCGGAGCTCTGTCCTGCTGTCTGACCGGAGCCCACCCCGTGCCCAGAGCAGCGTCTGCCCTGTGGTGGGAGCTGCCCCCCCTCCCAGCCCCTGTGAGCCCAGACCCAGGGGTTCGGGCAGAGACCCCCAGATGCTCGTGGAGAAGAGTCATCGATGCCCCAGACCCGGGGGGGCGCTCTCTCCTGCCTTGTCCCACCTCCCCGAAGCCTCTGCTCTCTAAGGACCTCTCACTGGGTCCCCCCCGGAGGGAGCAGGGCGGTGTCTGCGGGCCCACAGCAGAGTAAGCGGCCCATCTGCATCTGGAGGAGGCTCTGCTGGAGGATTAATCCATGTGCACATAGGAAATCTCCCGCAGACTTGTCTTCTAACATTTATTCTGGAAACTGGAACATGCAGATAAGGCCTCGCCTGGCGCTGGAACGGCAGAATAAATTTGCATTCTCTAAGCCACAAAGAGCTGCATATGCATCCGCTTTATGAGCCAGGAAAAGGGGGAAGCTCACACCCAGCAGATAGAAGGTGCTGGCAGGTGCTTCTCCCGCAGTGAAGGCCGCCACCTGGCCCTCCTCAAATCCTAGCCTTAAATTCCCAGGTCCTCACTTAATACACTCTTAGAACTATACACGCTTGAGTCGGAATTCCAGGATCTTAGAATCTCAAGTCTTAAACGTTTTTACTTGAACAGAATCTTAAAAACACAAAATACTGGGTCAGCATCATAGAAACTAAACCCTCAGGTCAGGTCACAGAATCTTAGCATTTCCGGGATGTTAACCACCAGCTGCTCAGATGTCCAATCCGCAGGTAAAGTCCCTCCATGTTGTTCCAACAAGTGGCCTCCAGGCCTCAGATCTTGTTCCAGGGTCGCCTCCCTCAGGGTGCCCTCTCTGACGAGATCAGAGCCCCTCCGCTCCAGGCTCCCATGGCTCCATGTGCATTGCCTCGCCAGCTCAGCCACAGGTGTCCTTTTACATTAGTTTTCATGATTGTATCATGGAGCTTGTCTCCCGGCTCCACCCGTTTCTCAGGTGATGAGCCCCACAGGGGTGGGTTTGGTATTTTTTTTTTTAATATATTTTATTGATTTTGTACAGAGAGGAAGGGAGAGAGTTAGAGAGTTAGAAACATCGATGAGAGAGAGTCATCGATCAGCTGCCTCTTGCACACCCCCTACTGGGGATATGCCCGCAACCAAGGTACATGCCCTGGACTGGAATCGAACCTGGGACCCTTCAGTCCGCAGGGCCTGTGCCGTGGGAGCTCAGTCAGGCTGCTGAGCCACTCAGACCCTCAGCTTCCTCATCGGTTGGAAGGAAACATGTCTCCTTCTTAGAAGGTGGTTGTGAGGGTTGGGTGCTGTGATGTAGGTCAGAGGCCAAGTGTGGAGCTGGCATAGAATGGGCACTACACACACCAGGCTGCTTAGTTTGGAAAAAGGACCTCTGTTCTGTTTCTGGCAGATAGATTTTTTCGGCTCCTGAATGTGCTGTGGGACAGGAAGAGCAGTGAGGCCAGAAACCGAGGAGACCGAGACTGAGCTCTGCTGGCCTGGCTGTGCCCTTGGGCGAGTCACCGCACCTCCCTGGCCCTCTGTTTCCTCCTCTACAAGACAGAGAACTTGACACTTGCCCCCGAGGAGAGCCAGGAGGCCAGGTCTGAGTGAAGTCCTTCCAGCATGCGAAGCCCGAAGCCCGGGAGGGAGCAGCAGAGCTGGAGAGTGAGGCAGGGGGTCTTTGTCACGCTGTGGGAGAGGCCGGATTGATATGCGGAGAAGGTGCCAGGTTGGAAGTAAGCACTTCATTACTGAACAACTTTTTATTAAATTGATTGCCTTGCCTGTTCTCTGCATCTTTTTAATTACAAAACCAATTAGCTTGTTGGCAAAGAGGAGGGAAGGCAGAGCTCAGATGGGCTTGGGGAGCTCTGCCTTTCAGGGTGGCCACAGCAGGAAGCCGAGGAGGGTGGATGGTCGCCGTGGCAGGGAGGCTGTCCCATCCACAGGACAAGAAACCGCCCTGAGACTCAGAGGAGCCTCGTGCTGCAGCTTAGGAGAGCGGATAGGAAAAAGTGCTTTGTAAAGGAACACACACACACACACACACACACTGTTCATTAAAATTCTCTCAGCACCCTCCTCTGCCCCCAGGAATGCACATAGTAGGTCTGCATCAGAAATTCTGCTGGGAAAGGGTCTGGGCAGACAGACTCCAAAGGCCAAAGTGTAGTACTACCCCCTCCCCCTGAAACCTCCTGCCCAATGGGGAGCAGGAGGCAGGGGGGACAGGGAGCAGGAAGCAGGGGGGATGGGGAGCAGGAGGCAGGAAGCAGGGGGGATGGGGGGCGGGAGGCAGGGAGGATGGGAAGGGGTAAGTGTTCGGACTGGACCCTCTTCACCCCCTGCTGGAGTTGCTGCAGCAGATCTCACATCAGGACATCTGCTCCATCGGCACAGCAGTGGATAAGATAAATCAGGATGGGGGCAGATGGGGGCGCCAGGGACTCCTCGCGGGTCATCACTGGTGTGCCAGTGAGCAGATGGGCCAGGCCTGGAGGGAGAGTTCCCCAGGAGCCTGTGTGGCTGGGCAGGGAGAGGGGCTGGCAGCTGGAGGGAGTAGGGAGGGGGTGAATCAGGAAGGCCCCCCCCCCTCCCGAAGTCTCTGAGCAATCATTCCTCCTGCCCTGTGTTTGCTGTTCCTGCGTCGGAGGCAGCAGCACTCAAATGAGCCGTGGCCTGGCTTACAGGCAGCCTCTGGGCTATCCAGCCTTAGCCACGAGGCTCCAGTTTGGGGGAGACACATGGATGAACTCTGAGGACTCTTACTGAGGCAGGCCGGCTGGGTGGGGTCACTAGGCTGCCTGAGGGAGGGCCTGGGCCTGGCCTATGAGGAACACCACACGGGGCCCACCCACCGGGGCGGGGTCTTCTCTCGTCCCCAGGAGCAGGTGGGAAATCCCCAGGGGCCTTGGGCAGGGAATTTTCCAGGGAGGCTGTCTATGACCTACGTCCATGCCTGCCCCTCCACCCAGCCCCGTGCCAGCAGCCACAGCAGAGCTGAGAGTGTGGGTAGAGATGACAGACCTGGGTCCAAGTTCCACCTCCATGACTTACCTTGAACACAGAGACACTGCCTCAACCTTCTTATCTGTAAAATGGGGTTGATGATACCGGCCTCAGAGGTGGCATGATCCACAATGACCCCCCCCCCCAATAAAGCTCCTCCCAATAAACCAGTTAAATAACCCCCAGCCGGGAGACTCAGTGCCCCAGCCTCAGCCCTGCCTCAATTCCCCCAGTGTAGCAAATAGGAAGTCAACCGGACCTGAGTTCAAGTCCTGGCTCAGTGTCTAAGCTTTGTGACATTGGACATGTCACTTCACCGCTCTGTGCCTCCCTTTCCTTTCTGTGAAACGAAGAAAACAGCTTAGAGATGCTGAGAAGCAAATTGTGTGGGCATGGCAATGCCCATCCCAACCCAAGGGAGGCATCGTGGCCTCTCTCTCAGCCTCCTCCTCCCTTTTCTCCCCTTCGCTCCCTCCCCCCTTTCCCTCTCTCTCTCTTCTCCCCCTCCTCCTCCTCCTCATTTTCTCCTTATCTTTCACTCTGCACATATTGAATTTTATGTAATTGGGATCGTACAATCTTTTCAGCTATTCAGGTTTTTTTTTTTTTTTTTTAACTCACTATACATCATCAGCATTTTCCCACATCACCGACAATTCCTCAAAAGCACGATGTTAATAGCTTTGTAATTGTACCTCATTCAGATGCACCATAATTTACCTCCTCAGCCTGCCTGGCAGATACTCAGCGATTGCAGTCCCTTCCTCCACATCAGGCTGTGATGAGCACTCCGGGCCCGTGTGCCTGAGTCCCTGACAGGGGCCCCGAGAACAGCGATGTTTCTCCAGAAGCAGCCTGGGGCAGCACCTCGGGCAGGGAGTCACGGGTGGTTCCATCCCACCTGCCCTTTCCTGCTGGTGTCCTGGCAGAGCCCTTCTCCTCTGGTTTTCCATTGAATTCACCTGCTGCAATAGCCCCCAGCCAGTCTCCTCCTTCCTGTCCATCCAGAGCCTGGATAAGGGCCTGACACCCAGTAGGTGTTCAGAATAAGTGTTGAAGCCTGAACTACCAGAATGCTTAAGTACACACACACACACACACTCACACACTCACACACACACATACACGCACGCACACACATGCACACACACACTCACACACACTCACACACACTCACACACACACTCACACACACATGCACACACAAACACACACACTCATACACACACTCACACACACACACACACTCATTGTGCCACAGCTCCTCCCCTTCCTTGCTGGAGCTCCTCCATCATTTCTATTTCTTTCTCCTCACTGTCTTGAACACCAAGGCCTGTACAGATTCAATCTTCTTAGCTGGAAAGCAGAGTTGATAATGGTGCCCACGCCTTCCCCTGGAGACAGTATAGAACAGCAGTCAAGAATATTCCTGAGCCAGGCCGTATGGGTTTTGAAGTTACTTAATTTATCTTTGCCTCAGTTTCCCCTTGGTAGAATCAGGATGGTCTACCTCACAGGGTCCCTGCGGGGATTCACTGAAGTGCTGCAGACAATGTATGAGAATGGTACCCGCAGAGAGAAGCTCTGTGCGAGTGAATGTGAGGTGCTGCCTCCTGCATCCAGACCACTGCCTATGGCTCGGGGTAGAACATCCTACTCCTGCTGCGAGAAGGAGTCTACCTGTCCGCCTCCTGCAGTTACTAGGGCTCATGGGACTGGCTCTCCAAGACGGGCTGTAAGCAGAGGAGATGTGTGCTGCTCCCAACTGGAGCACTCAGTTCTGGTGGAGACCCTCAGCCTTCCTCTTCCCCGGCCCCAGGCAGCACAGAGCAGGCCTTGTGTTCTGACGGGGGGTGGGTGGGTGCGGGGGGTGTTGGGGGCGGGGGGTGTTGGGGGCATGGTGGCAGCCTGAATCGCCAAGTGTCTGCAAGGAAGACAGCTGCCCTGGAGAGCCACCTGGGCCTGCGCTGGCTGTGTTGTGTGACATCAAGAAGATTTGGGGTTGTCCCCGCAGCAGAGCCCTGCTTACCCTGACCCCTCACCCTGATGCTCCCGTGCTGGATCGGCCCCTGCAGGTAGTTGCAAGCTGGACAGCACTCGTCCTGGGCTGAGTGGCAGCCACTTGGTTGCAACCTTCTGCTGTTGTAACAGGGACCCCCGTGGTCCTATTTTCCATGGTTTTGGGAGAAGCCAGAACGATGTTTCTTATTTAAAAACCTGGCAGCTTGTCAGTGTTGGTAATTAAATCGAGGTGTGTTTAAAAAAAAAAAAAAAAAAAAAAAAAACACAAAAAACCCAGACTGAGCCAAACAATTTCTGCTTGTAGACTGGATATGCCCAGAGGCCACTTGTCATGCCTCTGGCCTCCATGTCCAACTCTAAGCTCCTTGCCTGCCATTCAAAGCCCACCATGATCTCTCTCACAGCTTCTGAACCCCAATCCCCAACTCGGTCTGCACTTATGGAGAGCCGGGCCCTGCATACCACTCAGCAATAACAATGAATGAACTACTATATTTGCAACAACTTGGGTGAGTATTGATTATGTCCAATGGCAGAAAAAATAAAAGCCAATTCAAAGGTTATATACTTAGAATATGATTCTACTTATATACTAGTAATTCGTGCACCAGTGGGGTCCCTTGGCCTGGCCTGCAGGATCGGGCAGAAACTGGCTCTCTGACATCCCCTGAGGGGTCTTGGATTGCAAGAGGGTGCAGGCCAGGGATGTGGGAGGTTGGCCAGCTGGGGAAGGATCACAGGAGGGTTCCAGGGTATGCCTGGCCCATCTCACTCAGTCCCTATTGGCTGGACCCCAGCAGCAAGCTAACCTACCAGTCAGAGTGTCTGCCCCCTGGTGGTCAGTGCATGTCATAGGAAGTGGTTGAGCGGCCTTAACATATTATTAGCATATTATGCTTTGATTAATTGATTGAACGGCTGACCAGAAGACTGACAGTTAGTACATTAGGCTTTTATTATATAGCATTCTTAAGATGACCAAATTGTGGAACTAGAGGACTGATCAGCAGGCGCCAGAGGTTAGGAGGAGTGGGAGATGGGGAGGAGGGTAAATGTAAATTCAGAGAGATAGCACATGGGAGATCTTTGGGGCAATGGAGTGGTTCTGATCATGATTGTGGTACAGTCTCCAAAAATATACACATGTGATACAAGGGTATAAAACTATTCCTACAAATTGCATCAATGTCAGTTTCCTGATTTTGAGATATTGTACTATAGTTATGAAGGCACAACCATTGGGAGAACTAGTTGAAGTTTATATGATCCCGCCATACTATTTTTTTTTTTG
Source organism: Pipistrellus hanaki (assembly GCF_964339955.1). Classification (NCBI taxonomy): domain Eukaryota; kingdom Metazoa; phylum Chordata; class Mammalia; order Chiroptera; family Vespertilionidae; genus Pipistrellus; species Pipistrellus hanaki. The sequence continues at coordinate 182,764,869 of NC_140504.1, read as the reverse complement.
CAATTTTATATGAATCTATAATTATCATAAAATAAAATGTTTTTAAAAAGATAAGAATGGAGTAGGTGGCTTAAGCAATCACCCCAATAAAATGTAATTACTTGCTCAGCTAGAAAACCTGAGCCAGTTTTCAGATCTGGAACCGTTGATGGATGAGGTGGCCAGGTTGCTAGGAAGAAGGAGCCTTCAATATCTTGGCAGGTATATACCATGATGGTTTTCCCAGTTCCTCCCCCAAGGGCAGCTACTTATCCGGGTGACGGTCCACTGGGGGAAGGGGATACCCAGACACTCTGAGGACTATTGGGCAGAAGGTCTGAGTTGCACTGGTACCTAGCGTCTCCATGACCCCCTTCTTGAAGCGGGGCCTACAGGAAGCAGGCAGGAAGGGTATTCTGGCTGAAGCCCGGTTCACAGTGGGCCCACTGGGTCTTGGGACCATTCAGCGGCCCTTTCCCCAGACCCAGAGTGGATTATTGAACTGATACACTTAGCAGCTGAGATAATCCCAAATTTGGGAGCCTGGCCTGTGGAGTAAGAGCTATCCTAGTGAGGAAGGCCAAATAAAAGCCTGTAAAACCATCCGTACACTAGCCGGGATTACGGTCAAAGGCAGCGTCACATCTGGGCTGGAGGACGGCGAAGACTGGTGACATCATTAAAGAGTGAGCGCAGAGAGTGTCTTCGTTTCATCTGGGAGCCTGGCCCTGCAGAGACGGATGGGCACTGGGAAACGGCCTCCAACCACTCCAGGCTCAGCCTGGCAGCCGCTTTTACTGGAGACGACGTGCTGGACACGTCACCTCACTACCACAGATTACGGAGGCCTCATAGATGGTATGTGCACTGTCTTAGGAGATGTGTTTCTTTGCACTCCTGGTGGGAAAGGGGATAGGAGCAGCTCATACACACACATCACAGTCAACGTTTGTTTATAGCTCAGCCACGCTGGACCCTGCAGCTTCAGAGGTGCTGGTCCCCATGTACCCATGCTCTTGCCAGGATTCACAGCAAGGGTCCACTGAACTGCAAGTTACAGCTGATCACCCCCTCGGGGGAGGGGGGGGGGACGCAATTTGGAGCCAGTAGGCAAAAAGGGGAGTCACTTTCACCAACAGGAGGAAGGGGAACAAGAAGGAGGAAGTAGAGTCCAGGTGATCCCTTCTAACCCCATTGTAATTGTGAATAGACATGCACAGCCCTCATGGCTTGAGAAGGGTTTGCAGGGTTCAGTACCCCTCCCCTGGGAATAAGGAGTGCCACACTAGGCGGGCGGTGGCAGCCGAGAGCGAGGGGACTTCAGAAAGCGCAGTGGAGGAGGGCAGCAGACATCAGTCACCACCCTGAGGTCAAATACAGGAACTGGAGCTGTGATTGGCACCACAAGCATTCCTCTCCCAAGTTTCCCGTCAGGAGGGGCAGCCATGGAAACCAAGGAGGTGCCGATTCCCAAACCTCTGTGAAGAGGGAGCGCTCACCGCCCAAGGGGTGGACTGTTGTGGCTGCGAAAATGCATCTCTCAGATCTGCTGCCTGAGCATGATTGACAGGTGACCTGTCTGCTGCCCTCTGAAATCCACCGGAAAGGAAGTGCTTCTTACAGCCCCTCAGGCCCAGCTCTGCAGGAGGGGCTGGCTGTGCCATTGAAGGAGGAGGAGGAGGCGGCAGGAAAACCATGAAATGCAGAGATGGTAATGGATTCTACCCTGGCTCACTGACAGTGACGGCCATTTTCTCATCCCTCTCTAGGGACTTGCCTTGGGACCTTGTTCAAATTCCTGCCCCTTCAGGACCTCAGTTTCTCCATTTCTACAAGCTTGTTGTAAGGATTTAGTGGGCGGATGTATCTAACATACTCAAAGCAGGAGGATGAGAGTTCAAAACCCATCAGCGGTCTTAACTGGGACTCGCTCCCAGTGGGCCTGGCTGAGCCTGAGGGTCTCCATCCTGAAAACCCGCCCCCCAGCCCCAGCGTGCTGGCTCCTGCCAGACCCCTATCTGCAGCGGCTCCTCCCCACCGCTCCTTTCTTCTCCCACTTAACAAACAGCTTCACTTAAAAAGCCATCTGGGAGGATGGATGGCACAAGTCACATTTTGTAGAATAAGTTTTCAGGGAGAAGAGCCAAGAAATTAAAGGCACAGCACTTAGGATTCCAATCTTATTAGGCCCCATAACTCTGACCATTGGAGAATTGCGGTTCTGTGTTATAAACTCCTCCCTCCCCCCACCGCCCAGTGTTCTGGGCTCCATCTCCATTTGCCTCTGAGTGGCCTGTCCCCATGTCTCCCTGGGTATAAACGTCCCCCCTCCCAGCAGGAGGGGCTGCCGTGGGGCCTCCCTAATCCGGGACTCTCCTCCCGGTGCCATGGCTGTCCCACCTGGGGGGCTGTCCCCTCTCCCTACTGGAGTCCCGGCTGAAGGTTTGTCGTCTGTGGGGACAACGGGCGGATGCTCTGTGAAGGAGAGATGTGTCCTCAGTCGGGATGGGTAGGTGACCCTGGGGAGGGGTTATGACCTCCCTGATGCTGGAGGTGTGCACAGTGGCGGGTGAGCACTCCGCAGAGAGGCCTCACAGGACGCAAACCAGCCAAATGGGCTTCCGAGGATGAGAGATCTGGGCTGAGTCCTGACCACACTGCCTGCAAGGTGCCTGACCTTCAGTAAGGACTCACACTCACTGAGCCTCAGTTTCCTCAAGGCCCTCACCCCAATGCAGCAGAACTCTGCCAAGGTTATCAGCTGGGAGGGCCTGAGGGACAAAGAGAGCAGCCACCCAGAGGCACTGGTGCCATGACAAGACCCTGTCTGCTGGGGGTGGAGGAGGGGGCAGGGGGAAGAGTGAAGCCCACCAGAGCAAATGGCCACAGGGTGAGGGGCCGCTGACCCGGAGGTCACTGGTACAGGAGATGCAGGCTGTGGGCAGCCCAGGGTTCCATTTTCAGCTCTGCCCTTTTACTGCTGTGTGCCCTGGGGAAGTCACTCACCCTCTCTGTACTGCAGTAGCCTCACCTATACAATGGGCCACAGCTGCTCCTCCCAGGAGTGTGGGGTGATTGTGTGTGTGCCCCACCTGCCCTGAGGGCTTGCTGTTCCCTAATCAGCACCCCTGCCTCAGGGCCCTTTCCTCCCCAGCCTTCTCAGGACTGCATAGGCCCCTCTGGACCTCTTGCATGGACTCTGGACAGGCCACTGCTCTCCTGTCTCCTTTTCAATTCCAGCTGTCACAGTCCAGGAAAGGGATGGCACATGCAAATGATTTTCTCGAGGGACATTGGCAGGGGGACTATTGACAGGTGTGAGAGCGGGGTCAGACAGCCAACTAGGGGGGTGGCACCCCGGAAACAGACCATCCAAGGTCTCAAGAAGGTAGGGCCATGTGAACACACAAGCATAGGCACTTGAAGAAGGGGATGGGGTCATGTGATCAAGCTGCGAGGGCACATGAACAAGGGGCAGGGCCACATGAAGATTGAGGGGATGTGTCCAGGAGCCCCCAGAATCTGAAAAGGCAGGAAGGACCCTCTTCTGGAACCCTCTGAGGAAGCACAGCCCCAGACACCCTGTTTTCAGATTCTGGCCAGAAAGGGGAAAGCACCTGTTCGTTTCAAAATAATAGTCCCAATACCCATGGGTTGTCATGGGGACTAAACGACATAATGTGGGCAGAACACTGAGCGCAGAGCACATGCTATCAGTACTGGGGTTCAGGGGAGAGTGGATAATGAGTTGACACCTTAAGCCAGTGGTTGGCAAACTCATTAGTCAACAGAGTCAAATATCAACAGTACGACGATTGAAATTTCTTTTGAGAGCCATATTTTTTTAACTTAAACTTCTAACGCCACTTCTTCAAAATGGACTCGCCCAGGCCATGGTATTTTGTGGAAGAGCCACACTCAAGGGCCCAAAGAGCCGCATGTGGCTTGTGAGCCTCAGTTTGCCGACCCCAACCCTAAGCAATCTAAGATTCCAAATGGCTGTGGTTTTAGAAACCCAAGACTGAGATCTAACAATTCAATTACCGTAAGATGATAAGATTCCCCTGGATTCTGCGGCCTAATGAAATCATGATTTTATTCTCCTACCTTTCTAAGGCTGATTAGTAATCTGAGGCTGCGTGCTTCAGAGTACCACGCTCTGACCCACACCCCACCAGCTGGCCAGGCTCGATGACAGATAGGAGTGCTTATCTCTTCCCTACCCCAACTTCAAATCTCTGTCTCTATCCCCACTAACCTTTCTGTTCTGTCCGAGTCCACTTTGATGAAAACAGCCTTGACTGCTGGCTCCGTTGTCCCAGACACACCAGACCCTTCAGTGATTCTGACCCTCTGTGCTCCTGCTCTTCTTCCCCACCCACTGAACCCCATATTTGCCCATTGAAACCCTCCTTCAGGTCTAGGTTGCAAGTAGAACTTCTCAGAGAATTCTCTTCCCAATTGAAATCGACAAGCTACGTCCTATAGGTATTTCTGGGGCACTTGGTATAAGTCACTAACATAGCAGCTCTCACAGTCTGACTCACTGTTGTTGGGGAGAAAAATCTCTGATCTTCATTCCATGTCAGACGCACCTCTGTATCCTTCCAAGGCCCCTCCATGCCCTCTAAGGAAGGAGGAGGTGAGGGTCTGATGGTCAGAGGCAGGGCACTGATTGGGCCACACTCACCAGTGGACAGAGTCAGTGCATAGAAGGTGATGGTGCCGGACCAGCTCTCTCCCTCCCCCATCATCTCCCACTGCCCGCAGCCAGGAGACTAGTCAGGTGTGCAGACCCATCCGGGGGAAGGCCAGGGTGGGAGGAAGCAGGAGGTCTCACTCCAGCTTCCTTTCGGCCTGCAGGACTATACTAGTCATGCAAAAGAGAACCCACTCTAGTGATTCAGACAAAGAATTCAGTGCAGGGAACTGCAGCTGACGAGCTGCAGGAGATGAGGCTGTGGGACTCAGTGATGACGAGCAGCAGCGGCCACCCTGCACTGGAAGGTCACCAAGATGAGGAGGCGACATCCCAGTGTTGGGATCATCACAGGAGTCAGAGCCCTGGCAGGGGCCACCGAGGAGGCTCTGGGACCATGGGCGAGAGGTTGGCCAATGGGAACTGGGGTCACAGTGGAGAGGCAGCTGCTGCTGAAAATGAAGTCTGCCTCCACACACAACTTTTAAAGCTGTTTGTTCATTCATTCATTCATTCATTCATTCATTCATTCGACAATTTTTTATTGAATCACTGCTAATCTGAGACTACATCCTAGACTACATCCTAGGTGCTGGCAATACAGCAGTGAGTGCGACAGACAAAAACCTCATAGAACTCACTTTCTAATTGGAGGAGACCGACAGTGAAGAGGTGGAATGTACCAGGTTGCCAACTCCTACTCATTCTTCAAGTCTCAGGCGGAAGTGGCTCCTCCAGGAAGTCCTCCCTGAACACACCACCCCACCCCACCCAGACAGACCAGAGCTCTGTGCGCCCAGCTCTCCAGTGCTTGCTTGGCTGGTGGTCCACAGAGTGGGGGGTCCACAGAGTGGGGGAGTAGGGGAGCTGGGAGACAAGCCATAGCGGCCCCAAGTCTCCCTTCAGCCAGGCCCCTTCCCTTCCTCTCCTGGGGCCTCTGGGGCAGCCGAGGGCTTTTCCTGCTGAGACCTCAGTCTAAAACTGGTGGTGAGGGTGGTCTCCTCTCCCCGTCATGGCCCCCTCTCCCCACTCTGCCTCTCTCCACAGGAGGGTGGGGGCTGCAGTCCCCTGCTGAGCCCTCAGGGTGCCTCCAGCTCTCCCTGCTCTCCCTGGGATGCCCAGAAGCCTCTACCCATTTTCTCCTTTCTCTGGGGATAGAGCTCAGGAGCCACGCATCCACATACCACACTGGTCTCTCGTCCAGTTGATGCAGCTGGCTCGTCAGCTGGAATCCGGATCTTCTGCTGGACAAATCCCTTACCCCATCCCCACGGTGGGATGCTTCCACCTCCAGGACACCTCCTAGGTCCACCCACTGCTGCCCACTCCATCGGCCTCTGCTCTGGTCTGAGCTGCCATTGGTTCCTGCCTAGATGTCCCCCTTCACCTCCTCACTAGGCTCCCGCTCCCTCTCCAACCCCCATGGAGGATCTGGGGCTGTTTTAAGAAACCAATCACATCAATCCAATCACCCCCTTACTTAAACCCTTCAATGCTGCTCACAGAACCTTGAGTAAACCCAGCCCTGCCGGCCAAGGCCCAGGAGGCCCCATGGGGTCTGGCTTCCTTCCCCTCATTATACTCTGCCCACCCCAGGGCCTTTGCACATGCTGTTCCCACTCCCTAGATCACTGTGTCCCCTACTCTTCAGGTCACCAGCTCCTTCAGGTCTCAAATTATGTGCCATCTCCTAAGATTCCCCTACCTGAGTTCGTCCTCATCATCCTCCCACATAACCTGTGTACATGGCATGCGTGACCCCACCCCAAGGTGTCATGGTCTGTGTGATTTTTTCCAAGGGCCATGTTCCACTCTTGACTGTGAGCCCCAGGAGTGCAGCACCTTGTTCAATGGGTTTATTCCCCAACCCTGCACCCAGCGTGTGCTTGTCACATAGTAGGTGCTCATCAAATGACCTGGATGAGCACCTGAACCTACAAGAATGGGAAGGGAGTAAAAAAGTAAAAAGCACATGTCCCTTTAAATAGAATAAAAATAACTGTGAGTGTTGTTAATTGTTTTTATTTGGAGGATGTTGGTTTTCATTTTATTTGATCTTTTAATAACTCACACAGCATAATCAGCTGGTAATTACAGCTTCCATCTCTGGCTTGTGCCTCGCCGACTTCGGCTCAGAGCACTGGAACCGTTTCATATTTAATCAGTATTTGAGCCAGAATGCTCTCAGGGGAGCAAGCTCATGTCGCCGTGTGGAGTTTAATTCTCAGTGATGTTAATTAGAACAGGAAAACAACCTGAGCTCAGAGCAGAGCTGCTGTGGGGTCCCCAGTGACAAGAAGGAGAGGCTCCGCCCACTTGCTTGCCTCATCCCAGCATACAGCACCTGTGGTCCCATCCCCCTCCCCCCTAACCCTGGGCAACGCAGAACCAACTGCCCCTCCCAGGCCTCCAGGCCTTTGCCAAACAGGAAGCTCCCAGTGGCCGAAGAGCCCATCAGTCCCCTCCGGTCCCCTCAGGGGCTTTCTGGAAGGGGCCAGGCGGTGAGGGGAGCAGAGGCGTTTCCTAGCAGATTAGGGCAACTCTAGACAGTCCATCCTCCCTCCAGAGCAAATCGGATCTTTCCCTTCAACCATCACCTCCCTCATTTTGTGCTCACCCTCCTGCCTGGTTCTGCTCTCTCCAGCTGAGGGAGAGGGAGGAACGGGCCCACCTGCTGGCCTGAGACACCATCACACACAGATTTGACCCTCCTGGAGCATCCCGACCCCTTTCCTGGTCCATGTTTGTCCATGTATTGGAGAGTGAGCTGCAGCACACATGCTCTCCTCTCCTTGCCTGCCATCCCAGCCCCTAGCGCAGCGCCAGCACGTGGCCGGGGTTTGGTAAGTGAAGGGCTAAGCAGAGAGCAGAGCAGTGACAGGCAACAAGGAGATGGCATTGGGGGCCAGGCCCCCACTGGTGCCAGCGGCAGGTTAAGGGGGGAGTAGTGCAAACCCCTCCGGCTGAGATATTTCTAAAGCAGCTTCTGGAAGGCGGGCCCCAGCTCGCTGGCTGAAAGCAAACCTCAGTCGATGCTCAAGCATTCTACGTGCGTTCCTCGTTTGTGAAAGTAACTGACACGGCGTTTGGAACATGGAATGTGTCACAGGAGAACCTGGGGGAGCCGTGGAGAGCTCCTCCTGCCAGCTTCGACGTGTCTTCTCTGCCGGACAAGCAGGGGTTCTCAGAAAAGCTGAGCATGAGGAGGGCGAGCCTTTATTGAGCACCTGCTGTGTGTCCAGTGCTGGCCTGCACCTCACACACATGAACCCAGTTAGCCCTCACCTCAGCCTTTGGAGGGATGGATGTGCTATTGTGCCATCCCGTTTTTAAAACAGGGAAACTGAGGCCCAGAGATGCCACAGTAGCCCAAAGCCTCGCAGCTGATGAATGTGTTTGAAATGGGGCTCCGGAGAGACTCCCCTCTGATTAGTCAGCAGCCTGGTGACGCCGGGCCTCTGTCTGACCCCCCACCCTCTCCCACCTGGAAGTGGTGGTCCAGGACCCGCCCTGGCAGGACCCGCCCTGGCACTGCTGGAGATGGCTTTTGGGAAGTCCTCAGCTCCGTCCTGGCAAGCAGAAGCCGCTCCATAGAGGGGGCCCATCTCTTTCCAGCTGAGAACTCACACTGGTCCATGGAGACGGGGAGGCCTCCCGGCACCGTGAGGAAGCCATGCTGTCAGAGCCAGAGGGATGCCCTGTCACCGAGCTCCAAGTGCCCACTGCAGAGTGGAAGACAGGCCTACCTGGGAGCGTGAGAGCAGAGAATGGAATCCTGTCTGTCAGTGATGGAGGGAGAGCTCCTCCCCATGGCTGGGGTTCAAATGCCTCCTTTTGACACTAGTTTTAAGTTTTCAAGAGCAGGAATCGTGGCCCCCGGGTCCCAGCTCACCGACCAGCCCCTACAGGGAGGAGAGGAGCAGGATTCCTCGCTGGGCACCAGGGCCGGAGGCCGGGACACGACCAGCAGCTTTTCTACCACAGAACTGCATTCCGGGAGAAGGCAGGTGGTGGGGGAGGCAGGAGGGTCCGTGTGACTTAGGCAGGTAGTTAGGGTGAGGTGACCATTAAAAGGGAAGGCAGGCTGAAACCAGTTTGGTTCAGTGGATAGAGTGTCAGCCTGTGGACTGAAGGGTCCCGGGTTTGTTTCCCGTCAAGGGCATGTGCCTTGGTTGTGGACACATCCCTGGTGGAGGGTGCACAGGAGGCAGCTGGTTGATGTTTCTCTCTCATGGATGTTTCTAGCTCTCTATCCCTCTCCCTTCCTCTCTGTAAAAAATCAATTTTATATATATATATATATATATATATATATATATATATATATATATATATATATATATTTTTTTTTTTTAAGGGAAGGCAGAAGAGGCAGCTGGGAGGGACTCGAAGGACCTTGGGAGCCACGTGGAAGAGTCTGGCCTTGACCCTGAGTGCAGTGGGGAAGCCTGTGGAGCCAGAGCCTTGTGGGGGAAAGGGGGGGCAGTAGGATATGCATTTAGGAAGTTCCTGATGCTGTTACAGGGCGGGCGGCTCCACGCAGGACCGATGGAGACAGGACTAATGGAGGCAGGAGGATGCTGCATGAATTCAGGCCGGACACCTGGACAGGAACAGCGGGAGAGGGAAGGGCCCTGCTTGGAGATAAACTGAGGGCAGGCTGGGGAGAGGGGCTGGTTACCGTTAGATGTGTGTGTGAGGGAGGGCAGCAAGGCTGTGAGGGCCACGCTCCAGCCTGGGGGAGGGGAGGCCACCTGGAAGATCCTTCCCGGACCCTGCATCTGAGGTCCTGGGAGCCAGCCGGCCCTCATGAGCCGGGCCGCTCTCCGAAGGTCCCAGCAGCCCGTCCTGAAGGATCATGGGACAGCCGAGGGCTACGGAAGCCTGGAACCTTCCCAGCGTCCCTGGGCCCCTTTCTTCCCTCAACCCCCATGTGGCAAAGGAAAAGCCTTTGAGAACGAGACTGTGGCTCGAAGTAAACAGTTTGGAACGGTGATGTGCTTGCACTTTATTAATTACACGTCCTCAAGTCACTTAAACCAGGGCCTTTATTTAGATTTATGGGGATAATTGAGATTTATAGGGCTAGTTATTATGCATTAGGTACAGAAAATGCCCATTGGGTTTCATGGGCAATATTTATTGGAGTATAAAAAGGAAAATATGTAAAATCTAATCGCCCTTGTGTTTCGCTTCAGAGCTGACGGGACTCTAGGAAGAGGGCGGATACACTTCAGCTCACTAGGCATTCTCACCTCTCCTCCGGCACAATTTCCTCTCCGTGCTGTTCATTTAAATAAAAGCCAGACAGGGTCCCACAGCTGCCCGCCAGGAGGCTGCCGTCCGGGCTGCGTCTTTGCCCGTTGTACAGTGAAGGACAAATGGGGGACAGCGAGGCATGGTGGAAAGAGTACTGGGCAAGGAGTCCAGCAGGGGGAGCCCTGGACGGGGAGCCCTGGGCTCACACACTGACCTCCGGGCAGGTCCAGGAATGAGGGAGGCCTGGGGCTGGGGGGCTGATGTCCTTTCCAGTTCTGGAGTTTGGCAGATCTGGAGAGGGGGTCCCACCTCAGGCTGCGGGGTCATCGCTCCATTCCCACCAGCTGCCAGGAGCCATGCTGTGACCTTCCCAGCATCTCTCTGCCACACACTGAGCCCGCTAGTCCCAGAAACAGGTTTTTATGAACCCGAGGGCCAGCCTGGTGGCCTGGTGAGGTGGTGTTGACAGGCCTCCCTCCCCGAGCTACAGGGCAGCATTGGGGAGGGGGAGGGGCGGGGGGGACGGGTGTAAATGAGAGCAGCAAGGCCAGGCTCTAGGCTGGGGGCCTTCATGGTCCAACTGGTGAGACAGGACGCCCGGCTCCCAGAAACAAGCCTTGGGGGAGTCTGGGAGGCTATGAAGGGTGCCTGGAAACTGCTATGAGGAGGGCATTGCGACCCCTCCCCGGCTGACCTGAGGCGGTCTCAGAGAGGTTAAGTGCCTATCCAAGGTCACGCAGCTAGAAAGAGGCAGAGCAGGGTGAACACGCAGGTCTGCTGAGCCCAAGCCAAGCCTCCTCCTGCCCCACGCTGCCTTCCCAGCAGGTCTCCCTGCTCCTCGTCACATTCCCCTGCAACCCCTTCCCTAAGTACCCCGACTCCACAGGCTGCAGTGGCTCTCAGAATGAGTACCCCCAGAATGAGTTTTATCCCACCTTGGGGTGCTGAAGGCCCTTCCCAGTCTGGCTCTGACCCTTTGAGCGTCACCAGCCTCCCTCGCCTCTCCCCGCACACTAAACCGAAAACCATTCCACAGCCTGGAGTTTCATGGCTCCAGGTCTCTGTCCGAGCTGCTCCCCCCGCCTGAAAGCTGCTCCCCTAGAAGTGGTCTCCCTTCTCCCCGCCCCCACATCCATCCCCCGCCCTGTGCTCCCAGTTCACCCCTCTGAGCTCTCACCTCCCGTCCCTGCGTCACTTGGCCTCATCCTCCTGTCCGGGATTGGCCCTCTCATAATTGCTACTTTCTGATAAAGGGCCAGATAGTAAACATTTCAGGCTTTAACCCAGATCATCTCTGTTGCAACATAACTCTGCCCGCTGTGTTGCGAAATAACTTTTATTTATGGGCACGAATATATACATTTCATATTGTTTTCATGTTTTACAAAATATCCTTCTGTTGATCTTTTTTTTTTTTGCCAACAATTTACAAATTGAAAAATTATTCGTTGCTTGCAGGCCACAAAATCTCGCCTGGCTGGATGCTCCTAGACCCTAATTCGCCTGCTTCTTCTCTACACTGTGAGCTCCTCAAAGGCAGAAATCGTGTTTCGTTGGGTTCTGTGACTCAGCAAGCACTTGTTGAGTGGATGAATTAGTTTACTCTCAGTCGCTGGGAACACACCTGAGGACTCCATCCATCGTGACCCTCGGCTGCAGAGAAGCCACCAGCAACAGCCTGGGAGGACAGTGACTTCTCCCCTCCTCCCACCTCCCTATCGATGCCTCCCATTGGCCAAATGGAACAGGAAGGCTGCTGGCAAAGGATGCTGGGCAGTGCAGTTTGGGGTTCAGCCCCACAAGAAGGGCTAGAGGAGGGGAGAGTGGGAATGGAGATGATAAACAGGAAAATATCCTGTTTGTGACCCCTGGACTGCTCAATGCATTCTCGCCCTTCCACCCCTTTTCATCACTCGCAGCTGCAGCCTCCCGCTCCCACCTCTATGATTACCCTCCTGATTCCTTCCAGAGAAGGAAGACACTAAGTCCCACCCGCCACTTTCTTCAATTCTGGGTGATGAGAATTCTTCTTCCAGTTTCATTACCGTCGCACCTGAATATTTCATTGAATGAAAAAATTCTAATGATTTAAATCCACATAAGCATATCCTATATAATAAAAGTGTAATATGCAAATAGATTGAACGGCAGAACAACCAAACAACCAATCGAAGCGTAATATGCTAATGATATGATAAGGCTGCTCAACCACTCACTATGACATGCACTGACCACCAGGGCGCAGACAGTTGACCAGTCGACAAGTCACTATTACGTGTATGAGCCAGATGGGACAGACATGTCCTGGAGCCCTCCCATTGTCCCTCCCTGGCCCAATCATGCACTGGTGAGGTCCCTCAGCCTTGCCTGCACCCTCTTGCAATCAGATATCCCTCAGAGAATGTTAGAGAGCTGGTTTCAGCCTGATCCCATACTCCCATTGGGAGAATACCAGACATAGGGCTCATGGTTGGCGAGCACTGTTGTGGCAGTGTGAGCCTCTCCCGAATGGGAATTATTGGGCATGAGCCCCTGGCAGGCCCAGTGGGGCCAGGATGAGTGGGAGAGGCAGGTAGGAGCTGCAGGCAGTGTTGGACTGTGGTTTCGGCCACCCAGAGGGACCCTACTCTTGCATGAATTAGTGCACCAAGCCTCTAGTCTAATATAAAGCAGTAGAGCAAAAGAATGGGAAAACATAACAGAATCTTAATTCATTTGTTCCACTGTAACAAAACAATTACAGACGGGCTGACTACAAAAACGGAAATTTATCACAGTTCTGAAGGCTAGAAGTCTAACAACAAGGTGTGAGCAAATTCCATGTCAGTGAGAGCCCCTTTCCTGCTTCATAAATGGCCTGCTCTCCGTTCCCACATGGTGGAGGGGAAGACCTCTCTGGTGGTTCCTTGTATAAGGGCACTGATATCCTGTGTGAGGGTTCCCCCCCTCTGACCTAATCACCTCCCCCAGGTCCCACCTCCTGATACCATCACACTGGGGATTAGGTGTCAACACAGATTTTGAGGGAGCACAAACACTGAGTGTCTGTAAGAAAATGTCTCACATGTATAAATATGAAGCAGGAAAGTAAAATGTTCATAATTGCTACCGTCCTTATTTCCATAACTGAGCAGCAGGTTATAGTTCATATTTAAAACTTTCTTCTACCATCCTTTGACCCTCAGAGAGCGCCCTGCTTGGTGAGTGTGATTTAACTCGAGGGTCATTTAAGCCATTGTCTGAAGAGGTTGGGGTCTCCGGTGGGCTGGCCTTCATGGGGCTGAGATGTAGTTTCCCCTCACATTCTGCTAAGGGAGGCGTTCTAGAGAACCCCCTGGGTTTCAAGCCTGGATGCCTTGCCCTCCTTTGTGCAACTCAGTTTGCTCTTGATCATCAGGATGCATCACCCAGCGAGTTCAGAACCCTCGTTGCCTATCGGCTCAGTCACACGAGGAGCCCAGATTGGGCGAGGGGCCATCTAAGCATCAAAGGACCCTTTGCCATGTTCCTGAGTGGAAACATTCTCTCCTTGGGAAGGACTATAGTTTAATCCTCAGAGCCCACATTATGAGGAAAGGAAGCCAATTTTGTAATAATTGGGTGTAATTTGGGTATTGGGTGTAAGAGAGAAAGGACACACTCCCACCTCCACCCTTTGATTCCTGGATCCCTGAGTCCTGGCTCAGGGAAGGCAGACCATGTATTAGAGGCTGGTTCACAGGATAGACTGCATCCTGTAGGACCCCACCCAGAGTTGGTGAGGTGCCCTTTTTCAGGCGGACCTGAAATTGAGCCATCAGCGGGCCATGCGCCATTCAATCAGGCCCAATAATTCCTCCCAGCGGGCCATGCTTCAGGAAGTGCTGGGATTACTGTGAATTCCAGACATGAGCCCCTTGCCCATGACTTATTCTGGAAAAATCAATTCCTGAGACAGAGCAATGCTGCATAGGACATCATGATAGTCAAAAGGGTATCCTATAGATTCACAGTTAGAGAAGCTAAAAACATTGGTGTCTACTCCTTAGAGATGAATGCCTGCCTCCTCTTTGAACTTATGAGGACTTCGCCTCCAAGCACCTGGGCTGAGGGGTCTGGGGTGGGGCTGGGACCCCCTGCTCCTTACAGGAGGCCTCCGCAGCCAAGATAATCATCCTAGTTAAAAGCATGCCACACATGGGTGTCGGCCAACCCAGTCTGTGCCTCTGCCCCACCTACCAGTGTCCATGTGCTTTCCTATTTTTTTTCTCTCATTTGTAGGAATTTCATTCAGCCAGATTTCAGGTGGTTCTGAATAAGAGTTGTTCTGTACTTTGGTTGTAATTTGATATGGTAAGTACTGCTTATACTTATGCCGCCATCTTGGTTGATCTCCAGGAACTTTTCTTTTCTTTTTTTTCTTTTTTTTTTTTTTTAATATATTTTATTGATTTTGTACAGAGAGGAAGGGAGAGAGATAGAGAGTTAGAAACATCAATGAGAGAGAGTCATCGACCAGCTGCCTCATGCAACACCCCCCATCGGGGATATGCCCGCAACCAAGGTACATACCCTTGACCGGAATCGAACCCGGGACCCTTCAGTCCCCAAGCCGACGCTCTATCCACTGAGTCAAACCGGTATCAGCTCCAGGAACTTTTCTTTCTTAATGGATGATGATACATCCCCAAGTTCTCCATATCACTGGATTCTGGAAACTTCACCAAGGTGACAAGCCACAAACAGTAGCTTAGTAAGACGTTTAAAGTGCTGTCTACTTCCTGATTAATATTTTCTTTTTATTATTATTTTCTATTGTTGACACTATTACAGATGTTCCCCATTTTCCACTGCTTTGCCCACCTCCTCCCACTCCCCCTCCTCTGGCCCTCCCTACACTGTTGTCTATATCCATGGGCTATGCATGTATAGTCTTTGGCTAATCTCTTCATCTTCTTTCATTCATCCCCCCATCCCCCCACACCCTATCTTCCTCCCTTCTGATCACTGTCAGTTTGTTCCAGGTATTCATGCCTCTGGTTCTATTTTGTTCATTTTATTTTATTCATTGGATTCCACATATAAGTGAGGTCATATGGCATTTTTCTTTCTCTGACTGGTTGATTTCAATCAGCATGATGTCACAAATCTGGAGAATCAATGTAATGTTTCATGATATTCCAACATGATCAAGCTGCCTCAGACTAGATTATGACAGGCCAGGAGAGCTGAGAAAGCCCCGGGACCAGCCATGGTGGGACCCATGTCTTCCAGGTTAACATTAACTGCTTCTGGTTGTCATTGCACATGAGTATAGAGAGCAAGGCATTTGCCAGCTCAAGAGTGCAAACAGTGCCCGAAACAGTGTCTGCTTTCCACAGGGCTGGAGGCAGCGTTGACCTCAGCAGCACCTGCAATTGGACCCACTATCTGATTCATTTTGTGATCACTGTTTTCTAAGGTATAACTCCCTTTGGCACAGCCCAAGTCCCAGTCTTACTGGTTTGTTTCCTGCAATTACTTCTGTGGCCCAAATGCTGTAACATTCAGGATTCCTTAAGGAAACCACAGAGAAATAGCAAACTTAGGATATCTGTATCATGGAACTGTCTGCAACTGCCATAAAGGAGCTGGAGGAGCCATAGAAGAAGGCAAGACAACCCAGAGGTGATCCGTAGCTCCAGAAAACTGCCACCATTCCTAGGAATGAGGTGTTGTTAGCAGAGCTGAGGACCACGCTTCCTGCTGACTGGGGTTAGGTTGGGGGGTGGGGGGGGTCTCGCTGTTGGAGTGTTGCTGCTGTAATCACTGCTCGGACAGCTGCCAGAGTCACCCACGCCACCCGCAGCTGCCACCGGAGCACCAACGAAGAGAAAACTTCTTCCTTCTGGACATGCCAGTTCACAAGAGAGAAAGAATGTCCGAGACACCTCCGTTCCCAGCCCCTTCCAGTTTTCTTCAGGAGCCTCCTGTGGGCCATGGTGATTGCAGTCCAGATAACAAAGGAGCCTGGCATACACAGTATAGAGGACACAAGAGAGCATAGGTGGTGGGAAGAGACACCGCACATAGATGAGTGATGTGCACCATGGTCCATGGCTTGAATTTTTATAACAAAAACAAATATGTTTGAAAAACTACTCTGTTACTTACTAGGTATGCGACCTTGAGCTGGAACTTAATCTCTCTGAGAATCCATTTCCCCAGGCAGTCACATCCACTTCACGGGGTTATCGAATGAGGATTAGATGAGATGCATTACATGAAAGTAACTAACACGGCGTCTGGCATTGAAAAGGCCCCATCGTTCCTCAGTGACCTTGAACTAGAGCCGGGGCCTCCCCAGGGCTCTGTTTTCTCATCTGGTAAATGAACGAGGGTGGACGGAAGGCTCCCTAAGGTTCTTCCAGATGTGATGAGCTGTAAGGCTATGAATCACCCTTAAATAAAATGAACAGATTGGGGCTGGCAGGAGAGGTCGACGGAGGGGTCTGGCTGCTGGGAAGGAGCCCAGGGGAAGAGCCACAGGGTGGAAAGAAAGGCTTTAATTGTGTCTGAGTGTTCTGGGCTGTGCACTTTGCTGGAGAGCATCTTCAAATGACAAACGGATCAGACTTCCATGGCCTTAATGTGTCTTATAACTCCTGGCTAATGTCGCCCTTGGCAGTAACAACGGCCGTCTCTATTCCCTTTGATAGCGCACTCTTTCAATACGGCTCAGACAACAGGAGGCTGCCTGGGGCAGTGTGTTCTGCACCTGCGCCTGGAAAGCAGAGCGCCTTGTGTTAAAGGCAGTGGGAAGGTGAGGTCTGCAAATCCGGGAGCCTTTCAGAGACCAATACACCTGAGCTTCCGGAGTCTTCCTGTCTGGATTGGATTCAGGCCTCCTGGGGTCCAGGTTCCAAGGATGGTTGAGTGGTAAGAGCATGATGGTTAAGAATATGAAGCTTTGGAGGCAGGACGCAGTGGATATGAAGTTCTGCTTTGCCACCTGCTGACTAATGTCTCTTATTGAATGCTTTCCTTGAGACACAGTTTTCTTATTTGTTAAGCTGGAATAATAATAGATATTGTTTATGCCCACTCAATAGCTCCTTCTTCAGTGTCTCTTTCTGGACCCCCTTCACCCTGATTTTAGGAGACTACTGTTCTTCCTCCACTGTTCAGATGGCACAATTCCGACAAGATGGCCAGTGACAATCTTTGCCCCATCTCTCGATAATCACACAGAAACTTCACTTCTTTAATCTATTTTTTCTCTTTCTTTATGTTTTTTAAAAATGTATCTTTTTATTGATTTCAGAGATGAAAGGAGAGGGAGAGAGAGATAGAAACGCCAATGATGAGAATCATTGTTTGGCAGCCTCTCACCCCCTACTGAGGATCGCGCCCCACAACCTAGGCATGTGCCCTGACTGGGAATTGAACCACAACCTCCTGGTTAATAGGTCGATGCTCAACTACTGAGCATGGTCGCTGGCTGGGCTCTCTCCTTTTTATTCAAACTGGCCTCATCCAACTTAGGAGTCGCTAGTCCTATTGTTGTTCTTATAGTCATGTGTCTGTTTGTCTCATTCATCTTTGCCCAGTGAGTCCCTGTGACACATGACCTTTGCACCTGCTATTTCTTGTACCCCAAACACTCTTCCCAGCTCTTCACTTAGCTTCTTGTCATCATTCAGGCCTCAGCACACATGTCCTCTCCTCTGAGGGGCTCTGTCTCTGCCCACTCAACATGGCCTCCTCTTAATCCTTGGGGCACTTCCCAGTACATTTCCCTCCTCTTAGGTTTCACAGCCTATTCCTTAGTGCTCTGTTCATTGTCCACCTCCCCAATTAGGCTATGAGCTCCATGTGAATCCTACCATTTTCATGTTCCCTGTGCTATACACAATGCCCGACACATGCTAGGTCCTTGTATCACTCAGCTACTGCTGTGTCACAAACCACCCAAAGTCAGTGTTTAAAAAAATGATTGACTCTCATTCATATCTCACAATTCGGGTGGAGGTCAGTTACCAGTGTTTGGCTGGCTGACTGTGCTTCAAGCTGCAGGTCTGGCTGAGCTTATCTGCTTGCTATGTAGTGAGATCAGACCTGCCACATATGTTGCTCATGGAAACTCCATAGCAGCACCAACTAACCTAAGCCTGGACCACATCAGCTGCTTGCTCCCCTTTTTGGTCCTGAACCAGGCTGCTGTCTCACCTCACGCTAGCCAGGCTTAACCCCACCAAGTTCCACCATCAATCATCTCCCCAGCCATAGAGTCTGCACACAGTAGGGCTGCAGAAAGCATTGCTGGGTGCTTCATTGCCCGCTCAGTTCTCATTTGGTAGAGATGGTCTGAGTCAGCAGGACCCCAGGGACTGAGAAGTTTCTTCAAGGAAATGGAAGCATGTCATGGCTCTAAGCTCACCTCCTCTTCTCTCTCTTGCCCAGTCAGGGCACCTTCTACTCACTTCAAAGTAATCACTGCACTTTCTTGGGCTGTGCTTTTTCTCCAAGTGCATTGTTTGGCTCCATCATAGTCAGGCTTCTCATGCCACATCCGAGTGTCTGTAAATTGCACACTCCGCCAGCCCTGGAGAGTCTTCACTCTGTTGTCCCACTCCATCACCATCCATAACACAATCACCTCCATTCAGCCAGGACATCCTCCCACTAGGAGAAGTCCTCAGACTCAGCAGGAGGTTCTAACTCAAGTTACATAGAGGGCATAAAAAAAAAAAAGAGTAAAACACTACTATAATATGATCTAATTCAATGCTGCCTCCCAGAAAATGTCACTCTGGAGAGACAGATTCGGCCGCGCTGGACTCCAGGGCTCACTCAAAAGCGCTCGGCAACTGCCTATTCACAGCTGATGAGAGCAGCCCCAGGAAATGGTAATTTTAACATCAATTTATTGAGCCCCATGCGTGGGCTGGGGTTTCCAGGAGGAGGAATTAAGTCATTGTTGGAGAATTGGCAGCTGCCAAGCTGAGATCAGCGGAGTCGCACAAACCATGTCTGGCTTTAACATCCCTGAGAATGGGAGTTGGCGGGTATTCTAAGCACATCCAGAACCACACCTTGGAGACTGGCACTCGGCACCTGCTCCAGCAAAAGGACATTCTCCAGGAGAGAAAGCCGAGGCCATGCACGCTGAGTCAATGGCAGACCTGGGTCTCTGAGCTTGAATCCAGACAGATCCTATCCCACCCCTGGCTTCTTTGAAGAGCAGGCTGGGTGGGAATCATGATGAAAAGACAAACAAACCAAGAAACAAAACCCTGGACCCATTCACAGACTGAGTTATGGAGGGGGTGGTCTGGTACTGGGCACATTGCCAAGCTATTTCCTTACTTGTGTCCTGTAAGAAAAAGGTTGATAATTTTTGAGATTGCTTCTACTTCCAAAAATATGTTACCATGGACCTCAATTTTCTGTCTTTCAAGTGAACATGATGTTCTACTTCCCACCCTGCTATGAAGATCACACTCCTTCAGAAGCTCCGGGGCACAGTGGTGTGAAATACACCCTGGGACCATGCTGTCACGCTTCACATAGCAGCAGCAAATGATGCTTGAGGCAGAGTCAGAGCCACATCTGAACTGCTGGCAGGAGCAAAGAGCCAGAGAAGGGCTCTCAGACTTGGTTAGAGTGCTCGGAGTCCCTGGAAAGCCCCCTCTAGAATGAGGGAGATCTTTAAGGCCAATTCCCCTTAATTACAAGTCTCGGAATGTCTGTTCAAGGAAGACTTGGAAGTCTGGGCTGTGGGCAAAGACCTGGGGGTGGAGGTGGGGGAAGAAATGTAAAGAGGGAGGACCAGGATGAAAACAGGCTCCTTTTTGTGGTGCAAAATGTCCAAAATATGGGCTCTTGCATCAGGAACACCTGACATCAAACACTGCCTCCATCACTCACTAGGTACATGATTGAGGGAAAGTCAACTTTTTTAAACATCAGTTTGCACATCTATAAGATAGGAAATGAGAATGACACCTCTCTCACAGGAATAATGGTGACACACCTAGCCCAGGTCATTTCCTGTATGGCAATAATAGTAGCAAGAGCAGTTGTTGCAAATCTACAAAGTGATGCATCCACTAAGGAGAGGATACAGAATCCATCCCACTGCCTGTGGGGACAGAAGGAGAAAGAAGAGGAGCAAATGGCTGGGCCTGAGCTGAGTGAAATCCAGAGAGGCACAGACACCCAGACCAGGTGAATGAAGGAGTGCAGTTAACAACTTCTGATTGTGTTAATGATAGCAGGAATTATTCATATCAGTCTAACAGCAATTATATTAGTGGGAAGAAGAGTTATGAATCCATGTTCTAATGGTGGCTGTAATGAGTATTGTAATAAGAAGCTGAAGGCAAATTTCATCTCGTAGATCAATCAAGAAGAAATTTAAATGGAGAATTATGACTGAGTCATTGCCCTGTGTACAATTGCAGGATAAATGGGTGCAAATGTTAGAGCAATGAGAGAGGGGAATTCACATGGCTCAGTCTGACTGCGAATGACTAATCAGTCAGATAGATATTCAATAGCCTGTGAGGCTCAGAAAATATACGACGCTTCTAAAATCCTACGTAGAGTGAGTAATGGAGCCCAGGCCCACACTCAGTCCTGTCTGACACCAAAACTCCATCAACCTGCCAGAGTCAACCAAGTCTGAGTCTTTGTCTATGATTGTTCCTGGCCTCCTCTGCCCAGCAAAACTGGGCACTATAGGGTTGTGAGAGGGGATTGTGGACATTCAGGCTGAGAGGAGATTGCTTTCAGTATGGATGAGCTATATAGGATATGTAACCAAAACTATGGTTTAAAGGCTCTAAGACAAGGTTATCATCCAAGTGGGAGAAGCCCCCACATATACTGTCATACCAACATTTTGAAGTCCTTATGTAATGGGGGTTATTGATAGCATGGCCCTTAGAAAAAATAGCATGCATGCCCTCATTTTAAAGATAAAGAATCTGAGGCCTAGATGGGAAAGATGACTTGCCCAAGGTCATGGCATGAGCAAATTGTAGAAGTCAGGGACCAAAGCCATATTTTTCTGAACTTCCTCCCTGTGCTTTCCCCAACATGGCTTGATAACATTCTCTAGACATTTGTGAATATGTCCTGGTCTAGGTAACATATTGACTAGATGCAATGACCTGAGCTTCCCACATGTCTTGACACCATTAGCTAGAAGGTACCAGATTATCCTTCCTGGACCTGAACAATGCACACTCTCCAGCAGTTCTTTATTGGAGTGACTTCTGTCCTTGGTACTGAAACTGAGTCAGCATTTCAATAGATGAGTTCTCATCATAAATTCCCTATTCTGTCTCACTCTGTGAGTACTACTGAGGATTGGCCAGTAAACTTTTTAAATTCCAAATTATACATTTTTACTTATAGGCAATCACAATGGACACGTTTTAAGAGTGCATGTCAATGGCTTTTGACAAACCTATATACCTATGGCTTATACTACCCCAATTAAGATAGGGTAAGTTCCACCATACCTCTTGTCCATCAGTTGCTTCCCATCTCTCCTTGTTCAGTATTGTAAGATAAGTTGAATCAGAACAGGCACAAGAAATAGTGGAACCACGGGATGGCAGCAGAAGGGTCGGAGGAGACTCCCTGGGGAGAATGAGCTTTAATCCAATGTGAGTAGGTGTTAGTCATCTGAAGGTGTGGTGGACAAGAGAAATCCAGGTCTGTATTTTGGGTTGGTATCACTTAGGTGCCTAACTATTTTTGGCTTTGTAGTTATGGAGGAGAAGAGTACTTCTTTACCTCTCTGAAAACATACCTCAGTTAGATATTACTATTTTCAAGCCATCCACGCTCACATCTTTGCTTATCAAAATAATAGCCAATCCTTCTTTCCAAGTGTCATGATTTCATTCTTCAGTGGCTACACTAATGAGAAGATGAGAAAAGTAAAACCCTATCTACCCTGTACTTGGGACATGGAGGTGAGCTGATCTGCTGAAAAGTAGAATAAGTTATATCTGCTCAATAAACCCTAAAAGTTTCTTGGAAAATTAGATCCAGAATAGTTCCTGAGAAATTTAGAAGGGTTGTATACACATAAGTATACATATACATACATCATAACATATATATAGAAGCACAATGAGAAGGTGCTTACATGAAGATATATATTCCCACACTCATATATGGCCATACACATACAGATACACATATGTTAGTATACCCTTCACCTCATACTAAGTGAATAGACAGATGGAAGAGCTAATGATGTAATCTAACTCCCTCAACTCCATAAACTGTTAGTTCCAGGTAGAAGCAAACCATAGGAAGTAAATTAAGTCATTAATTATGAGTGTGGGCAGCCACTTCTACTTTGGGTTCATCATCTGTCAAATAGAGGTCGGACTGGGTGAGGGTCGAGAGTTTGGATTGGTTAAGTCCCTAAGGCCTCTCCAGTTCTCACACTATAGGGGTTAGAACTTCCTGTCCCATAAGTAGAGGATAATAATAAAATCTTGCTTGGCTAGAACATTCTATGTAAAATGTTTAAAGCAAGGTATGATTATTCTTCATAATTTTAATCATTCTATTCAGTGAATTTTAATATCTCAGCATCCATCATTTAGTATGAATTTGCTTAATAACTACTATTGTTGAGCATGCTTTCATGAGCTTATTTGCATCTGCTTTGATAAGGTATTAGTCTTTAAAAATTGCCCTTTAAAATCTGGATTGTTTTTCTTATATAAAAGTCTGAGAATTCTTTGCATAGCATTCTTTGCAAAAGATATGGATACATATCTTTTAGCACACATGTTCTTAACAAATATTTTCTTTCAGTTAGTGGCTTATCCTTTTATTCTCTTCAGAGGTGTCTTTCAAAGTGTAGATTTTTTTTTTTATGAAGTCAGATTAGCTTGTTCCTTTTTAGATTGTGCTTTTTATATTATATCTAAGAAATATTTGCCTAAGCCCATGGTCTGCCAACTGCGACTCATGAGCCACATGCGGCTCTTTGGCCCTTGAGTGTGGCTCTTCCACAAAATACCATGGCCTAGGTGAGTCTATTTTGAAGAAGTGGTGTTAGAAGAAGTTTAAATTTAAAAAATTTGGCTCTCAAAATAAATTTCAATCGTTGTACTGTTGATATATGGCTCTGTTGACTAATAAGTTTGCCGACCACTGGCCTAAACCAACATCATAAAAACTTTCTATTCTTTTTTCTGAATCTCTATAGTTTCAGTTTTTATGTTCAGTATGGATCAAAGTTTTTATTTTTTGCATATGGATGGCCAAATTTGCATATGAATAGCCATAACTATTTGTTGGGGAGGGGGAACTAACACTTTTCAACTGAATTGTTTTATACTACTGTAAAAAATCAGGTGTCTGTATATGTGTGTATCTATTTCTAGATCCTACTCTACTCCATCAATCTATTTATCACTCTTGATGCTAATATTACCTATATTATGCTAATATCAGTTTTGATTACTACAGCTTTACAATTGGCCTGTAACAGGCTGTGTTAATCTTCTAACTTTGTTTTTCTCTTTAAAGATGCTTTTGAATATTGTAGGTTTTTTTTTTCTTTTCATTTACATATAGATATTAGAATCAGTTTGTTTGAGCACCAACCTATGAACCAGGAGGTCACCATTTGATTCCAGGTCAGGGCACATGCCCTGGTTGTGGGTTCAAGCTTCAATAGGGGGTGTGCAAGAGGTAACTGATCAATGATTCTTTCTCATAATTGATGTTCCTATCTCTCCTATTCTCCCTTCCTCTCTCTGAAATCAATAATAAAAAAAACATATTAAAGTCAGTTTGTTAATATCTGTAAAAACACTGTTGAGTTTCTAATTGGGATTGATTAAATCCATAGAACAAGTAGTGGAAAACTACTGTAATGATGTTTTGCAGTTTTCAGTGTATCAGATTTGTGCATCTTTTATTAGTGTGAGATCCTCCCTCCCCCCAACTGGTGGGCGGAGTTATGACATTGCTGGCATCTGCCACAGAGACATCCCCAAGACATTGAACCAGCACATGCCAAAGTGCCTTAGAGCCCACCCCTTCCTGTTCCACCCCGGTCCAACCCCTTTCCTGTTCCTCCCCTCAAAAGGCTCCCCCAGCCCTCCAAGTGCTGCTCTCTCCATCTCCATCTGTAGACGCAGCCCGGCTGGGTCCTTTCTCTTCTCCCCACTCCTTTCATTCTCATTTCTCTACCTCCATAATGAGTCCCACTCACAACTGGGGAATAAACTTTACTTTAATATGTCTTGGTGGTCAGTTTCCTGCACCTCAAACCTTACAATCAGATCCTTCCCTAAGAATTTCATATTTTATTCTATTGTAAAATGGTTTTGTTTTTCTAATTTTTATTTGTTGCTATCATAGAGACATGTACCTGATGTTTGCATACCGATCTTGTATTCTGAAACCTTTTTAAAATGACTTATTAGTTTTGGTATCTTTTTTATAGTATAAATTCCATCAGGTTCTCTACGTAAACGATCATGTTGTATTTAAATAAAGGCAGTTTTGTTTCTTTCTTTTATTACTGAGTGACTTTTTTTTTCTTGTCTAATTGCTTTAGCCAGATCCTCCAGTACAATATTGAATAGAAGTGGTAAGAGCAGAAATCTGCCTTCTTCCTAGTTTTCAGAGGCAAAGCATTGTCTTTCACCACCAGTAGGACACTGTAGGGTTTTTGTGGATAACTCTTCATTCCATTGAAGAAGTTCACTCCTCTTTCTACCTAGTTTTTTTCTTTTTATCAGAAATGAGTGCTAGATTTTTATCAAGTGTTTTTATAGACCTTTTAAGATAACACATAGGTTTTTTTTTCTTTTTGAGTTTGTTGATATGATCAGTTATTGATTGATTTGAAAAATGTTAAACCACCTCTTCATTCCTGGCACAAATCTTACTTAATCATAATGCATTATCCTAGATTTGAGTTTTTATAATTTTGTTTAGAATGTTTACAGGCAATTTCATGATAAATATGGGTTACAGTTTTGTTGTTGTTGATATGTCTTAGTCAGATTTTGGCATAAGAGAAATGCTGGGACACACACACACACACAAAAAAAAATGAGTTGGAAAGTATTTACTCATCTCCATTTTGGGGAAGACTTTGTATAGGATTGGTTTTCTTTCTTCCTTAAATGATTGGTAGAATTCACCAGTAAAGCCATCTGAACCAGGATTTTTCTTTTGGGGAAGATTTTGAACTTCAGAATGTGATTAATAGATTTACTACTATTCACATTACCTATTTCTTCCTGAGTGAACTTGGTTAGTTTATATCTGTTAAAAATTAGTTCACTTCTTTTAAGTTGACAAACTTATTGGCATAAAATTGTTCATTATATTTCCTTATTCTTTTAATATCTGGGGAACCTGTAGTTATGTCATCTCTCTCATTTCTGATATTTGTGTGTTTTTCCTTTTTTTTTTTTTTTTCTTTCTCCTAATCAGTTTGGCTGGAGGCTTATCAATTTTTATGATCCACCAGTTTTTGTTTTATTGGGTTTCTCTGTTATTTTCCTATTATTATTTCATTGATTTAGACTCCTTTTTTTCCTTTATTGTGTTTTTCCCCAAAATCAATTTCCCCCCCATACCTCCCCCTCCCCCTTAATCACCACACTGTTGTCCCTGTCCATGAGTTCCTACTCTCTCTTTTATTCTCAATCCCTCCACCCATCCCCAACACCCCTTCACCAGAGCTATCTACCTGCTCTCTATTTTGCTTGTTAGTTCAGTTAATACTCTTAATTATCCCCTTTCTTCTATTTACTCTGGGCTTCCTAAGATTGAATCTGAGGGTTTGGGACTATATATATATATATATATATATATATATATATATATACACACACACACACAGACATATATATATATATATATATATATATATATATATATACACACACACACACACACACACACACACACACACACACAGACCAATAGTGCTACAAGAAAGGTGTTGGTTGAATGAAGGAACATAACTTATTTTGGTTGAATACCTGGTTTCTCTACAGGTATTTGCATTTTTACAAAGACCAAGCTGACAAGCCAAAGAAAGGAAGCTCCTATGGTGGAATTTCAGGCTCCAGTGAGCTGGGTCTAGAAGTTTCTTCTATTGTTTAGTGCCTGGGGGAGGAAGTGGCTGTCACAGCAGGTAGAATCTTCCATTCATTGCTTTCCAGTGCAAAATTAGGAAAACAATCACATTGTCTCCTGAAAGGACAAGGCTGTGTCACAGAGACAAATGTGCTTCCCCTTGGCTTTCTAGAGGTGGGAGTGGGGGGCGGAAACTTCTTTAGTCCTGTCAGGTTTTCCTGCGGTGGGTTTAGTCCACAGAACACTCCTTCCCCACATGCCTGTGGGTTAGGCCCTGGCTGACTCCAAGGTCATCTCAGCTCTGATCTCACAGCTGCCTGTCATCCCAGCCATGCCTTGGTGGGAGGAGTCTGATGTTATCTGGGAGTTAAAAGAGCCAAGGTTACAAAGAAGAGGGATAGAAAGTGCTGCTGCAGCTTCCTCCTCTAGAATTCCCCTCTCTTGGGAAAGGGTGAAGAGCCCCCTCAGGCATTGGTATTGATTTAGGATTATCAATAATTATAAGTATTGTTATCTTGGTGGAGAAGAGACAGCTGGTTCCCCTAAGAAGTGGGAAAGGGAAGGGGGTGGAGGAGCAGCTTTGAGAGCAATTGCTTGACTGTCAGTGCCTCACTCCCTCACCCTGATTTCAAGTCTCAAAGTTTCAGCCATGCTGGCAGCCTCCCTTCCCTAAAGCCCCAAGATACTCTCTGCCTCAAAACCTTTGCATGCACAGTTTCTGCCACCAGGAAAGTTCTTTCCTTGTTTTTTGCCTCTCCTAGATTCTGTTTAAACTGAGTCTCTGGATCCCCACCCAAATAAGATTCCTGTTCGCTTCCCTCATGTTGCCCATTCTCTCCCTTTCTAACAAGCACCCCAGCATCAACGATGTGTTCATGTGTTTGATTATCTGTCCATATTGCATTCTTTGTGTCTCACATCAGAGTTGCTAAGTGAATATCTGGGGAATGAGTAAGTGAATGAATGAATTTGAAAGTCTTAAGCATGACCTATATTATAAAAGAAAAAAAAATCAGTGTTATGATTTTTAATTCAAATGAATTAAAGCTACAAGCCCTCTAGAACAGCTGAAACAAAAAAAAATCTGACAATGCCCAGTTTTAGCAAGAATGTGGAGGGGCAGGGATTTCATGGACTGCTGGTGGGATGTAAAACTGTACAATTGCTTTGGAAAACATTTTGACCCTTTCTTGCAAGGTCACACACATACACCTACCCTATAAACCAGTCATTCCCTTCCTAGGCTTTTACCTGAGATAAAAGGAAGCATTTACTCATGCAAAGGTGTGTACATAAAGTTCATTACTCCTTTATCTGTAATTGCCCCACGTGTCCACCAATAGGTGAATAGATAAACAAATGGAAGTGTATCTGTACTTATAGAATACTACTCAGTCATAGAGAGGAACAAACTACTGACATGCACCAACATTGATGAATTTCAAAATACTATGCTGAGGAGTTCTATGAGTCTATTTTTCATATATATATATATATATATATATATATATATATATATATATATATATATATATTATTGATTTTGTACAGAGAGGAAGGGAGAGAGATAGAGAGTTTGAAACATTGATGAGAGAGAGTCATCGATCAGCTCACCCCCTACTGGGGATATGCCCGCAACCAAAGTACATGCCCTTGACCAGAATTGAACCCGGGACCCTTCAGTCCCCAAGCCAACACTATCCATTGAGCCAAACCGGTTTCGGCTATGAGTCTATTTTTCATTCTAGAAAATGAACACTAACCCATTGTGACAGAAATGGTTTGGAGTGGGGTAGGGTAGAAGGCTGACAAAATTTTTGGAACTATGAATATATTCATTATCTTGGTGGTGATGGTTTCATGAGTGTAGACATTTGTTAAAATTTGTCAAACTGTGCACTTCCAATATGTGCAGATGGTGTAATTTTACTGAAATAAAGCTATTAAAAAAAGAAAAAAGCCAAATACCCTCAGAGCCTCTGAACATGGGGAAGGCTTCTTTTCCACAATCCACGTGTGACCTGTTCGTGACCCTGTGGTGAAGGTCGGGTGTCTCCATGGTGACCTACTAAGGAACTTGACAAATATTTAACTCTGCTTGATTCCGCTCAGCGCTTCTCCCTGGAAGATCATAACATTTTGACACCTCTGACAAGCTTGAGGACTCAAGTATCTGTCAAAGTGCCACTGAAATGCCAGCAGGACCTCACCTGTGTGCCTTGAGCTGAGGGTACCACACGTGGTCAGGGTATTTGTCCTGAGTTTGTCAGAGAGCCTGTTCCCCCTGGTGGGAGAGGTGGGGAGACCCCTGGAGGTCATGGAGAACTGGAAAACACCACCAGTTCCACCTATCTGTCTCTATAATAGGAATGCTTATCAGTGCTCCGAGTGTGATTGACTAAACAAATGAATTTATCTGATTGTTCCAGCCAACAGGAAGCAGCTGCTGATTGGCTCCTTCTGTGATTTGCCTGCAGCAACCAAGAGAGCTGTCCGTTTGGTTGGCTGTGGTACATACCCTCTTCCCCAACCCTGGGTTGGTCTAAGGCAGGTGTCGGCAACCTATGGCTCCAGAGCTTTACTGCGGCTCTTTTGAAGCTTTACTGCGGCTCCGACAACTTGCAAGCCTGTGTGAAAATGAAGGTAACGTCTTACAGCCCTGATGTGCTGACACTGTGCACTGAGGTTCAGGAGCAAAGTCCCATTAACCAGGTAAATTAAATATTTTAATTAGCTATTAATTTGCAAAAATATATTTTACATTGTTAAGTGAAAAAGTCCTTTTTTTCTTCAGATTGACAGCTAACTGCACAATCCGGTATATAGCATTAAGGTAAGAAACAATATATGCAGTGTTATATTTGTCTTAAATGTCGCAATGGTTTTGCGGCTCCCAGGTTTTTTTTTTCCTTCGGAAACTGGTCCAAGTGGCTCTTTATGTCTTAAAGGTTGCAGACCCCTGGTCTAAGGCATCCACCATTCCATTGCTTATTCATTCTGTCTGTAGTCCATGAGGCTGCCTAGCAGTACCCTGGAGATCACCTGGGCATTTATCTCTTCCAGGGGCGATGGCAACTGTAGTGGGTGTTCCAGTCCTGGCCTCCAGTCCCTATAATCTTTCCTTCTCTTCCCACCACACCCAGAGAAC
Source organism: Pipistrellus hanaki (assembly GCF_964339955.1). Classification (NCBI taxonomy): domain Eukaryota; kingdom Metazoa; phylum Chordata; class Mammalia; order Chiroptera; family Vespertilionidae; genus Pipistrellus; species Pipistrellus hanaki. The sequence continues at coordinate 182,735,680 of NC_140504.1, read as the reverse complement.
CCGAGGAGCTGATGAGGCCGATCCAGGCTTTTTGCTTCCTTTGCGAGGCCTGTCTCCCAGCCCTTTCATATGCCTTACCCCTGGCCTTTGCCTACAATGTGTGGCCAATAGCTCAAGGATCTCACTCTCTGTAACTTAGGGGAGCTGCAGTCACCCAGGGAGGCCCTTGTTTCCTCTGCGTCATGTCTAGCACCCCTAGCCCCAGCCCACAGCTCTGGGTGACGGAATCCTCTTTGTGAAGAAGAAACAATTCTGTGCAGGGCAGTGGGCACTGCCCACCAGGGCACATGGTCGGCTCCCGCCAATCAGAATCTTCCCTGATATCTGACACGTGAACACTGGGAGGGAGATCACAAGCTGTAAGAACCACCTGAGCCTGGGGCACTGGTGGCCATCTTCCCCACAGTCATTAGAAAGGACGTGACAGAGGGAAGCAGAGCTCTGAGATGGGAGGAAGGATTCAGCCCTGGGGAGATGGTTTGAGCTCTAGTCTCCAGCCATCTGTGAAACCAATTCCATGCCCTCATTTTCCAGTTATGCGGGCCAATTAGTCTTCTTACCTTTTGTTCCAACTCTTTGTGTTCTGCCCCTTGCAAGATAAGGTTCTGCCTTAAACCAGCTGCAATTAAGGAGCAGAACACAACTTCAGGAAGGAAGCAATGTCTGGAATGGAGAAGCGGAGAAGCCACAGAGCTGAGCTGCCAGAACAATGGGCCCTGTCACAGCGAGGGCAGCAGCTGTCAGCGGGGCTGGGGGCAGAAGCCTTGACCATGCTAATCTGCAAGGCCTCCTGGATGCCAGCTCCACTGGGCCTGGGCAGCTGCATTTGCACATAAGTCTGGCTGTTTCACTCATACACGTTCCCTGCCTGGCCTCTATTGGCATTTGGGATTGGGGTCTTCGGTAAGTGAAAGATGAAACAGAGGGGCCAGAGATGGGATGCCAGGACACAGGCTTTATTGAAGAGAAGAGTACCACTGTCGGCTGCTTCCAGAGGAGAAAGAGAAAGAAGGCAGGGGTTCAGGCACCTTTTAAAGGGAGGAAAGAGAGGGGATGGGGCTTAGGGCACTCAGCACACACTGATTGGTGGTTTCATGTAAGGCACATGATTAGGGACCTAGGGACTTAGGAATCGGGGGCTTAGGGTATTTGGCAGTTGCTGATTGGTAGTTCAGTGCTCAGGAATGTCCAGCTGCAGGTGGAGTTTACATCATTCTCCATCCATCGGTTGGAGGAAGGAAGGATCTATCAGTAAGATGTCATAGCGATTTAGAATTCTGGAATCACAGTCTTAGAAACTTAGAATTCTAGAATCTTAGAAGAACTCATTACTTCAGTGAATATTCTCTGAATGCCCCCCTTTGAGCCAAGCACTGAGCAGGGTGCTGGGATTCAGGGCTGAACAAGCAAGGACAGTGTCTACTTTCATGGGTGGTCCATTCTAGAACCCTGGAAACTCAGCGTTGATGGATCAAAGGGATTTGTCAGCTTCACTCTTCACTCCTCACTGCTCCCCACCCTGAGAGGAGGGAGAGGTCAGGCTTGGGAAGGGGAGGCCACTGTGGAAGGTGGCCTTCTAGAAAGCCACCCTGCTAAAGCCTTCTAGAAACAGGCTTCCTGAGCCAATGAGGGACCTGGACCCCTGCCCTCCCCTCATGCATCTACTTCCCACCATTACTGCCTCTACTAAGTCTGGGGCACTCACCCGCAGGCTCAAAACCACCCAGGCGTGGGCACTGATGGCCTCTCTCTGGGCCATGAAAGGGGCCTTCAGGCTATGGCTCTCTCGTGTGGCCCCTGTGAGGGCCCGAGCCCAGCCCTGCTGCTCAGCCTGGGTCCTCCGGGAACAGGCTTCCTGGGACGGTTCTGATAGCCAAGTCCACCTTTCTCTTTAAACACTAGAGAGGGAGCTATCCCAGGTTCTATTTTTAAACTTTAATTACACAATAACCAAAGCAAAATAAACTATGTGGTTTTTAATGCTTACCTTTCATAGTGATCAGCGTGGGATTTTATTCTTATTAAACAAGAAGGGAAACGGGCTCTGTCAGCCAAGTCAGCTTCAGGGGCTGCAATTACGTTTATGTGCCTTACTTACTTTTGTATATTTCATTTTGCAGAGTGGTTCATGCATATGGTTGGGGAAAATAGTACAAAGAGACCGGTAATGAAAAGTAGTGGTCCCTTGAACTTCCCACCCTGAATCCCGCTTGTCAGAGACAACCAATTTCAACTTGCTTGGCTGTTTCTCCTCCTGGTTTTCTCATAAAGCTAAATAATATGTTTGTACCACCATCTCCTGGCTCCCCGCTATGATGAATAAGGCATTAGCTCATTTCTATGCCAGCCTGTCTCCCCTTCTGCCAACATTATTATATTGTTAGTTCTTTTTGTCTTTCTTTTGGTTGCCTTGAAAACTTTAAGTACTGGACTCTTACATTTATTTCTGTTAAAATAGCATTAATGTGTTTTGAGGTAAAGGAGATTAATATTTATTGGCCTAGGAAATATAGAGGTTAAATTCATTTCATTGGTGGTTGGAGCCAGGGCTCGCACATGACTGCAGTTTCTTATCTCTGCTTTCCTCGGTGCTGACCTCACTCTCAGGCAGGCTTTCTCCATGTTGTGGGGAAGATGGTTAAGATATTTGGGTCTCTTGCATTGCACGGTTCTGCCTAAAATAAGCCACACTCAAGGAGCAAAGCCCAAAGAGAAATGAGTCATAGAACTGAGCAAGTGCAGTTTGTTTGCCAAGCCCCTAACCACACAACCTTGTTACTAAGTTCTTTGGGCCAAGCCCTGGGGACTACCATGTGGAGTCAAGACCAGCACAGTCTCTGATCTCATGAAGCTGACAGTCTAGCTCAGCAGATAGATACTAAAGAATAATTAATGTGAATTTGCAGCTGCAATAAATATTATAAGGGGGTGAAGTGCTAACAAGGCATATAGATACGGGGTTTGACGTCAGAGAGGACATCCTGAGGGCATGATGGCTGAGCTGGAAGAAAGGAGTGAGGGAAGGTGGAGTTGAGAGAGCACTATAGGCCCTGTGATAAGAAGAAGCACTCTGACCAAATGCTGGCTTCTTTTTCCTTTAATCCTTACCTAAGAATATGTTTTTAATTAATTTTAGAGAGAGAGAGAAAAAGAAATAGAGAGAGATATCAATATGAGAAAGAAACATTGATCAGTTGCCTCCCATATGTACCCTGATTGAAACCCGCAACCTAGGTATGTGCCCTGACAGGGAATAGAACCTGCAACCTTTTGGTGTATGGGGTTGATGGTTCAATCAACTGAGCCACCTTGCCAGGACCTGACTTCTAATAAGAAGCAATGGAGGCAGAGGGCAGTGGAATTGCATATTTAAAGTGTGGTCAATCCAAAATTCTATCTCCAGCAAAAATATCATTCAAGAGCAAAAGTGAAATAAATACATTCTCAGCTAAAGAAAGAAATATGTCACTAGTAGAACCAAACTATAAAATAATAAAGAATGGTCTTTAGGCTGAAGGAAAATGATACCAGATGGAAATTCAAATATTCAAGGAAGTAATGAAGACTGTCAGAAATGATAAATGTGTGGGCAAATAGAGGAGACTATTTTTTTTTTCCATTTTATTATTTTGAAGATATATTCTCAAAAGCAAAAATAATATGTTAAGGCATTGTGGAATTTATAATGTATGCAATGTAATGCATATAACAACTATATCATAAGGATAGTAAGGGAGGGCAGAAAATGGACTTACACAGATGCAATGTTAAAAGCCAAATGTGTATTTTGTAATCTTTAGATCAATCACTTAAAAAATTAATACAAATAGGTATAGCTAAAATGCCAATCCTATCTAATAAAGAGGGAATATGCTAACTGACCATCACACTCTCACAAAGATGGCAGCAGCCACAGCCACAAGATGGTGGCGCTCAGTCCCCTCAGCCCGGCCTCATCCAGCCTCAGTTCCCCAGGCCCCTCAGCCCTGCAGGGGAAGGCAGTTAGGGTTGATTGGGCCAGCAGGGGAGGGTAGTTGGAGGCAATTGAGCCATAGAGGAGGGGAAATGGGGATGATCATGCCAGCAGGGGGGCAGTTAGGTGTCAATCAGGCTGGCAAGGGAGTGATTAGGGGGCAATCAGGCAGGTAGGCAGGTGAGAGGTTAGGAGCCAGCAGTCCTGGATTGTGAAATGGATGTCTGAACCAGCAGTCGGATATCCCTCAAGGTGTCTCAGATTGGAGAGGGTGCAGGCTGGGCTGAGGTACACGCCCCCACATGCACAAATTTTGTGCACTGGGCCTCTAGTAGATAAATAAAAACTAAACTCTAAAAGTAGATTCAATTAATTCAAAAAAAAAAGGCAGGAAAAGAGTAGTTGAAAAACAAATCATCAACATAAAATCAAGAGTAAAATTCTAAACCTGACCCCAACCGCATCACAGTTATATTAAATTTTAATAGACTAAACACTCTAATAAACAGGACCCCTTTTTTCTCTCTTTTTTTTCCCATTTGTTTCTCAAAAATCATTCCTGCCCTGAGAGGTGGACAACTGCATGGTTCTGTCCCACTGATGGGAAACATCCACAGCTCAGAGAGATACAGTGACCTGAGGTCAAACAACAGGTGATAGGAAGAGTCCAGAATGGGGACCTCCTACTGCCCTCCAACTCTGATATGAGCAGTCTGAGGCTTCGTGATTCTACCTGGTACCTCACTGCTATTGGGACATAACACTGATGGGCCCAAGTTCCAACTTCAATAACAAACAGAAAATAGTAAATCTCAGGCTGGTAAAGGTGGGTTGAGCTGGTTGAGGAAAGTCCGGGTCCAGAAGGGGGAGGATATGAGAGCAGGGACCAGGTTCCTGAGGATGAGCTCCTACTCCAAGAGAACCCACAGAGGGGACAGTGGGGAAAATGACAAGATGACAACAGTCACGGAATCATGGGGACACAGTGTTGGGGCTTATGAGGAGCCCCGGCATCTTTATGTGTCTGCATCACCACCAAGCCTGAGACATCAGGACAATGACCCCATTGCATAGATGAGGGGGGTGAGATCTGAGAGGGAAGCAGTTCCTGAGGGATGCAGGGCCAGGACTTGAACCTGAGCCTCCATCAGCACCCCATCTTTCCCACATGCAGGGCTAGAGCTCAGGGGATGGGAAAGGGCTGTCCTGTGTCCTGGAAACTGGGATGGGTATGCTGATATGTTCCTCTCCACACAGAATCTCCATGAAATGTGCTGGTTTGCATGGGAGGTCATGAGCGCCCTGTCTGTGAAGGTGCACGCTGGTGGCTGTTAACTAGACATATTGCGGTGACATTTCACAATCTAAACAAATATCTCACATTATGTTGGACACCTGACACTAATATAATTTTACATGTTAATTACACTCAATAAAAAAGAAATTGATGAATCACATTAACAAACCAGTAAACAAAATATATCTTATCCTTCTACTAGTACATTGACAAATACAATGTTCTAACAACCTGGGAAAACAGGTTTAGTTTCATATTCTTGGGCCCCTCCTGTGGGGAGGACTGCCCCCTTCACTTCCTATCTCTGGGTCTGCCTCACACCTTGAGGGTCTCACATACATGTGGACACCCCAGCACACATGCTCAAATTGCTTCTATCAACCCATGAACAGTTGGCCCTTGGCACCCTCAGCCTGGAGTTTTCATCCCACAGTGCATCCAACCACAGGAGGACAGACCCAGGGAAGAGACCCACCCAGGATCAGGAAGTGGGCTTTGGGCCATTTGAGTGGGGAATTCTGGGGTCCTGGATACCAAACAGTCTAGAATACTGGCTGTGTCAGGCAGCCTCCAGGCGAGCTCTTCACCCCTTTGGCTCCATAGATTCCTTGTGCCACAGACAGAGCAGAATCTTCCACGGTGTGGAACTCATTGCACAGCCTCTTGTTCTGGACTGAGGATGGTATGAAACCTAGCCCCAGTTCACCTGTCAGGCTAGATGCCTGGTTCTGCAGTGGGAAGGACCTAAGAGCAAGCCATCAGGAAGAGCAAGATTCACAGACGCAATGCCAAAGCCATGGACAAAGGTCCAAAGTTAAGACCGAGATCCCTAAGGAGAAGTTGGGCAGAGAAGGTGAGAGGTGCAGGTTGGGCCTTACCTGGCTGCCTGTCAGGACTGAAGCAGATTTGGCAGTCCCACACATGCTGCATCACTTCCCCAAGTGACATACTTTGAAACGGAGGCCCCAAGCACCAGGTGGAAGTGGGTAATTACCGACAGCTCTAGAGCAAACAATTCTAGCCTGTACCTTCATGGCCCCATGAAATTGCCTGGGCTTACACATACACACAGCCATATTTCACACGTCAAATGAGTGCATTTTTAGGAGCCACAACTTCCCAGGAGTCTATGGATTTCCTGGAATCATCGATCTCTCGAGATCTTTCCTGAGAGAAAAGAATGAGCAAGTGACACTGTCATTTAAAAGGAAACAAAGCGGGGATGGGGGTGGGGGGGTGGGGAAAGGAGCAAAGGGGGAATAGCTCATACTGTGGAAATTCTTCGTTTTCCCTAAGGTGTTAAAGGATTGGATGCCCAAATTGTCAGCAATGAGCCCCTTGCTGATGAGCAGGGAATGGGGAAGGTTGCGTGAATTGTTCAAAGAGGCAGGAAGCAGGACTGTGCCATGTCTGTGTTTCTGTCATTAACCGGGTAGAGGGAAAGAACTCTTTCAGTGGGATACTCAAGGCAAACAGGCAATTTCAAGAGCACAAAGAATCATTTCTGCAGACTGAGCTCAGGTCAGACCCACTGGGTCAAAGCTGAACAGAGAGACACGAGAAGGCAGAGGGACAAGAGAGGGGCAGTAAGAGGTTCTTGCTACCCTCTCCTCTATCTCCTGCTCACTTGTGCGCGGGGACAGAGGACTGCCCCTCCCCCTGCTGATTCAACCCAACCCCTAGTTTCTTGGATCTGTAAGTAATAAATCTTGTGATTTTATTTCCTTTGTGTCAGTCTATTGAAACTGAACATTTAATCAGATGACTCTGGAGTTTTCAATTCTCCAAAGTGGAAGCCTAGATGCTAAGATAGTTACCTGCCCACCCCATGTGGGTAGTTTGTACCTCCTCATTGGCAGGTCTTAATCTGCATATCCTTAATTTAATGCACCAGTACAAGTCCCCAACACAGAAGCAAGATAAAAACTGTCAAAAATATTGGCATACAATGAGGCAAAGGGCACAACATAATCTAAGCAATAATGCAAACCTAAAATTCAAAAAAAAGAGAAATCTGTAGATAAAAAATGCACAATATTTTTCAGGGAAAAAAATGATAAAAATTATGTCAACATGAAAACATATCTGAATGATACAATTGAGATTCAAACACAGAGCAGAGCACTCATTGGCCAACTCACAATGATGAGGGAAAATCAGGTTGGCGCAAATTTCTCTGAGGTAGCACCAGAAGACAGTGGTCTGAGGCCAGAAAAATATAACCACATACTTTTATACCCAGCCAAGTTGATTTTCTGGATCCCAAGGCAATAGATACACTGTCTCAAGTATTCAGGAACTCAGGAAACAGCCTTCATGAGTCTTTCTGGCAAAAATACCATTAACAAACACATTTAAAAGAAAATTAAAAATTCAGAGATCTCAGTTTGGATTCATGGGCCTCCTGAAGGTGCGTTCAAACCCCTAGGAATTGTCAAGGTGAGACTCAGCCATTGTACCATGGCATCCAACAAGGTACAGTGTCAAGAGGGGGGATCTAGAGTCAGACCTGTCAGAACCCAGCTGGGCCACAAAGACCTAGGCTGGTCCCGGGCAAGTTCCAGCAGCATTTCTGTCTCCTGAGCCTCAGACTTGTTCAGTGAGAGTGGTGATTCCTCTCACTTAGTAGTACTGCAAGTTAAGTAATATGAGTATAACCTCTACAGGTTACCCACCACATAGTAGGTCTTCAACAAATACATGTGACTCTATGAAAGTTCCATGAACCAAGCTTTAGTGAAGTGTGTACTTGGAAGCCAGCCTGCCAGGATTCAGAGCTCTCTTCAGCCATATCCCAGCTCTGTGTCCCTGACACACTAGAATCTGATTTCCTAGCTTTAAAAAATGGGGTAATCTTCACCAGGTCATTGTGAAGATTCAATCAGATAAATCACATAAAGTACCTAGAACAGAGCCGGCACGCAGAAATCCTTAGCAAAACTAGCTTTATTAAGATTGTCTACTGTTATTTCTTTTTTTTAAAAAAAAATACATTTTATTGATTTTTTACAGAGAGAGATAGAGTTAGAAACATTGATGAGAAACATTGATCAGCTGCCTCCTGCACACCCTCTACTGGGGATGTGCCCACAACCCAGGTACATGCCCTTGAACAGAATAGAACCTGGAACCTTCCAGTCCCCAGGCTGATGCTCTATCCACTGAGCCAAACCGGTTTTGGCGACTACTGTTGTTTCAATGGTCATTGCTCCAAAGTGGAAACTACTGCAAAGCCTTTCAACGGGTGAATGGAAAAACAAATGGTGGCACATCCATACAGTGGAATACTATGCAGCTGTAAGGATGGGCAAGTTATTGATTCACACAAATATATGAGAACATTGATCTTTTACACAAAAAATAACAATATAGTATGGAGTATATAACATACATTTAAGTATAATGTGTGACATCAATAGCACAACAGTAGGACAGAAGCCTGACTCCTGGAAGGTTCTTAAACTACATGTGAAATAGTGTAATATCATGTGGGTAGACTGTGTTAACGATCTATGCTATAAACCCTAAAGCAACCATTAAAGTAACAAAAGAAAGTGTTATCCTATATAATAAAAGCCTAATAAGCAAATAGACTGAATGGCTGAAAAACTGGTCACTATGATGCACACTGACCACCAGAGGGCAGATGCTCAATGTAGGAGCTGACCACTGGTGGTCAGTTTCTCCCACAAGGGGTGCACCACTCAGCCAGAAGCCAGACATCAGTCAGACATCCCCCAAGGGCTCTCAGACTGCGAGAGGGTGCAGGCCAGGCTGAGGGATGCCTCCCCCAAACCCCCACCCCCGAGTGCACGAATTTCATGCACCGGGCCTTTAGTAGCTAATAAGCCAACAAGGAAGACAAAGCAGAATCATAAATGATACTCAGTCCAAAAGATGACAGAGAAAAAGGAGAAGGTATATCAAGAACAGATGGGAGGGAAAAGGGGAAAGAACATGTTAGAAGAAAACAAATAGCAAGATGGCAGATGTAAACCTAACAAGATCACGGTAATGCTCTTTTTCCAAGGAAGTAAACGAAGGCCCAGAGGTGGAGAGGAGCTTGTGCAGATGTCGAGCCAAGAAGGCGTGAGGCCAGTCTTCAAGTCGGCCTGTGGAGCCCATGCTGGTAACAAGGGCTGTGCACCTGGCCCTACAGGCCCTGGACGCTTTTGTTCCTCAGACCTTCACCTCCTGCCAGATCCCCCATCTGTGTGAACACACCGGGTGGGGCCACAGAGCTTATCTGTTCACCCCCTTCACTTTATAGCTGGGGAAACTGCGGCCCTGAGAGGGGAGGGAGCTTGTTCAAGGTCATTCTCTGAAGTAGGGGCCCAGCTGGGATTGTGACTCAGCCTCCAACCCGACCAGCTGCCAGGCTCATCACTGCTTCCAGATCCTTTCCTCCCCTGCCCCAAGCTGCTGTGGCAACACCTGGCCCTTGATTTGCTCTCACGTCCCAGCAGACAGACATTCTGGGCGCTCATCATTGCATCATCTAATCAGCTTGCAAATGCTCCCAGGTGTTTTCCATCAGGCATTTATCTGAATGACTCTCCTCTGTATAAAAAGGCTCAGAGTCCTGTCTTCCATCGTCGGAAACACTAGGCTCCTACAGTATCGGTGTTGGTGACTTCTTCCTCTTCAGAGAGCTCCTGGCCATTGGAGTTGGCACCCCATTAGAGATCACTGGGGGATATTGGGGAAACTGAGGGCTGGAGGGGGAGGGGCTCACTGCAGATCACACTCTAGGGTAGGAGCTGAAGCAGAATCTGCACTCGATCTCTAGGCTTCTGGGCCCTGTTCTTTCCCTGCAGCCTGTTTGCACCTGCTAAACCTCAGTTGTGACCTTGAGACCCAGTTTCCGGGAGGTAGTGTGTCATGATGTCAAGGTCACCTTGTTTCTGCCCATGAACAGGAAGTCATCTGATTTCCTTTTAAAAATAGCTTCATGAAACAAATGAGTCACATTCTTTAAAAATCCAATTGACATCGAACTATAAAGAAGCTAAAAGAATCTAGAGCTCTCTGAAGCAGCACCATTAGTTTCGGGGGAGCAGGCTGGTTTTTCTCAACATCCCGATTCCCTGTCCAGCTCTGACCCAGTGCGGCGGGCCTGTCTAAAGCACACCAGGGCCTCCTGCAGGCTGTCCTCTCCTGGGTTCAGCCTGTGGGAAGCACTGCGGGCAGACAGAGGATGAGAGGAGAGAAAGGCTGGGATATTTCTTCCTGCTCCCTCCTAGGTCCAACTCTGTCTTGCAGCTCTTGAGCACAAGGGCAGGAGCAGGAGCAGGGGCAGGGGCAGGGGCAGGGCCAGGCCGGTTCTGAGAAAGGTGCCCCCAGGAACCTGGGCTACCAGCAGGGTTAGTGCCTGGGCTCTGCCTGTGATGCAGACTGGCCTCCTGCATCCTCACTTGGGTACTGGGGTCCTGCCTGCCTGGGTCCCGGCTTCAGGGGTGGGATTTCAGCTGTCTACCTGTTCCTCTAACCTCGCCCCCTCTTCCCTCCAGCCCTGGACTCTGTTTCCCTCTTGCAGGTCTCTGAGAGAAGCTGACCTGCCTACACGTAACTCCTGACTCCACTCATTCTCTGGCCATCACTAAGCTCCAGGCTGTGCAAGAAGCAGGCAGTCACGGTGGGGAGAAGTGGTGACAGAGGTGGAGTCTCCTTCCTGCACCAGCTCCTCCCTGACCAGCCACCCCTCTCCCTGTTCCCTGCATTGTTTTCCAGGGCACACTTCAGAACCTCATATTATGGAGCACGTCTTTATTTTCCATCAGTCTCCCCCAATAGAATGTAAATTCCACAAGAACAGAATTGCGTCTGTCTAGTTCGCTTTTGTATTCCTAGTGCCTACAACAGTACCTCTAAGATGCTTAGTAACAAGTGCTCAATAAATATCTGCTACCTACTCCCGAATAAATGCAGAGCTCCCAGGCCAAAGAAGGATGCTGGAAGGGGACAGCAAATGCTCAGGTAACCATGGTAACAGGCTGTTTAAGGAGGTGTGAAGGAGGAGGGGCCTGGGCAGGATGAAGGACATGAAGGAGGAAGAGGAGGACCTGGTCAGCATCCACTCAAGCACTCCTGCATTCATCAGACATTTCCAGCACCTTCTATGCACCAGGCCCTGAAACGGGCATAAGCACTAGGCACATCAGACCTTGTACCTGCGCCGAGGAGCTCTTGGGCAAGTGGAAGGAGAAAGACACTCCCCAAGCGCCTGTGATCAGGGCGTTAAGTGCCAGGATAGGATGTGCGGTGACTTCCACTGGAGTAAAAGCCAGCATTCATTGAGCTACTGAATCCCTCTTTGCTTAAGGCAGCTGGAATAGGAGCTTCAATACTTCCAGCCCAAAGAACCCAAGCTGCTTCAACCCAAGAGGGAACTGAGCAGTTTGGAGAACTGGGGACGGTGGTGGGCAATAGCCTCAGGCATGGCTGAATTCAGGGGCCCCAATGCTGCCACCGGATCTCCCATGCTCTCTATCTCCACATCTCTATTTCCCTTCCGACGGAGTGCCCGGGAAATAGAGCTTACACATCTTTCTCTTACTCATGAGCTGGGGGAGGAGAGTCATAACCATTGGCAGCTCCAAGCTTACATCCTCCCAGCTCGTGGCTTCATTGGGAAGAGAGAAGGCTCTCTCTGCTAACCATACAAAGTCCCAGTCAAGCGTTCTGATAGGCCTGCCTAAGGTCACATGTTCTCCTTGGACCAATCACTCTTTCCTGGGGTGGATGGAGTGATATGATTGGTTCAGTCTAGGCTTGTACCTATCTCTAAGGAAACAGGCAGGATAGGATCGCTGATGAATAGTCAGGCCAGAATATCAGGGGCTGGGGGTGTATGAGGCTTAGTTTCCTGAAGAAAGGGTGGTGGGAGTGATGAGTGCTGAAAACAGAGGAAAGGGATGCTGATGGGCTGAATCAGCACAGGACCCAATGGCAGGAGATATTCTTATTCCCTTTTATAAATAAAGAAACTGAGTGTCAGGGGAGTTAAGCAATTCGTATAAATTAGCAGGAGGCAGAGCAGGAGCCCTGAACCCTTCTCTCTGCTGGGCACGAACATCCTGTGCTCTCAACAACCAGGCTACAGTGCTTCCTGGGGACCTGGCTCCTGCAGCATCGCCAACGCTCCGGAATCGAGTTCCAACAGGTTAACACTCCTAATTCCAGTTCAAACAGGAAGATTCTCTAAGCTCAGACACGCGGGCCTCTCCCAGGCCCCAGAGCTTACACATCTAATCTCCGTGATGGATTTAATTGGAGGCTCCCTCTCCTTCCGGACCACGATGTGCAGAAAATCGCTGCTCCTGGCAATTCTGTCCACTGAGCAGTGCCGAGAGGGAACGCATCAAAGGGAACAGACACCGGGCTGGTGTTGCCGGGGGCAACATGCACCCGGAGATACAGGGAACAGGGAGGCGGCTGCCGTTTGAGCTGTTTGACATGTGAACAATTTCTCCAGCTCAGACGCTCACACAGCCAGAGCCTCCCTAAGCCTCCCTCCCCTGGGCTGCTTCCCAGCACTCAGCCTCCCTTGGCCTTCCCGCCAGTCCAGCCCCCAGTCCAGCCAGACCATTTCATGTCAGGGGTGATTCACAGCCTTGGAGATCCTCGGGGCCGGAGGAGCAGATGAGGAAATGCAGCCCGAGGGGCTCAGGCACTTGTTCAAGGTCAAAGGGGTACGTTAAGGATGATGCTGATCCTGGTGACATTAGCCCCCAGCGGCCGAGAGCCTCTGTATTATATGAGGATTATATAGGCACTTCCAGGTGCATATACAATGAGTGGCCAGATTGTTATGACCTCTGAATGCATCCTAAAAATAAAATCTGGCCATTCAGTGAATATCCTATATAATAAAAGGCTAATATGCAAATTGTCCCCTCAACCAGGAGTTCGACCAGCAGGCAGGCGGGCCAACCGCCCATGTCCCCTCCCCCTGGTCAGGCTGGCCGGACCCCACCCATGCACGAATTCATGCATTGGGTCTCCAATATATATAGATATATATACTGCATGGCCAGATTATTATGCGTTCAGAGATCATAATAATCAGGCCACTCAGTGTATATATAATCCTCATATAACAACTCTGTGGGGCAGAGATTTTTATCCCATTTTGCCTGTGGGTAGAGTAAGGCTCTGACAGATTAAACGACATGCTCAAGGGCACAGAGCTGTTTCCAACTGCTTTGCTGAGCACCTAAGTCTACGCTGAACTCTCCACCACTGTGTGCTCTGCCCAGGACACCACTCTGGGATGTGGGAACCAGGCCAGCTCCATTTCCCAACCCCGCAACCGCACTCCTGCCGGCTCCCTGTTAGCCCTGGTCTTTGGGAGGTGCAGTGGAAGACTGACAGATGGAAAGGGAGAAGCTGAATTGCCCTCCCTGGTTCTGGCTGCACCAGGGGGCTGTCAGCTCTGCCGCCCTTGGTAGCTCCGGCAGCAGTGGGGTCATCGGTGACAGCAGCAGCAGCCATAGCAACAAGGCCCCCTATGGCCAGCAGGAAGAGTGGCCCGAGCTCTGTGGCACTTCCTCCTCCCTTCCTTCCCCAGCCTTTGGTCTCCCTCATCTTCCCTTTCTGCTCCCTCATCACTTCATAATCGGCTCCCCGCAGTAACCCCCCTCTGTTTGCATGCCTAGTGGAGTTTCTGTTTTGTTTTTTTTCCTAAATGATACAGCGTTGGCTATCAGCAGTGAGAGCAGGAGACACACCCTCGCTGATGGGGTCTGGGGCTGGGTTGCCTGCCTCGATGAGGTGGCCAGTACCACATTCATTGCCAGGGGAAGAGGCACCGTGGGACCACATGGCAGGCAGGGGCATTCAGCCACTGAAATCACCTCCTGTGGTTCCGGGGGTACAGCGCCCTTTGACCATGGGGCTTTGTCAGACCCAGTGGCTGCGGTGGTAAGCATGGCATTTAAACCGTTCACTCACAACGTGGCCGGTAACCCAAAGGTCTTCCAGCAAAGCCCTCAGGAAGCGGTTGGGTTTTGTAGCCACAAGGCAGATACTAATGAAAAGCAGACCTCACGTGTAACCCTGTGGGCTGTGGAATGCAGCATCCATTGAACTCATTGGCTCACTGTCTCCCACAGGAAGGTGAAGGCATTGGTGGGGAAGGAGAGAAACAGCCTAACATGGGGTACAAGTCTTGGGGGGCCTCCTTAACTTTGGCAACCAGCTCATTTCTGGGGCAGAGTGCCCTGTGGCTTGGCCTGAGCCCCTGCAGGGAGGCCGGCCCATCACCCTGCCCTCCTGCCACCTGGGAGACATGGTCCGTTCAGAATCATGAACGTGGAGCTCCCAGGACTTCAGCTGTATGCAGGGAGACAGGGAAACAGAGAGCGTTGGGAATTAGGGCAGCACCCAATGTGCCATCCAGATGTGGCACAAAACCCCCAAGGTCATCACACATCTGCACCCAGACCGCTGGCCCTGCCCATCCTGGTCCCAAGCCCTGGAAACAAAAGTACACAAGAGTGAGGGGAGCACCCCAATGTCACAGGAGGGACCAGAACTGGGATCCAGACTCCATCCTGGGCCCTCCCGTGGAACCTCTCCCCCTCCCCCCCAACCCCGTGCCTGTCGGCTCACAGGCTGGGATAGAGTGGCCCAGACAGAGCCTCGCAGCATCATACAGAAGGCGTGTCTCCTGCGCGGTGCGATGCCTGGCTCTGTTTGGAATGATTAATGAGGGGAAGCTGAAATTGCCATCCACACAAGAAGTTAGACACCCCGCCGCCGCCTGACTCTCCTGCCAGCGCCCACACTCAACACAGGGTAACTAAATGGCACATGTTTTCTTTTTGTAAGACTTCAATAAATATTGCCTGTGAAAATCAATTGGCATTTTTTTGTCCTTAATGCACAATAACTGGCCTTATAAATTTAAATTATCCCTATAAATCTAAATTAAATGCCCAAGTTTCAATGTATTGAGGATAGTTAATTAATAAAGTGCCAGCACATCACCGCTACTAATCTGTTTACCTCAAGCCAGCTTTCATTTTCAAAGCATGTCTTGCTCCGTAGTGTGGGTGTGGAGAAGGACGGGAGCCCAGGGCCTTCGGGCAGTTTGCCAGCTGCTGTAGGCACTGCCCCCTTCTTAGCGCCCTCCGGAGCTGCCTGGGCCTCCCGGTGCCCAGCCTCCTTCAGCCTCTGGGTCACCTCCCTGCCACTGCCTGGGAAGAAGGTGGGCAGAGTGGCCTGCGGGTGGAGAAACTCTAGGCAGGAACCAACAGGCCTGGCTCAACTACCTGTGTTTCCCCGAAAGTAAAACATCCTCCGAAAATAAGACCTACTTATAGGTTTCCTTCTGAGTGAAATATAAGGCATCCCCCCGAAAATAAGGCCCCCAGGCTCTGTCTCAGAATGCAATTGCTAAACATGAGAGATTTGGTCCACTGATTCTGAAAGAAATGGAGTCACAAGAAATTCACCAGGAAATTCAGGAATTGGATTGTTATGATGATGTTCCAGAAGATGATGACATGATTGTCATTGAATAAATGAGTAAATTCTGGATACTGTAGGATTCACAGTTTGTCTGGTTCGTGTTGACAACTACCGTACTACCGCACCGTATACAGGTAATACATTTCCTTTATTTTCATTTAACAATAAATGTGTACTGGATTCTTCTTCATGGAAAAATAAGACATCCCCTGAAAATAAAACCTAGCGCATCTTTGGGAGCAAAAATTAATATAAGACACTGTCTTGTTTTGGGGGAAACAAGGTACTAATGTGCTGTGTGACCTCGGAGGAGTAGCTGGCACTCTCTGGGCCTCAGTTTCCCCTTCTGTGTAAGAGCCGAAAGACTAGATCCCCCACAGAGGGCCTCTGGCAGCGGTGGGGAGGAGTTGCAGGGTGTGGGTGGTTGGCCCATAACTTACAAGCAGTGTGACCTTGGACAGGCGACTTCACCTTGTCTTGCCTCCGTTTTCTGGGCCATGCACCGTGGATGGTAACAGTGCCTGACTCACAGAGTTGTGGGGAGTCTGAGATGAGGTAATGTATGTGATGGGCTCAGTTCAGTGTCCTGTAAATGTCAGCATCCATTAGATACTCAATAAGTAGTTTTTGGGTAGATGCATGAGCCCGTAGCAGGACTTACTCAAGGGCACATGGGCTCTTACTTAGTCCACCTTCTGCTGCCGCTGCCTCAAATTTCAGGGAAATGCCAGGCCAGGGTGTGGGTGGAACCCCTGGGCTTGTCCCACCCCTCTTCCCAGTCACCCCGCTCCAGGCCCCACCTCTGCCAAGATTCCTGGCTCCCTGGTACGTATCTGGGCCAATTTCTGATACCTTCTCGGGATCTGTGCTGGAGATAACATATCTGCTCACAGGTTAACTTTTACTTATTCATATTTCTGGCTTGCTTTAGCGGTGTCTATTTTTATTTGTTTAAAGTAATAGATGCTATTTGGAGGTGAATTAAGATGTAAAATCCAGAGCCCTGTGCTCACATGAATGGGCCACCCTTTCTGAGGCGGCAGGAGCTGGGGCCTCCATCGCTCCGGCCGCCATGGAAGAAAGCTGGGCACAGCAGCAGACACCCAGTGAGTCTGGGTCTGGTGAGCAGAGGCAGAGGGTCTGGGGAGTAAATGCAGGGCCATGTCCACGTGGAGGTAAAGGGAAGGCTGGTGTGGGTGCCCCAACGTGCCCAGGTGGGCCAGGCAGTGGGGCCGCAGCTGGGTATGCCCGGCTACCCCTGGTCACAGAGAATGGAGGACAGCCCAGACGCGCCCTCCTTCTCTCCCTCTGTTGTTTTTGCTGCTTCTTGCCACTCTCCACGCCTTTGTCAGGGAAGTGAGTTTTTCTTGCCCCTAGATTTCAGCACCTTCACTCCTAGCTACCATGCTACTCTGCGCCAGACATAGCAGATGCTCAATAAATATTGCTAAGTAGATGAACAAGCACAGCATGAGTTGCCCAAGGACGCATGCCCCAAATATTTCTGACAATTATTGGTAGGTTATTGTGAGTTTATTAAGCCTTTACAGATTAGCTTTTAGAGCATGGGTCATCCGAGAAGCTGGATTCCAGAGGCGGATTTTCCGTGACATGAGCGAACCCTGAGGAAGAGCGAAGCACGTTCAGAGAAGGGTTGGGACCTAGTGAGGTGGGAGTGGGGGCAGGGCATGCTGCTGAGGAGGAGGCTGTGAAGGCCTGAGCCAAGCTGGCCTTTGTGTGGCTGTGAGGAGCCCCTGTAAGCCCAGCCTCAGCCTCCCCGCTAGGATAGGCAGGGGAGCACCAGCCCACGCCCCTCCAGGTCTGTTAGAAGCCTCATTCTTACGCATCCTTTAATTTTTATTGATTGTTTTTTTTATTAAATTTAGAAGCAGCGTTTGAACCACAGCTGTGGGACTGCAATAGTGAGCCATCCCAGGACCCCAACCATCCCTGCTTTCCCAAGGCAGCTCGCAGTCAGGGTGGGGAACGCAATTATCTGATGGTCACACAAATGAAAAGAGAAATGTGATGTGTTTGTGTGCACAGGAGTGTATAAATCTGTGTGCAACGGTGTTCACATGTATACCCATGTTCACATGTGTGTGCACATCATATGCGTGCATGTGTGTACATGTCTGCATGTATGTGTATAGGCTGGAAGGCCAGAGAAGCACTTTCTCTCTCTCTCTCTCTCTCTCTCTCTCTTTCTCTCTCTCTCTCTCTCTGTCTCTCTCTCTCTTTCTCTCTCTCTCTCTCTCTCTCTCTCTCTCTCTCTCTCTCTCTCCCCCTCTCTTCTTACACCACACATAGCCTCTTTGGACTGGCTAATGGAGTAAGATCAGTGTCTTCCTGGCCTCCGCTGCTAGCACACTCCCCTCACTGCTCTCCCCGCTCTGCCACAGGAGGCCCTGGCCACGGGCCCCTGCGAGGGCCACCTGGACACTAGGACACTGCTTCCCCCCTAGCAAGAGGGTAACTTGGATGAAGCTCTTTGCTAACTAAGCACCAAGGTCTGGGCTGGGGGCATGCACACTCCTCCCTGCTTTCCAACTCCCTTTTATTGTGACAGTGGGACTTTGAACCCCGGGGACCTTCACATCATCACCTCAGTGTGGCTACATGTCCATGAACCAATTCTAGCTCCTGCCTCCGTTGTCCCCCATGTGCTTCCTGTGTGCTTAGCCCTGTCTTTACACCAATAAATGCCTTCTACTTTATAACAGCCCTTGGAGACCGGTGCTAATATTGGAGAAACTGAGGCTCGTGGCAGGGGAGGAACCCATCGGGGCCTGCAGAGGGTCGGTGGTGCTCCCTGCACGTGTGCTTCAGGAGGACAGGCCCTGGCCTCTCTGGTTCTGTTCTCTGCCCCCTTCATGGTACTGGTCATGTGCACAGTAAGCATTCACTTCCTGCAAAGCCCGGACTGCCCTGGGGGCTGAGTGGGGCTGGTGTGAGTCGACCATGCCCTGCAGCCCTCCCCACCTCCTTCCCCACCGCAGGGCATGCACATCCACGAGCTCTTGATTTTACAACCAGAAGTATCACACAGGCTGGAGAATCCATTAGAGTTCCAATAAATAAAGACAGACGGGAAAAGACGCTGCAGTTTCCCTCCTGGTTCTCTGTTATTGACCAAGCACTGTTCCCACGTTCCCCATCTTAAATCTCCACCTATCTGTCTCCTCCGGCTGCCTTCCCTCCGTGATCACAGTGTCCACCTCTTATAAAAAACAAAGGGATGATTGAGGAGCCAATAGTGGAGAAAACATCACCTGCCTCAGAGTGGGACACAAAGCAGCTAAGAAGAGAGGCGCTTGGCTGGGCTGCAGATGGAGGCCTGAGCTGAACTGCGGCCTGCGGCCAGCAGACCACTGCGTGCCCTCAGCGTGCAGGGGGCACTGTCTACTCACTGGAGGCCCGGGCAGTTCCTCCCCTGCCTCTAGCCTCAGTTTCTCAAGTGTGCAATGGAGCTGATATTGGCACCTATCTCCAAGGGCTGTTGTAAAGGTGGCATGCATTTATGTGTAATAAGCTAGGGCTAAGCACCCAGGAAGCATGCAACCAATTTGGTTAGCATCCCCACCTCACTGAACCTTCACAACCTGCTGGGACAGGTGTGAGCATTTCCATTTTACAGATTCAGAAACTGAGGCTCAGAGGGAAGTCACTTACCCTAAGTCCCATGGCTCGGAGCTCATGACTCTCATTCGCATGTAGATGTGGGAAACATGCTTATTGAGAGCTCACTGCACCTTAGGAGCTGTGCTCAGTCCTCTAAAAGCCTGTTTTAGACTGCAATCCCATCTGGCGAGGTCAGAACTATGACTGATGGCTCCATGAGGGAGATGGGAGGATGGGGACGCACAGAGCAGAAGTCACCTGCTCAGGGGCCCAAGGGAACTTGGGAGAAGAGCTGAGGCTTGTCCCCAGATCTCCTGACTCCAGACCCCGGGGTATTAACCATCGATCATTACCCAGTTCGCTCACTCAGCAAGCACTCTTTGCGCACCTGCTGTGCCGGTACTCTTCTAGGATGGGGATCCCTGGTGAACCGGAGAGAACCAGGCCCCAGTCCTGCTGAAACTGACCTTCCAGTGTGAGGGAAAGAAGTAAACATCTAAATATGCAGCATCTGAGCTGCTGCTAAGAGCTGAGAAGAAAATAAAGTGGGAGGCGGAGAGGAGCAGGTGGTCAGGGCATTTAAGTGTCTTTGCAGAACAAATAAAATTATGCATTTTTTCATCAGGAGGGCTTTTTGGAGTCCCGGCTCACTGCCCAGCTCTGCTCTGCAGTATCCAAGGGCCCGGAGGACTCAACAGGAACCAGCCCTGAAAGCCTTTATCACGAGCTTTGCGGAGATTGGCAGGTCCTGAGTCATATGGTCTCCAGACAGAGGAGGATGCACTGCCAGGGCTCCTGCCCAGGTTCCGGGACCCTTCCCTGGGCTTTGCCTTTAACGCAGCGAGGCCTCTGCTCCCTGGCAGGATCTGAGCACGTGACCGCAAGCTCGCAGGGGACTTGTGCTCTGGCTCCGGCTCCAGCCCTGGGAGTTGGCATCATCAGAATCAACATCATGCTCAATTTGAGCTCCATGTTTTCCAAGCTCAGCAAAGCAGACTTTTCCTCATTGATCTGCATTTCTGCTTAAAGCCAATGCACCCAAGTTCCACCCCTTTGGCTTATTTGAATGAACACGAAAAGGTCAAAAGACTCCTTCATCGTTCGAAAGCGGCTCCCTTTTGCGCTCTCTCACCTCTCCACCACGCCTTCCTCCTACTCCTCCAGGCCTTCTCTTTGGCAGCCTGGGGTCAGACAGACCTAGATTTGAGCCCACACTTTTCCACCTCCTCTTGGTAGAACCTGGAGCAGGAGACACCGTATCTCTGAGCCTTGACGTACACATCCATAAAATGGCCATGAATGCTGCACTTACCTCACGGGACTGTTATAAGGTTAAATGAGATCATATGCGTGAGGTACTTAGCATGGGGGAACTGATCAATAAACGGAATGGGGTCAACCATAATCGGGGTGTTAAAGAGCTCTCCACTGAGTGTCAGGAAACAGGAACTCTAGGTCTGCCTTGGCACGGATCATGAATCACGTAATTAGCTTTTGGGGGAAGAGGAAAGGGAGTCTAGTCTGATTTTTCACCCAGGAAATTAGGGGATTAAACTGAGCCTCATCAGAATACAGTGGAGCTGGCAGGACCCCTGGGAGCGAGTCATGTGATCAATGGGAAAACAGAGGGCTCCAGACCTCGCTGACCAGAAAGTGAGGGATGGGCTACAATCTCAGAAAGTCACTCTCCCAACTCCACTCATGGAGCAAAATGACTCGGGGACCCTGAAAGCTGGAAGGGACCCCAAGGAAGTATTTCAACCAGAAAAGAAATGAAAACATGACATATCAACATTTATGGAATGCAGCTAAAGCAATAATTAGGAGAAATGCATACTACTAAATATTAGAAAAGTGGTCTCAAATCCATCTTAAGAAACTAGAAAAAGAATAGGAAATTAGCCGAAACCGGTTTGGCTCAGCGGTAGAGCGTCGGTCTGTGGACTGAAAGGTCCCAGGTTCAATTCCGGTCAAGGGCATGTACATTGGTTGTGGGCACATCCCCGGTAGGGGGTGTGCAAGAGGCAGCTGATCTATGTTTCTCTCTCATCGACGTTTCTAGCTCTCTATCCCTCTCTCCTCCTCTCTAAAAAATCAATAAAATATATATTAAAAAAATAGGAAATTAAATGCAAAGTAAGAAGAAAAAGAGAAGTAATGAAGGTGATAGCTAATTTCAGTGGCATTGAAAATGGGAAAACAATAGAGAAAATCATGAAACAAAAAGCTGATGCTTTGAGAGGATCAATAACAGGATAAACATATACCCGGAGTGATCAGTTAAAAAGAGAAAGAAACCACTAATTACTAACATGAAAAATGCAACCAATAACATCCTACATATTCTACAGATATTAATAAGATAATAAGGGGATATTATTAACAACATTATGACAGTACATTTGGCAACTTGGATGAAATGGTCAAATTCCTTGAAAGACTCCAACTACCAAAGTTCATGTAAGAAGATATAGAAAACCTGAATATCCTCTGTCTCATCAGATTGATTTTGTAGTTTAAACCTTCCCATAAAGAAAACTCCAGGACGAGACAAGCCTCCCTAGTAAATCCTACCAAACATTTAAGGAAGAAATCATTTGAATTCTACAGAAACAGCACTAATCCTACATTTCTAAACATAATTCCTTCCAACTCATTCTATGAGGCCAGCATCATCCTGATACAAAAACTGGACAAAGATGTTGCAAGAATGAAAAGTTACAGACAAATAACCCTCAAGAACATAGGTGTAAAAATTCTAAACTAATTCTATTTTAGCAAATAAAATCCAACAGCATATAAAACATAAAATGCATCATGACCTGGTGGAGGTTATGCCACGAATATGGACAAAGAACTTAACCAAATAATATATACAGATGCAAAGGGACACATGAAAAGTTCTCAGTATCATTCGTGTTTAGAGACATTTAAATCCAGTCAGCCATTGTGGAAAACAGTATGGAGTTTCCTCAACAATTAAAAATGGAACTGCCTTTTTACCCAGAATGTATCCTAAGACTCCCAAAGTGGGAATATATTCTGAGAATCCCGAAACACAAATCAGAAAGAATATATGTGCCCTTATGTTCACAGCAGGGTTATTTACAGGAGCCAAGATCTGTAACAGCCCAAGTGCCCGCCGGTACCTGAATGGATAAAGAAGTTGTGGTACATTTACACAATGGAATACTACTTGGCTGTGAAAAGAAACTCTTTCCTTTTGTGACAGCATGGATGGACCTGGAGATTATCATGCTAAGCAATATAAGCCAGTCAGAGAAAGACAAATAGCATATGATCTCACTTATATGTGGAATCTAATGAACAAAATAAATGGACAAACAAAATAGAACCGAGGCATGGACACATGGAACAGACGGACAGCTGTCAGAGGAGAGGTAGATGAGGTGGACTGGATGAAAGAAGGTGAAGGTATTCGCCAAAGAAACTATATAGTATATGTATACATAGTCCATGGACACAGGGAACAGTGCAGTGAGGGCCAGAAAGAGGGGAGGTTGGGATCTCAGTGGAAGTGGGCAAAGGTTGGGGGGAAGAGGACACCTGTAATAGTGTCAACAATTAAAAAAAAAAGCAAGCAAACAAAAAATGCACAGTCAGACCCCAATGCTGCTTCCCTAAACTTAGAAAGACTGGCCATTCCCAGTGTTGGTGAGGTTATGAAGGAATTGGAACTCTCATACCCTGCTGGTGGGAATGTAAAATATTTTAGCCAGTTTGGAAAACAAGTTGGGCAGTTTTTTAAAAAAGTAAAAGTTACATTTACCATAAAACCCAGTCATTCCCTCCGTAGGTATTTGCCCAAGGGAGATGAAAACACACATGTTGTATGTGAAATGTTCAAAGCGGTGTGTAATATCCCCAAACCGAGACAATGCGAATGTCTGTCAACAGGAAAACGGACAGATACATTGTATAGTACTTCATTATTAAAATACTGCTTCATTACAAAAGCGAATAAACTCTCCATACACACCATAAATGAATCTAAAAGAAGGTGTGCTGAGTGAAAGAAACCAGGCAGAACAAGAGTATCCTGTTTAGTTCCATTGACGCACCATTCCTCCCAGAATGTAAGCTAACCTGTGGTGACAGGACGCAGACCGGTGGTTGCCTGGGAGAGGGGCAGGGCCTTCAGGGGAGATGACAAAAGAGCAGGAGGAACGTTGTGCGGGGGAGGGAGGCGGGGGAGATAATGAATATTTTCATTATCTTGACTGTGGCGATGGTGCCATGAATGTGTACACATGTCAAAACTTATCAAGTTGCCACTTTAATTATCTCTTTGAGTATGTCACCTTAAATATGTTCCGTTTATCATGTGTCCTTGACTTCACCACGCCGTTAAAAATAGCCACTGCAATGGATGAACTCACAGGAAAGAGCAAGTCTCCCGCCCCAGGAGCCAGGGGGAGCCGGCCTGAGCTGGAGGTGAGAAAGGGCAATGGCAGGGAAAGCAGACGCTGTCACAGAGACAGTGTTTCCAGAAGGAGGGGCGTGGCTCCTCCTGTCACAGACCTCCCAGCAGGGCTAGAAATGGTCATAAAACGAGGCAACGTGCAGGTTACTGGGGTCCTTGACAAGGTGGGAAGCAGCACTCGGTGAGGTGTGGGAGGTGCCAGGCCGGGAGTGGAGAGAGCTCTGCAGGCTGCTTGCTTGGGGTGGAGCAGGAGGGGGGTGCTGCCAGAAGGGTCTGTCCGGCTTAGCTGTGTCTGAGCTCCAGTGTCCGGCTGAGGTTGCAGTGGAATCTCGGCCCTCTTCATAACTCACTGTCCGGGTCCCAGCTCACCGTGGGACCCTGCGCTGGTCTCCACCTCCCTCCAGAAGAGCATTCCCTTGGCAGTTTATCACAGGGGCTGTGATGATGGTCTCGGGGGCACTCCTTTGCCTCTGCCCCTGACTTTGAGGCAGCCTCTGGACCCATGGAGCTGGCTGCTGCCCACTCTCTGATGATGTCTAAGTAGTATAAATACTAGTTCCTCTAATGGGAAGCACCCTGGGGCCTCCCTCCCCTAAGGGCAGCGGTGGGAGGCCTGTCACTCTCAGTGCGTGAAGGGTCAAAGAGGGGGTGTCAGATCTGTGTGGGAGCACTGGCCCTGGAAATAACCCACTGGCCCATCGGGAGAGAGAAATGGAAGGTCACTGAAGCCACTGCCCTGGGCAGGGGCCGCAGCTGCCAGACAATCATGCGTGGCCCCAGAGTGGAAGAATGGATGCGTCTGAGATTCCAATTATCCTTGGATCAGTCAAGTGACCTGGAATGAAGAGCCGATCGATCGTTAGGCGCTCTGTCCTGTTCAGCGAGTGCCGGGCAGCTCGCCCCTCGGGTTGCCATCGCCAAGCCTCCCTGCAGAGCTGTCCTGGGCACTCCCTCAACTCTCAGCCACTCAGCTCCCCCTGGCCTGGGGCGCTCTGCCGGGCCTCAGCGGGTGGGCCCCGGTGGGAGGGGCCCCAGCAAGGACATCAGGGCCCTGGTTCCTACCCGCTTGTATTGTATGTGGTTCTATGATGCTGTCCCCAGGGCCATGGACAAAATCCAGTGCTGCTCCAATGACCCTGGCCTCGTGGTCTGAGCTCACCAGGCTCAGTTTTGTTGCCTGTGAAACGGGAGGCTGGAAAGGCCCACGCGGGAGATCTGAGAGGGTGCCCAGTGCAGCAATGAAGTGCATGGCCCAGCAGCATGGCCTCTGGGCCTGGACTGGCCAAGACCCAAGAGGTGTGTCAGGCAGAAGGAATTAGCTCCTACCAACCAGGGTGGGAGGTAGGGGGGTGAGGAGGGCTCGATAGTGGCCCAGGACATCTCCAGAACCTGAGGGTGAGGCACAGAGTGGCCTCGGAAAGGAGGGGAGAGGGAGTGGCTAGGACCTCTTCTTGCTGAGCCACCAGGACTCTGGGGAAGAGGCTGGAACAGAAGCCTGGTAGCCGCCCCCAGCGCCTGCACACACCCATGCCCAGCAGAGAGGACAGTGCAGGAGGAGCCAGAGGCTCTCAGTCCAGCCTGATTTCTGGGAGAGAGAGCCCACCTGGTTCAACTTGGGTTGTTTTCCTGCTCATGTGCTCTGCTCTCTCCTGCTCTAGTCAGAAGCAGGCCAGCCAGCTGAAGAGTGTCCTCTAGGAGCCCCTGTGCGTGAAGAGGGGCTGGGGGTTGGGGGGGGGGAGGTTAGGAGCTGGGTGATGCTCTGAAAAGCACCAAGCCCTGGGCTAGCTCTGGGAATGCCGACTGAGACCTTGAAGGCCCTGTCTTGAGGAGCCCACACGGGTGGGGACACAGACATGCATCCGCGTGTGACCAGCAGAGGCCCAGGGAAGGTGAGCGCCAGCAGGGCTCAGCGGGCTGAGAACCAGGCTGTGTAGGCCTCCTCCTCCCCTGCCCCGTAGACACCTGATCCTCCAGGAAAGGCAGAGGGAGCCACCCAGCGAGGACCTGGCAGGACCAGGACTGGACACTAAGCCTCTGGTCCAGACTTGGCTTTGGGTTCAGGCTTCGGGGTGACCAGGGGGCAGCTATTTGGTGGCTCTTGCCCAGCAATGAGACCCCATCCACCCAGATCTCTTACAGCTGCTCCAAAGACCCAATCCTGGGTTCGGAGGAAAGCAGGAAGTGATCCATCCTCTTACCCAGGCATGAAGGCAACCCTGTATTATTAATACTTAGCAGAGGTGGTGGTGGGGAGCGGGGGGCTTCTCCGAGGGCCCAGACAGCACATGAATCACCGGGAGGGGAGGGCAGGGGTCCCCAGCCTTCCTGAGGCTGTCAACTGCCTCCAAATGGACAAAGGGCCCCCAGTGTCAGAGAGGAGGGGACAGAATCGGGAGCGGGTGGGATGAAAAGAGCCCAGGCAGCGAGCCTCAGCCCCACATCTGTGAAGTGGGTTGCAAGGCCCCGTCAGGTGATGTTTGATTAAGGTAAGACATGGCCCCTCCGAGTGCTGGGCAAAGAGCAGGTCCTGCACGCATGACAGGAGAGTGGGGCCGAGATGAGGATGCCAGTGGTGCTGTCTGCCCCATTTCCCAGCGTGCTGGCACCGCCCCCAGCACCCTGCTGTGCTCTGGGACCTTCCACTCCCCAAGACAACTGGATCAGGGTGGACACCTGCCCAAGATGGGCCAATCAGGGTGTCTGTCTTATGAACCTGAAATTGAGACTAGTTGGGTCAGTTGGTTATTTGAGCTGGGGATAAATAAAGTTCAAGTCTGTGGAACACTGAGAAAGGTAGGTAATGAATGTGCTAAAGAAGGGAAGGAGGAAGGGGGGGAGGGATGGGAGGAGGGAGGGAGGAAGAGAGGGGGTTTGAGGGAGACCACAATCTGGCTGGTGCCCCCATTCCTGGCCTGGGTCTGGACCCTCCTCCTCCTAAGTTCTGGCTGCATTCCTTGACTTTGGCATCTTTGAGACTTGAGTCCTCCTATTAACCCCCTTTTCCTCTGCAGCTGAGCAGGTTCTGCCATATGCTGCTCCCCAAAATGAGCTCCAGATGGTCAGATGGTTCTGTGTCGTCCTTCATTGTCTCCCACACTCAACCCTCCTTCGACCATGCATTCCTCTCTCCGGCATCCTCTGTGCCACCTGGGCCCATTCAGCCCTGGACCGGCCGTGCCGAGGTCACCGTGGGATGAGGTGTTCTCCGGGAGCTCCCCGTCTGGCTGGGGAGACAGGTGAGCGGATCACAATGGGTAGTCAGTGCTGAGGTGGACGAGATGCGGGAGT
This sequence comes from Pipistrellus hanaki, assembly GCF_964339955.1. Taxonomy (NCBI): domain Eukaryota; kingdom Metazoa; phylum Chordata; class Mammalia; order Chiroptera; family Vespertilionidae; genus Pipistrellus; species Pipistrellus hanaki. Next base: position 182,708,584 of record NC_140504.1, on the reverse strand, counting down.
AGGAGCCCAGGGACAGCTCCCCCAAGACATGGGGTCACAGAAGACCTGTGGGAGGAGGTGGTGTCTGTGCTAAGACCTGAAGCAGAAGTGGGGGCTCCAGGAGGAGGGATGAGTAGGGGAGAAGGTGGGTATTGGCAGTAGCACCCAGCACCCAGCACCCAGAACCTGCACAGGCCTGGTGACCAGGGAGAGCTGGTTCCCTTGGCAGGCTGCTGTGTGGCTGGGGCCTGGGGTGAGAGGGAGTTGGGGGTGGGGGGAGGTGGAGAAGGTGAGTCATGGAGGGATGGAGTGTTAAAGGAAGTGTGAGGGTTCTGTAGGCCTGGGAGTGGGGGAAATGCCAAAGCACCCAGCTCCTCCAACCTCTGATGGAGAGAAGCCTTCCTCTCCCCGTCTCCTCCCCCCTCCCCCACCCCAGCATTTCTCTCATTCTCTCCTGGCCTCCCTGCTTCTCTCTTTGTCCTCTCCTCCAGTCAGTTCTTTCCATTCCCCTTCTCCCCATCTCTCTCCCTCTCCTCTTTCCCTGCTCTCTGTTCTCTACCAACCCCTTCCCTCCTACAGACCCCTGGCTGATCTCTGCTGATCCGCACTTGTGAGAGCCTGCAGCGCCACCTTCAGGCCAGCACAAGGACTGCCGCGGGCCTCCCGCACCAGGAGGAAGATGCTGGTGCTTCTCTGCCTCCAGGAGAAAGAGGTGCCCACCCCCCATTTCCCCCACCCCCCAGGTCCCAGTGGCCCTGCTCCGCCTCCCGCAGCCTCAAGTCTGGCTGCTCTGGGTCTACACTGACATCAGTACCAGCCCCGCCCCTGTCTCCCCTAACAGCCCTAATTACCAGCCAAGCTCTTCTCCCCAAAGACCAGGAACCAGAACGGATGAGCTAATAACAGAACCTCCCTTTCACTGCCCTGCTCCCAGCGCCGCCAGCCTGAGGAGGCCGTGGTCTTTGTTCTCCTGGGAGGGAGGGCCCCACAGGGGCGATCACACCCATATTACAGATGGGGAAACCGAGGCTCGGGCAGGGGGAGTGAGGGGTGAATCCCTCAGGACCCAGGAGGACCTGGCACTGAGCACTTGCTTATTAGTTGTTCAACAATCAGCCATGGACGTACCAAATGGACTAGTCCTGGGGCCAGGGACACAGATGAAAAGACGGTAGAGGAAGTCCCTGCTGGGGAACGTGCAGGGGACAGCTCAGGGCTGGGTGATGGGAGATGGATGACATGGATGCCAACTACTGCGGGAGCCAGAGAGGGTGCTGGCAGCCCAGGGGGCTTCCAGAGGGGGTGGAGGAGGGGAGGTCTGACTGGCCACAGAGGAGGTGGCATCTGAGCAAATCCAGGTAGAGTGAAAGTTTTCCCGGGAAAGATGATGGAGGGGCCTTCCATGTGCGAAGGCGTAGAGGCCTGAAGAGCAGACCTGGAATGACAGGTGAGGGAGGAGGGGCACTAATGGGGGTGGGGGGTGGGGGGTGGGGGTGGGGGGTGGGAGGGCCAGACCAGGAAGGGCTTTGGGAATCCTGCTTGCTCTGAACCACAGGCAGCACTGACACAATGAACGAATAGCAACACTAAAAAATGACTACAGTGGCGATTCCTACTGCAGCCTTGGCACCTACGGAGGCGTCCTGTCTGCCAGGCACAGCCTCAAACACTGTACGTGTATTATAGCTGGAGCCACTTCTATGGCCGCCTCGTGAGGCCAGGACAGCAGACTCAGAGAGGCCCAGTGGCCTGTGGAACGCTGCTCAGCGAGGAGTGGCCGAGCAGCCAGTGCCCAGGGCTTGATCTTTTTGCATTGACACAGGATGATGTGATGCTGCGATTCTGCCTCACCTCCCAACCTAATGGCTCTCAGAGCCTGCCTCCCAAGGAGAAGAAAGCAACCACCCACCTCCCCCCAGGCCAGAGAGAATTTCATTTTGGAAGAAAAGCCGAAGAGCCGGGGAAGATAGGGTTAACCTAGCATTGACTGCTGAGAGGCTGTGGCCTCAGCTAGGGACACACTGGCTGGCGGGCAGCTCGCGGTGGCCCTTCCCCCAGGGAACATCCCTGGGCCAGGCCCAGGTTGTCTGCCTCCAACCCCACCCCCGCACCCCTGCACCCCTGTACCCTTGCAGGCTTAGGCATTTCTGGGAAAGAGGAAGGACGGCCCACCTGCTGCCTGGTGGAGACACTGGCAGGCACCTGCCCAGGACGCGAGGCTTGCCCTCCGCGAGCCCCGGGAAGGCAGGGGTCGTCAAGGCTCCTGACACTGGCCTAGAGGTTTCCTCCGGCTGGGCAGAGAGTGGGCATCACCGTAAACAGGCTTGACACTGCACGGTGCCCTTAAGGGACATGCGGACGTTTCCGCTGAAACACTGGCTGGGGAGAACCAGGTACAGGACAAGGGCCCTGCGTCTAGAAATGAGCCGCGAGGTGAGTTGGGAGTCTGTTTGTGCTTCTGCATTGTTTTCTCTCTCTCCCCTCGTGTTTACAGCTGTGCTCTGCCATGGCTCACCAGGGTTGAGGCCTGGTGTGAGCAGAAGTGGGGTCATGAGCCAGGCCCTGGTGACCCAGCCAGACTTGGGCTTCCATGCTGGGATGAGGGCAGAGCAGGGCTTTTGTGATGGAGAAGATGTAAGGATGGGGAAAGGTTCAAGAAGGGAAAGAAGCCGAGACCAGTTTGGCTCAA